>NC_080834.1:56076106-56701106 GCF_030435755.1 Ochotona princeps
CCTCCTTTTAAGTGTATCATGACATTGGAGGTATGGACAATGGTAGCAAGTCCAGCATCCTATTTTCAAGATATATTAACAGTTTCATTGGGAGATCACCAACTTTTTAGATTAATCCCTCTAAATAAAATCATGATAATATCAACTGTAAGATAAAAAGTAACAACCACTGTTTTCTCACTTCAAAATCAAACATTAGAAAACATATATATGATATATATATATATACTGTCACTTAACAAAACAAAAATCCAATCAGATGTAAATTTATTAGAGACAGGTAGCCATGAACTGTAGCCTTGAAAATGCTTTTATGTTATAAACTGGATAAATGAATCACTTTTCACTTTGACTATATATATATATATATATATGTATATATATATATATATATATATAAAAGACGCACACATTTTTTGGACCAAGCAGTGATAAAATATCAAAGGTCCATCAAACTTTCTGACAGTGCTTTGCTTTTACTGAGGGAGACAAAGGTTTCAAAATTCTCTCAGCTACAAAACTGCAAAGATTAAATAGTTTTCCTAGTGGCTCTCAACATATAGACAAGATGTCTTCTAAGTTACAAAAATGTGGGTTTTATATTTGTATCTCTCCATCCATCTAAATGTGTCTATAAAATCACTTTACAATATGCTTATATATGTAGATAGGCATATAGATATATCTTCCATATACAAGCACATCAGTTTCACCACCAATAATCACCACTAGCCAAAAAGATCAGAAAGCACAAAAATAGCCCTGTAAGATGAAATGGCCTTCCATGTTTGCATTGCCTCAATACTTAGTTTTCCAAAATACATATTTTAACCTAATTGGAAATAAAATAAGGTAGTTGGATGTTACTAAGCAACATTATTCCATATGTTTTATAACAATAAATGGAGGCAAACCACATTTGCCAATTTTGCGGCTAGTATCAAGAGTCCTTGCATTCAACTACCACAACCAAAACCATAATCTAGAGGCAAATTTGAACAAATACCTAATGTTAAATTCCATTTTAAGTATACCGTGAATCTGCAAATATAGCCAAACTGATATTTAATTTAGTAGTCTCTTCAATGTCTCTAAATCAAAAACTTCAATTCACTTAAGCATCATGTTGGTCCTGGGCTGCAGTTTTCCAATTCTGTGCAGCCAAAATGCTGTGGCCCAGTGACATACAGTTCCTCACAGTAGTCCAGTAGTGCAACCTAATCATGATCAAAACAAGTGAAACTAAACACACAGAGGCTCCTCACTGTTCATGATTTAATTTTTTCCAAGGCTGAGTTTTTGAAGAGTTTTGCCCAAGCTTTCCAAATAGCATAATTAAACAGTGCTATAAATTTTTCTGAAGATATATCTTCCCTACCATATTCTTGGTACCACAAAGCCAACAGCAGGGTTTTGGTTAGCTATCTATCTTCAACATCCTTGTATAGCACTCACTGTGTATTAAAAAATACATGAACCCAATCTGTGGTTCAAACCACAGGACGTCTGGAAGAATATACAATCCCCTAGCAATCTGTAAGAATTTCAATGAATTTCAATTTAAATTCTCATTTAGGTCTCTAATCACATGCTAATGGTTCTGTGCTCGTCATACAACAAGAAAAATAAAGTTCAAGAAAGTTATTTGACCAAGATCACTCATACAGTTACTGGGAAAATCACAATTTTTAAAGATCTCAATGTCATATTTAGGTATCCTAAAGACAGTCATCATCGTCATAATGATATAACAGTGGTTAAGTTAACTCCATTTCAAATCCGTCTCGAGAATTATTAAAGTTGGCAAGGAAAAACTAAGCTGTTAGGATTAATACTCCTACATATAATCTTATATCTAATTAATACTGTCCATGCCTAGCACAAATGTGCCATTCAAAAATAACACATAAGAAGTGTTTGAACTATATGCAGTGTTATAAAAAGATGTCCATAATATACTGCTAAGTGACAAAACCACTAAGCTTAAAAGACTTTCTTGCTGTCCACTTAACTACAGAGGTATATCACATTGTTGTATAGAAAAGTTATCTCAAAAAATATAAATCACGATGTTACCATGATCTCTTTAAAACAGGGTTATGTTTTTTCAGCTTTATCTTCCCTTTTCTAGTATTCCTATTTTAAATATTCAGAAAATAATATGGCACTGTTAAAACATTCTATAATTGTAAAGCATATTTTAAAACATTTAAAAGCTTTACAATAGAACATTTATCATAATAGTCTACCTCAACAAAATCTGAAAGAATGTTTATTGAAAAGCAAATGAAAAGCGGATAAGGAGGATATCCCAATCAGAAAAACTTACATCTGAATCAACCAGCTAACACGGGTCATTATACAAAATGCGTGACTCAGTAAGCACACCTCAGTCAGTTCACACTGACCATTACACAAAATGCCTTAATTCATAAGCTCACTCCAACCAGCTAACCCTAACCACAATACAAACTATACTATAGGAGGATCTTTAAAAACTGATTCTGCCTATTTCACTGCCTCCAGCATCTTTAAATTCATTATTGAGTCATTCAAAAAGAGGAGTTCAGTTCTGGGAGCCTATGCCTGGGCATATATGTTTGTGTGTGTGTGTGTGTGTGTGTGTGTGTGTGTGTGTGTGAGAGAGAGAGAGAGAGACCTCTTACATGCATATATAGAATCTTCCACTTAAATTTTCAATACCTAACAATTCAATACTCCTTAATAAAACATCTCTTTAAATTAAACAAATGGATAAAATGTGGCTCTTCAAGAAGTTATCATCTGGTGTGCCTCTCTATGTTCTGTGATTGCAGCAGAATTTTTACACAGATAAACCAATCACAAGTTCCCTGATACGCCCATATTCATTTTGGAAATATTTATTCCACCCACACCAGAACTAACACATATCCTTGGCTTTCAATAAAAGTGATTTTTAAAACAGTGCAATGCCAAAGGTGCCATGTTTGAATAAAAACTCCCACTATCAGGACAACAGAATAAACCATTTTTTCACCTTATTTTTCTTTAAAAAAAAAAAAAACAGTGCAATACATCTTAAATTACTTCACTGCCTGTTGCACAGGGATCTCTAGCGACAGATCTATTTTATTATTGTTTGCTTCAATACCTATTTCCTTTCTCTTTTCCTACTTTCAGCAACATTCTCAAAACCACGCTTACAAACAATAAATACTAAAAGCAGTGGCACTGAAGCATGACCTATTCATTCTCTTCTAAGACTGGTTACCACCAGAGCACAAAAGCCCAGCTCTGAACCCTCAAGAGTGACATTATTTCTATTTAAAAACTCCCAGAGAAGACAGAGGCATCCATGTAATTATGTATCCACAGCCATTCTATCTGCTCTGCCTACAGCCATTCGCCCTCACAAATCAACTCCAACATCGAGACTTGAGCTCTGTGTTCGCTTGCCTTGCTTGCTTTTATTATTATTATTATTATTTCTAATCCTTGTGAAACACCGGGTTTCAAAATCCCTCTCTTTAACTTGATATTAGAATCAACACCTAACAATAGCTGTACCCCATCAAGAATCAACTACTAGATACCAGATATTAGGATCGATACCCATACAATAACTATAACCCATCAGTTCAACTACTGCTGAAAAGCATGTTCGACATTTTGTTCTACAAGACTTCATTCTCAGTTCCTTTACTGGTTCAGTGAACATGGCTATAACTGAGTGAAGCCTGATCAAAGATGCATCCAACAGGAAACATATATGAATATCTTTAAAATATCATACAACTTACTTTAAGTAGAAATAGATTTCTTTCCAAATTTGCATTCAAAATAGTTTTTACCACCAATTTTTTATTAACAACTAAGTTTAAAAGATGAAAATTCCTGCAAGAATGATAATGAGTGCTTTAAGATACTGTTCAACGATTCTTCGCTGTAGTTCTATGGCATCAAGATATACATTAAGATTAAGATCTTTTTCCAAAATCACTTACTCTCCAAGATCTTTATAGTCAGGAAAAAGAGCTATAGATTTTTCAAGATAGAAAAATCTTTCTCCACAAAGAAAAAAAAATAAAAGATAAAAGGTTCAATTAATTACAAAATAAACATTCAAAAGCTTCTACACCTAGCTTCCAGAGCTTCACAACAACTCCACAACAGTCCTTCAGTCATAACAGCTTAGATTAACAAATCTTGCATCAATGACTTCCTCTACGGACATGAACACGGGCTATCATCCATTGAAATAAGATTCATTCATTTAAAGCCAAACTTAATTTGCCCTGGAAAAATGCAAACCTAAACATTTTTAATGAGTGAAAAAGACTTCATATTTCAACACTCTTAAACCAGATTCCAACTTTAGATGCATGAGTCACACGAATTCTCTGAAGCAATGACAGCTTTTAAGCTATAAATCATTACCAAATAGTATATTTCAGTAAATGTTTTCCTGCACATCTGACTCAACTGGAGTGCTAAAGAAAAGCCAGAGTTCTAACACGTGAGTCAAACTGCTCCAATTGGACCAATATCTGGAGACAAATCCGCAAGTGTTATATAACCACATCATTCTCATGCACATACACTGAACTATTTTAAATGTCTACAGGCAGCCATGCTGCCTCTAAACAAAGTCAGTTGAATTGATAGTTCAAGAGGTAGATTTAATTTTGTTTTGTTTTGTATTTTTGCCGTTTAAAGGATTAACATAAATCTCATTAAGATTTCAATTTTACCTAATGTTCCAATTTTGATAAGTTCCAAATATATTTTTTCTAATTAGGCCATATTTATTCTTTCAGTATCATTATCTCTAGCCACACTTTATACTTCAGAATTTCTTTATGAAGGACTTCTCTAAAGATACATCAGTACTGAAATGATGTATGAGAAATGCCTCCTCTATAGTCTATAAGCCTTTTTTGCTTGTGCTTGCTTCTGGGTTTTGTTTTGTTCTGCTTTGTTTTAAGAAAAAGTGCATGCTGATATAAGAACATCTAAGGTAGAGACTACTTCAAGAACTATATTTAGAAAGGTTATAAATAGAAGATGCTATAAGCAACACTGAAGCATTACATGGGCCGTGCTTCAAGTCTGTGTCCATAGAGAGATAATTCCAAACACTTCAGCAATCATGGTTTTAAAAGTGGAGATTGTCACTTGACTCTGGGCGCCAAACAAAGTAGGTTCTTTCATTGGATGTTGGTGCTTTGTGAAAAAGTTAGCAACAAAGGATGGAGGGGGAATACCAAGCTGGGAGGATGCTGGTTTCTTTCATTCTCTTCCCTAAGACATGATGGCATAGTGACATCCAATCAGCCAAGTGGCCAGAGTGAGACAATGCAATATTCAGATACATACTATTCTTTGATTAAAAATAAGAAAATGCAAGCAATACGTACTAACTTTTGGGCAAATTTCCCTGCAAGGAACTATACGAAAGTCACACATTTTCTTCCCTCACAACAATGTATAAAATGCTCCTAACAAGAGACCTGCAGAATATAACACTATTTGAAATCAAATAAAAAGTAATAATCTGCCAGGAAAAAGGAGAAAAAAACATTAATTATAGGGTGTTTGTGAGAGGATCTTCAAACAAACAGATGGGTAGTTGAATAAAGCATTCTCAGAATGGTAAACTAGTTTTTAGGAAGTTTCATCAATACAGACTTAATAAATGTATATATTTGCATGTTTACAGAAAAGTAATGTTTAGATCAGTTGTCATTTATCCATAATTGTGATAGAGAGCCAAATTTCTCCAATGCAGTTTTCTTCAGATTATGATGAGAAGCTTTACCAAACTTCAAGCGAAAGTACAAAAGAGAATATGTATGTCAATATAAAATGAGACTTCCAGCAAAAATAGGAAGAAAGTAGGCAGAGTATTTTTAAGCTTCTTTTGGAAGACAAATTCATGCTGAATAAATTGAAGTGACATTTGGTTTTTCATAATTCCAGCCTGTGCTGATGGCCTCCTAAGTTACAGGTTCTTAATGCAGTCTTTTTTTCACTAAAACTGACAGCCAGCCAGAATTGTCAAGGCAAATGAGTATTTTAAAGATGTTCGTACAATGATTTTTTAGAATTGTATTAACTAATTTTATATTAGCAATTAACCTATCACTAAAGAGCTACCATTAAAAATTAGCTTTTTGACAATATCTTATTTGTATATAGATTAAGTGTTAAATCATAAACACTATAAAACATTGCAAATGAACCAGAAGATATAATATTGTTGAAGAGGGAATAAAGATGATGTCAAGCTTTCTGAATTTAAAATGTCTCCAAAGCAAGAATATACCTCATATACATATTATAGAAACAAAAACGCCTGTCATCCTTAAAGATAAGTAAATGGATTGAAAGTAATTTAAACTTTGTAAAAAATTAGAAAACTGTAGTTATTTCTGAAATATGAATGCTAGATGGGAAGGAGGAGGAACTATAATAATGAAAGAGCAAATGATTTATTCCAATTATATTCCTATGCTTCCCAATTATGCTGGCCATAGATCTAGCCTAACACAGATGGATAATGAAAATAATAAGAAATCACATTGCCCAATATTTTTCTCTTAAAGACCAACAGGTATTAATAGAAAATAATCTGGACACTAAACATAGCCAGCAAAGAATAACCACCATAATCTGTCTTAAAAATTTAGTTTAGTCACATATTGCAAGGGAACATCCAACAGAAATACGTCCTACTCACTATTTGTCCATAAGAAAGCAAAAAAAAAAAAGAGAGGGAGAGAGTGGAGAGACAGGAAAGGAAAACAGAAGAAATAAGCAACATTATGACAAAGAAAAAGGCGCAGTGAGAAAACCCATTACCGTGAAACTAATTTTAAATTCGAATCGCAAATCAGATTATTATTGATACAATTCAAATACAGTTGGAGCCTGTTCTGCAAAGCTCCATGTGCTGGAGACTGGATCACCAGTCTGGAGACACTGTTAGATGATGGGATTTTAAAAGATATTGTCTAGTGAGAGGTTCTTAGGTTTCCCCAGGGTGCTGGCTTCTCAACAGTGGATTGCAGGGCCTGATGCAGTAGCGTAGTGGCTAATGTCCTCACCTTGCAGGTGCTGGGATCCCATATGAGTGCCAGGATCCTATATGAGTGCCAGTTCTAATCTCGGCAGCTCCACTTCCCATCCAGTTCTCTGTTTGTGTCCTGGGAAAGCAGTCAAGAACGGCCCAAACCTTGGGAACCTACACCCACATGAGAAAACCAGAAGAGGCTCCTGACTCCTAGATTGGCTCAGCACTGGCCATTGCAGCCGCTTGGGGAGTGAATCAACAAATGGAAGACCTTCCTCTCTGTTTCTTCTCTTTTCTGTTATTTGATTTTCCAATAAAAATAAAATAAATCTTAAAAAAAAAAGAGTAGATTGTTACCAGCAAGTCCCAGCCATCACTCTGGTTTCAAAGTACTTCAAAATGTGATCTCTTCCTCCCACCTGAATTCATGCCATTTTGACAACATTCATTATCAGGGTCTCACTTTGCAGGCCAAATCAAGGCCTCACCATTGTCGGCCCTGAGAATCTAGAGCTCTGAGCTAAATAAACCCTTTATTTTTTTTTTTCCTTTACAAAGTATTTCATTAAAGTAATGAACACAGACTGAGATAAAATTTCCATTGCTTTCTTACACAAAAAGATGTATAAAGCTAATTAAATGTTTATCATTGAATTCTTTAACATGTTCAAAGTATGTTGAGTATTTTCCATTTGCCCCTCAAAATGCCCCATCCAGCCTGCACCTGCTTGTTGACTCAAGAAGCTGGTACTCAGGTCCTTCTCCACAATTACTATGCTTGGGTAAAGCACTTCCTATCTTACCAGTGAGTCCCACAGAGATGAATCACCTGTCCACTAAACATCACGTACCTACCTGAACTGTTCACATTGAATTGGGAACTGATACACTGAACTTTCAGAATGGACAAGCAAAAAGAAATTCCACTATAAAGATGGCATTTGCCTAGTAAAGCAGGAGAGGACGGCCCTGCTGGTTGGGATCCTCCACCAATGTGGGAGAGACTGGAGAAAATTCTGGCTCCTGGCTTTGGCCTGGTCCAGTTCTGGCCCTTGCAGCCATTTGGGGAGAAAACGTATCTTCTCCTCTCTCACTTTCTCTCTTTCTCTTTCTCTTTCTCTTTCTCTTTCTCTCTCTCTCTCTCTCTCACTTTTCTTCCCTCCCTCCCTCCTTCTCTTCCTTCTTTACTCCCTCCCTCTGTCTGCATGAGTGTGTGTGTTTGCTTATATGTAACTGTCTTTCAGATAAAATAAATTTTAAATAATAAATGAATAAATAAAATGGAAGTGCTGCGCCACCATTCTACTACAGCAATTAAAGTCACTGCCTACGACACTATAAATGTAATATATGAACATCAGTGCCAGTCCTGGCTGCTCCATTTTAATGCAGCTCCCTGCTAATGACCTGGGGAAAGAAGCAGAAGATGGTCCAAGAGCTTTGGTCCCTGTTACCTATATGGGAGACCCAGAGAAATCTTCAGCTTCCCGACTTCAGTCAGTACTGTGAATCAGCAAAAGATAATTCTCTCTCTCTCTCTCTGTAATCTGACTCCAAATAAATAAGTAAATCTTCAAATAAAAATGGAAGTGGTTTATACAATGTCAAATGAAAAGCAGTCCAGAACAGCACAATTAAACTAAATTAAGCAAACAAGTGAGTCAGACTCCCAATGCATTCGCTGTTACCATGGTGCTGCATAATCCTTAACACACATACTTCATGTATAGGAAGGTCTATAACACTGATGAGGAAAAAGCTGCATTATGGAGAATGATTGCACTGTCTACAAAAGCTAGGGTTTGAATTATAAGTCCACTCAGTAGCAGCCTGCCCATTTGAATATCACTAGTTGCACTGTGGTTTTCTGTTCTGGCATAATAGATAACTAGAAATGTAGTTCTATGACTTACACACTAACAAATACATAATTCAGTTGACAAGGCACACATTTTAAGATTCAGAAATTTAAAAATCTGTGACAAGGAGGTGTACTGACTTACCTCTAGGAATAGGAAGAGCAAAAAGATGTTCATGTGCAGTATAGGTAATCTTCATTGAACATGTTCAAACAAATGGTCTCTTAAACATCAGGAAAGTCAAGTGACCAATTTAGTAGATGGTTATCAACCACATTCTCTTATTCTTGTACAAAACTTACAAACTTCTGGGTGTGTAAGGATGAATGCCTATAAAGGTTCATTGTCTTTCCTTCAGTAATGCTAATCTGATTTTTACATACGTCACACATGTAGTCAATAAAGAGCAGGTTATTCCCCACAAACCTTCAGGATCTTAGAATTTTGTTAAAAGACCGATCAATTATCTAGCAGAAAGCTGAAAACACAAGTCCCTTAGCATTAAGAAATAGCAGCACATTTGTTATCACATTGATCAGCTTGTTCTGGTGAAAAGTTGACCTTTGTCACCTACAATATTTCATTTTTTACTAATTTATTTCTGAGGACGAAAGGCAGTACAAAGAGGGGAGTGTGAGAGGTAGGTATAGGAAATCTCCCATCCACTAATTCACTCCCCAGTCACAACGGCCAAGGATGGACAAAAGCCAGGAACTTCATCTGGGTCTACTGCATGGGTATACAGTCCTAAGCCCTTGGATCATCTTTACACTGCGCTTCTGGGTGCATTAGCTGAGAGGGATCTGGAGCACACGTGGTGCAGCCAGGCTTCAAGATGGTGTGAGATGTCAGCATTACAGTCGGCAGCTTAACCTGCACAATACCAGCATCAGGGAAAAATCCTTTACCAAGGAAAACAGTCACATTTTCTATTAGTTGAAAGCTAAGCTCACCGCAGTTATTCTATGTCCCTCATGACACAGAATTATGGAGAAGGGAAGAGGGAACTAAGGTGTAAGTTTCAAAGTTGAGGCCAGGAGGACCAGGTTTCAAGTTTAGTGTTGTACAAGGAAGCATGTTAGTTCTGGAAAGGAAGTTGCAGCATAATAAAGGTAAAATTCAATAGAAAAACAAGCAGTAGACATAAAACCGAGGATCCATATCTTTGAGGAAACAATCTCAAAAGGTTTCCTCAAGAGAATCCTTATAGAACACTCTACATCACTAGAAAAAAATACATGAAATAAGCAACTTGTAAGCAAAAATTCATTTTGGCTCATGGTTTCAGAAGTGAAAAGAACAAATCAAATGTCTAATATACATATGAAAAAATGCTCAGGCTCCCTAGCTGTCAGGGAAATACAAATGAAAACCACATTGATGTTCCACCTAACTCCAGTGAAGCTGGAATACATTCAGAACTCTACTAACAATACCTGCTGGCATGGGTGTGGAGAAAAAGGTACTCTACTTCACTGCCAGTGGGAGTGTAGGCTAGTATAAGCACTATGGAAGTCAGTATGCAAAGTGATGATAGAATGGAAAATTGACTTGCCATATGATCTATCTATCCCAATTCTGGGAATATATCCAAAGGAAATAAAATTTGTATATGCGAAAGGGATCTGTAATTCTATACTTACAGCAGCACAATCTATAATAGCAAAGACATGGAATCAACCCAGATGCCCATCCAAAGAGGTGTGTTTAAAGAAACTGTGGTAATCTACTCCATAAAATATTCCGTGCTAAAAGCTGTAAGATACAGCTACTAAAATTCAAGGAGTAGTGCTTGCTCTGTAACTTGATGACAACCTCAGTCCAGGTTACTTAAATCTTTCCTGCTATTCATTTGAAAAAAGTTGGACTTATTCTAGATTCTTCTGCCTCTCTCAAACCAAAAGAAGGTTCTTTTAATTAACTTTCATCATCATACTAATAGTAATAACAGAATCCAATAACTTCTTCACAACGTTCATGGCTAAAATACTCATCCAAGCCATTGTCCTCTTCCATTTGGATTATGTGATATCCATAAGCAGTCTACTGCTCACATCCTCGTCTTCCACAATCTTTTCTCAATAGATACCATCTTAAGTCAAACAATTTTCACGTCAAGTTGTTCCAGGGCCTAAAACCAGCTGAAGTTTTCGCAGATATACACAATTATCTGTACGTTCTGAGCAATTCTCCATTATCTTTCTTATTTTCTTTCTTACTGCTTTGTCTCTAGTGCACTCTGTACCAAACTGTCAAATCTGCGATCTCCTGAGTACCCCAAGAAAAGCCCCATCTAGCAGTTTCTCCACTGGATGTGTCCTCAATCTAGAATATTCTTCCTCTAGGTATCTGCATAATGAACTCCCCATCTGGTCTTTACATAATGTCAGCTTCTCAAACATCAGTAATAAGGCGCATGACTATTTAAAACTGTCTCTCTTGGGGACTGCCACTGCAGCCTAGTGATGGTGACATCCCATGTGATCTGCCCTTGCTGCTTCATTTCTGATCCAGCTCCCTGATACTACACATGATGAGGCAATGAAAGATGGCACAAGTAAATGGGATCCTGCCATCACACAGGAGACCTGGATAAAGTTTACAACGCAAGCCTGCATTCAACCTGGGCAGGTCTTGGGGAATGAAACAGCAGAGAGAAGACTGATCTCTCATCTCTGCATCTCTCTGTATCTCTGTCTCTCTTCTCTCTCTCTCTGTACATCGTTCAAATAAATAAATGCATTTACAAAATGAATAGATACTACTTCTGCTTCCCCAATTCCTTTTTCCCTTATACTCTTATGTTTTCTTTTTGCTACAGCATTTATCATCCAATATTAGACACCTACTGTATATCATCTAGTTCCTGCTGCTAGAAAAATAAGTTCCCTAAAGTATGTTTTGTTTATTTATATTTCAAGTGTCTACAGCACAAACTGGCAAAGAATGATGAAAAATTACTAGGACATTTCTGGTTCAAAATGTTAACCAACGGGGAGAACTGCACAAGTGTACATTTCCTATCTATAAAAGTACTTATTTTCTTAGTGTGTGTATATATATATATTTTAATAAATATATTTTAATAAATATTCTAGAATCAACTAGAAACATGAGGATAAATACTCTGGTTTATTTCTAAAGTTTTACAAAGAAAAAATTTATTGTTAGTTTTGTACACAAAGTATTAAAATTCATAATATTTTATACCATGATGTTAATTTTACATATGAATGTATGTTATAAACTAAATAAATTACCATTTCATAATTTTAGTTCCAGGTAGACAAATGTCAATAAATGGTAATCATATTTCAAAGTCAAAAACTACACAGAACTATGTATTTCATGGGTTTGATACTCTGTAAGCTGTTCAAAGTGAATATCCTCTTTTAAAATCACTCTGGAGTTCTCTGTTTTACTTTACTTTCACACCAATTATTCGGGAGGGAACCCTATAGACTCAACCAAACTGATATTTGAACACCATATTGAGTTGTCTGCTGGAGTTTCTCCACCAGCATCTGGAATGTAGCAGTCTTTCTCGGCCATCTAAGCTACTTGCTGCTTCCTGCTCACTGGGTTCCAAGACCGATGTCTTAACCTTATGGATTTAGGATGACATTTCCTAAAGCACAAATGATTAATATACCTATGCACCATATTATGACAGCACAAAAAATTTTCATTATCCTGTCCTGAAAATATAAAGATGTTCACTTTCTTTACTACCTAAAGGTGATCAGTCACTGGTTAGTAATTGTTACAAAGGAAAAAAAAAATCTGGCATGTCAGATCAATTGTTGCATACTAGATGTAAAGGACTACACTGAACCATATCCTTGAAACCAAAGCACTCCAACTCACTCTCCATTAGGTTTCCAGAGTTGATCTCAAAGATTCATCTATCAAATCAGCACATTAGGAGTTTCACCATCATTTCCATCGCTGCATCTTTCAGCTGTTTGAAGATGCCCTACTCTGCGATCTTTCAGGGATGCAAGAGTGCTTAAGGTTTCGTCTCTGGTTAACAAACGGTCATTTCAAGCCTTCTTGTTATGTTTTCCCTAACAACTGTCACTGCACAAGGAATAAATGTGAGAATTTGACCAATTCCATGCTTGTTGCAACTGTGCATTTGGGAAGTGGGATAACCACAGCATGAGATTCCCAAGCCACTGAACCCACAGTGATATAAATGTAGCCAAAACCCAGTTTACCAACTGACTTCCATAAATCACAGTTCTGATACATCACAGTGACATCTAGGTCTCCCAGGTGATTCATCCAAAAATGTTCTTTTCTAATTCTCAAACGTCTAGACAAGTCCCTCTAAGAAAACCCTGGAAGAACTAAAGAATACACATTGTGTAGTAATTCATGTGCTTTCTCAAGAGAAATTAGCTTCTCCTTTAAACAAGGACTCCTATATAAATGATACAAGTGAGTTTCTGCTCAACATATCTAGAATTTCCCCTTGTAAAAATCAGGAAAACCACAATAAGCTGCCCATCCATTGTCTTCCAAACGACACTATGAACAATTGCTTACCACAATAGCAGGCCTCAAAATACTAATTGTCACTCGAAACTTGTAGCCTGGTATAGAAACATCAGCCACCTTATCCATGAAGTGCAAACATACCCAAAGTCCTTTGCAAAAGCACAGGTAAGCTTGCAACTTCATATGTTAACCATCCCTGGGAAAGACTAGGATCTGATTCAAGTATAAGCCTACAGGAAAGTGAGAGGTTCAGTTATATTATGAAGACAGTAATATTTCCCTGTCCACAGAATTTTCAGAATGGCATGGCCTCTGGTCTGCTTCCCACTGAACTCCTGATCTCAATACCTGCCATGTTTTGAAACTTTTTTTCAATTCATGCAATTACAACCACCATCCCAATCTAAATAGCCACAATCACTCACCTGCAGTACAGCCACTGCCTCTTAATCCTCTGAAAATATAATTGTCACCTACTCATTCAGATAAGGAAACTGTAATTCAGATATAAGTCAATAATAGTTTATAAATAGATTCTCTTTTTTAGAATTATTCTCACAGCTACATGAAGAATTCAAGAATGGAGACAGGATGGTAGAAACAGGAAGGCCAGGACTACGCTGGATCAGACACTGATGGTTGGCTACACAAAAATGTTAAGGACAGAAAACAATGATAAGATTCTATGGGACATAAGATGAACTATTGTGGTAGGTGAGGAGATGAAAGCAAGATAAAGGCGAATTTCCACTGAGTAGATATAGTGTCATTTACTAAGAGCAAGTCAGTCATCTCCCAGCATAAATTTAAAGGCTAGAGAAACAGATGAAAATTGTGAAGTAAATGAAAACATATATGACACTTATACCATTATTGTTCAAAATGTGTTCTGTAGAATAGTATTGATGCCCAACTATTTATTCTTAGGTCCATGTGTATCACAGGTAGAAATAGGTACACAGAAAATTCAAAGCAGTTATAGCAAGTAATTTTGTATGTACTGAATTTAACTTTCACAGTGGTGCTTCTATTTTGTATGTCTTTTTTTTTTTTTTAGATTTTTGCTTATTTTTTTCACAAAGTCAGAAATACAGAGAGGAGAAGAAACAGAGAAGAAAATCTTCTGTCTGATGATTCACTCCCCAAGTGACTAAAAACAGCTGTTGGCTGTGCCGATCTAAAGCCAGGAGCCAGGAACTTCCTCCACATCTCCCATATGGGTGCAGGGTCCCAAGGTTTTGGGCCATCTTCAACTGCTTTCCCAGGGCACAGGCAGGGAGCTGGATGGGAAGTGGAGCTACCAGGACTAGAACCAGCGCCCATATGGGATCCCGGCACATTCAAGGCAAGGACTTTAGCTGCTAGGCCACCACGCCAGGCCCATATGTTGCTTTTTTTTTATGATTTATTTATCTTTATTGCAAAGTCAGATATACAGAGAGGAGAAGAGACAGAGAGGAAGATCTTCCATCCATTGATTCACTTCCCAAGAGCCACAACAGCTGAAGCTGAGCTGATACGAAGCCAGGAGCCCAGAACCTCATCCAGGTCTGCCACATGGGTGCAGGGTTTCAAGTGTTTGGGCTGTTCTCAACTGTTTTCCAGGCCACAAGAAGGGAGATGGATGGGAAGCTGGGTTGCCAGGATTAGAACCGGCACCGATATGGGATCCCAGCACGTGCAAGGCACGAATGTCAGTCACTAGGCTACTGTGCCAGGCCCTATTTTTTAATTCTTTTTATTATTATTCAACCTGTCCAGTAATTCTTTTTGTTGGATTTCTATAAAAGTATCCATCTCTGGTAGCAATTTAAAAAAAAATGAGGTTGATTGTTAACCATGAGTTGGAAAAAATACTGGTTTAAAGTTACGGTACACTGTCTTCAATCATCCATGGTTTTCCTTCCGAGACCAGCCTCTCGCTAATGTTCTGTTTTGGTAGTTGATATGGATGTCAAGTAATTGGTACTTGGTGCTTGACATGGGTTAAGAACAATGATAGAATTTTGGACTCCTGACTCCAGCCTGGTCCAGCACAGACTGTTGCAAACATTTGGGACGTTGAACCTGCAGAAAGGAGATCTGTTTCTGCTTCTGTTTCTATCTGTCCCTCTTTAAATAAAAAAATGCAATAAATTCAATGTTATAGTGATGAATACAATGACTTGAAGAGATAAAAAATAAGGAAAAATTCTACTTATTAGAGATTAGATGTTTATGTACTTTGTTATTGCCCTCAAGAGATCAGAGAATCGTGAAACCCACACCCTTGGAATGTGTTTCTTTGAATCATTTTACTGTTCATGTCTCCTCATTGCAATTGCTAGGAATTATGGAATGCTTATTGTCAGGCAGTCTCTAAGTGCTCTACATAGATCACCTCACTCAATCCTCATAAAAATGTCAATAAATCTGATATTATAATTCTAATATTACAGGTTCCAAAACTGATGATTAAAGAAGACAAATAATTTATCCATGTCACATGAACTGCTATAAGAGAGCTTACACAGATCTTTAGAAACAACGGGCATTTTTGGCTCACAGTTCTGAAAGCTGGGAGGTTCAAGAGCAAGGCTCCTGGAGATCTCACAACAGCTGGAGCTACTTCATAGCTGGCACCTTGTGATTGAGTTCTCAAATGGTGAAAAAGAGGTGCACAAGCTCTTACAGGCCTATTATCTGAAATGATTCATCCCTTTTAAACAAGATAGGGTCTAGTTCGGGGTAGTATGGACATAGAGGATTAATCCCTTTCAGATGGGCAGTACCTTAATGATACACTCACCACCCAAACGCCGCATCTCTCAAAAACATCAGCTTGGAGGTCAAGATTTCAAGTTATAGATGGGGCATTTGCCATAGCAGTTAATATGCCTCTTAGGAGACTCACATCCCATACTGAAGTTCCTAGGTTCAAATTCACTCCATACTTCTAATTTTAGCTTCCTGCTAAAGTGTACTCTGGAAAGTAAAAGCTGACAACTCAAATACTTGGGTATCTGGAACACACAAGGAAGACTAGGATTGGGTGGCCAGCTTCTAGCTTCAGCCTGACCCAGCCCCAAGTGTTATGGGCATTCAGGAAGTGAGCCTGAAGACACAAGCTCCATCTGTCTTCTCTGTCTCTGCCTTCCAAGAAAAATGCAACTTTACTTAATTAAATTTTAAGAAGATTTCAAAATATGAATTTTCAGCGTATATATTCAGAACATAGTGCACAGAAAATAACTTAGCCAATTTCGGACACAAGGTAGCTGGCCTAAGCCTCAGCTTTTAAGCACTGCTGCATAAATTGCTAACCTACCAGCCACCAAGCTGGTATATTTTATACAATCTGAAGAGAAACCAGAGTATTCCGACTGATATATTTTATACAAAATATTTCATGTGAAGCCACAAAACTTTTGGGTCTATGAATTTCAGGCCAATTATTTTAGATATACAACATTTTAGTTAGGCAGGTTTGATGCACTAGCATGACTGCTGGATTCTTCTTATTACTTCCACCAGCAATTAACTAATCCTGAATGGAGAAAAAAAAAGGAACACACATTTTTAGAATATAAGATGTTGCCTGGTAAAATACTGAAGGAGTTAATGCCTATCACAGAAGTGAGATATAAAAATCAAAGAGTCCTTAATAGAGGAATAATAATGACCTTTCCCATCAACTCAAGCAACACAGCAGTGTGGTCACACTATTTCTCTAGCATATTTCATTTTTAGAGAATTCTTGCTATTGAGCTATTAGATCTTTCCCATGAGGCTTCCAAAACTAGCCAATTTTATCCCAGGTTATTTTTCTTTGAAGAGCCGCATACATCTTTTATAAGATATGTCTGCTAATTTCTTTATGTTTATTTTTTACCATAAATACATATTCAAACATCATGCAAATTAGACACGGTTCTTGCTTAAGCATCTATGGTTCATTTCTAAAGTCCATAATAATTAACTACTTGAAACTAAAAAGTGAAAGTACAAAATCACTAAATTGTTAAATTTAAAACATGTTTCCTCAAATAATTTATCTAAGTTATCATTTTGTGGCAGATTGCTTGCCATCTCAATAGACTCACTGAGATGCCATTAGAAATGTTTATGGAAGGAGCGAAGTTTGCAATATCCCAATAGTAAATAAGTGTGTTAATTTTTTAAGTAAACATTTTACTTAACTTCATTTTCCCATTTTGATCTAACTCAAACCTGAATTTTGTCATAGCTCCAAGAAAATAGCATTACCTGCTTGTTATAGTATGTTAAACTACCACCTGCAATGCCAATGTCCTGTATGAGCTCCTGCTGGAGCCCCAGCTGCTCTGCTACTGATCCAGTTCCCTACTAATACACCTGAGAAAGCACCACAAAGCAGCCCATGTGCTTGGGCTTTAGCCACCCATATGGGAGACCCGGATGCAGTTTTGGGCTTTCACACAGCCCAACTCCAGGCACTATGGCCAGGTGGAAAGACAGTCAGCAGAAGAAAAAGTCTCTCTTCCTCTCTGTGTGTGTCTGTGTGTGCGTGTGTGTTCTAGACAGATGGATAGATAGATTTTATACTTTCAAATAAATGGATTGGTGTTTAAATCATGGTAACTGCTTATTTCAGTTTTTAATATCTGCCAGGCAACATGCCTAATGCCTTAAATATATTTTCTCACTAGAAGTTAATCCTCAGAACAAACCCAGCAGGTAACTATATTTTACCTCATTTTCACAATGCAGAAACTGTGACTCAGTGTAGTAAGAAAGTCCCAAGGCAGAACAAAAATTCAAACCTAATCTCTTAGCGAGGTCCACATTTCTAATCATTATGTGCACTTCCTTCTGTATAACGTATGCAACTTCCATTTGTAGTGTCTACTTCCACAGAATTTACTAACATTCTCTGGCAGTAATTTCATCCTGCTGATTATAACAGAAACACATCTTTCTTAGAATTCATGAGCATTTAAGCACCACATACAGGATAATTCTGTATCATAAGAAAGGTCAGGTGGTGAAATGCACACGTTAAAGACTGTACGACATTTGGTTCACCAAGCTCATACAGACATTTAAACCCCCAAAGTCTAATGTTAATAGTTAATGGATTAGTGTTAGTGGATTACGGGAGGAAATATGACCTAATTATGTGGCTGGTGAAGTAGGCCTGGTGGGAGTCCTTTAGGTCATCAGTGACTTTGCCTTAAAAGACAGTTTTCCTCAGAGAGCTGATTATATTAGCAGCTTGCACTTCCTTATCACTGTCGGGGCACCCCTCCTCGAGCCCCACAAAGATATAGCTAACCAGTAAGGAGGGGATGAAGGACTGCCAACACCTGCAATACAGCCCTACATGTACAACCCAAATCTCATCCCTTTCTGTGCAGACCACAACTGCTAGGGTCATGTCACTTAAGAATGGCACCAGGCTATAAAAATATCCCATACAATGTTGGTTACATTAGCTCATTGACCCTGTGTTCTTTATAATATCACTACAATAAAATTACCAAGGCCAACACTCCTAGTCCCATCAGGCATCCGACATTATAGCACTCTTGACGCTTCCAAAAAAAAAGAAAAGAAAGAAAGAGAAAGGAAGAAAGAAAAAGGAAAAAAAGAATAGGTAACCCCATGAGAAACTCTGTCCTCTTTGAATACTCCATAAGCTTTGCCCCAGACACTATTCCATATGCCCCATGATCAAAGAACAGCCACAGTTTTAAGAGGCTGGCTGTTTCTTTCCTCTGCACTCATTCCTTGAATGTGTGTTTTCAGTGCTAATAAGTCTTACTTTATCTATGGTTCATTCTTGAATTTGTTATTATGACAAAAACAAGAGCTTGAATGAAGTGTACCCACAGGCCACCCCATACCACCAGACGTATAAACCAATAGTGAACCTCTAAAACTGTGTGCCAAAATTAACCCTGCTAGGAAGCTCTTCTTGGGTATTATAAAACATGAAAAAGCTAACACAGAATAATTTGTAACTGAAAATCTACATCATGACTAATAGAGAAATTCTGATATGCTAATGTTTGCCCCCCACCCCAACCCTAGTTAAGAAACTTTTTAAGAGAGCACAATGCAATTTCTACAAGAACTAACACATGATCATTAGAAAAACATCTGTTTAAACATGGGCTGTATCAGGCCCAGCATGGTAGCCTAGTGGCTAAAATCTTTCCCTTGCATGCACCAGGATCCCATATGGGCACCAGTTCTAATCCAAGCATCCCCACTTCCCATTTAGCTCCCTGTTTGTGGCCTGGGAAAGCAGTCAAAGATGGCCCAAGGCCTTGGGACCCGGCACCCACGTGGGAGACCCAGAAGAAGCTCCTGGCTCCTGGCTTTGGATCGGCTCAGTTCATAAACCAGCGGACAGAAGATCTTCCTCTCTTTCTCTCCTCTTCTCTGTATATCTGACTTTCCAATAAATAAATCTTTAAACATGGGCTATTTTAGTGCAATATGAACAATGCTAATTATATTAAGTACTCATAGAGATAAATTTTACCATCTTGGGAAAGCCACTCAAATAGCAAAAGCACAAGCTGTTGTAAATTCATTTCTATTGTAAAAATGTAGATGAATGCACAAAGCACTCCTTAGCTGAAAGATTTTTAAAAACTGAACTGGCATTGATGCATTTTTTTTTTTGTAGTACAAGAACAACAGAAGAAAAAATTAGGATACTTACATTACATTTCTAAAATATTCTTTTATTGGTAACAAACACATATATTTTAGCTGCTAAGGCATACCACCACTCCCTTTCCCTTCACGCCTAAAAAGAAAAAATATATATGACAAACTGTCCAGGAAAAGCAAGTAGACAGTGTCAACAACTACACACATCCCTGGCTCCTACTACCACAACAAGGTGCAGCGGCATCCCCCAGATCATACAAATTTCCAGCTATGAAACTAGATCCACACATTGACAAGACCTATATGTGCACTCTCCCTAGTCATCCATAGTGTTCCCAAGAGGAAACAGGGATCTCACAATGGCTGCAGCTATCTTCTACTCCAGATTTTCAATTGTTGGACTCATTGTGAGGCTTCTGGCTAGTTGCTATAACAATTTTCCTCATTCACAGTTCTGTTCAGCCCATTGTATTTATTAAAAAAAAAAGAGCAATTGTAAGTTATCTCCAACAGGTGACCATGTTGTTCACAAGTGATTATGGGTCTTGTTTCTTTGCATAAAGATTTATTTATTTATTTGAAAGGTAGAATTATAGAGAGAGAGGGAGAGAGAGAAAGAAGTGTCTTCGATCCATTAGTTCACTCACCAAGTGCCTACAAAAATCAGGGCAGGATCAGGCCAAAGTAAGCAGTGCAGTACTGCACCCAGGTCCCCTAGGTGTGGGCAGCAGGGATCCAAGAACTCAGCCCATTTTCATCTTCTTTTACATGTGCGTTAGTAGGAAGCTAGATTAGACATCAAGCAGCTTGGACTGGAACTAGTTCTCATATGAGATGCCAGCTTCAGCATAGCAGTCAACGTATTAATCTGATGTACTGTAACAGTAACCCCAGGATTTTTGTTTACCTTAGCTTTATATTAAAGACTAGTATTTTATCTGAGTAGACATGAATTTAAGACTTAAAATAAATAGGGCCCAGTGTGGTGGCCTAGCAGCTGAAGTCCTCACCTTGAATGCGCTGGGATCCCATATGGGCACCACTTCTAGTCCCGGCGGTTCCACTTCCCATCCAGCTCCCTGCTAGTGCCCTGGGAAAGCAATCTAAAGTGGTCCAAAGCCTTAGGACCCTGCACCCATATGGGAGATGTGGAGGAAGTTCCTGGCTCCTGGCTTTGGATCATCACAGCCAACGGCCGTTGTAGTCACTTGAGGAGTGAAACATCAGACAGAAGATCTTCCTCTCTGTCTCTTCTCCTCTCTGCATATCTGACTTTGTGAAAAAAAATAAAATAAATCTTTAAAAAAAAGAATTTAAATAAATAAATAAGCCGCCTATGTACAACTAAACTCTGCTAAATTCTCAAATGGCTGATTTTCCTTTAAATACACAGTATATATGGACATAGCCTTAAATTATTATCAGCTATATCATGTATCTCTAACTGATAATCAGTCAGAAAATCAACAAAAGGTCATAGAAAACAGAAATAGAACCAGGGAAAAGCAAACAGAGAAAAAAAAGCTCTAATAAAATTCTAATAAACAGAAAAAAAGAGCTCTAATAAAATTCTAATTGCAATAAAAAGATTGCTTATATATAATGAATATATATTTGACTCTGAAACTAACAATTTTTATTAGTACTACATGAAAATTATGTTTAGGGCCCGGCGGCGTGGCCTAGCAGCTAAAGTCCTCGCCTTGAAAGCCCCAGGAGCCCATATGGGAGCCGGTTCTAATCCCGGCAGCTCCACTTCCCATCCAGCTCCTGGCCTGTGGCCTGGGAAAGCAGTCGAGGACGGCCCAATGCTTTGGGACCCTGCACCCGCGTGGGAGACCCGGAAGAGGTTCCTGGTTCCCGGCATCGGATCGGCGCGCACCGGCCCGTTGTGGCTCACTTGGGGAGTGAAACATCGGATGGAAGATCTTCCTCTCTGTCTCTCCTCCTCTCTGTATATCCAGCTTTCCAATAATAATAATAAAATCTTTTAAAAAAAAAAGAAAATTATGTTTAGCATCTTTGCCCTGTATCTACTCATTCACTAAGAGAACATACTTTTTTATCTAATATACTCACAAACCTGCCACATCTCATTGCCCCAAAACATCACAGCACAAAGACAGCTAATGTAAATGAATGTGTCCTTTTCTTCTTTGCAAGTTACATGCTCCTGCAGATTTCTGACAAGTAGGTATGCAGGAACCTGAAAATAAAATGACTTAGGGCCTTGTCAAAAACATTATTTAAAATGAATCCTTAATTGTTGATATGACAACCGCCTAGATCTGTTCAGTCCAGTTTGCACTGCATTTATTGTCATTTTCATATAAGAAAATCGACAATGCTTTGTTCTTAAAATAGCCTTCCCTTTTCAGAGCTTGCATAAAATCCATATAGTACGTTCTTACTTTTCTCCCAAATGAATTTCATTATAATTATCTCAACTTAAGGAAATAAATAGCTTCATTATTCCATCACATGTTTCCCACGAAATGAATTATATCTATCTATAACCGGGTCTGTGCCTTGCTTCCCAGAAATACTGAAACCTTTAATGTTCATCTTTATAATCTGAAGGTAAGACGTTTTCAGAAATTTACACCACTTGCTTTTTAGCCTTTCACAGTGCTTAAATCCAGTGGCCCTCAAAAACCACCACTTTGTAATTCCAGTCATGTAGCCATCAATATTATTCCATCAAGTGATAACTAGTTTCATGGTAACATTACAGAACCACAATAAACTTCTATCATAGGGGCACTGCCCAACATTTGCTTAAAATTAAAAATAAGAAAAATTAAAGTATCCCTTTAAAAACATGGGAATCAGTTGAACTTCATAGCAAATAGTCTGAGATCACTATTTAGCCCAAGATCACTCTTTTCTCTCTCTTCCTCTGTCTCTCTCTCTCTCTCTCTCTCTCTCTCTCTCTCTCTCTCACACACACACACACATACACATACACACACACACACACACAAAGAGAAAAAAAAACAGCCTTGTGGCACAGCAAGTGAAGCTGCTTCTTGTAATGCCAGTGTCTTTTACTGGAGCATCATTCTTCTGTTAGACTCAAATATAGTTCTGATTCCTGGCTTCAGCCTGGACCAATGTCCAACACGTGAACCAACTGAAAGATTCCCTGTTTCTCCTCTCTGTGTCACTCTGTTCAAATAGACAGAATCCCAACTACATAAGAATCAAAAGATTTTTAAAAAATTAGAATAGTCCATATAAGTTATACACTACTAAAACTGGCTATTTGTGACTTGTTTAAACTTGTAATGTTTCCAGATTAACACTGAACCCTAAAAAATCAAAATAAATAAAAACCACAATGTTACTGAGAAACAGCAATCAGCATCTGCAAAAACATCTCTTTGATCCCACAAAGCATTAAGCACCTAAAGCTTTTATCATTGTATTCTGAACATGAACTTATCATCAATGCAAAAATGGTTATTAATAGTGCATAATAATCAGTAGCACTGCAAGCTTGAAAAATGTTAGGTTCAACAAAACGCATGATTTTTTGTTTAAGCCAAAGAAAAACTTCGGAGACCCGGAGTGAATCATGAGGTGACAGAGCCTTGGTTGTACTTCAAAGTGTAGATTCTGTTCTAAGCTTTTCCACTCCACTTGAGAAAGAGCAATGACAAAAATTCCCAAATGTCAACACAGATGGAGGTTGAGAGGAACAGCAATGAAATTTAAAATGCAAACTATAACCCAAAAAAAGAAGCACTTTTCCCTTCTCCTTCCTAACACTATGGTGACTATCCCGAAAGTGAGGAAAACTCCTTTTTATCTCCTTTGTTTGTATACAAAATTAGCACAATGAATGGAAAAATATTTATTCTAACACAAAGTATGATAGAAAAGCCTCTACACACATACATGCACAACATGTGTGTGATATATGCAAACGTATAATGCATATTTATAACCAGACTCTAATTTTGGCTTAGCTTTAAATCATATACATATATAACTTAAAGGACAGAATCTCTTGAAAACCTTGATATTGTCATAGATGCTCCAAAATCTTCCTCAGTGTTAAGCCAGAAATGCTTGATAAGTTTATCACCATTATCAGACTTTCCCCATTAGAGATTTAAATTTCTCTAGACTACATGATTATTACCAAATTCGGACCCCAGGAGCAGCTTCACAAGCTTAACGTAGATTTGTCTTTTCAAAAGTCAAAATCGGGCTTGGCAGCGTGGCCTAGTGGCTAAGGTCCTCGCCTTGATCCCATATGGCTGCTGGTTCTAATCCCGGCAGCTCCACTTCCTCTCTGTC
This sequence comes from Ochotona princeps, assembly GCF_030435755.1. Classification (NCBI taxonomy): domain Eukaryota; kingdom Metazoa; phylum Chordata; class Mammalia; order Lagomorpha; family Ochotonidae; genus Ochotona; species Ochotona princeps. The sequence goes on from NC_080834.1 coordinate 56,100,470, forward strand.
TCTCCTCCTCTCAGTTTATCTGACTTTGTAATAAAAAAATAAAATAAATCTTTAAAAAAAAAAATGTAATGCTTCTTACAACAGATCACATTTAAAAAAAAAAAAAAAAAAAAAAAAAAAAAAAGTCAAAATCACAACTAATTCATGATCATGTCAGACGGTAATCCAGGAAACTTGCTTCATTCTTTTTCAAGAAACCACCTTAAAAAGGAAATTCACTGGGGCCAGTTCAAGCCTCGACTATGGAGGATGTCTTAGGTCCTTGGGTCTCTGAACGCATACAGGAGACAGAAGATGTTCCTGCTCCTGCCTTCAGATAAACTTAGCTCTGACTGTTGCCATTTGGGGAGTGAATCAGCAAATGAAAGATCTATTATCTATTATCTTCTCACTTTATAAATCTACCTACCAAATAAAAATGAATAAACATTAAAAAAAAAAGGAATTTGCTACGTAGAGTTTAATCAATCCTTTCTCCTAGTGTGAATACTTGCTGTTCAGGAAAAGTCTATGGATGACTTAAGAGTTCAGTTGGAAAGTTTAAATTCTACTCTTTAAAAAAACAAAGCATGGTTTGTAATCCAAGACTACTAAAACACCTTAAACCAAAACAAAAAACAGGCATGTCTTCCACTTGGTAAAGAAATTAAACAATTTTTTTATGAGACAGAGAAATGTGGACAAATAGAAGCCACCAACATCCCGGCATTTGCTATGCCATAAACACTGAAAGAAGACCTTTCTAAGAAATACAAATAGAATTTTTACAGTGAGAGTGAATAAAGCCAGTAAGGATAGAAATCATTATTGGCCTGCTTGGAAAGGCATGTTGGGCCTGAGGCGAAAGAAATTTTTTAAATAGGAGAATGTTCTGAAATAGAAAGCATGTTAAACAGAATTGCCCGAGGACTGTTAGGAAATGAAAAATTACACTAACTGCATTGGGAACAGCAACCTGATAAAAGCACAATGCACAAATTACAATCTTCTTCACGAGCAGTATTAGACATGAGAAAGGTTAAGCTGTATGTGAGAGAGGTTTTGCCTACCACAGGCCACTACACGATAGAAGAATCATTCTCAATCGTTTCTAGGGACCCACCAACAACTACAGTAATAAGTAATAAATATTTCTAGATTTCTAATATAGAAGAACAAGCTGGACTACGCCCCCTAGTCAGTATATATTTGCAAAACAGCCCATGAGTACAAACCTCTATTCTAAAGTTTTACAGAAAACAACAGACAATTGAGTGTTTGCTAACTATAGGCTTCTTCTCTTAAATTAAAAACACTCATCCAACATCCCAGTCTCAGTGAGTCAGCAGGAAGTGGGCAGTGTCAATGTGCAATACTGTACTGAACAGAACAGGGAAACAGCAATTCACTAGAAGATTCAGACTGGTAACTAATGAAGGCAAATTTTTCTATCAATAGCAGTGTTTTTACTGTGTTTACCGGGTTAACTATTAAGGACACAGACAGAGGTCATACAAAATAAATATGAAGTGTAAACACTGAAGAAATCCCATCAAGGGGAAAAAAAGTCAGGAAGAAATGGAAATGAAACACAAGGCACGCACGTGCTTATGCACACATACACCCATGACACTGTCACTAGTTAAATGTAATAAAGAAGCAATTCGTTCAACCCACCTCTTTCGCAAGCAAAGAGCAACTAGGGAATAATGCAACTCACAATGAGTCACCACACCTAAGCAAGATTCTTAGCACAACAAAGTTAGCAACAGCGGTAACATGGGTTGGGTCCAAGAGAATTGGCACATCCAGAAAGGTCTAAGGCTATGACAGAGCCCACACCTGACATCATCAGTCGATTCATTAAGGACCTGGTTTATTTTATCTGGCCCACGTTTCCATTTTGTGTTGTGTTTTTGCTTTAGGGGATGGATTTAATCTGTTTAGCATAAGTAAACATGACATAAATCAGAGCTACCTAAATATACAGGGCAATTTGAACTAGCTGTGACAAGTAACTTGAGGAAAACATGGCCACCTACTCAGTTTCATTTAATTAAGAATGTAATGGACCTACATGTTTACATTTAAGATATCATCCACCTCTTTACCAGGTTAATATTTAAAAGGAAAAAGCTCCCACACAATAATTGCTGAGTCTCTTTCTTAACCAAAGTCAGATTCTCTACCAGTCTGATTACATTCATGATAAACGCAGACGTGATTGAAACTTTCTGCTTTAACTTTCCCTTCAACCTCTGTGTGGAGTCATACTAACTCTTCATCTAAAACACCTCTCTTTCAAATGTATAATCTAAATCTGCATTACCTAACACGGCAGCTAACAGCCATATAGTGTCACTAAACTCTTAAAGTATAGCTACTCCCAACTGAGAAGTGCTTTAAGTGCAAAATATGCATCTGACCTATTTGAATTCAACTAAAAAATGTTAAATTGCATCATGTAGCACATAGTGTATTTGTGCTAGACGGTACTGATGTAGGCAAGATACTTGAGCTGAAGGCAATCAGCATTCATTTGGCCTTCTGGAACCCTTCCAACTATGTGACACTCATCATAGTGTCCCCCTGACTCATTCAGGAATGGGGCCCCTTAGCTAAACAAGAAATACCTCACTGCCTTTAAATAGTCCACTAAGCCTTCCAAAAAGGGATTATCTGATTTAAAGAAACACACTAATACAGTATCAGATGTGGTTTACAAACTATGTTAGAGGGATTTAGCTTTTTCCTAACATGGCAATTCTTACACAAGCACGTTTCGTAATTGGACCATTTCTGTAAGCAAACTTTCACTTTAAGAAACAAAAGCTGTGTATAAAATCATAAACTTCCTTTACTGTTTTAATGAAGATGAGGAATCTAACTTTTATATTATTTGACTCATTCCGCAAAAGTTCCCAAGACTTTTTCCGCGATCTTAAAGACTCATTCCTCTATTTTTGGAGAAATAAATAAGAATTTAAGGTAAAGGTCATAAACTTCTTTGAAACAAAATCTTTCCTTCCTTAACAAGTTACACTCTCATCTGTAATACAGTGAACTTTATGCAAAACCACTTACTATAACTGTATTTACCCAAACTAATTGGACTGCTACCACACAGGAAAACTGCCTTATTCATTTTTGTTTTGCTAACATATGGAAAAGTACCTGCAACAAAGAAGATTTTATTAAAGGATGTCTTTAGTTATATGTGACACCTAGGCCTATTTCCCCTCTGTGCTTTATGTTAAAGGCCAATATCTAAGGTGGCACTGGGTTCAGTGGTTAAGACACACTTCAGGACATCGACATCCCATTTCCAAGTGCTGGGGATCTAACCCCAGTTCTGCTTCTGATTCCAGGTCTCTCCATGTGCACCATGAGAAGCAGGAGATGATGCCTCACTTACTTGAATCTCTGCCACTCACAGGGGAGACTCAAATCAATTTCCTGGTCTCTCAGCTTTAACCTGGCTCTGTCCTGACTACTGCAGTCATCTGGGGAGTGAACAAAGGAATGAAATTCCTGTCTTCCTATACCTGTCTTTCAAACAAAATGAAAATATGTTATTATTATCTTTTGTAACTTAAAGACCAATAAGCAATGGTGAAACACATGTGGGAGATGGGCTCTATATCTGCAGCTTAAATGTTTACAAAATACAATGTAGCCCTTTACTAACTTGTATTGGAAGTGATGCAATGGACCATGCAGCCCACTTGCTACTCACAGCATCCGCTGGAAACAACAGCATCAGTATCAACTTGAGCTTCACAGAAATGCAGAATCTCTGACCACACAACACATAAGACAATAACACACAAATCCTAATAACAATCCTCATTATTGTGACAATGATGATAATTTATTATCAGCAAAGTTGGGAGAAGTCACATGTTTCGTCCCTCAGATTCTTCATAGCAACTTACAATTACGAAATGAACATATCAAGATCCATCCACACTCTGGTCGATCAGGTTAAGCTGCCCCCTGTAATGTCAGCAACCCATATGAGCGCTGTTTCCAATCCAGTGTCCTGTTAATGTGCCTGGAAATGGGGCCAAGAATGGATCAAGTACCAGTGCCCCTGTGACCATATGGGAGACTCAGATGGAGTTCCATGCCCAACCCATGGCTTTGGCCTCTCTCAGCCTTTGCCACTGAAGCTATCTGGGGAATAAACCAGCAAATGGAAGCTCTCTCTCTCTCTCTCTCTCTCTCTCTCTTTCTCTCTCTCTCTCTCTCTCTCCACCTGACAAAAAATGAATAAATCATAAAAAAATAGAAAGAACATATCCTTCAAAGCTCTATTTTTATATTTAAAGATGTTTATAATGTTAGCTACATTACCCAGAAATTTTCCAATTTTTGCCAAATAAATCCATCAACAAATTTCATCTTTCAACATCCAAAAAACTGTTTAGAAACTGACATGTGTTCCTTTCTAATATTTATAACTCAATGCATATTGGCAAACATCAAAATATGTATTTAGGACTGAAAAAAACCAATAGTTAAACAAGTTGTTAGATTTAAAAAAAATCGTTATAAAAAACTGTCATTACCTTAACTTTTAAATTCATCTCTACAAATAAAAGTACAAAACAAAACTTTACACTTGTTATCTCAGTTAAGTAAACTGACACATTGAATGAAACAAAAAGACAGTAGAATTTATAATGCAGAGCTCTCAAATTCAAGGTTAAAAATGAAACATCAATCCAAAAGATGTGGACAGACATTTCACCAAACAAGGCACAGATTGTCAATAGTACTTTAAAATATCTTCAAAATGATTACCTATTACAAATATGTAGTTTAAAACCATGATTATTACACTTTTTAGAGCAACAAACAAAAAAATGTGACAGGAAGGAGGCTTTTGGCTTGTTGGAGAACCTTAGTTTAATCTCAGGATCTGGCTCTGCCTCCAGCACTGAATTAGGACCCAGCCAAGAGTTAACCTGAGAATAAAGTCACTCACTCTCTCTCCCTCTCTCCCTCCCCAAACACCTGATCCCTCCTCTGCCTGTCTCAAATAAGTTTAAAAAAAAAAGCAAAAGCACCAAAGGCTGGGACTGCGGTGTAATGGGTTAAGCCTCTGGCTGAAATACTGGAAATCCCTTATAAGTGGGGTAACTTGTAATTCAAGTTACCCCAGTTTCTTGAGCCCCAGAATCTGAAGGGAGACCCAAATGGTGTTCTGGCTTTGGCACAGATAAGGCTAGACCATTATGGCCGTTTGGAGAGTGAACCAACAAATCAAAAATCTCTCTCTCTCTCTGTCTTTAAAATAAACACAATAAATCTTTTTTCTTTAATAACAGCACAAATGCTAGCAGTGATGCAGATAAACTAGGTCCCTGATACACTGCAGAAATGAACACTACTCAGTGACAAAAAGAAAAAGAAAAAAGAAAAAGAAACAAAGTAACATTTGCAATTTGGAGACATTTCTAGTGAATTTTGTTGGGGCGATTGGGAATGTGATATTAAAAGCTTATATATTTTATGATTTCTTGTATATAATATCCTATAAATAAGAAATTACATATATGTCACTCTTCTGCTATGCTGCCAGGCGGCTTTCAGGGCTGGGGAATTTGTGCTGAGGACCAGAGCCGGTGGACTTGGCCCAGGCATCACCCACATGCTTGGCTCCACATTGGCATGCTGGCATGGTGTGCTGGTGGACTGGGCTTGGGGATTCATGAACATGATTGGATCCTGAAAAGGCGGCGGGATAGGATTCCAGACTGCCAGAACCAGATCTGGGGACCCATGCATGTACGTACTGGGGTCCCAGGTGGGCAGGCAGGGCTCCAGACCAGCACACCACCCTGCAAGAATACCAGGCTTGGAAAGCCATGTGCTTATGGGTGTGGGGGCTCTGGATTGATCAGGGAAGGGGATCTGGAATGTGTGGTAGAGAGTACCACTGAGGGAGTACATTGCAGGTGGGGAATGACTTCTGGGGGACTTCCGCCAATAAGACCAGGTAAGCAAGGGGGCTGAGATTGAGCAGTTTCAAGAAGGAAAATTGGAGGACCTTTCTGGTTCAGACCAACATGCCAGCCTACATGGAAGAACTGAGCTTCTTTAGTTCACATCAACCACCACCCAAAATTGCACATGAAAACTAGGGCTGGAAGGTACCTACCTGACAGGGCTGGCCCAAAGTACCCAACAGTAAGTCTCAGAGCAGGGAATGGGTCATGTTAGGCTGGCCCATGACACCAATCAGTATGTGAAGAAACTGGGTCCGGGGACAGAGTCTGAGGCGGGTATGTGTACTCAACCCTGTGGGACTGCCATATCAGCTGGTTTGCTCAAGACCTGGGGATGGTGATGTGCCAAACTAGGTAACCCCATGAAACTCACCAACACTCATGGGTACTGGGGTTCAAAACAGGCCAGGCTGCTACAGGCTATAGCACCTGCAGGTACAAGCAATAATTGCTTATGGGGCAGGCCAGGATACAACATCCACCAGTACACAAAAAGACTGAGACTGGAAGGCAGACTATGACAGGTAAGAGCCTAACACCTGACCAGGGGACTGTAACCACCAGTGTGTGGGGGCACTGATGTGGGCGACAGTCTGATATGGATCCTACTCTGGTTGGTACACACAGGAGTTAGGTCTGGGATCACATCAGAAGAAGTTTCTTTTTTCTCTTTTTGTTTTTTTTTTTTTTAAAAAGATTTTGTTTTTATTGGAAAGTCAGATACACAGAGAGGAGGAGGGTCAGAGAAGATCTTCCATCTGATGAATCACTTCCCAGGTGGCCACAAAAACCAGAGCTGAGCTAATCTGAAGCCAGGAGCTCAGAGCCTCTTCCAACTCTCCTGCACAGGTGCAGGGTCCCAAGGCTTTGGCCCATCCTCAACTGCTTTCCCAGGCCACAAGCAGGGAGCTGGATGAGAAGCAGGGCTGCTGGGATTAGAACTAGCACCGGAATGGAATCTCGGTGCATGCAAGCTAAGAACTTTAGCCACTAGGCTACCACTCCAGGCCCAGTAAAGGTTTTTTTGGGGACCTCCCTGCCAACTGGACCATTGGACTCAAAACTCCAACCACAGGGAAAAATCACAAGACCTGTGACCTGACTGTTTAGTGCGTGTGTGGCAGAACTGGGTCACCTCAGTTGTTGAAGCCTGTGCAGTGGACAGCACGCTCAGATGCACATGGGGGACATGACAGATCACTGAGACCTGTAGAGTATTTCTAGTACCACGGAGGGCAGAATAAAAAGGACTCTCCCAGCCAAGCTTTGACAGCAGGTATCTGGGAAAGCGAATGATCCAAGGTGGACTGTGTCAGCCAATGGACCTTGGAAGGATTTCCTCAATCTTGTATCAATGAAATCAACACCATCTGATAACTGTTGAAATCACTGAAGCAGTACCCTTGGAACATGCTCCACATCAAGACCCTAGGATGACACCCAATGGCTGTTCCGCATCCCTACATACTGATGCAGTCAGGCTATCGGGAGTAGTCCTTTCCCCTTCTCTACTCCTTCCCTCCAGCTACGGGAAATTTAAAAAAAAAAAAATGGAAGCAGTTGTCTCATCCACTTTCCCCCATTCCTTCACAGTTCCAACCCTAATCAATGGTCCACATGAGTGTCTGTCCTTCCCAGCCATGCAAATATCATCAAAAAGATTTATTTTAATTAGAAAATACATTTTTGAAAAAAAATACATACATGTCAACCAGACCACTGACTTTCAAAGTTAGGTATGGGAAGAGAGTAGCTGAGTAAATCCAAAGGGATTTCCTTTGTAATTCTGAAATAGCTCTGTATCATCTTTACGGTAACAAGCACATAATAGATACAAATGACAAAACTGAATAAGGATAGAGAAACATGAATAAATAATCACAGATAAAAACTACAGAAGTCTGAGTAAGGTTTGTAAGCTGCACTAATGCCAATTTCCTAATTTTGAAACCACACCACAGTTATGTAAGATATTACTTCTTAGGCAAGTTCAGTGGAGCCTAGGGGAGTTTTCTCTGCACTCTTTTTGCAAGTTCCTATGAGTCTACAGCTTTTAAAGAAATGTTTAAAAATACTGTACAAGACAATTTACAATTCTCTAAATATGCTGCTACATTTTTAAATGTTTTATGATACGACCCTCAGTTTTGACACTCCTCCTGTATCTCTGCGCTTGTTGTTGATGTGTTGTATTCGTAAATACTACACAGTTTTCAATAAAAGGCACCTTAAGGATGTAATGCAAAAAAAGAAACCTCTGGTTTCACTACACATGCATCACAAGTAAGTACAATTTAAACTACCAAAACAACATTGTCCACCAAAACATCCAAGAACATGGAATAATCCAAGTTCTATATAAAGAAAAACAACAACAACAAAAAATCACGGGGACTTGGCATTTGACTTAGCATTAAAGACAGTGCTTGAGACCTCTACATGCACCACAATGGAGTGCCTGATTCAAGTCTTGGATAGTCTTCCAATTAAGCTTACTGCTAAAACACACCTTGGGATGGCAGCAAGTGGCTCAAGTTCTTGGCTCTCTACCATCGTTGTGACTGAGAGCTTCTGGCTTTCTCGTTCTATCTCTGTTTCCCTGTCTCCCTCCTTGCTTCCTTGTCTCTCTGCCTGGGAAAAACACAGCAGGATGGTCCAAGTATTTGGGTCCCTGTGACCCAATGAAAAACCCAGATGAAGTTCCTGGCTCCTGCCTTCAATCTAGCCCAGTTCTGTTCATTGCAGCTATTTGGAAAATGAATCAATGAATAAAAGCACTCTCATTCTCTGCCTCTCTCTTGTAACATTTCCGAATAAATCTTAAAGGGAAAAAAAGACAAGGCAGATCATTTTTTACAAGCCAAGATAACATGGACAAATCATTAGAAATTAACAAACTCACATTTTTAACAGAACATTACCTATGAAATCAAAGAGAGAAAGTAGTGGAGCTTCCCACATCATAGGGCCAAGTGACTAAACAGGTTAGTTCATCCGGAGACACAGCAGCCACAGTGTTTCCCCAAGAACGTTGAAAAATACAGATAATTTGGCTTAACAAAGTGAAAGTCATGGGGAGGGGAATGGTTGGTATTACGGAGGGGCCTGGGGATGTAGAGTTTCTCACAAGTAGGCATACCTGGATTCTGCCCTGAAGAATTTACACATAAACATGATGTCACATGACTCTTAAGATGATCTTGCTGGGGTTTCCACCTTTTGCCAGCAGTAGTGTCCTCTTTGGCACAAATACAAGAGCCCAGGGAAGCTGTGATGGATGAGCTTAAACGACATTTCTCAAGAAAATGTTTGTAGCAGTAAAGCTTTGATGATCTAAGCTCACTTCCAGCTAATGATGGCCATGGGACAGTTATGATCAACACTTTACAAACAGAATTAATCACATGGAGGTTATAAGAAAGCTGACATAAACTTTCCCAAAACGGACATGGTAAGCTGGCACATATTCCTGCTAGGACCACATATGTGCCATGATGTGGCTAGGGATCTTTTAAATAGAACAGAGACCAAAACAGGAGGAGGCTTGTATCCCAACCCTGAAGACTCACATCCTCACCAAGGACTATCAGTATGGGCACCAGGGACTACATCCCAACAGACAAGGAGAACATGGGGAATTGGAGTGCCTTCGGAGGCAGAGAACTCCGAGATCACAAAGCCCCATTTGGATCTACCACATGGGATGGAAGAGACCCAAATCCTACCTCGCAGTATCCAAGGGCATCAGAACAATAGCCAGGAGCCCTGAGGGATCTGCAGAAACAGAAGAACAGCAAACTTCCTTTGGGACTAGGGAGAGGAGCTCCTTCTGGTCCTTGCTTAGCTCCAGCTTTGGATCCCCACCCTCTCTTGCAATGACCATCAGGATCGCCCCAGAGCTCCCCCCTCCAAAAAAAAAATAGAATAGTCAAAGAAAATCAAGGAAAGCTTAAAACCAAACAGGAAACGATCAACGGGGATCCACATATGCCTTACTAGATAGGACACAAAGATTAGTTAATCCTCACTAGGGTATGGAAGATTTCTCTGCACACCCCTCCTAAAACTGTTCTGCACCTCAACTGTTGACAAATGCCTTGTTAGATTTATAAGCCAGTTTAGATTATCCTAAAATCTACCAAGTTCAGCAAAAGTACGTGTCAACACAATAAACTGCTAAATACTAAAATGAAAACAGAAACAAGACAGCTGAATAGTACCCTATAGCCACTTTAAGATGTATAGCAGCCGGTTCTGTGTACAAACAAAAATTGAAGGGTCAATGAAATAGTCACAAGATGTGGTTAAGGATTTGCGCTGTTATAACGTATTGATTACTCAATACCATGCCAATTAACTCCATAATGTTGTAAATCGTTGTTAATGTTGTGCTGGGGCTTCCAATTGAATGGGATGATATTCTGCCAGCTCTACCTTCAGACCAGAGAAGGTCTCCCCAAGAAACTGTTGAAATTATCTGGACAATAAGATGCTGGACTCTATGCTTGGTATATGGTTGCAACAAAAGAATCCTGACTTAGTTTGAACTGTAATACTGCAACTAGGTGGAGGAATCCACCATGGGGGAGGACACGGGGAGGGGATGGGGGAATCCCAGAACCTATAAAACTGTGTCACATAATGCAATGAAATTAATAAAAAAAAGAATCAGAGATCACAAAGTAGAAATATAAAGAAGGATGGAACCATCCTGAAGACTAAATCCCTCACCTTCGTGTTGTTTGTGAAAGACATAAACTTTACTCATTATTTCTGTAATTCACAGTACAGAGGCTTTCTTGTTCATTGAGAGAATATTGTTCATTGAGAGTTTTCTGTTACATGGGCCTAGATCTATCACCAATTTTATAGCATTCCTGTAATAGTTAATCATATACATGCTATGAATTCATTCATGACAAAATATACCCTGGGCTAGATGCTGATTTTTTTCATGAAAATGTAAATAGTTCAGGATATTAGCATAATATATCAATCGTTAAACAAATCAATAAACTCTTACTACCCATTCAGAACACTTCAAGATAACCTACATAACATATACATTTATAGATATTGATTTTGATGACCATATTTTGAACTACAGAACATGCATATATCCTCATAAAATGTCTCACTATAATTCAACAGATCTACATAAATACAAATGAATATTACAATCCTTGGCTTCATACATCTTTTGACAAAATTAAAACTATTTAACTAAAATCATCAAATGTCAACATAGATAACACAAGCCAACACAAAGAACTTAAAATATATTCACACGTAAATGTTTTTCACATATAAATCACATTCAGACTGCACTGCAATAATTCCTTAACTTTCAAACTTTTCAGCTGCTGTTACATATTTTCTCCTCCATACTGGTCTAATTTTTAAAATTATGACTGCAATTAGTCAACTCAGTATGATCCTTCCTCTAACCAACCGCCATTCAGAACAAGAAAATTCCTGCAGCTAATTGACACCCAAGAATATGGGCACTTAGCAAACAGATGAAAGGAAAGAAAAATTCAGAAGAGAAAGATCAAGAGAAAAGTGCTTCTGAATTTCTGCAGGCCAGCATTTACTTCTCTCCATAAAACAAGCATTGTGCTCATTATATCCCAGGACTCATCTTGCCTTCAGCTTACAGTAAACTGGCAATTGCCTTATCACTTCTTCCCAAATTAAGGATCAAAGCTTAAGCATATTCTTTCCCATCTCTATTATATTATGATTAAAATTACCACCTGCCTCATCTCATACAATTACTTCTGCTAGGAAAAAGAAAGAAACCCCTAAAGTAGACATAGTTACCCAGCAAAAAAAAGAGTTGTAGGGGATTATCGGTCATAGCATTTAGCTGATACCAGACTTCAGAACACAACATTTAAAAATGTAACAGTATCCTGAAAATAATATTCTGGTAAATATTTTAACTTTACTAATTATTTATCATGATCAACTTATACTTTATTTACCAAGCATCTTTACATCTTTAAGTATATTTTTAGGTCACATGCCACTCAATGAAGGGAGTCCCATCCCATTTCACTCTTACGCATGCAGAAAGCAAAGATCACAGAGGGTGATTCATATGTCCTGGAATTCAAGTATCATTTTCTTACCCTTTACGTTAGAGCCACTCAGCAATATGTTTTCTATGTTCTTCCTATTTCACATGCGATGAAGGTAAATTCAGAATCCAAGCTATTCTAATCACATCAAAATCAGTCAAGTTTTACAAGTTAGTCATCATGACTAAAACAATGTCAAGCATTAATAATAAATCAATGAGCAAAAGTGATACAAAAATAAATTTGATGCAATTTTCATGTTTGCCAAGGAACTTGGCTTCTGTTGCCCTAAACACAAAACTTAATAGAGCTTTTTTTGAATATTAGAAGCAAAATAACCCTGGGTTCAAAAAAGTGGTGAATGTGTAATGATGAGCAGATTCCACTGCAAGAAGAGAATCTACTCCTTATTTTTAAATAATAATATGCTTCCTTTCTAATGAAAGTTATATGGTAGAAGCAATTCTCTCCAAAGAACACACTTTCATGTTCTCCTTTAACACCTGTAAATTTATAATCAGGGTTTAATGCATGCTTTTAAATAACATCAGTATGATACACTTCTCAGTCTAAAACCTCAGCACTTTTCACGGGGACCATATTATCAACTCAGTGACTACCTCAGACCCTGCTTGGTCAGAGTTGAAAGGAATCCTCTAAGAAGGTACAAAATGCAGTTATTCTCAGGAGGTGCTGCAGCAAGCACTAGAGCCTAAAGTAAAGCAAAATGTTCCATCAGGTCATGCTAAGTGACTTTGAAGTGGAGTTGGGGTCAACGACTCTTGACCATTATTGTAGAGAATTCAGGCGGGACTCTGACACTGATATAGATCTCAGCTGCAAAGGGCAAATGAACCTAGTGGTATAAGGACCAGGTCACGCACTTCTTGTAATCTTCAGACTCTTCCTGCTTTCTAAAAATTACTGACATTTTGATTTTCCTTCAGAGCTCACAAGTTGGCCAGGTGCTGAGAAGAAAGCATACCACTCCATTCTGATTTAAAACTTCCGTGCTGTGAAAATTACTTTTTTGGTGTGGTCACTGGCATACCAAATCCAAATTATTTTTTCAGTTCTGATTAGATAACAACATACAAAGTGTTTTTATTTCTACGTAAGTAGAGCTCTCTGCTGTAATAGAAGCCTGACCTCACTAAATCTCTTCTTCCACTTTTGGGCACACATATTAAGATCGGATTTCTCCAAATTGGCTTTTCCTTCAAAGAGTATGTCTTTGATCTGCATAGAGTACAGTGGTATCCAGTGAAGAACTACTTTGCTGACAGAACTATTTACTTCAGCTCTCCTTCAGATCATATCAAACTCCTGGTTACTACTTCTATTCACAGTGCACCCATCTGAGTATCATTCCAGACATCATTAGCTTAAGGTGATATTAGGAAATGAAATCAGCATATGAGACAGCTATTTGCACCACTATGTTGATATCAGCTCAACTCACAACAGATATGAAAGCAACCCAGATGTCCATCAACTGAGGACTGGATAAAGCAAATTCCGTGTTGGGGCCAGCACGATGGGGTCAACTGAATAAGCCTCCACTTAGAAGCACTGTAATCCCTTATGGCCATCAGTTGCTGTCCAGCTGCTTCACTTCTGTTCCAGCTCCCTGTTTTTTGCCTGGGAAGCAGCAGAGGATGGCTTAATTCCTTAGGACTCTACACCCACTTGGGAAACCCAGATGAAGCTCCTGGTTCCTGGCTTCAAATCAGCTCAGCTCCGGCCATTAGGGGAATAAATCAATTGATGGTAGACTTTCTCTTTTTATCTCGCCTTTTGTCTATCAAGTTTGCCTTTCACACTTGATCTTAGCCAAAAGGCTGAGAAGCGATTATAAAGTGTGCCTTTCAAATAAAAATAATAAATTAGTCTTTTAAAAAAAGAAAATGCAGTGTATATGTGTGTGTATTATGAATTACTACCCATCTGTAAAGAAAAGAACAAAATCCTATCATTTGGGAGAAGAAAATGAATGCAGCTGGAAGCTATTGTGCTCAGTGAAGTAAACCAGTACTAAAAAAAAGAAATATCAGCTTTTTTCTGACATGCATCAGTTAGTATAGAATAAAAAATGTATAGGAATGAAGTGGTCAGTTTGGGCTATGATTGTCATTTCTAGTCCATGTTTAGATGCCATTGGGACTGTGGTTTTCCTATCTTTTACTTAAGCATGTGAATATAGGGTAGATTAAAACAATGTCTGCAAAAACTGATGAACAGAGGAGAGGTGAAAGATATTGAGCAGGAACAAGGGCGTGGGAGACTGTGCCTATGAAATGTATAAGATCTATTCTCTATAATATTAGTAAAAAAAATTAAGAAAGATATTAAACTGCAAGGTACAATTTAAAAAAAAAAAACGGAAGGCCATTGACCAAATGATCATTTGTTCACTCAACCACAGAAAGTATATACTACCAGCCAGGTCTAATTCTACAAATTGGTATTACAACAGTGAATTAACAACATGGGCACAACGCTCACCCACAGGTACAAAGCATTTAATGAAGAATATACAAAGAAAAGAAAGAGAACTATATTACAGTGAATTAGCACCATCAGAACAGGGAAATTGAAGGTGGTAGACAAGCAGGATAGACCACTGCCCGTCCTACAGGTAAAGAGAAGACAGGAAAGGCACACAACATCTCGCTCAGCAACATCTCACAGCATGCACTGTAACTTACAAGATAGAAGCAAAGAAGGCATAAAGCAGAGGATGTGGACTATTTAAGGACATAACTAAAATATGTTACTAAAACAGGATAATATGCTGGCAAACTTCCAAGCTGACACCCTTTAACTATTACTGAATAACTATGTTATGAAATAGGAAAATTATTTTATATTAACAAAATTAAATTCAAGAAATATTTCATTTATTAGTCCATTCCTATCTGAAAGCCATTCTTTTGATAAAAGCCAGAAAAATACCTGCCTTAATCTGCCTTGTGTTTTATTCAGTGACTTTTTTTTGATACATGCAAAATAAAAAAGGAAAATATTTAATGCTCAAAAAATGTGTATGCAAAAAATAGATATTTTAGTTTTGATATCCACTGTTCCTTACAAAATTATCTCAATATATGCCAACTGTCCCTGTACCTACCTTGGTAGCTTAGACAATACAGAGTGAGAGGATGGGTGCTAAGATGAGGAACAAAAAACGGACAGGAAGGCCACACTGTGGCATAGCAAATTAAGCCTCCACCTGAAACACCAGTATCACATATGGCGCTGGTTCAAGTCCCAGCAGCTCTATTTCTGATCCCACTCCCTGCTGGTGTGCCTTGAATAGCAGCAGATGGCCCCAGAACTTGGTTTGGACACCTGGAAGATGCAGACAGAGTTCCAAACTCCAAGGAGGAGATGCAGAGAAAAAGATCTTCCACCCACTGCTTCACTCCCCAAATGGCCGGAGCTGAGCCAATCTGAAGCCAGGAGCTTCTTTGGGGTCTCCCAAATGGCTGTAGGATTCCAAGGCTTTGGGCCATCCTCTACTGCTCTCCTAGACCACGAGCAAGTAGCTGGATGAGAAGTGGAGCAGCTGGAATATGAACCAACTCCCATATGGGATCCCAGTGGTTGCAAGGTGAGGATTTAGTTACTAGGCTATCACCCCAGGCCCAGAAGACCCCTCTTGGTCTCTGCATTTCCCATTCTGTCATTCTTTCAAACAAAACGCGTAATTTAAAAATAAGGTAAGTCTTACATTTCAGGCTTGAGTAATTGGTAGATATGGATACAATAAACAGAGTATAAAGACATGAATATTTTGAATGAAAAATCATAAATACAGCTTTATACATATTGAGCTTTGCATTTAAAAGGATATGGATGACATAAACGTGTCTGTGATCAGGAGCAAAGATCTGGAGTGACAAAGTTGTGGGACCTCAGCAGACAAAAGGCATCATGTGATGGACGAAACGCAGAGTTCACACAATAGAAATACAGGGGCTTACACTGGGGTAGAGTAGATTAAGCTGCTGCCTACAATGCCAGCATCCCTTATAGACACCATTTGGTGCCCAGCTACTCTACTTCCAATCCAGCTTCCTGATAATGCCTCTGGGAAAACAGTGGAGGATGGTCTGAGTACTCGGATCCTTTTTCTCCCATAGGAGACCAGACAGAAACTCCTGGCTTCAGACTAGCACAGCCCTGGCTATTGTGGCCCTTTAGGGGTAAACCAGGAGATGGAAGATACCTCTCTGTCTCTTTCTCCTTTTCTGTCTGTCTGTAGCTCTGCCTTTCAAACAAATAAAGCTTTAATAAAGAAAAACAGTACATAAAAGAGCCCAGAGAAGAACTGTGAAAAATATCTTTTTTAGATGACCAGAAAGATTGTTATCCGAATTAGCAGAATAGAAGGAAATCAATATCATGGCATCAAGGAGCCAAGAAATGATCCAAAATGCACCATGTTTCACAGAATGAAGAATAAAAATAGGGCTATCAAACTGTCAAGTCACTTGTGAACTTGTAGAAAATTTGAGTAAACCAACAGTAATTCCAGCTAAACACATTACCATTTGCATAAACTTGATCAAATCTGTTTCTTCATCTATAAAACAGAAAGATGCCAACCTTGCCCACTTCATGCTTTGCTATGAGTTCTAAATATCATAATCCATCTGAATGTGCCATACTCGGATGCACTTTAAACAGAGGAGCTGGGCCAGTGTGGCTGCAGCTGTGGTGTTCAGATGAGTCTTTACAAATGTCACATCTCCGTTCCATCCATATGGCAAGCTCACATGCACTGGCTAATACGATCTGCCAGCAGAAGGCACTCACTGGTAAGCAAAACTGTGAGAAACAATATCAGAGTTCAACATCTTCTCTAGCCCTTGTTACTGCTTGCACACACACGTGTTTCAAAACAACCCCTTCCTAAGCCTCAAGTGACTGCTAGGAGAGTTCCATGGCTGATGCTTGCTGGCATACAGAGAAACTAACTGTTTTGTTTTAACAGCACAAAGATTTTGGAGTTATGACCACATCAGCTATCTGCAATGTCAACCACAGGGAAAAGGGGGCATCACAGTGGTAGTCACATATACAAATGGATTGATCTTACAGTACAAAGTAATTCCCTAACCCTCCATACTTGATTTAAATTCTACAAACACAGAAGGTGAAAAAGAATAATATACAAAACCAAATAAAGTGACATTGTTTGGGGAAGTTAAGAGACAATATATCAATGAGAAGAAATTGCTTCCTCCTCATCGTTATTACATAGTATTACTTGCACCTAATTCTATTGTTATTACATATTGCTACCTGTACTCAGTTGTTAGGAGGCATACTCAGGCCACAGACACGCTGTCCAAGCGAGACACTATTATTAAGAAGAAACTACAAAACCCCGAGAATGAGCCATTTACAAATATGCCAGGTTTTTCCTTAGAGTCCTGAAGGCCGGGAAGGCCAAAGGGTAGCTCTGGGCTTTCTGGATAGGGCCCATAATGCTGCCTCCTCCAGGGAGGCCATCCTCTCTACTCCTCCAGCAGAAGGGACAAAAGCTGCAGGCAGCCTCTTTTATGAGGGCTGCAATCTCATTCACAATGGAGATTTCATGGCCTAATTGCCACTTAAGAACCTGTCACATTGGCCATACCAGAATGTGAAGCCAACACCTTCTAACCACAGCAAACCAGTGACCAGGCACAGACTCAAGGAAGAAGAAATGTTTTCCTCTTCAAGTGTTAACAATAAGCCTAACTGTAGCCAAACAAATTACCGTTCAATTATGCCTAAATGGAACATGTGTCTTGGAACATGGCAATTACTCAGCACCTAGGCCAGAAGTGGAACACGGGGCACAGCCAGTGAGGCGAGAGGGCTCAGCAGACCAGACTTGTCACCAAGAACACTGGAGAGTTCTCCAGACTTCCTTCTTCAGGCCTTTGTGCTCATTAGTTCTGACAAACCATGAAAGAGAATTATAACTGCTTCAATCCCAGTGGAGTTGAAAGTGAAATCCATGAAATAAACACCAAAAAAAAAAAAAAAAAAAAAAATCTACCTACTTGTAACCCTTTTTTAAAAGTGGTGGGGATACAGCGAGGCACAAAAATCCATGTCCACATAAATATTTGGCCATCTTACAAGGCAAATAGGCAAATCGGTGTAATGTGAAAAGTACCATTTTTGCTCTAAAATGTTTTTCACTAACTTATAAATAGAGTCCAGGATGTAACAATGAAGAGTATATACTAACTTTCTTTGAGAATATGTACCGCAAATTTTGGAAACAAGTTCAGAAGTTCAGAATGGTTTGTGTTAAATATAATCACCTTATTAAGTAAGAGGAGAAAGTGGCTGTTGCCTTGCAGTTCTTACTGTAAGGAGTTATTCAAATATCCCACCCTGGATCCAGCGCCATTTCCTCTTCCTCACAGCTCACAGGTTCACACCACTCTAGCCATCCACCAATCAGATGTAACCCAGCATTTCACCTGAGAATCCCACCCCAATCTCCCAACCTCGCCCACTCACCAATCATCCCTAGGCATTCACCTGCAGGCACCAATCCCCTGGGGCCTGCCCTCACTCCCTGCCAATCCCGCCCCCCACACCGTGCGGGTCTACCTGAACAGAAGGGGCCCCAGGTGTCTCCATCTCCCCTTTTTTCTCCCCGCTGATCTCCAACCACCTGTTCCTGCCCCACTGGAATAAACCTCCTAAGATACCTCGTTGCATCTGGTGTTTTCAGCTCACGGTAACGAACCAGGTTGCAGGAATCAGCTGCACGTAATAATATCATAATAATATCGTAATATCATATGAACTAGAACTCTTACCTTTTTTAAATAACTAACACTTACAAGTTCTTTTTTTCTTCAGAATTCCCTAATAAATTGAAACTGCATGTAACTACCAGGGCAATGTCGCCTCGGTTGCTTTTGCATTTTCAAACCTCAAGTGATCCATTTCCACCACCCCCAATGCTGCCTACTGCCAGTCACTAGTGACATCTTTGTTTTTCATTTAACTTTTACCTCAGAAATTGTCGTTTTCATCTGCAGTGGTTAAGCTTAAGACGCTGGAACTATGAAAATCAGGATGAAAATCCCCTTCACAAATGAATATTACTTCAACAGTGCAAAACTGAACTTTTAAAACACTATCTTCGTGGTGGAACTCCTCAGTAGAACTCTAAGTCCAGCAACTCTCGTGGCAAGCTAAGATCCTACAGCGTGAGGGAAGCAAACTAAAATCGAGGTTTCTGAAAGCGGCCTGTAGAAGTTCGCCTTTTTTTTTCTGCCTCCCTTTCAGACACCAGGGAAATGGCTGTAGTCTTTCATCAGGGTTGGTTCCAGAGTCTAACAAAGTGCTCAAGCCAGGCTTAAACTTCCCTAAAAAAATTCCTATTGACACGGATATAGTGAGAGGCTCCCTCAAGGAACACTGTAGCTAGCAAATCCCGAGGCTGGCCAACAGGAAAAGCAGGAAGTTTTAAATGCGTAATCACAGACACCGCATCCTTGTGCCCCTTCCAGTGGCCAGCGGTCCAGCCTCGGCCCAGCACCAGCACAGCACTCGGGGACGGGAGCCCAGGCACGTAGTCCGCGGGGCGTGACTCGCCCTTACAAATGACTGAGGTGGGCAGGAGGAAAGTTTTCTCGGAGCTTCCGCCCACTCCTGAAGACGGCCAACAAACCCCAAACTCGGTAAACTGCTGCACCCGTGCAGACACGCCCGGAGTCCGGCCGACGCCCAGCCCACCGAGAGTCCAACCCACAAGGGATAGGGCGGGGCCTGGACCGGGAGGGCGGGGCCTGGACCGGGAGGGCGGGGCCTGGACCGGGAGGGCGGGGCCTGGGCGCCGGAGGGCGGGGCCTGGACCCGGGAAGGGCGGGGCATCGCGCGGGAAGGCCCAGAAGCGGCCCGATCCGTAAGCCCGCTTTGGGGGACGGCGGGTATCCCGCTGCGGGTCGCTAGAGTGACTAGGACAGTACCTGCGCTGAAAGTCCACAGCGAAAGGCTTCAAATAAGGGTCCGTGTCCAGAAGTCGGGCCAGCTCCGGCACATCTGCCAGGGCCGCAGCCAGCGCCGCCTCGGATAAGTTGGCCGGCGCTGCGGGAGCCCCCGGAGCCGCCGGAGCCGCCATCTTCTTCCGCAGGCCCGCGTAGCCGAGGCCCGAGAGGCTCGAGCGGAGCCTGAGCGGGAGCCGCAGGGCGGCGAGGGCGGAGCTGGCGGGCGCCGCGGCGTGTCCGGGCGAGCTGGGGCGAGCCGCCGCGGCCCTTTATAGCCGCTGAGGAGCCGCGGGCGGGGAGGAGCGGGACCCCGGGTCGTCCCCGGACACACGTCCCGAGCGCAGAGGAGGCGCCCCGGCCTCTCCGCCCACTCACGCGGCTCGCACCTGGAGGCCGCGCGGGCCTGCCCTCTCCTCTGCCGGCGCGTAGCCTGGCTGCCCAGGCCACCCAAGGAGGCGGATCCCCGGCCGTCCTCGCTCAGCCTTGCCCTCCCGCCTCCGGGACTGTGACCGGGCCCTGTGTGCTGCTGTAAGTTCGCAGAATTTCTTGTTGGGGCAGTGCTTGCAACAAGTCTAAGATAATGCTGTTGGAAGTTAATGTCGTTCCCCAGGGCTCCGCATAAGTTTGTCACGCCCGTCAGTTTATCCAAGAGACGGGATTGTGGAATCCCATTGATACTCTGAGTCACAGGGGACTGAGAAGTGAAAGTAGCAAGAGAAATTTGCCGTACCTCCTACTGCCAGAAGCCCTTTCCATTCGTTTGCATTTGTAAGAAGTGTTAAACTGCCTTTGATGACACAAATGATACCTAGAGGATCCTGCCATTGGAAGTGAGGCTGTCCGGAATTAACTCATAAGGCAGGAAAGTTTTCTTGCTGTTGCCTTAATTCCCGCGTGGAAACGTCCTCTGTTCTCATGCTTATTAACTGCTGGCATCCACTTTTGTGAATACCAGACTGGATACCAAGAGCAATGGGCCCCACCACCCGAGAGGTTCCATGCTGTTTTTACCTGTCATTTAAAACCTACAAGTGAGATTTCCAGAGGCTGTGGAGAAAGTCGTAGACCAGTGAGTTTTAAAAAAGCCCAAGTGAAAGTTTTTAATACTTTAGTAAAGACTAGGAATAACACAGAAGCTCCACCGGGAAGATTGAAAGACCTGAATCAGCTTAAGGAATGCCTTATTTTTTTAATAAAGATGACAACACCGTTTGTAAAACACAACACACAAAAATACTTAAAAACACAGTCGCAGGACAACTAGTAAACCCATAGAACTGTATAGATTCCCTATTCTTCAGCTTCTTCAGAAATCCAAGCTCATATTGCCCGCATATTGGAGCCCCATTTTGCAACTAAAGAATTTAAACTTCAGACATAAACCTAAAATTGATCGTTCTTTCAGCTAGTTCATACAGCTAGTTCAGTTGGACCACCCTGGTTTGACAGGTGATTTCTCGGTGTTTGCCATCAAACGTTTTTTCTATCTCCTTGACCAGATATAGATCACTTGGTTAACCTGAAATCCCTGGCATAGAGGAATGTGACTATCATGATTGGCCTTCACTACTTATGATTTAATCCATCATGATTGGCCTTCACTACTTATGATTTAATCCTTGGCTTTCATACAGTTTCTTTTAATAAGTTATTGCCCAATACTTGAATAAGCTGGTGACTCTATTCATATGGAAGAAGAAGGATAATCAGCATGTGTGATGCATGTCACTGTGCTATACAGTCCAGAAACTAGTCCCCATCAAGTTTTTCCAGTGCTGTTAGCCCACTTGCCTCCTTGCAGTTTTTCCCTGCTTCCACAGCACAACTCCAACATGGGACCAATTTGCTTCTTCCATTCCTACATTCAGGGAGTGGGAGTGGCAGTTGCGCGCGCGCGCGCACACACACACACACACACACACACACACAAATTGTAGGAACTGGTTTCACCAAACGATGCCCCTAGTTTTAAGAGTCACCTTTTTTTACACATTGTAACCACAATTTTACATGACAAACACTACTTAACATATAAGTATCCCATTTTCTGTTGAATGCACTCTGGGTTATAAGAACTGGCTATGTGCAGCCACTGTAAAAATATGAAAAAGAAAATGAACATTTCTGAGCAGTGGTGACAGCACAACAAAAATTGGACATCAGACACCTGCAATAGTGGCTTATGGCCCATTCAATACTATATATTTGGCATTGATTAATAGGCTGCATGAATAAGCTCCAATAAATATATAGAAAAGCTAAGTTTTAAGATGTACAGTATAACTACGTAGCAGATCAGAGGGCCAGGAAATTTTTGGTGCCACTGAATAGGACCCGTGGATATTCAGTCATGAAATTCCACTAGTGAAAATGATTAAAACAAGGAACTGAAGTCTGTTGTTTGTTTGTTTCCTACTGCTCATTACTTTAGCAAAAATTAGGAAAGTAGTTGGTAAAAGAAAGTTATTTGTAATGAGATGTAAACAAAGATTCTAGACCCACCATATCTCCTGAATCTAATTTCCTTTGGTTGACAAGTTATTTTAACTTCCGATGTCTTCACTTTTTAAAATACAAGATGTGGAAATAAAGCAAAAATATTTTAAAGTTATTGGGATGCTATGCACCCCATGGTAGACAACAGTGTTAGCTGTAGCAGCTGAATTAGGTCACCTCTCTTGACATTTGCTTTTTGTATTGGAGATCCAGTTTCAATCCTAACTACATTTCTTTTGATCCAGCTTCCTGCTACTGTCCCTGGGAAGGTAACAATTAACCCAAGTACCAAGCCACCCATGTTAGAGAATGGATGGATTTTCTGGCTCATGACTTAAGCCTGTTTCAATTCTGACTGCTGTGACTTTCAGCAAGTAAACTAGTGTGTGAAAATCTTCATGTCTCAGACACTCTGCGTCTCAAACAAATCTTTTAAAAAACGTGTTAGCCATTATTTTTAATATATAATGAACTTTCCTTAAGGGAAACATATTCACATTTACTTATATTAGTGCTTACACTTAGAGATTTGTATATGGAATGTTTAAACATGGAAAAACTATGATTATACATAATTTTAAATATAAAAAACTTGATGTATAATCTTAATTAAGTGCCTAACATGAAGGATACATTAAAGCAGTATGACATAAAGAGCTTTAATCTGGTACATTAAGATATTCACATTAAATACTTTGTAAATGAAAGTTAAACAATAATAGCTTGAAATAACAAAGTTGTGCTTCAGTATAATTCAAGGTTTAGTCATATCTTAAAATCCCATTTTTCTCTTGCTCTCATTCACTCATCTGTCATCTTCTTCGGCTTCCTACCACCCTAAATATCATTTTGAAATAAAATAATTTAGCACATTTATTCCATTAAATTTTTCTATGAGAAGATCTAAAACTAGATGAAGCAGTAGTTACATATTTCTATAAATTAATCAAGAATCTTTGGGTTATCCATTTAAAACTGGTGAATGTTATGGTGCATAAATTTTACTTCATAGGACTATTTTAGATTTTATCTATAGGACTATAAGTCTGAATCTCCATTGAAGAATAAGTTTAATATCTAACACACAGAAGTTAACCAAGTCCTCTCCTCCTCCACACTGAATTTGATTCTGTAGAGGCAGTGGCCAGCCAAATTTCTTCTCTAGGACTTGCCAAACCTGACAACAAATCTGATCATCATTGTGTCAGAATAACTTTCCATTCCTAACTTAAGTGTGAGGAGGATTTTCCCAATCTGGTTTCCAATCT
The DNA here is from genome assembly GCF_030435755.1 of Ochotona princeps. NCBI lineage: Eukaryota > Metazoa > Chordata > Mammalia > Lagomorpha > Ochotonidae > Ochotona > Ochotona princeps. The sequence goes on from NC_080834.1 coordinate 56,124,319, forward strand.
GGAACCAGTGTGAAGCAAACAACTTCTTTTCTGAGAGCAGGCTATATAGTCCTTACATGATCATGATTGTCATTCTATATTGTCTGAAGGGCAATGTAACAGCAGGAAAGACAGAGACAGACATTCTGTACGCTGTTTTACCCCTCTAAATGTCTGCAACAGCCTGAGCAGGGATAGGTTGAAGCCGAAAACCAGAAACTTCATCCAGGTGTCCCGTGTAGATGGCACGCACAAGCACTAGTACCATCTTTTGCTGTTTTCTCAGATACATTAACAGGAAGCTGTCAGAAGCCGAGTAGCTGAGACTTGAAGAGACATTCTGACAAGTAATGCTGCTGTCCCAAGCAGTGTCTTACCCTGCTGCCGCACCTTGCGTTCCCTCAGTAAGTTTAATGAAAGCCAGTTATCTGAAAGTGATATGCCCTAACTTTTGTGATGATTCTTCTGAGTATCTGTCATCCTGTATCCCACAGGAGAAGCAGTTTTCAGTGCTCAAATATGAAAAAAACAAAATAACAATATCTGGAGATTGTGCATTTATGTTATCTCTGGTGATTATTTGCTATCTGAAAAAATTCAATGTTCCCCAGTTATCCCTTGTTTGGAATTTTTGCAAGTGTTTAGGAACCAAATCTTGTAAATGTAGGTAACTAAGCCTGATAATGCAGGGTTACTCCAAAAGAAGAATGCCGTGATTCTTCAGAGTATTGGTTAATAACAAGTCTGTCTGCAGTGTGAATGGTGTTTCAGCTCGTGTGTGTGTGTGTGTGTGTGTGTGTGTGTGTGTGTGTATGTGTGTGTGTGTAGTAACCCATTGATACAGGTTACATGTAGCTGATGAAAATCACACAAGGCCAGGATCTTGGCAGAAATCACACAGTGCTTCAACCCAAGTATATCTTTTACAGAATTTGTGTTGCTAATAAATATTTTATACATTTCTAACAAATATGATTAGAGGATAATACACAGGGTTTGTTTATGTCTATGCTTTCATTTTACTTTTAAAGAATGTAAGACAACTTTGGCAACCCTGTGCACACATTAACCTTACCTGCAAGAAGCTGAGGTCCCTGAAAAACTTGAATAGGAAAAAAAATACAAGAGCCAGGCAATGGGCTGGGGATCAGAGAACATTTTCATCAAATAAAATTAGATTATTGGGGCTGGCATTGTGGTGTAGCAGGTTTAGATCTAGCTATTCCACTTTGGACACTGTTTCTGTCATGCTCTGTTTCTTCCCTTTCTCCACCTCCCAATAACTCTACCTTTCATATAAATGATTTTTAAAAAGATTTATTTGGGCCCGGCGGCGTGGCCTAGCAGCTTAAGTCCTCGCCTTGAAAGCCCCGGGATCCCATATGGGAGCCGGTTCTAATTCCAGCAGCTCCACTTCCCATCCAGCTCCCTGCTTGTGGCCTGGGAAAGCAGTCAAGGACGGCCCAATGCACTGGGACACTGCACCCGCGTGGGAGACCCGGAAGAGGTTCCAGGATCCCAGCTTCGGATCAGCACGGCACCGGCCCGTTGCGGCCCACTTGGGGAGTGAATCATCGGACGGAAGCTCTTCCCCTCTGTCTCTCCTCCTCTCTGTATATCTGACTTTGCAATAAAAATAAATAAATCTTAAAAAATAAAAATAAGATTTATTTATTTGAGTGACAGAGTTGCAGCTGCAAAGAACGGGAGATGCAGAGAGAGAAAGAGAGAGAATCCATCATCTGGCTTACTTTCAGGATGGCCACAACAGCCAAAGCTTGATCTGTCCCAAGCCCAGACCCAGAAACTTGGTCATTCCCAAGTCAAGACCACATATTCCACGTGGGTGCATGAGCACAAGCTCTTGGGACATCCTCTACTGCTTTCCCACGTACATTGGCATGGAGCAGAGTGGAAAGTGGAACAGCAATAATGGAATTGGTATCTATATGGGACCTCATGCAAGAGGTTTACCTGCTGCACCACAGTGCCAACCCCTCAAAATTAGGTCATAAAGTCATAGATTAAAGATTTATGATATATATACGTACATAAGAACATTTAACTGTCATCACTTATTACTATAGTTTGAATTATCTCTCACTCCGTACAGAGAGAGAGAAAAAAAAAAAAAAAAGAAACAAGTCTATGCCCCAATTCTCAGGAACTGTGGAATCTTATTTGCAGTTAAAATGTAATTAAGTGACTGACCTTGAAACTAGGAATTCATTCTTAATTATTTGGTGGGCTCCAACTTCATTGAGAAATGCCCTTAGAATTGACAAGCAAAAGGCATAAAACAAAGAAGAGGCAAAAATGAAATCAAATTAGCTCAATGCTGTCACAAAATTGTCCAACAGACAGCAGATATAGCAGGAGACTAAGAACAGACCCTCCCCTCATGCCTCTAGATGAACAATATTACTGAAACGACTTGGATTTCAAGCTTTTGACCTCCATAACTGTGACAGAATACATGTCTGTTGTTCTAAGCCACATGAATTTGGAATTTATTTTGGCAGCATCAGAAAGGTTGCAGATCAGTGTTCTAAAATGAGTTCTCAGTAATCACAAAACCATCCGTGCAAGTATTTCAGCTAAAGGCAACTTTATGAATTTAAGAAGAAGGAAGCACAGTTGCCTCAAAATGACTATATTGAATAAAAGTCCCAGCAGGTAACATTCCCTGACTCTGATTTCACCCCTACAGTAGGACTCAGTGCAGCTTTCTAATTGCTCCACTTAGAAGATAAACAGCTCTGATTATATTGAGGCAACTTATGATAGTTTAAACAGCTCTAGAATTTTACTCCAGTGAAAAATGAAACAATCATCTTCATAATAAACGTTTGCAATATTACATTTCTAAATGTCATGTAATCTGTAGTTTTATGTTTTGTTCATGAGAATTCAGTTTAAAATTACATGATTAGGTGTAGAAAAAAAGGGTGACCCAGGTGAACTTTGGGGAACAATATCTTTATTGGATAAAATACTGCAAAAGTAAAATTTTAAAATAATGTAAAGAGGCTGATATTGTAGCAAGGTTGTTTAAGTCTCGACTTTTGACTCTGGCATCTCAAATAAGCACAGATGTGAATCTCAGATGCTTCAGTTCTGATCCAGCTCTCTGATAATGGCATGGAAAGCAGAGGATAACATAAGTGACTAAGCCCCTTCCACTCACTTGAGAAACCTGAAAAAAACTCCTGGTACCTGGCCTTGACCTGACTCAGTCCCAGCCATTGCAACCATCTGGGAAGTGAACCAGCAGATGGAAGATTCTCTGCCTCTGTCTCTCCCTCTTTGTGTATAAATCTGACTTCTAGATAAATAAATCTCAAAAGGAAAAGAAAAAAACCGCACACAAAACAAACACTTTAATTTAATTGTACTTTAATTTTCTAATTTATTTTTCACAGAGATACCTACTGGAAATTCTTGAGTGTCTCTATTTGGTTGAATAAGTAAGTGAAGAAAACTGCATGTCGTAGGAGTCAAAGATAGAAATTGCAGATAAACAAGGAGAGAAATGATGCGCATTGTGATACTGATCTGTGGTCAGAGATGACCGTGTAAATCATACACACAGGTAGACAAGCACAGAAATGTGTTTTGTCTACGTAGATTTGTCTAATATGTAGATTTTTAAAGCTCTGTGTTCTGAGGCTGTACATTATCAGTGATACCCCAATAACAAGCATGCCCAACACCCAGATCTTACTTTCCAAACACACCATTCTCCAGTTTAACAAAGTGCTCTACAACTTGGTAGGGGATATGTAAGAGAAGTCTGGATTTTATAAGACTAGAAAATCAGCATTAAAAAAGAAAAAAAAAAAAAAACGGGTGGAAATTATGTCAAAAGGACACAGAAATCAAACTCAGAGTCCCCAGTCATGATAGCAGATTATTTAGCACCAACAGTAACAGTGGTACTGGATTATAAATTAAACAGCAAAATAAAATATCCACAAGAACATGCTAACATGAATACTTGATAACATAAATAAATGGAGGTCATGAGGGAGGAAATTCCCAATATGTATATAGCCTCCCTCTACAAAAGATAGGATTTCATATCTCCTTACTTGAACAAGGGCCAGGGTTAGCCACAGCTTCTACAGCTTCTAAATAATAAACTATGGGATCAGACAGATAATGACTTTGTGGGAAAAAAATACTTCACCTTAACGAAGTGACCAAAGTTAACACCATTCATAAAATGTCATTTTGATTTGGTCCATATTTTGACACAGTGTGATTAGGGAATACTTTGCCTTTGATACAGACTTCTGAAAAATCCATTGCCATTGAAAATTCTTTTTTTTTTTTTCCTCCCTTTGGAAAGGCAGATTTACAGGAGGATTGACCAAGATTCTCCATCCACTGGTTCACTCCCCAAATGGCTATAACACCCAGAGCTTAACTGATCTGCAGCCAGGAGCCAGGAGTTTCTTCTAGGCATCTCATGCAAGTCCCGGTTCTGATGGCTTTGGGCCATCCATCACTGACCTCCCAGGCCATAAATAGGGTGTTGGATGGAAAGTGGAGCAGCTTAATTATTTGAAAATATTAGACAAAGCCAAAGTAGGGGAGATTCTACGAATTTCTGGTTAAGACTCTTAAAAGTTGTAGAGAAAACAAGGAAATATATCTGTGATTACTAAATGTGAAGTGATATCCTGGAATGCATCCTGGAAGAAAAAAATGTTATTGGTGAAATATGCATACAGTCTGTAGTTAATAGTATTCAACAAATGTTAATTTCCTAGTTTTGATTAATGTGATTGTAAAAGATACTAAGAGAGGCAGTTGGGTGATGGTTAGATACGAACACTTAATACTATCCTGATGCATTTTTATAAAATGAAATTATTTGAAAATATATTTCAAATTTATAATGTCCATTATAAAAAAATCTTAGTGTTTTGTAATTTTGGAGGGGAAATGCATATGGACTTTCAAAAAATATTCCATCTGGTTTTCTGTAATTTCATTTTATTCTAGAAAAAAAGCTTATTTTTTTCTAATATTCAATCCTTATATAAACATTATTATTTGAATACAAATATGATATTTTGGTAGTTTCTGTTATAATTGATTAAAAACTTCCATCTCTGAAGTGGCATCAAGTGTAATATATTTTGTGAGCATTTATTAACTGAATTTACAAGGCTTCCGCTTAGTTATCTAGTGGCCTAGTGTTCTTAGAAATTTAAAGGAACTGCTACAAGTACCTAATTAATCCTTACAAAGTTGAGATAATCTGATTCATTAAAAGAACAATGCATGTCTGGTGCTGAACTAGAAAATTTTAATTACCATTTTGTACTTTGCTGATGACTTGATCTCTAGTAGAAAAAAAATGTGAATCTAGATACTGCACCTTAAAAGCACAGAACTGCAGGAAATATATAAGAAATCACAGATAAGGCATTTTAATATTTTATTTTTCTCATTTTGAGATCGTGTTTTTAAGACTTTCATTCTTAAAACAACTCTACTGGGAACGCCTCATTCTACCTCTTTCTGGCCGGTCATACTATTTCATTGAAATAGCTAGTGTTAACAGCATCATAACATTGAATCACTTAAGCCATGGAAAGTTTAAAATGGTTTTCAATCTGAGTTAATTTTTTTCGACTATTTACCTCCACTTGTTTTCATTCATATTTTTAATGGTTTCTGGTTTTTGAAGTTTTTATTTTTTATTTTTTATTACCAGCTTTCAGTCATGAACAGAATCAGTGTTCAGAGCAAATGCAGTGAAACCTAGGACACTAAACTTGATATTGAATATTAAGTAATATTTTTTAGAATTGCTTTTCTTACATGAAATTAGCAATGCAGATATTTTGTTTTCTATATTAGAACTTTTTGGGTAATTTATTCAGAGTTAACTAACCTTGCAGACATTTCTGCATACTGTCTATCATGAACACCTACTAATTATCAAGTACTAAATTATTTCATGAGAGGGTTTTTTAAAATTGTTATTGTTTTCCATTATGTACTTCCATAGGTGCAGAGATTCCTTTCCACCCTTCCTCTCTCCACCATTTTCCCCCATGTTATTATTGTACTGTAGTCCTTTAGTAACAGTTACATCCTTTACATCCTGTGATTTAAGTGTATAATGGCATTGCACGTATAGGAAAGGTAGACAATCTAGTATCATTCCGTTATGGTATATTTAACTGTCTCATTGGGAGTCCTCCTTTTATTCAGGAATAGAGATACATAATGCTACATATCTTCACTTCCCAATATGCCAGTCTCCATTATGTATCTCATGAGAGGGTTTGTCTTGGCACAATTTACCGAAGTTTCAATGTAAATTTTGATTAAAAGTATTTGACCAAGAAATACTGCAGGTTGTATTCAGTGTGATGAAGTCAGAAAATTCTTTCATGTATAAAAATATTTCTAATACAAAAGGATTGTAGAAGCTGAAATTAAGGTGTCCATTTCTGTGAAACCGCTTCAATTTATTAATGACAGTTACTTTTGAAGAATTCAGGTTCATTCATTCTTCATTGCTTTATTTTTCAGTAAACATTATCTAGAATTAATTTTCATGCTTAGTAAAAGTGAAGCTATTTCAGAACAAGAGAACATAGTTTACTATAAAATGAGACATGTATGATTGTTTTATCACAAACAAAATTTTTTTTTAAAGATTTTATTATTATTATTGGAAAGCCGGATATACAGAGAGGAGGAGAGACAGAGAGGAAGATCTTCCGTCCGATGATTCACTCCCCAAGTGAGCCGCAACGGGCCGGTACACGTGCCGATCCGATGCCAGGACCAGGAACCTCTTCTGGGTCTCCCACGCGGGTGCAGTGTCCCAAAGCTTTGGGCCGTCCTTGACTGCTTTCCCAGGCCACAAGCAGGGAGCTGGATGGGAAGTAGAGCTGCCGGGATTAGAATCGGCGCCCATATGGGATCCCGGGGCTTTCAAGGCGAGGACTTAAGCTGCTAGGCCACGCCGCTGGGCCCCACAAACAAAATTTTCTACAGAATTATATATATAGTTTCTCTAACTTTTTATGGTCTATATCCATTGTTGCAGTCAGCTTACAACAAAAATATCAAATCAAGTTATTAGGTAACAGGAAATAATGATCTCAGAGAGATTTAAAAAATAAATACGTGAGGCCCATAGATGACTTAGCTTCTTGCTATTTTCAAGCTACAGTTCAGAGAAAAGGAAGACAGGCAGAACCTTGTTCGTTAATGAAGTGTCCAGAGTGAGCAAGTGGATTGACGTTCATAACCTAGAATATCAGCAAGGGAAGAGTGGCACAGAGAGACAACTTCAGAGTCACACAGAAGTTTCCTCAGTATTCAGCCTAGCAATGATAAAGGTATATATTTGGAAAATATTTTAGAAACATTGAGAAAGCTATCTGAAAGAATTAAAGGGCTGGGTAAAGTACTTGTCCTATGTACATATAGCATGGGACCGAGTACTGAGGAGAGTCTTGTCTCTGCAGTAGGGTTAATTAATCCTAGACTGGGTAGTCCAATGGAACCACTTGATAGACCCCAAGGAACCATATTTCCAGTAACTATACAGGAACGAAACTTTGAAGAAGTAAACTCCACAGGTCTGAAATTCAGTCAAATATGTGCAGACATGGCCAGAAGCATGAAGCCATGACTCATATTGAATAATATAGGATAATCAATCAATAAAAGCTAACATAAATGTATGAAATAGTAGACCCAAGGACATAAAGACAGTTATTATACCTGGTTATTGAGCTATAGCAGAAAAATCCCAAAGAAAACTATCCTAATTTTTTTCTTCATGAAGTTACTCCAAACAAGTCACAAAGAGAAAAATATTAAAAATTTACAGAAAAACAAAAGATATGTGTGAATAAAAAGTATTTCTCACTGGAAAAATTCAAGCAAGAAAATACTCTTAAAATTGCAGGAAAAGAGGAGAGAACAAAAGATTGAAAATGTAGAGTTTAATAGTAAGTATGTGGTTCAAAATGAATACAAAATAAAGATATTTTACAGGTACAGAAGCCTGAGGAAATTCACAGTACTAGAAAATTTAAAAGAATAATGTCATTAGCATGAAAAATAATTCCAGCTAAGAATATATATCTAAAGGAATGAAGTGTAACAGGAAAGGTAACTACATAGATAGAAATAAGAATTTTTTTCTAGGTTATGGAAATGTTTGGAAACATAATTGAGCATTTAAGTATAATAACACATAAGAAACAACACTGGAAAAACTGAAAGATGGAAAACATCTCTATATATAAAATTAATCTTTTTAAAAAAATATAAGGCAATAAGATACTATTCTATAATATATGATGTAAGATATAATATAGTATAATATAATACAATATAAAAGAGAGACTATGTTAATATTCTACAGAATGCTAAGATGGCTGTAATAATAGCAAACATATTTCTTCTTAATTTAATACTTATGTGTGTATTTGAAAGGCCAGATGGGAGAGAGAGTGAGAGAGAAAGCTTCTTCTGTTTTTCCACATGGGTAGCAGAGACATACTCACTTCTGCTGCTTTCCAGGCACATTAGCAGGGAGCAAGAAGAGAAAGAGAGACAGGACTCAATCACAGGTCCTCTGATAACGGGATATGTATCCTACATGGTTGCCTATCACACTGTACAATAATGCCTACTTCCAAAGTAGAGTCATAGCAAATTATATTAACAGATTTTGAAGTAATGTCATAATGATGAATGACTCGTTCAGAAAACTATATAAATTTGTAACCTTTCTGCATCTAATAATAGATTTTAAATATTTTATTTATATAAAGGGAATAAATGTCATATAGTTCATGAATGTACTCTTAAGAACACAATGATGCTCCTGACCCATCCTCCCTCCCTTACTCCCACACTTCATTCTTCTTTATTTCATATTTTTCCTTTAATTTTTACAATGACAGGCTTCCAGTTTACTTTATAATCACAAAATTCACTCCCAACTAAAAAAGGAAGTTAACCAGTAGTAATTAGAAAAACTACTGTTCCATAGGAATACAACAAGGGATATGAACCATAATCCATTCACAAAATGTAAATTTTACTCACATACATTAAAGTTTTGTACTCTACATGCAGGTTACCACAAATCAGAGAAAACATTTGTCTTTTTGGGACTGACTTATTGCACTAAGCATAATTATGTTCTCCAATTGAATTCATTTTGTTCTAAAAGACAATATTTCATTCCTTTTTATGGCTAAGAAGTATTCCATAACCATTATGTACCACATTTTGATTATCTATTCATTAGCTGATGAACATCAGGGTTAATTACATGTCTTTTTTTTTTATATATATTTATTATTTAACTTCAGTAATTACATTGTATTATGTGACACAATTACATAGATACTTGGGTTCTCCCCACCCCTCCCCAAACCCTTCCACCATGGTGGATTCCTCCACCTTGTTGCATAACCACAGCTCAAGTTCAGTTGAGATTCCCCCATTGCAAGCGTATACCAAACATAGAGTCCAGCATCTTATTGTCCAGTCAAGTCCAACGGCTTCTTAGGTATACCCTCTCTGGTCTGAAGACAGAGCCAGCAGAGTATCATCCCAGTCAATTGAAAGCTCCAACATACCATCAGGAAAAATTTACATCATTATGGAATTAATTGACATAGTAATGAGTAACCAATATGTTAAAAGTAAATGCGGGTTCCCAGCCACCTTCTGTGACCACCTCACCTATACTTCAATTTAGTTTATACACAACATGTAACATTCAAAACATAACATGTTATACATAACATCATATCATCTTAAATTAAGGCAAACATGTGGTATTTAACCTTTTGTGATTGGCTCATTTCCCTTAGCATTATGGTTTCCAGTTTGGCCCATTTGGCCACAAAGAACTGCATTTTGTTTTTTTTAATAGCTGAGTAGTATTCCATGGAGTAGATGAACCATAGCTTTCTTATCCAATCCTCTGTTGATGGGCATTTTGGTTGCTTCCATGTTTTTGCAATTACTGATTGTGCTGCTATGAGCATAGGAGTGCATGTTGGTTTCTCATAAAACAAGTGTTCTGGATATATTCCTAGGAGTGCTATTGCTGGATCATACGGTATGTTGAATTTGAGTTGTTTGAATATTCTCCATACTGATTTCCATAGAGGCTGTACCAGCCTGCAGCCCCACCAGCAGTGGAGTAGGGTTCCCTTTTCCCCGCAACCTCGCCAACAAGTGTTGTTGGTGCTTTTATTCATGTGGGCCAGTCTTACTGGTGTTAGGTGGTACCTCATTGATGTTTTAATTTGGATTTCCCTTATTGCCAGGGAACTTGAGCATTTTTTCATATGTTTATTTGCCATTTGGGTTTGTTCCTTTGTGAAGTGTTTGCCCATTTCCCGTGCCCATTTCTTGAGTGGCTTGTTTGTTTTGACATTTTGGTTGTTTTGTAGCTCTTTGTATATTCTGGAGATCAGCCCTCTATCACCTATGTCGTGTGCGAAGATCTTCTCCCATTCTGTGGGTTGCCTTTTTACTTTGTTGATTGTTTCTCTAGCTGTACAGAAGCTTCTTAGTTTGATGAGGTCCCAATTGTTTATTTTGGTCTCGATTTCTACTGCATTTGGAGTCTTTTTTAGGAAGTGAGGGCCTACCCCTAAGTGTTCCAGTGTGTTTCCAACATTTTCTTCCAAAAGTTTGAAGGTTTCTGGATGTAGGTTTAGATCTGTTATCCATTTAGATCTGATCTTAGTGTATGGTGAGAGATGTGGATCTATTTTTTTGTTTCTGCAGGCTATCAACCAGTTGTCCCAACAGCATTTATTGAACAGACCTTCCCATTTGCCTGGATTGTCGTTTGTCTTTTTGTCAAAGATGATTTGGCTGTATCTGTGTGGGTTTCCTTCTGATGTTTCTATTCTGCTCCATTGATCTTCCTCTCTATCTTTGTGCCAGTACCACGCTGTTTTGATAACCACTGCCCTATAGTATGTCCAGAGGTCCGGAACTGTGATTCCCCCTGCTAACTTTCTGTTCTTCAGGATGGTTCTAGCTATCCGTGTTTTTTTGTGCTTCCAGATGAACCTTTGGATCATTGTTTCCAGTTCCATGAAGAATGTTTTGGGCAATTTGATTGGGATTGCGTTGAATGTATATATTGCTTTTGGCAGTATAGACATTTTAATGATATTGATTTTACCTATCCAGGAGCATGGGATATTACTCCATCTTTTGAGGTCTTGTTCAATTTCTTTTTTAAGTGGTTTGTAGTTTTCTTCAAATAAGTCTCCTACATTTTTGGTTAGATTTATTCCCAGATATTTCATACTTTTCTCTGTTATTTTGAATGGTATCTTGCTGGTTAAGTCTTTTTCCATCTTGGGGCTGTTCGCATACACTATGGCTGTTGATTTTTGTTCATTAATTTTGTACCCTGCCACTCTACCAAACTCTCGTACAAGTTCTAGCAGTCTCTGTATTGAGTCTCTTGGCTCTTCTACATAAAGAATCATATCATCTGCATATAGTGAGAGTTTGACTTCTTCGTTTCCCATTTGGATTCCTCTGATTTCTTTTTCTTGTCTTATGGCCTCAGCGAGTACCTCTAGGACTATGTTGAATAGTAGTGGAGAAAGTGGACATCCCTGTCTTGTTCCAGATCTCAGTGGGAAGGGTTCCAGTTTTTCTCCATTCAGTATGATGCTGGCGTTGGGTTTTTCATATATGGCTTTAATTATGTTGTGGATTTTTCCATCTATGCCTACCTTGGTTAGGGTTTTTAGTAGGAAGTGGTGTTGGATTTTGTCGAAAGCTTTTTCTGCATCTATTGATACTATCATGTGATTCTTGTTTTTCAGTTTTTGGATGTGGTGTATCACATTTATGGATTTGCGAATGTTGAACCATCCCTGCATTCCAGGGATGAATCCTACTTGATCTGGATGAACGATCTGTCTGATGTGTTTTTGAATTCTGTTGGCTAGGATTTTGTTGAGAATCTTAGCATCAATGTTCATCAAAGAGATAGGTCTGTAGTTTTCCTTCTCTGTTAGTCCTCTGTCTGGTTTTGGGATTAAGGTAATGTTGGCTTCATAGAATGAGTTTGGAAGGGTTGCCTCTTCTTCTATTGTTTTGAAGAGTTTGTAGAGGATTGGGGTCAGCTCTGTTCGGAATGTTTTGTAGAATTCTGGAGTGAAGCCGTCTGGGCCTGGGCTTTTCTTTGTTGGGAGGTCTTTAATCACTGATTCAATCTCTACTTCAGTTATGGGTTTGTTCAGGTCGTTTGTTGCCTCTGGGCTAAGTTTTGGCAGGTGGTAGAAGTCTAAGAACTTTTCCATTTCTTGGTGATCTTCTGATTTGTTGGAGTACAGTGCTTTGTAGTAATTTCTAATTATGGCCTTAATGGATGCGGTGTCTGTTGTTATGTTGCCTTTTTCATCTTTGATGCTGTTAATTCTTGCCTTCTCTTGTTTTTTCCTTGTCAGTCGGGCCAGTGGGGTGTCTATCTTGTTTATCTTCTCAAAAAACCAGCTTTTTGATTCATTGATTTTGTGTATGGTTTTTTTTATTTCTATCTGGTTGATTTCCTCCCTTGTTTTGATGATTTCTTGTTTCCTATTGTGTGTGGGGCTCTTCTGCTGTTGTTTTTCCAATTCCTGGAGGTGTGTGTTTAGTTCCTGTATTTGGCGCCTCTCTTGGGCCTTGACATGAGCTCCAATTGCGATGAGTTTACCCCGTAGCACTGCTTTGGCAGTGTCCCACAAATTTTGGAATGTTGTGTCAGAGTTTTCATTGGTTTCCATAAATTTTTTGATCTCATCTTTAATTTCTTCTCTGATCCATTGTTCGTTTAATAGCATATTGTTCAGCCTCCAAGAGTTTCTGTATTTCCTGGGACATTTTGAATTGCTGATTTCCAGCTTCATTCCGTGGTGGTCTGAGAGGGTACATGGTATGATTCCTATCTTTTTGAAGTTATTTAGGTTTGCTTTGTGTCCTATCATGTGGTCGATCCTGGAGAAGGTGCCATGCACTGCTGAAAAAAATGTATAATCTGTGGCCTTAGGGTAAAAAATTCTATAAATGTCAACCAAGTCCAGTTGTTCTATTGTTTGTTTGAGCTCTGTTGTTTCTTTGTTGAGTTTTTGTTTTGTTGATCTGTCTATAGTTGTTAGTGGGGTGTTAAGATCACCCACTATTATTGTGTGCATATCTGTGTCTCCCCTTAAGTCCGTGAGTAATTGCTTCATGTAGCTAGGTGCGTTTGAATTTGGTGCATATATGTTTACAATGGTAATTACTTCCTGATGGATCAGTCCCTTCACCAATATATAATGTCCTTCCCTGTCCTTTTTGATGTGTGTCAGATTGAAGTCCACATCATCTGAAATTAAGACAGCTACCCCAGCCTTTTTTTCTCGTCCATTGGCATGAAATATTTGTTTCCAACCTTTCACTTTCAGCTTCTTCGAATCTCTTCTGGTTAGATGTGTCTCTTGTAGGCAACAGATAGTTGGGTGCTGTTTGATAATCCATTCTGTTAATCTATGCCTTTTGATTGGTGAGTTCAGGCCATTTGTGTTAAGAGTTAAAATTGAGAGGTTGTGATTTTGCCCTGCCATACTTGTTTTTGTGGGTGTTGATATCTGTGTAATTGCCCTTCCTTGTGTGGACTTTAGTGGGAAGATCTTCCTGTTTGCCATCTTTGCTTATGATTCACCTCCTTTTTTTCTGGATTTAGTGCATTTCTAAGGAGATTTTGTAGAGCTGGTTTTGTGCTGGCATATTCTTCTAATTTCTCTTTGCTGTGGAAGTATTTGATTTCGTTCTCAAATACGAATGAGATCTTTGCTGGGTACAATATTCTTGGTTGACAGTTGTTCTGATTCAGGATTTGGAAGATCTTTGTCCATTCTCTTCTTGCTTGTAAAGTCTCTTCAGAGAAGTCAGCAGTGATCCTGATTGGTTTTCCCCGGTATGTGATCTTTTCTCTGCTTCGTACTTGTCTTAGGATTCTTTCTTTGTCTTCGTTGGAGTGGAACTTGAGCACCATATGTCTGGGTGAAGATCGCTTTGGGTCATATCTGCTGGGAGTCCTCTGACCGTCCTGGATTTGGGCTGGGTTCATGTTCCAAGTGTTTTGAAAGTTTTCCTGTATAATTTCGTCGAGCACCATTTGCATTCCTGACTCTTTTTCCGCTCCTTCAGGAAGGCCAATAATCCTAATATTTGATTTTCTGAGGTTGTCTTTCATTTCTTGTATGGTCTTATTGGCTTTGTTCAGACTTGTCTCCAGCTGTTTCATGAACTGGGTATGTTCGTTTTGTGTGTCTTCTGTTTCAGAGATCCTCTCTTCTGCTGTATTTGTTCTGTTGGTTAGGCTCTCAATTTTGTGCTCTAAGTCAAGGATTTTACTTTTCATTTGTTGTATTTCTGAGGCTATGTGGTTCTTGAATTCCTTGAAGTCCTCCCAATTCTTCTCATTGTCTCTGACATATTTTAACATTATTTTTTTGAATTCCTTGTCTGGTAGATCTTCTATGTCTTCATCTTGCATCTCCGAAATAGACATTGGCTTTCGATCCTGTATTGGTAGGGTGTTGGCACTCTCATCTGGATCATTACCTTTTCTGGTATTTCTTCCCATTGTGTTAGTGTTTCTTTTTTGAGAGACCTAGGCACCAGTGTGCTGAGGGGTCTCCAAGCACTATCCTCTAGAGATCGGAGTCTGCAGGCGTGGAGTAGCAGGGTGTGGGAATTTTCAAGGCACTTTTGGTGCGTCTCCAGAACACTGGACCTCAGGGCGCCACTTCCAGGGCCCAGTGGATTCAAAGCGCACTCTCAGCTCGTCCCCTACAGGTATGCTACCACAGGGCGTGGGGGAGTGAAGGCACTCTCTGTGCGCACCCCCTGTGCGCGGGATCACAGGGCTCGGAGCACTGGACTATAGGGCGTGGGGTGTTCCAGGTGTTCTCTGGAAGCGCCTCCTGTGCAGGCCCGCCCACCCCAGCGCTTGCAGGGGACCGACCGCCCCAGCGCTAGCACGGGACTGCCTGCTCAGCCCAGAGGCGTGCTCGGGTTCCTGTGGGATAGCACCGCCCAGCTGAGTGCCAGACCGCAAAGGCACGGGGGAATATCCAATGTGCCTTTTGCCTTTCTCCCAGACACAGTTTTGGCAATTTCAAGGCACTCCCCCTGTGTCTCTAGACGCAGGAGTCTGGGGGTGGGGGAGGGGCGGGGAGAGGAGCACCAATTGTGTTCAGGCTTTGTGCATGCCCCTGGGGGGCCAACTCCCGAAGCCTCCAACCCACCACTGTCCCCACCCAACTCTCTCAAACCTCAGGTTCTTGCAGTCTGCCTCTTCCTCTGGTCGGAATTCTCGCCGCAGGTGTGTCTCCCAGCGACTGCTGTGTCCGTTGCTGGTCTCGGCAGGTGCAGGCGGCTGGAACCTGGAGGCTGCGGCTGGGGCAGGTCCCGGCGGGGCCTGGCGACCAGGGTGGGCGGATGCCGGCGGGTCCCGGTGATTCAGGGTCCTGGTGACCAGGGTGAGCAGATGCCAGCGGGTCCCAATCACCGCTGGTCCTCACGGCCACTGCGTCTGCGGGTCGGTCTCCGGATCGGTCGGCGGCTTTCAGTGTCTGCACTCAGAGGTGACTCAGCAGGTCAGGAGCGGAAAGTCGTCTCCCCTGCTCTTTCTTTTGTTTTTTCCCTGGTTGCTCTTCCGAGTTGTGTGGATTTTTTTGGTTCCACACTGTCCAGGGAACTTCACGTTCTTCTCCCTGTAGTTCTATGCTGCTCCACTTACTCTTTTGTCGCGTTCTAGCCCTCTCTGTCTGTGAGCTCTCTCACAGTCTTCCTCCTATGTCGGCCATCTTGCGAGTCTTAATTACATGTCTTAGCCACTGTAAAATGAATTGCCGTAAACTTGGAAGTACAGATATTAGCTTTATATGCTTGTTTCACAGGATAAATTCCTTTGAGTGGAATGCCTGGGTCACATGGTAGATCTATTTTCAAATTTCTGAGGAATCTCTATACTGTTTTCCATAATATTTGTGTTTGTTTATATTCATACCAGCAATGTACATAATTATTTTCCCCGCATCCTTGACAGCATTTAATTTGGATGATTCCCATTGTAATTGGGATAAAGTACAATCTCATTTTAAAAAATTAAATTCCTTGATGGTTAGTGACACTGAGCATGTTTTCGTCTGTTTGTTGGCCATTTCTATTTCATTCTTTGAGAAATATCTGCTCATATCTTTAACCCATTTCTTAACTAGGTTGTATGTTTTGTTTTCAAATTTGTGAGCTCCTTATACGTCTTAGGTATTAATCCTTTATCAAATGTGTATCTTGTAAATACTTCCTTCCCGTCAATTGCCTCTTTAATTTCTTGAGTATTCCCTTCACTGCACAGAAACTTCTTAGTTTGATGTAATATTATTTGTATATTTTTGCCTTTATTGTCTGTGCTTCTGGAATATCATCCAAGAAGTCCTTTCTGATTCCAAGGTCTTGCAATATCTCCCCCTGCATTTTGTGTAGTAGTCTCTAAGTAGTACTGTAATGGAGTCTATGTCTACCTTAAACCCTGTTAGAATTTAATTTAAAGAGCCAGATGCTCCAGCATTGTGTGTATGTATGTTTACTATAGTAACATCTCCTGTTGAATTGATTCCTTAATCATTACATAATGCCCTCTTTGTCCCTTTAATCATTACATAATGTCCTTTATCTGTTTTAGTGATTTTTGTCTTAAAATCTAATCTTGTATGGTATTAGAATGGTTACTCCTGATCAATTTTGCTTTTTAATGGCATGTAATATCTTATTCCATCCTTTCACTGTATGTATCTTTGTTGCTGAGGGGTGTGTGTGTTTTAACATTTATTTATTTTTATTGGAAAGGCAGAGATGCAAGAGGAGGAGAGACAGAAATGAAGATCTTCATCCGCTGATTCACTCCCCAAGCGGCTGCAACAGCTGAAGCTGAGCCAAACCGAAGCCAGGAGCCCAGAAGTTTTGCCAGGTCTCCCACACCAATGCAAATATAAACAAATACAACTCTCACGGAAAACAGTATAGAGATTCCTCAGAAATTTGAAAGTAGATCTACCATGTGACTGGTTCTAATCCCAGCAGCCCTACTTTCCATCCAGCTCCCTGCTTGTGGCTTGGAAAAGCAGTCAAGGACGGCCCAAAGCCTTGCGACCCTGCACTTGCGTGGGAGACACACAAGAGGCTCCTGGCTTTGGATCAGCTAACCCCAGCTGTTGGCCACTTGGGGAGTGAATCATGGATGGAGGATCTTCTTTTCTGTCTCTCCTCCTCTCTGTATATCTGACTTTCTAATAAAAATAAAATAAATCTTAAAAAAAGAATTACTAAAATGACAGAGATGAAACCAATAGCCCACAGCCTCTTCTGGGTCTCCCACATGGATGCAGGGTCCCAAGACTTTGGGTGGTCCTCTCCTGCTTTCCCAGGTCACAAACAGCGAGCTGGATGGAAAAGCAGGGCCACCGGGTTTAGAACTGGCTGAGTGGTGGCATTTTTTTTAAAACTTCTGCTTGTGTTGGGAAGTCTTTATTTTAACTTTCACTGAGTCCAGTGTCCTCGGTTGACAATATTTTGATTGTTTGTTTTTAATTTAGAATTTGGACTAGTCTCTTCATTCTTTCCTTAACCAGTAGGATTTCTTTTGAGAAATAAGTCAATTTAATTGGAGATCCTTTTAAGATATTGACAGTTTTCTCTTTCACATTTTAGGATCTTTATGTGTTCCTTTTGAAAATTTCACTCTGCTTTGTCATGGTGACTACTTTTCTCATTTTACCTATTAGGAATTCTATGATTTCTATGCTTGGATATTCATTTCACTCTCCATTTAGGGAAATTTTCTGCTGTTATTTCATTGAATAGATCTTGTAATTCATTCTGCTTTTCAGTACCTTCAGAGACTCCTGAGACATGTGTGTTTGATCCTTTGATAGTATCCCATAAATCTTCAACACTGTTTTGTTCTTTACAGTTTCTCCTCCTTCATCATCTTCATCTTCATACTTGTTTTCATCTTTCTTTTCCTATGTCTTTTTCTTTTTCTTTCTCTTTCTTTCTCTTTCTCTGCTCCTCCACCCTCCTGTCTGAAATATATCCAAAGTAGTCTTCCTTATGCCTCACCATACCCATTATTAATGCTTTCCATGTGTTTTATCTGACATATTTAATTGTTTATTTCAAATATTTCCCTTTTATTTCTCTTCAATATCTCTGTGTCATGTGTGGGTATTTCACTCATGCTCTCTGCTTCTCTTTGTTTTTGAATAATCTTATGATCATTCCTTCGAATTCCTTTTCACCATTTCACCAATCTTTTCATGTATTCCAACATTGAAGTGTTGTTGTGTTTTTTCCCTTTTGGGAGTCATACTCTTCCTTGTTCATGTTTCTTGTCTTTCTACTTTATTTTTTTGGACATCTATTGATACACTTGTTGGTTTTCTCCTCTGAGAGTTTTATCTTTTGCATATAGCTTCATGATTTTATTTAAGTGTCTGCTCTTTTAGAAAATATCCAGTAGTATGTTCTGGGTAGAGCCGGGAAATGCCAGCCAATGCTTAAAGGTGGAACAGTAGCTCAGAGTGACACCCAAGTTTGGCAGGGTAGATCTCCTCTATCATCAGCAGAGGAGAAGATATGATCGTGTCAGCTAGTATGTTCATGCCTCAGTCTCTCTGCCAAGGTAAAAGGATTGACCTGGGTGAACCTAATGTACCTGAACACCCCATCTACTCAAGTACATGAACCATAGAAAGAAATTGTGTGCTCCTCTGTGTGAGCTCAGAGTACTCAGCAATGCCCCACCCCAGCACTCAGCAAACTCTCAGCCTCTGAAACTAGATCCAGTGATTCCCCAAAACCCAGTTACACCCCATGACCTGTGAAACACAGGGAGCAGGTAATCCACTTTCAGATCCATTAAACTTACTATCCATAGAAAGAGCTGTAGCATGCCTAGAGTCAGCTACCTGCTGACGAAGATCAGTCAGTGCTCCACCTTGACAAGTGGAATCAGGTGCCTAGAATGAGGGGAAAGGAGCAAAATGTTCTTGCTTCATTACCCAAGTAATGACTGGTACACAGTGCATGTCAGAAATCAGAAGTGATGCTTAAGTGGCAGAAAAATAATCCAGGATCAGATGGGACTGGGAGAGTTGATCTAGTTGGTTTCTATAGATAGGTCTGACTCATCACACAGGGCTATCTAAAGCACAGTATCTCAATTGTAGCACATTTGCATACAATTACTTTTTAGCTTCAATCCTGGGCTTGTGTGAGAAAGGGTGCTGTTCTGCAATTAATGAGATTCCACCTCTATGGAGAATGTGAATGTTGAGGCAGTCAGAGGTACATCATGGCCATGGGAGATGCATGCATTCACCATCAAATACCTGACAGTGCATGAAATACTGATAATGCATTGCAGTATTTCTAGAATGGTAGTATCTTTGTTGGTTGGATTTCTTTAACAGACATATTTCTAAAGGAGAATGACGTAGTGCACATAGATTTGGGATTGAGTTTAAATACTGGTGACACATACACCTTTAGAATGTAGAAGGCAGAACAAAAGCCAATAAAAGAGACAGTCGGATGTTGCATGGATAGAAGAAAACACAGAACATTTACATATAACTAGGGAAAAGAAAAATTCAAAATATATTTCATTAAAACGTGGAGAATTTAAGATGATGCATTAAGAATTGGTGCTTGGATGGCAGTTCTAGCAGGGTGGTGGGAAGGACAAAACTGGCACACTCACAACAAAGCATTGCATAATTCCAACAAAGCATTCCATAATTCCAACAATGCATTCCATAATTCCAACAAAGCATTCCATAATTCCAACAATGCATTCCATAATTCCTATCGCTTGCAATGAGGAGATATGAACAGTAAAGTGATTCAAAGAAACACATTCCAAAGGTGCAGGTTTTACGATTCTCTGAACTCTTGATGGTAATGACAAAGTACATAAACATCTAATCTCTAATAAGTAGAATTTTTCCTTATGTTTTATTGATTCTCCCAATGATACAGCTACACTTTTCTAATCACTACATTTGTCATCTCTTTGTTTCATAACGTATCCTGAAGTATCCGAAGTCTTCTAGAATTCTTTCTCTATTTCCTTCTATTTATTTATTTATTTATTTATATGTCATTTTGTCAAAAATAGTATGCCACGTGTCCAGGTATATGAGAGAAAAATGATAACTCATCCGCTATCCTTGACTACCTACATAAATCTTAAGGATTTTAGTTTCAAACTGCTCTCAGGTTTATCCACTTATCCCCAGAATGACTGCTAGCTACCTTACTCTACATCCCAGCATGATAGTCCCACTTAGACTAATGCAGTGCCCTTGCAGTTAGTGGTCTTCTATATCCTATCCATCTCCTCACTAATCCATTGCATGCGCTCTATCAGACTGTTGAAACAATTAAAGCAAAGAGAAGTTTAATTCTTGTCTAGCACAATTTAATAGCTTTTCACTTTTTTAAAAATATAGCCCACGTGTCTTAAATGGCTTAGCAAAAAATAGTTTTCCTCATGAGAATGTTTCCCACCTGTATCTTTGATCTCGTCTTTTACAGGCTGGATTATCTATGTTTTATTTGTGATTACTTTCTTTCTGCCTTTAGTAAAATATTATTAGCTCTCTTGTCTACCAGGCCTCAAAAAGATGAGCTTTTTTTTTTGATCCTGGAAGCCATACATTGCTGCCTACTTTTCCAAAATAATATGCATCCACTTTTCAGGTCTCACAGGAGACCATGTCTTCTAGATCCCTGTAAGCATGAGATAAGGTCTCAGAACACACTACACATTTTTCTTATATGCATTAAAAATATAATTATTGACTCCATATGTATTTTCTCTGCTATAGTATGAACTCTATTAGGGCAAAAGTCAAATCAATAACAATTACCAATACTCCTAAAATATCCCTATAACATAGTTCAGAACAAGTAAAGCGCAAATGATGATAAATTTTGAATCAATGACTTTATTCCAGAATTCAAGTGTGACTATTATAAATGTTTCCTTAAGATTAGACAAATGCGGGCCCAGTGTGATAGCGTAGTGATTAAGATCCTCACCTTGCATGCACCAGGATCCCATATTGGCGCCGGTTCTAATCCCAGCAGTTCTGCTTCCCATCCAGCTCCCTGCTTTTGGCTTGGGAAAGCAGTCGAGGACGTTCCATAGCCTTGGGACCCTTCACCCGCGTGGGAGACCCGGAGGAGCTCCCGGCCCCTGGCTTCAGATTGGCTCAGCTCCAGCCACTGCGGTCACTTGGTGAGTGAACCATTGGATGGAGGATCTTTCTCTCTCTCTCTTCTCCTCTCTATATATCTGCCTTTCTAATAAACAATAAATAAATCTTAAAAAAAAAAGATTAGACAAATGCTTTCCCTAAATCTAGGCTTGTTCTTTGCATGAAGGGATTAAAGTTATAACTTATGCTGTGAATATGTAGAAAGTCTATCTGCCCTAAATTTTTACACCTGATAATTTGTTGTAACTTTCTTCCTTGAGAATGTTGCTCAAAACCTCCCTGCTTCCACTTACATTTACTTGGAATTCTTTATTGAAAGAATAAAAGTATTAATTGCTTTCCAGAATGCAAATGTTAAAATTATATGATTTATTTCTGGAGTCAGAGTCCCACTTCTCTCTCTTTGGCCAACTGGAAGGATTATATGATTTGATTTGCTAATTACTAAATGGATATCCCTGAGGAGATGAGAGACAGAACACACAGTTCTTCATAGAGGCTTTGAGCTTAACCCAGAATGTAAGGGCACCCTGTAGCTCTTATGCTTTGGAATACTAAGTAAGAATGTTGATCATCAGCGAGAAGACAGCATTGAATAAAGAGGGCCCTAATATCTCCTGTACAGTTTGGTTGAGCTAGTGCAAATGCCTTTAAAATTGATGTGCACTTCTGTAGTAATCCTTCTAATCTGAGATAACAGAGTGGTTCCGGGCTCTTGGATCCATGTGGCAGCTCTCTCAGTTATCTGTGAGTCCATGTCACTGACCAACTCCAGGCCAACTAACTGAAATGAACTCTACAGAGTAAGTGCTGCCAAGTTTTTTGACATGGATTGGAAGGAAACCAAATATAGGCCTCAAACTGCATCCTAAAACCAAGGTAGAATCAGAAGAAATGCTGGCTTATAAATGTGAATTGTAAAAACAGAAGAATGATGGAAGGCAGTTGAATAACATGTACTCGATAGTTATGCCAGAGGTGGTTCAAAGTGAAAACACAGAAATGGACATTAGGTAACCATGTTTATCAACTCTTTAGTGACCCATGCTCCATATTTTTCTTCTGTGAAATGGAATGCATATCACAATAAACACTATGTCAAATTTAATTGAAAATATGCCTTCCATAATGATGTGTCTTATAACCAGTGACATCTTAGACTGATGAAATATAGTGTTTGCTTCTAAATATACATTGATAGCATGTGCTCTCTGCCACATTTTAAATTCATGTTACAATTGATCACTTTATTTTTGTGTTTGGCAGAATTTCTGCATAAGTTATGGACTGAGAAAACTAGGAGATTCTTAAGGAATATATATAAATATATATGTTGGAAAGTTGTAACATGCCAAAACTTTCATGGATAGTAATTCATAAAAGGACAATAAATTCTGCAACAGTCATTGCCATTGCATGGACTAGCAAATCCTCTGCATTCTAGGGCAATAAGTCACTTAATAGTAGATAGATGGAGAATGAGCTCTAGAAAGTTGGAGAGTAACACAAGATATCGGGATATGTGAAAGCACAAACACAATTCACTTTTTGTTTAAATGACAGGAATATCCATTGAAGTAAAGCAGAAGAACTTCATTTTTTTTCAACTAAGGACTTTATTTTTAAAGCTTACATTGAGTGATAATGTAATTAGTTGAATCGGAAAATGCCAAGTGAAAATTGAAAACCTAACCCATGCTGCATATGAATGTCTTCTCAGGAAACTCTAGTGGATTCTTTTTGCTTGTCAAGCAGAGCATGTCAGAGGATTGTAACTAAAGAAACAAGACTATCAAACTGATGGCACAAAAAAATAATCGAAGGATGCTCAGTGGTGCTTCCAGAACTGCAGAGAAAGAGCAGCTCTGCTGTTTGTTTTTTTTTTTTTTTTTTAAAAGAAACAAGTCAATCCTTTAATGGACAAAAAAACAAGAGCTAGTTACAACAAACTTATCTGTTGCTTTCATATCAATTTTAAGTATTGTTCAGTGCCTTATTTATAAGGCACTAACAATCAAAAGTCATTTTCACTACCATTTATTATAACTGGCAAACGGCTCAAAGCACACTTTTATGAGTATTATATGTTTTTCCTAAAATATTGGTTCTTGTATGTTGCAGACAACCTGAGAGTACAGGGAAACAGCTTGTTCTTTCCAAAAAGATCAGATCAAGCACTGACCACAAGCATTACAAAGGGACAGCATCAGTATATGCAGACACTAAAGGAGACAGTGGTGGTTCTTTCGTCCACATCCCTAACCTTCCATGCTAGCTTAACTTAACCATGCTAGTGCATGGTTCTCTGCCTCTTGGTGCAAGTGGCTAGTGATTGGTGTATTGACCCTGCTTCCTTACCTTTACTTCATGAGTGCAGAATACATATTTTACATTTACTTGCGTATTTAATTCATTTGAAAGATCTAGAGAGGAAAGAGACAGAGAGACAAAGAGATTTCCATTCACTGCTTTGCTCTAAATAGTCACCATAGCAGGTGCTGTTCCTGTTTAAAATGAGCAGTTGGGAACTCAGTCTGATTCTCATACGTTGGCTAAAGGGACACAAACCATTGGATCATCACCTGCCGTAACCTAGCATGTAGCACGTATATTAACAAGAATCTGGAATCAGGATGGGTGTTGGTACTCAAGCCCAGGTGCCCTGACATGGAATGCTGGAGTCAAAGCAACATCTTACACATTATGTCAAACATGCATCCCTCAAATTTTGCAAACACTATCAACCTGTATTTTGTTCACTTTATGTAGATAAAAACTTTAAATTTCAAGTGGCAGCATCAATAAAGGGAAGAATTGTCATCATTAGATCTATACCTGCATTTTATTCTAATAAAAATTTAGTGTAAATATTAAATCATAAGTGATTGAATATGTGTGGTTATTTTAAATCAGAATTAAGGAAAATCACACATAGCTTGAACTTTTTTGGAAAATCAATTTTAATGATAAGTATTGGCCCCCACACATGGTTACTTCTGAATGGGGTTCTTATCACATTGCTTTTCTAAAAGAAGAGCACCAAGTTACCCTCAGTTGACATTCAGAGGTTTTTACTGACAGATATGGAGGCCAGCCAACATTTGAATACAAACTACCTCTTCCTTAGTTCCCTGAATCTATAAAGCTATTGTGTCTGCAGACGTTTTCCATTGGCTATTACAGTTCTATTTTTTAAGAGGAATGCTTTTGGACACCACTGCATGATATTAAATAATTATTGTATACTACATCCTGTAACTATTGTATGTGTAATACAGGCTTTAATTGTATAATTCTGCTTTTGACAACTGAAAACATAACAGATGGGATAATGATACACACAAATCAATTCAATTGATTTGGGCTTGCAATGTTGATGTATCATTTAGCTTGCAGGCAAATATCCTTAATCACGTAATGTAAGAGATAACTTTGATTCTCTGAGAACTCTTAGAACCCTGAATCTTAAATATACTTTAGCATCACTTTCATTTTAATAGCATTGATAAAACTCGGATTTTAACAAGTGCTAATATTCTGTTGTAATTTTCCAAATAATATAAAACAGCTTTGTGATTTTTGCTTCTGAAAGGAGGAAGGAACTATATCAAAATGGGTACACACTTTTTCTGCATGCTCTACTGCCCGTACTCCAATCCAGAGCTCTTTATTAAATTCCAAAATGGATAAAATGTGAACAGTCATTGAAATGGCTTTCCTGCCAGGATTTGAAAGCTGATACACTGAGAAATGTTCCTAGCATATAGTAAATGAACACTATACTCCCTGGCCATGAGAAGACTAATATGAGCCCATGACACAGTTAAATTTAGAAACAGGATTAAGCACAGTGCTCAGGTTTTCATTTCAAGGTCATTCACACACACTTTATTGAAAGTCCTGTGGAATGCATCGCAGTAGAATTCTGTCTCGCATATGACATAGTCTCTTATCTGTTCAACCTCTTAAGATTTTGAAGAGATATAAAAAGGAAACTGATGTTTATTAACCATCTACTATACTCCTGAGGTTTTGTTAGATATTTTCTTTATTATCCAATAATAAAAAGACTAGTAAGAATGATAAAATCAGCTGATGTTTTGGGGACAGTCTCTATGAGAAAAACAGTGTGTCAAATGTTTGCTCTCCTATTTCACTTTTCATCATCAGAAGTGTTTCAACTTTGCAAATGAAGAAATTGATAAGTTCAGAAGTTTGGTAACTTGCTGAAAATGGCTACTACTTTTTATTAAATTCCAGAATGGTATTTATATCTCGAATTTTTTTTCTCCAAAGTCCAAATTCCACAAAGAATGTTTGTACAGAAGTTTTAAAAAAGACTGTCTTAACAATGTCATTGTGAAATGATGATAGTAATCAGATCTACCATCAAAAGGTTGTTCTTAGAGTAAAATTGGTGAATACATGTGGAAATTTTTATAATGGTAGTTCCTAGCACATAAAAAAACTGAACAATATTAGGTATGAAGTGTTTAATTATAAAAATAATTAATTTCTGGCATTATAAATGATAGTAACATTTATTTATATCTTAAATTGCATTTTACTGGGGCCAGTGCTATACTGTGGCAGCTAAGCTTCTACCTGTGGCACCAGCATCTGTATGGGCTCTGGTTCAAGTCCCTGTGGCTCCACTTTTAATCCAGCTAATGGCCTGGGAAGGTAGGTTACAAAAGAGAACACAAGTCTTGGGGACTCTGCAGACACATGAGACTGGGAGGAAGCTTCGAGCTCCTGGCCCTGGACCAGCTTAGCTTTGGCTGTTGAGGCCTTTGGCGATTGAATCAATAGATGGAAGATATTTCTCTCCCTCTCTGTCTCTCCTTCTTTTTAGCACTTTCAAACGAAAACAAATACATCTTTTTTTAAAAAAATGCATTTTACAAATCACTAAAAAATCACATCAATATATGATAAAATTTTCTTTCATTTTGGCTTCTAATATGTTAAGAGGAAATTTTGAAATATCCATGCAAAATATCATTTAAATTAGCATTTTGGGGATCTGTGACATTTTCCAATCATTATCTCACCATATATCATATATATATATATATATATATATATATATCAATACATATATATATATATCAAAATAAGGTTTAAAGACATTACCATTTATCCTCAAAACACTGTTTCATTTTCAAATAGTTCAACATCCTGGAGAAAATTGTGCTGTTAGTTGTGGTGTGTCCATTCAGATATTGGGAGGGTCAGGTACTACTGTATTTATTAAACCATTTCTAAAATGCTTTTTCATCCAGATCATCAATGTGTTGGGCAAACTGTTTCAGTATTTGAAATTTCAGTCTTTTTCTTAATTTATTAGTCATACAGTATTTAATAGTTGCCAGAAAAAAAGGCTTTTTGGCAGGACACATATCATTAAAATGGCTGTGTCTTCAATAACATTTGGGGAGACGCCTTTGATGGCTGAGGTCACACTCAGTTCAAGATAGTGATAACAGAATGTGCTTGTTGTCCATTCTCCAGACCTTTGGTTCCCAGCAGCGCAGACTGCCAACACCACTCCTGGTGAACTGTTTTTGTAACTGACATCACTCAACCTTTCAAAATACCAATTTTAATCCAAGCTTACAATTAGTAGAGGACTTTTGAAGTACACAGAAACATTACCAAGCCTTTGCAGTCGAAAGTAGTTCTTAAAAAGACTTCTTTACTGAGTTAACCCAGGGAAAATGACCTGTTAATAGTTCTTTTTAGTAATGGTAGTGTTTCAAAGCGGTCAGCACTGCATGAGTTATTCAGTGACTGTCGCTTTTAGAAACATAAAGGTGATGCCACTAGCAAGGCATAGAAATACTTAGTCCCATTTGCCAAATGTTTCTAATTTCTGGCTGCCTATTAAATTTTTTCTTAACTGATTTCCTGTCATTCTTGTTTATTTAGAGACACCTGTGTGGCTAATTGTGGCTTATGAAGTCAAGAAAAGAAGTAATATGGACGACTTCTGGGCCAGAGCATTTAACTGCCAGTAAAGATTTACATGATCTATCCTTCCTGCTGCCAGGGTTTTTGGTAGCATTCTAGACTGCAGTCTTTGCCATCCATCAGCCTGGTCTTTGAAAGAATATGAAAAACAAAACCCTCAAATGAACTGTGCTGGACACAGAGAGTAAGCAAAACGACGTTTGTGTCTGCCACAAATCACAGCATAATCACCCTTGTCCTGTGAAGGTACCCATGAATTACAAATGAGAGTGGCTCTCTCGCATGGATCTTTCCTGGGAGGTACTCTCCCCTTCCTCTCTTTCTCTTTTAAAATTTATTATTTTTGTTGTTGTTGTTGTTATTATTATTGGAAAGTCAGATTTACAAAGAGAAGGAGAGACAGAGAGAGATCTTCCAGGACTTAGAAACTTCTTCCGATCTCTCACGCAGGTGCAGGGTCTCAAGACTTTGGGCCATCCTTGACTGCTTTCCCAGGACACAAGCTGGGAGCTGGATGAGAAGTGGGGCAGCCAGGACATGAACCAGGGATGCAAGGTGTGGACTTAGCCACACCTTCCTCCTTTTTTCACATTCAAATGTTCACTTGGCAAGTAAAACTTTTCCTGTCTGGAATAAAACAAAGAATTACAAATGAAAATGTGTGACCATTCATATACCAAACTAGAAGGAGGAAATTGCTATCTTAAAAATTCACATTTGAAGTCTTTAATGACATACTTACGCTCATTGACAACAGGCTGTCATTTATGTTCACAGAAATTCATATCCTGGGATGGGGTACAGCATGTTAAGACAACACTTGAGATGCCTGCATCCCGTATCTCAATGCCAATTTGAGTCCTGGAACTTTCCCCTCCAATCTACTTTTTTGCTGATGCAACCTGGGCAGCCGAGGATGATTGGTGATTGGGCCCTGCCATTCATATGGGAAAAACACATGGAACTCTGGGTCCTTGGCTTTGTTTCCTTCTACCAGTAGCTGTTAGTAGCATTGGGGAAATAAGCCAGTGAATATAAAATCATTCTCTTGCCTAATTTTTCATCTGAAGAAAAAAGCTTAGTAAATAAAAGAACACTTATATTATTTATGTTTAAAGAATATGTTTGTTATATAATATTGTGTAATTCCTACATTTTCTGGAAATTTCAGTTGGCCAACCCATGACATACCAAATGTGTAAGGACATAAAGAGGACAGGAGGAAATTATTAGCAGCTGGTCTCTTCCACATTCCTGCTCTTAAGTTGATTTTTTAAAAAACAATTCCGCCCCATTTTTTTTGACTGGAAAATCCCATTAAGCTTGAAAATCCAAATGTCTTTTGATTCCTAGTTCCTTGCAATGAAGGAAAACCATGGTTTCACACAATACATATTATTTGATAATGGGAAAATCAATACTTAATTCAAATTAATAAACATTTTTCCCAATTGATATTATCATTGTTAAGCTCAGTATTAGCTAGTTTGAGAAACATTTAATAATATAATAAATTATGAATTCTTGCAGTGATGCCTAGATATGGCAATGTGTAACAGAAAATGTATTTTCTCCTGCAGGGGTATGTTATTGAACCAAGTTGCACATACTGGTTGTATTTTTAGGATGACACAAGAGGACACAGAAATGAAGGTTGCAGAAAAGTTCATTATGGAGTGAAAGGAAAAGAATAGGAATTATTGTGAAGCAGAGAGAAGTAAGTAGAGATGAGTTAACAAGACAAGCACATCATATGTAGAAAGGATATCATCCAGTCACAGTACAGTCGATGGGTAAGCGATCTTGTAGAATTGCATGATTAAACAATCTCTGTAGAGTTTTCTGTTGTCATCATGAATAAATTAAAGCATTATTAGTAATGATAAAACTGAATTTTCAGTGCAGCTGACAAGATAGAATGAAGGTAATTGATCACGAGAATTTAGCATGAGTAATGGATGATCCATTTTTAAAATTTCGTCAATTAAGTCAGAAATACTTATTGCTTCATTGTAACATCATAAATTCCATAATGCAACAAATAATGTGACTAAAGAATTCTGGAGGTGAAAGTTGACTTTGATCATTTATATCGCTGTTCAGGGAAATTTATAATTTGTTTTAACATTACTATATAGCAAGCTGAAATTTTTAGACACTCACTAGATTCTATAAAATCACAAGTATTGGAAACAACATGGAGTTAATAATTGAGGAATCTGTTATCAAAACCCTCATTAAGGTCCCTGTATGGTAGTCTAGTCCTCACTTTGAATGCAACAGGATCCCATATGGGCGTTGCTTCTAATCCCAGCAGCCCTGCTTCCAATCCCTGCTCCCTGCTTGTGGCCTGGGAAAGCAGTTGAGGATGGTCCAAAGCCTTGGGATCCTGCACCCATATGGGAGTCCCAGAAAAGGCTCATGGTTCCTGGCTCCTTATTCCTGGCTTCAGATTGGCTCAGCTCCAACCATTGCAACTGCTTGGGTAGTGAATCATTGGAGGGAAGATCTTCCTCTCTATCTCTTCTCCTCTCCGTATATATGATTTTGCAATAAAAATGAATAAATCTTATAAAAAACCCGTCATCAAAAGCTTCAACTGGGAGATAATCAAAATCTTTCCTGATGGTGTTAACGTTCCTTTGTGTTTCTAGACTCCCTAAGCACAACCTGGAAGGTAAAAGAACTCAGCAGAAAAACAAAACTACTTCTTTTGCAGTGTGTGTTTAGGCAGAAATATACTGCCCCAATCTTATTCCTTCCTCCTGGCACTATTTGGTATATATGTGCTTATTGTATTGTTTATTTTAGCGTTCTCTGAAAGGGCTGAATTCTTGTCTATTGTCAGTAGGTAAGATCCTCCATTTAACATTGTGGAATAAATTGAAGTCCAAGTTATTTAGAACACTTAACATAAATCAATGAAGATATTTAGAGACATTGAATTAGGATAATTATGTCTTATTTATATTTTGTACTAAAAGGAGTTTCTATTTCAATCACCTTTTGCCTTTAGGGCTGGAGAAACCTCTAGAAGACACACCAAGAAAGAGAAAAAGACATCTTTTTTCCCCTCATTTGTATATCCTTTTTATTGATTAAAACAACATGCCACTATGTTGGTCTGAGTGGGAAAAAAATCAATAAATTACCATCCAAGTCAGTAATTTACCCTTTTAATTAAGTTAACTTCATAACTGTGTTTACGTTTTTATTAAATGGCCTGTATGTTACAGCCTTGAGTTGTGGCATTTGACATGATTTCCAAGTTATGTAAGTGAAGCATGTCTATTCTTGCTCATTTGAGAATGAATGCTTTGGAACATTTTTTTGTGGTGGGAATTCTAATCCCCATTATTTCATGGAAATTTATGGATGTTTGGGAATAAGAACATGCAATAACAGAAATTGGCTATGTTTTACATAAAATGTCTCTGGTTTAAAACAGAAATAGAAAGAATTACAAGTACATCCTTTTGTATTTTATTGGGAATGAATTGTTGAATCTTAAAGGGCAGGATCTGACCCTTAAGGAGAATGATTAGCTAAAGTAAAGTAAAGTACTACTTAGGTGCAAGGAAAAGGGCATAAAAACACAAGAGCAAGCATAGAGAGGGCAAGAAGTGCATGTATTAGAAATAAGCTAGGAGCTAAAAATAGGTGCTTTCCTGAAGCAAATACAGAATTAATCAATAGAGTGACATCTAATTACAGGAAAGTCCTAGGCTAACAAATACAGAGGCTGGAGAAAAATAAGAAAATTAACATTTAATCTGAAAGGGTTAAACCTAGCCATGATTATCTTAGAAATTGAAATGGAAATGTTCCTTCTTGGCCATAATGAATCAGACCTAAAATCTAAAGCTGTTAAGGACCAAGGACAAAGGCAATTCAATAAAGGCAAAGATTTTCTCATCTCACTTGTCCAAGAGCCATATACAATTATATAGCTGGAAATGATTTTCAGAAATAATCCAGGCCAACTCCTTTATTTAGCAGATAAGAAATGTGAGGCATCATGGTATTACTAACTTTCCCAGTCATCCTTCTAATGAATTTTGGTTCAGTTTAGAGTCTAAGTCTAATAACCTGGTACAGTTGTATCTGAGTCATACAAATACAAAGAATCACACACACAGATGCTCTGTAAGGGTGGTTTTCATATTATGAGGTAATTTACATTTGACATGTGTGCATACATTTCTAGGAGAGAGGGTAGGTGTTGAGATTGAAAGTCTGATGTCAAAAACAAGGCTTTTCTAAATAGTACACCCCAATCACAATTGACAACATTTAGACAGACTACATGTACCCTTTTAAATCCTGGTGTGTGCATTTGAAAATGGCCATAAGAAAACTGTCCAGATCCACAAATATCTTCTTAGTTCTCTCATTTTTCTTGTAGTCTTCAACTAAATACATAATTTTTAAAAGTGTATTAAATAATCTTTATTTTAATCCATTTTTTCAGTGATATTAATGGCTGATAAACACTTCACATTTTTTTCCTTCTTACATACTCTTTCCTGATTTTGTATGGTTAATTTCAAATGAAAAATAGTTTGCTATTTATATATTATTTCATTTTATTCTAAGATTTAGTGCAAGAAGAATCAGAATATAAAAAGTTAAAGTATTTGCTATTATTATGTGATAGAACAAAGCATGTAAATATTGGTTGTATAACTGTTAGAGGTTAATCTGCTTACTTTAAGGCAAGAATTATCAAGAAGAACTAAGTAAAGATTAAGTTTAAATAATAGTGTAAGATCCAGAGGCTTATTGTGTGGCCAATATTGTCACTCTATTAGTAAAACAAATTAGAATTTGAAAGTAATGTATTTTTCCAGTTTTTTTCTTAGATTACATCTTGGCTTGCATTCAGAGTGTTACGACTGCATGATAGAGTGAAAAGGTTATGAACTACCTTGTCATGAATGTAAATGCTGGTGCGGTGATGAGACCCTGGAGCCTGGCAGCTTACTCTTCCTCTAGTCACTGATTGCCCCATAAAGAAGTCTGGAAGTCTCAGGAGGTTTTAAATCTACTCCTGGACCAATTATTGGCCCAAAGCTTGTCTTTTCTGCAGGATCTGTATTTCATTATCATTATTAATATTTTTCGACTCCTGTTACCTCATTCTTCTTTGCTGTGAGTTTTGGAATGGAGTTACTTGTTAAAATGCACTTGGCTATGAACAAGGAGTCCTTCATCATTTTACACTCAGTACAATTTCTGGCTTGGCCTGAACTGTTCTTATTTGTCAAGCCATCCCAATTTTTAGCTGACTTATAATAAGTAAGCACCGTGTGGAAATCACACAACACTCACTAGATGTTTTTGATAGATAATAAAGATATACAAACTTTAAGAATTTTAAGCCTTTTCCTTAAGAAAGAGACTCTAGAAAAAAAACCCAAAAGTAAGTTTAATGAAAAGGAGACTGAAGAATGCTGTTTCAGATTTTGCTGTGTTCCTCTTTTGGTTTATCCAAATTGTAGCAAAACTGTTTGTACATTTGTTCTTAGGTTGGTCTTCATCAAAGTAAATGGTTATGTAAAAAGGTGAGATTTGAATTCAACTTCATTTTTAAAGTAAAAATGTTTATATTTTATATTTTATAATTTGGACAGAATTTATGTATGTAACCACATAAATTGGGACTTGGCTCCCCAATGTCATAAGCATTCAATTTTCACTTCACTGTTTCTTGAGGGAATATATTCTCATTTACTCATTCACTAATTACCTGTCATAGATTTCTTATTTATATATTAATTTTACATTGCTTATTTAAGATATGTATACATATTTGCAGTAGAGATAAAAGTAGAAATAGAGATAGGAAAGGATATAGAAAGAGAAATTCCTAAGCCAATCCACGTTGGTCAGGGCTGGGTTGGGGATGAGGACAAGGCTATAAACTCAGTTCAGGTTTCTCACATGGGTTATGTGAAGTTAATGACTTGTAGCATCATCTGGATTAGATTCCTAGATCTAGTTTCCTCCCATGGTCTACATTTGCAGGGAACCAGATGTATGAGTCTAATCTTGATGTTTCAGCATGGGATACAGGTGTTTTACCTGACATCTAAGCTATCACACTGAATGCATTTTCAAAAGTCTGTTTTTTTGTAACAGACTGCTAGTGGGATGAACTAAGGAAAATCTATTGCTCAAGAAACGATAAAGTGAAAAGTGAATGATTTTGACACTAGGGGACCCAGTCCCATTGTACTTGCGTACATAAATTCTCTCCATGAAAATTTCAAAATATAAAATCTAAACTAGTATGTATTCTTAAAGATTTATTTGAACCCCAGGTTTAGGCAATGACCTTGGTTACCTTGTGCTTAAGCAAGTGTTATTCTGTTAGGAGAAAAACAGCTAAGAGATGGTGGGCATTTTAGACCTGGTTAACTCCCACTCTATGTTAACTATCCTTGTGTGCCAGTATAGTT
Organism: Ochotona princeps; assembly: GCF_030435755.1. NCBI lineage: Eukaryota > Metazoa > Chordata > Mammalia > Lagomorpha > Ochotonidae > Ochotona > Ochotona princeps. The sequence goes on from NC_080834.1 coordinate 56,158,091, forward strand.
GCCTTTTCTATTTTTTTCTTTTTCTATTTTTAAATAGAATTAGAAACAATGGGGTGGAACACCCACAGTGCCACCATGGATGCACGCAAGCTGGAGCCACAACACCACCATTGTCACTACCACAAGTACATGGGAAGATATATCGCTAAGGGCTGGGGTACTGGGGACAGATTGGGATGTGGGTCATTGAGGGCTTGTTTAACATATAAAAATTATTTGCGGAGATAACATGGACTAAACCACTGCATCCAGAGACAATTGAGGGAGCTAAGACAGCATGGATCAGAAGGGGGAATGTTGAGTGCCTCACTGGGTTAGGCCAAAGCATCTGTCCGTGGATGACGCTGGGCTAATTCACAGCACCTGTCAGTGCTTGCGAAAGCTGTGTTTGAAGATAGGTCTGGCATGGATTCTAGTGGATTGTCCTGACTAGACTGCTTGTTGGGACTGGAAATGTGCCATGTCCAGCTGGGCTGCAGCACCTGCCAGCACATCCAAGAGCCAGAGCTTTGGGCAGGCTAGGCTGGGCTAGGCTATAGCTTCTGTTGGGGTACATAAAAACCAGGGCTTGGACCAGCCCAGACTGGGCTAGGCACTGGTGAATGTGAGAGCCAGCCTGCTGGCAGGTTAGTTGCGGTTTTTCAGGTGTCTTCCTGATTAGGCTGCAGCACCTATTGGTGCAAGTACGAGCCAGATCCACGGGTGGGCTTGAGCAGGCCACAGTACCCACTGTTGCATTTAAGAGGTGGGACTGGGTGCAGGCTGGACAAAACTAGTCTGTAGCACCCTCTGGCATGCATAAGCTGAGGCTGGCAGTGGGCTGGCCTGGATCAGGTTGCAGCACCCATCAGTGTATATGAGAGTGGATTTGGGGATGGGCCTAGAAGGAGAACTAAGGAGTCTCTCCTGTTAGGCCACAGTAACCACTGGTATAACAAAGTGCTGCATCTGGAGGTGAGCCAGGACCAGCTTCAGAACCTGTTAGCATGAATAGGAATTTAATCTGGGTACAGGGCTGGTTGGGCTTAGTGACTGTCAATTCTACCAGGCTGTAGAACCTGCTGATACACATGAGGCTAGGTCTGGAGGTGGGCCTGGAAGGGAACCTAAAGGATCTCTCTGTGTAGCCTGCATCACCCACCAGTTGAAGTAGGTGCCAGGTCAGGGCCTAAGATGGGTGGGATACAGCACTTTTCAGTTTATGTGTGGAACTGAGGCTGGGGGTTGACCAGGACAGACCAGGGTGGACAGTAGCACCTGCTGGTGCACACAAGCCAGTGCTGAGAGAGGGCTGGAGATTGTTCTCATGATTCTTCCAAATAGGCCAAAAAACTTGCTGACACACGTGGGAGCCAGGTCTTGGGATAAGCCTGATTGGGGTTGAACAATGCTACAAGGCCAAACTCTCCACCAAGTATCTTAGGCTGTGGCCATACTGAAATAGACATGATATCTCACATCTGGCTTAATAAAGGCAATACCATCCCAGAGCAATCGAGACATCTCACGTAACACCCTCAGAACATTGTTTCCCCCACCAGGGTCCCCATCAGGGAACCTTCTCTGTTTCCTGGTGCTGACTGTGATCTGGCAGCAAGAAACCAATGCATCATCCCTTTTCCCTCCTGCAGACTTCCATGCAGTCACAGGAGGGGTGTGGATCTTTTCCTTCTACCTTCCCCACCTCCATCCAGTCCCATCTCATCCAGAGACCTGCATGGCTTTACAATCCCCTCACCTACGTGATCATTAAAAAATAGATGTATTAAAGTAAAACAAATGCTTTATAAGCCGTATAAATCAGAAGTGGAGCAGCCAGGACACACGCTGGTGACCACAGGGGATGTTGATATTGCAAGGCAGAGGATTAGTTTGTTAGCTGTGAATATATTTTTTAAATGACAAATTTTGACAAAGGAATTGTTTTTCTGAAATCTCTCGTGTCAGTTCTTGAGTTTGGGGCTAGTCTAAGTTTTCTGACATTGACACTGTCACACACAGGGCTATAAATTAAATCCAGGCAGAATGGTGTGGGGAAAATCACTGAATGAGTCTAAAAATGACGAAATTGATTTGTTAAAAAATGTACATAGGAGGACCTGGCAATATCCTAGCAGTTCAATCTTCCCCTTGCAAACTCCAGGATCCCATATGGGTGCCAGTTCATGTCCAGGCAGCTCCACTTCCCAACTGGATCCCTGCTTGTGGCCTGGTAAGGCAGTAAAGGATGGCCCAAAACCTTGGTACCCTGCACCTGCATGGGAGATCCAGAAGAAACTCCTGGCTTCGGATTGGCTCAGCTCTGGCCGTTGTGGCCGCTTGGGGAGAGAATCATGGACAGAAGGTCTCTCTGTCTTTCTGTCTGTAAATCTGCCTTTCCAACAAAAACAAAATTTAAAGAAAAATGTGTAAATGAAGATAAAGACAGAGGCAAGTGTTTACTATTTAAATTGGCATCTTCATACCTTTGTCACATACCTGTTCTTAGCTTGAAATATTTTTAGACAAAAACTTCAGTAATTTCTTTTGCATGTATATTAAACACTGTCATAAATGCGTTACACCTTTACAGTAAATCTCAGTTTTATTCTTGATTTTCACGGCTGTAAATATTGAAAACTTTCTTCTTTCCTTAGGTTTAGGCAAAATCAGCTTCTAAGAATCTCTCTTCACTAATATAACTTTAAAAAAAATAAGTATGAAGTTAGTGAAACTATGATTAAGCAGTTTTTTAACCACATTTGGCAAAGTGGCCAAGCTATTTGATAGTTTGAAGTCAGTTTCTTTAACTGTAAGAAGGACCCGTGCTGACTGTGTTGTGTCTAGCTGTAGGGTGTGATAAGAGTTTTGTATATGTCAGTTCTTTCCCCATATTCTTTTTTGTCCTTCTCTCAGAAATTATCTTGGGGCATAAAAGAGGCATGAAGAAAGTGATTGAAACAATTAATCAACAAAATGTTAGTAGTGTGTAATTAAACATTAAATTGTGAATATATCTAAATACACATGCTGATTAGTGATTTGTATATAAATTTGGTTTTAAATTTATTATGGAACTGAGCGTATTTCAAAAACATGGTACTAATTTTCCCTGCAATACTTTCGGATCATCCTAATTGTTTTCTGATCATTTCTGTGTATTTCCTATTTTCTTACCTTAGCTGTGAGGCATGGATTTCCTTTGATCCTATTGTAGCATTGTTGCATTGCACATTTGACCCTATAATTTCTTTTCTATTTTCTGCAATGCTTAACTTTTACTTCGGATTGCTGCCGGAGTCCAGCTCCGGCTGAGGTTCGGAGCTCGGGAAGGGTGCGTGGATGAGGCGTGAAGAGAGAAAGAAAGGAGATGGACCACCAGATTCCTTGATCATAGTGGACAAAGTGAGAAAGCTGTCCGCTTTATTTATACAGAAGCAGTACAAAGTTTTTTCTTAGGGGCATATTGACATAGCTTCAGGGGGGCACAATTTACAACTTTTTGAGAAATGATTGAGTAAGGATTCCATATTCCTTGCTTATCTTGGCTTGTCAGTCTTCATCTGCTCTCCTCAGGTCTGGACTATAACCTAGGCGCCGCCTGTGTCAACCAGACCCCTATCTTGTATGAGTTAAAAGGTCTGGGGCCTTGGTCCATGGGGATCGGGGTTATTGACATTAGTTGGCCATTAGGTCTGTAAGCTCACACAGTTTGTTAAAGGCCCACTCACCAGGACATCCTCAGTAACATTAACTCTTAAGCTCACGTTGGTTGTAAAAGCCATCTCACAGGGGCAGACAATGCCTCAATAGATTACATAGTGGGGTGGTTGAGTGCCCATGCGAAGGGGAGTGAAAACTGCATCAAGGTGGTCAGAGATGAATCCACTTAGCCCTGCTAAGCAGCTGGTAGCTTCCCGGGCCCTGCCAGTCAGGGAGCTGTTCTCTTCACACCTTCGTGTTATTCACACCTACTGCATGGACTCCATCAGATTGCCTTTCTGCTTTTCTAGAAACTTTATCATCTTTAAATACATACCTCCGTTACCATGTATAAATTAAACCTTCTTTAACAAAGATTGGTCTTAATGTTTGTGATTCTACAGCCTCATGTGTTACCAACCCCTGGTTATTTGGCTCACTTGCAAACAGAAATTGCTAAGAGTACAATCCAGGCAAGTGTTACTGAGGGGTTATGTTGCAGCACAGGAATACAGCATAGTGGGAACAAGTCCTAGGGGCTGGCTTTCCAACATTGGTCGAATGGTGTTTGTGTGGATTTGAGGGGCTTGATGAGTTCCCTTTAGCACATTGCACTTCCACCTGAATCTAGACTGAAGTTCTGGCTCATCTGCCTAGGCAAGCAACACTAGAATTTGCACTAGGGTTATATTCTGTATTTTCTTTTTTTATACAATGCCATCAAAATCATGGTGTTGCTCATACTGTAACCCCAGGAAAGTTACACATTGGTTGCATTGGGCTATCCCAGGTATGAATGCAAATTGAGGAAGTCCCTCACAGGAACAAAAGGGGTATTTTGAGGTTAGGCTCTGGATACCTCTTGCTTCTGATTGAATTGAGACAGAGGTAGGTAAACAAAGATCTAATGTCTGCTGATTCATTCCTCAAATAGCAATGAGTGCTTGATAGAATCAAAATAGGGGTCAAAAACTCAAAGTTAGTCTTCTGTTTGGATAGTAAGGATTTGAATATTTGGATCACCATTTGATGCCTGCTAACAGGTGTACTAGCAGGATGCTGGAATGGAAACAGACGAAGGACTCAAGCCCAGGATCTCCAAAATGGCTACCACAAATGGCATCTTAACTGCAGCACCAAATGCCTGAACTGGAGTTTTTTTTTTTTTTTTAAGTTTTATTTACTTATTTATCTGCTTATTTATTTTTAAAAGGCAGATTTTAGAGAGGAGACACAGTAAGACCTTCCACCCACTGGTTCACTCCCCAAAGTTACAATGGCTGGAGATAAGCTGTCCAAAGCCAGGCACCAGCAACTTCTTTCAGGTCTTCCACATGGGTGCAGGGCCCAAGGGCTTGAGATATCCTCCGCTGCCTTCCCAGGCCATAAGAAGGAAGTTGTATCAGAAATGGAATAGCCAGGACATGAATTGTGCTCATATGGTATGGTATACCGGCACCAGAGACAGGATTAGGATATTGAGCCACTGTGCAAACCCCTAACTTGATTTTTTGCGTAAAAGAAGTGTTACTTAAGATTTTGAAAAAAAAAATTTTTTTGCCTTCCCTATGATCCACTACACTTTAATATGACTAAGGTTGTTTCTCAATATCTCTAATCTTAGAAAGTGCACTACAACATACACCAAAAGAAGAAAACACACATGCACAACAGAGCAATGTCAAGACTCAAATGAATTGTTTACTGAAGTGTACAATCAGCTCTGGAAAGGGTACTCAGGGAAGTAGCTGCACATACTTGATGCTGGTGCTGGAATGGCATTGCATGTTTCACAGTTCAGTGTATTTGAGTTTATACTGACATTAGTTTCATTTAGATTAAAACGGCCAATGGAACAGTTCTATGCAGAGCATCATATAAATTACAGCAGAAAAACTTTCTTAATAGTAAGGAAATGCTGCATTTCAAATATATTCACTATTTATTTGAAATGAGGATTTACAGAGATGTACAGAGGTCTTTTGTTTGTTGGTTCACTCCCCCGAAATGCTTCAACAACTGGGACTAGAGCTGGGCCAGCCTAAAACCAGAATCCCGATCCTCCATTTCCTATGTAAGTGCAATGCCTCAAAGATTTAGTCACCTTCTGCTGCTTTCTCAGGTGCGTTAGCAGGGAGTTCAATTGGAAGTAGAGTAGCTGGAACTCAAACAAGTACCAATAAGGGATACCAGCATCACAAGAGGTAGCTGAACTTGTCTGGCCACAACACCAGCTCTGTAATGTTCGATTTTTATTACAGGTTGTTACTGTAGGAACTCAGCAATGAGGTCAGGGCAATCCAGACTCTCCTCTGGGAGAAACCTTTCCACTTCAGGAGGTACTCCACTTTGCCCTTAACAACTTGACAGTCAAGAACTTTCTCCACCACATACTCCTCTTCCTTCTCTTCCAGTACCTCCTCCACTTCCTTCTTGTTTTGTTTTTGCCCCATAGTACCCGCCAGCTTTCTGGTGTGAAGGGTGACGCTGCTCAGGGCAGCACCTGAGAGCTCAAGAAGAATCGGGACTGCGCTGCCTGGGTGTGTACTGTCGGCCAGCCGCGGGAGTGGCGCCCAGGAAGCAGCGAACCAGTGCCCAGAGTCGAGCCCCTCACCGAAGTGTACTGCAGGCCCCGGCCAGTGGCTCTCCCCTCCGCTAAACAAAAGAGCCTGGCACTCTGTGCCATTTCAAAGATTTAAAAGTAAATTGTATTTTTGGGTAAATTAAAAAAATTACATTCTTCAAATAATGTCAGTATTACGTAATTTAATTTTTCATATGATGCTATGATACTAATTTGGTCTGTTCTTGGAAATATAATATAAATGCTCTCATATGGTAATGATCTAATTAAATGTTAAATGTGTGCTTAACCTAAACTCTTAATATAAATTGATTTTATTTCCGGCTGTATTTTCAACTTTAATGCATTACAAGTGTATTTTTCTACCTTGTAACCAAAAGACTGTTTCTCAAAGTGTGGAAATAGATTCACATAATTTTAAGCAATGAATGTTGACTGTAAAGTAAGATGGAAATACAATGATGTTATTATCCACAATACTTTTTTCTTCCCTGTTACAGAATTAAACACTCGGGCCCTTTGCCAGGTAACTTTGCATCATCTACCTGCAAGGATAGTTGCAGCGGAATTTGATCACTTACAATGATGTTGTTCTTAGCCACATTACCTGCTCTAGCCAGGACATGAACATGGATTTAAATATGTCAGCATAATTAAGTCTGAAGTCTTGGATGTTTGATATCCATCATGACAAGAATATGCGCTGAGTAGCTTCTGGTCCCAGAGTGATGAAGGCAGAGTGATGAGGAGCTGATTTGAACTCGAGCCCAGACATAGAGTCTACTCCAGCCTTAAAAAGCCCTGGCATAAGTGGGAACCAGGGTAGGGGGTAGGCCTTGGTGGGAGCTATGGGAAATCGCCCCAACTTGGCTGCAGCTCCCACTGGTTTGCGTGAGGACCGAGTACGAAGTGGGTAAGATCAGGTTGGACTACAACACCCATTGGTTCAAGTGGAAGACAAGGCTGGAAGCAGAACTGACCCAGCAATTACAGCGACCAGCATGTGCATAAGCTGATTGGTGTGGTGGACGGTGTTGGACCCTGTACTAGCAAACTCATACAAGAATCAGGTCAGGGATCATCTCAGCCAGATGAAGTTTCTTTGGAGATCCCTCCAACTGAACTGTTGATCTCAGAACCCCAACCATGAAGAGACTATGTCAGCCAGTGGATTCTGAATAGGTTTCATCGCGATTGGAATAGCAAGATTGGCAGCAATCCAGAACTGATGAACTATCAAAACTGCTTGAGCAGGACCCTCAGAGCATGCCTCACATCAGGGACCTGGTTAGGGTGGGAGGCTGGGTGGGGCTTCTCCCTTTGTTTCTCCCCTGACACCATATATAGGGAAAATGATGATATTAGTGTAGAAACAATGGTATTACCCACTTTCCTGTAGCCCTGAACCCTTTGTACCCTAATTAATTATGTAAAATTATATATATACAAAAGCCCTGGTGAACTCAGCTGAGATTAGAAGAGCAATAGCTGACTCACACATTGAATGGTGGAAGAAAATTTGTCTGCTTTTGACTTGTGATGGAAGTCTGTGGAATTTTGTCTATCATAATTTAGCTCTCCTTGTCGAATATTCATATTATTTAATAATATGTTGGAGGCTATAAATTTACTAAGTAATGATAAGTAAAGAATGGGTAGAATGTTAAGACTATGGGATTTATTGTAATAAAGGAAATGTTAATTAAATGTTACAAAACAAATATGTCTCATGAATAATGACTAGATTTCAGTGTCTGAAAATATTCTGTAGAAACAATTATTAGTCTCCTGAGGCCTACAAGAAAGTTCAAACAGAAGAGGTGTTTAGGCTACATATTTTTTTTATACAAAGCATTTTTAGACCATTTGAAATGTTCTATTTCTAAATCTAACATTATGTATGTTCTCCTTATTATCTTAAAGCATAGATTTTAAAATTTCCTATCTGTTTAGTAGAAATGCCTCTTAAATTAAATGCCTTCAGAATTTAATTATTTAAATCCATGATACAGGTCATAAATTACTTTTGTTCAACTGAGAATTTTTGTTTGTAGAAAAAGTACACAAGAGATGTATATATATCGAAAAGTTTTATTCCTTTAAGAAAATATACAAATGGTTGGCAGGAAAAAGTTCCAGTGTCGTGTGAGGATATGCTTAGGAATTGTAAATTCAATTGAATAAAATTCCTCAATTTTAATGATGGCATACACTATTCAAATAGGCTCTAATTTTTTTAATCTTGAATATATATGCATTTTAAAAGTTGTGTAATTATACAGTGAAATATTTCCATTTCAAATGTCAGAGACTTCTTGTCAAAAGCCAAGAAATATAAGTATGTGGATGAAAATACTTTGCTTCATAAACATCTTGGCCTATTTTATCTGGCCTACTTTTTTTTAAAAAAAGCAATTTCCTTTTATAGATAAGGTAGCAATTGTTGAGCAATTAGTCTCATAAAATATTATTTAAAAAAAAGAATGAGTAGAAATAGGGGTTACTGAAATGATTTCTTCTCAGTGAGATGAAAACTATCTGTCTGTTTCATTACAGACTCATTAAATCAGTGTTTCTTTGTTACGTATCTACACAGTTTTGAGAAGAAAATCATTTAAAAATATTTTAATAGTTTCTACCTGAAACCTTTTTGTTTGGTAAGCTTTCTAGTTTCAAGTTGAGGTATTTTGTAGAATTAATTAAATAAAGTCTATATTTAGTTAGCTGGTTAACTCTTGTGTAGAAACAGAAATAATTATGACTAGATATTTCAGTTTTAAACATGGAGTGCTTTTTAGACTTTGAAAATCATCATTACAGTGTTTTTTAAAAATCATTTTTGGTATCATAATATGCTATTTATATCCATTTTCCAATTAAGCACAAATATTTATTTAATTTTATAATAATTATATGTTTTAAAAGGCAAATCATATAACATGACATAATTAAGGATAAAGAAGACAAACCCAGCTAATGAACATGGGATTGGAAAATAGAATTCTGAAAAATGACGCAAACACTTGGTTTGCATGTCAGTGAAAACCTTTTGTTATTTCCTGGCACCTCTCTGGATAGACAGACGCTTTTCCGTGTATTGACAGAACTGCGGAAAGCCCAATTAGTTCTCCAGCTTTACCAACGTCTGTTCTTTCCTGAGAAGTAACTCTAAACAATTCTGAAGCAAGCAGAAAGTTACTCACATTATGAAAAGTTGAGGAATACTTTAGCTCAGTTTTATTTTGGGCTTTGTAAAGGAGGACAGAGAATGTTGCAAACACCTGTCTTAGGCAAACTCTATAGCACATTAGTCCTGGTATTATAGCCGCATTAAAGAAGATCAACGGTAAGATGAATGGAGAAGTACTGCACATACAAAAGTGAAAGGGGGAAACAGGTGAGAAATAAATCATTAAATTGTATGAATGTGTGTGCACTGTACGTGAATTTAGGACTTTTTATGCTATTTGCTTTATATATTACTCTTTCAAGCTATGTATTACTCTTTCAAGTTGTTAACAGCCATTTCCTTAATTTGGAGGTAACTTCTTGAAATAGGCTTTGACTTACGTAGCCTTTATATTTCTTAACATGGATCCAAGCCTAGTACTGCACACTCAAAGACTACTCACTAGTTGATTAGGACCATAATTTAAGGTGCTGGCATGAGTGTAGTTCACAAATCTTCCACCCTGTGGAGCAAGAATCCATTATTGGTACCTGTCTTAGCAGCCGCACTTCGGGTCCAGCTTTATGGCCTGGGAAAGCAGAGGGAGTATGGTCCAAGTTCTTGGACCCGTGCACTCATGTGAGAGACCGGGAGGAAGCTCCTGGCTGTTGGCTTTGGCTTAGCTCAGTTCTGGCTGTTGCAGGCTCTTCTGGGAATAAACTAGTGAATGGAAGACTCTCTCTATTTCTCCCTCTTTCCATAAAATCTGCCTTTCAAATAAATAAACCAGTAAACAAATAAATCTACAGAAAAATCATAACTTGTATTTGCTAAAATGATGCAGTGTTGCTATGCACCTTTCTACTTCCAAATGAAAAATGAACTCCCAATGAAACTGCTAACTATATCTTAAAAATACGGTGTTAGATTGTCTTTCATTGTCTGCATTTACAGTGTCATGATACACTTAAATAGCAGAATGGAGGACTTGTGACTATTGAAGGAGTATACTATTGAAATAATACAGGGAAAACAGTGGAAGTGGAGAGGGGAGTAGGTAAGGCAGGAGGGGAAATCCCTGAGCCTGTGGAACTGTATCATAAAAAATAAAAATTTAAAAAATACAATGTTAGAATATTCTGTTCAGCTGCAAATACAGGATTATAGATCCCCTTCTCACATGCAGATTTCACTTCTATTGGGTATATTCCTAGGAGCAGGATGCCTGGGTCATATGGCAGGTTTATTTGCAATTCTCCAAGCACTTTTCGTAGTGATTTCTACAGTGGTTGTACTAGCCTACACTCTCACCAGCACTGAAGGAGGGTGCCTTTTCTCCCCACATCTATGCCAGCAAGTGTTGTTAGTTGAGTTCTGAATGTAGGCTAGTCTCACTAGAGTTAGGTGGTACCTTAATGTGGTTTTCATCTGTATCTCTCTGATAGCTAGGGAAACTGAGCATCTTTTCATATGTCTGTTAGCCATTTGCATCTTTTTTTTTTCCTGTCTCTAGGTTTCTGAAACTCTTTGTAAATCCTGGATATTAGTCCCCTATCACTTGTGTAGTGTCCAAACATTTTCTCCCATTCTGTTGGTTGCTTCTTCAATTTGTTGATTGTTTCCTTTGCTGTACAGAAGCTTTTTAGCTTGGTGTAGTCTCATTTGTTTATTTGGATCAGCATAATCCACAATAGCTAAGGCGTGGAAACAATCTAGATGCACGTCCAAAGAAGAGTGGTTAAAGAAACTGGTACATCTACTCCATGGAATATTATTCAGCTATTAGGAAGAATGAAATTATACTATTTACAACTAGATGGTCCCAACTAGAGACCATTACACTGGGTGAAATGAGTCAATGACAAAAGAACAAATACCGTATGTTCTCTCTTATATCTGGAAACTGTAACTTCAATAAACTGATCCATACTGTTTTTTGTTTTGTTTTGTTTTGACTGCATCCCATATGTTTTGATGTTTTTTATTTCAGTTTTATTTATTCCAAATACTCTCTTTTCTCTTGTCAAATTCACTGCTGGCTCATGGATTATACGGTGGCATCATTTTTTCCAAGAGACTTTTGTATCTCCTTTTTGTCACCCATGTGTTGGTTACTCAGTGGTGTGATTTTTCATGGTGCTGTAGTTTGTTGTTGTTGTTGTTGTCATTGTTGTTGTTGAGGCTGTTGTTCTAACTCAAACCAGTGGTTGACCTTGCTTCATGGCTTCTCAATTATGGAAATGTATAATGATGGAGTACTGGGGTGTACCATATTCATATGTGGTGGTATAATGCAACATGCATCCATGCTTCCAGATAAAAGATGGATTCCCAATGAAACTGCTGGATTGTCTGACTTTGTATCAGCAATGTTGGGGTACACTTAAATAAGAGACTGATGGAATTATAATTCCTTATGAAGAATAATACCACTATAGTAAAGTGGGGAAAATCTGTCAGGGGGTGGGAGTTTGGGGGGAAATCCCAGTCTATACGAAATTATAACACATAATTTAAAAATTCAAAATTTAAATATATATATATATATCTATAAAAAAAGAATATTCTGTTCAGACCGTACAATCCTTGGGGTTCAAAACAACATGGTATGGAAAGGTTAGGTTACCAACACTGTTTATTTCCACGCATATTTAAGGTTACTCTACTTGCTATTGATGAAAATTTGTACTAACCATGTCTATCCTATTTATAGCCTTTGATTTGTTTTGTGAAGAAAGTACATTGTATGCTCTTTAACAATTTCTTACTTGGCTTTCAGACACAAATTTCAACCGTATGAAATGAGAAGGCCTCGCTTTTTTTTTGTCTGTTTGTTTTTCTCATTACTAAAATAGAACACAAAACTTGGGAGATTCCATACTTTATGCCCTCTGAAATTATATAAGAAGAGATATAAATAAAAAAGTTATAATGCTAAACAGTATGACTTGATGACATATAAACACAGGGGAAAGAAGTGACACACAGCAAATGACCTCTTTTATCATGAAGTTCCAGGGATACAGTTGTGAAAGGATCTTATTCTTTCCAATGAGCCATATTGTATTCCAAAGAAAATTCCTAGTACACTGTTCCTAGCATTTCATTTCTTGATATTTAAACAGCACAGTTTAAGACATGATTGCCCAACCTACGTAGGTATGGAATTGACAGTGCAACACAATTGTTCTTTATGGGTTTGTGGCTGGAGTTGTAATGCTTTATGAGACAAAGAAGGTGACTTAAGCTATGCCTTTTAAGATGCGTATTATTTTTACCCAACCTTATGATAAAGGGTATGATCTTTACAAAAGGAGTAATGATCTTTACTAAATGGAGCATCTGGGAATATTACTGGAAAAGTGCATTTTGGTAATTATGTTACTGGTTGTCTTTGGCTTTAATTCAAAGGATATTGCTTTGAAAAGAGTCTTGCTAAATAGTCCCTGGACAAAGATTTTCTATGTCACTAATCATTGAAAAGCTGCCGCAATTTCAATGTATAGTAAGTGGCATATTAACTAGCACTCTTCTTTATATCTGTATTTCACAGGGCTTCTCTTGTGGGTTTTTGGATATAGGTCAATGAAAATGAACATTGTTAGCACTAGCAAGCTTTCCATGCTTTATGCTGTTAAGCTAAGTGAATCATTCTAACATCGGAACTGGCACTGCACTATTTATACTGTGCAATTAGGAATATAGTTTTACAAAATCATGTTTGTAGCACAACCACAGCATTGTAATTTAGCATGCAATTTGTTAATGTGTTTTGTGTCCCATTAAAGTCTCATCTTCAGGCTAATGCCATATGTTCCCAGTTTAGAGTAAACTTCTGAAAGGCAAGGAGAAATAGCAAGGTGTAAAATTACACTGTGATGTATTTTATTGGTTCGCTACCAACCATCAGCACACTATTCTGTTTTCCTAATTGAATGCAATTTTATTCAAGTTTGGAGAAACTGTACTCGGAATGCTTTCATGTTCACAGTATGAGACATGAAAGATACAGGTCATGGTTTCATTCTACTTTTACTAGGGTTTCATTTGAAATTGACATTGGACTGAATTCTGGCCAGTAGGAACCAAAAGAAAGTCTTTGCAGGACTTCTGAGAAAGTTTCTTGCTGATTAGAAATAACAACAACAACAACAAAAATCATGAGGTGAAAATGCCTCGATCTTTATGCCTTTCCTGCCTTTGGATCTTGTGATGAGGATTTGCTGCAGAGAGAAGCTTCTGCCTCCCGGGTTGGGGATGAAGCAGATTGATGTTATGCAGAGCATGGCAAAGCTGAAGGTTAGAGAACGCTTACACACTTTAAGGCATTGTTAGGCTGCTGAGCCAGTTCTTAGATCTGCCTCTCCCTTGACTTCTTTCTGAACGTCATAGTAAATGTCCTTATTGTTTAAACCACATTTAGCAGGATCCTCTGTTACTTACAGACAAAAGCATTCCAAGTGATAAAAGAAGTTAGTTAAAAGGATGCAGTTCTTACCAGTGTAGTTGCTTCTCTCACAGGCAAAGGAAAAGCAAAGAAAAGAAAGGGCATTGCTGGTTTACTAATGAGCTTTTTGTAGATCTGGTAGCTTAAAACTTGAAATGTGTTTTCCCCACAGAAATACAATAAATGGTGTCTGGGTTCCCAAGGTAAGCCCATAAAGCCTATTTCATCCAATAATGCCACAAAATCTGTACAGTCTACTAGAACTGAATCACCTTGAAAAACAAGGTTTCCTTTGGGACATAAATGATTCAGAAAAAGATCAGATATCCAGGTTGGCAAAACAAAAATTCATCCATTCAAGTGGCACTAAAATTGAGGCCTCTCCTCTATCAAGAGTTCAAATGTGGGAATAGTCATTGATTCAAATCCGAAAAGCTAGTGGGCATATCTGTTGCTTGGGAGCTACCCTTAGAGGCCAGAGGATAGAATGTGACACAGGAGCTGGTAGATGAGAAGCCAGTAAAGTGTAGGGTAATTGTTTTACTCCTTTACTACACCCTGCTTCCAAGATTTGACTTTATCTATTTCTTTTTCCATAACAGTTCTTTGTTTTCTTTGAGGTCTTCATAATTTATGATATATTTAGGCAGAACTAAAAGTATTATTTAAATTTTTCTATCTACCTGCTTTTGTCACATGGAATATCAGGTCTCTGCTATTAAGAGTTAAGTACTAATGGTAAGGCCACCATTTCAGATACTTATATATTAAAATAACTGTGGGCAGAATGTAATTTAACATCTGATAAAATGGCAAGATACATTGCTTATATTTAATTAATGTGTTATGTTCATACTAAACGAACCAGGAAGACAGTATTAAGTCTTGCTTCTCACTTTACCCTAAAGCTCAAGTAGGTGGCCAGATATGTGTACTTAATTCTAAACTCTTTGCCTTGTGCCCTTCCTTTGGCAGGGACAAATGCTAAAGTGGTCACAATTCAGAAAGCTGGTTCTCTGTATATTTCCAGAAGCTTAGGAAGCAGATCAAGACGTGAATGACAGAGATCTGAAGCCAATTTCTACTCTAGTGCTTCGGATATGTCAAGAGTTTTGACAAAGTGCGAATGGAATATTCAAAGAAAGTGAAATTATTGTGACTGTTGGTCCTGCTCCATAGCCTAGCTGCTAAAGTCCTCGCCTTGAACGCACCAGGATCCCATATGGGCACTGGCTCTAATCCCAGCAGTTCCATTTCCCATCCAGCTTCCTGCTTGTGGCCTGGGAAAGCAGTTGAGGATAGCCCAAAGTCTTGGGACCCTGCACCCATGTGGGAGACCCAGAAAAGGCTTCAGGCTCTTGGTTTCAGATTGGCTCAGCTCTAGCCGTTGCGGTCACTTGGGGAGTGAACCATAGGATGGAAGGAAGATCTTCCTCTCTATCTCTCCTCCTCTCTGTATATCTGAATTTACAATAAATAAATAAATCTTTAAAAAATATTTATTGTGACTGTCAATAAAAATTAGTATAATCATTAGTACAGAGTTGGCCACATGTAAATGATGTATAAAGGAAATATACCTGATATATTTCTGAAGACTTTCCTGTTATTTCCAATTAATCAACAGGTCTGTTTTTACCATCTGTAAAGCGTACCAAACTTAAAGTCCTTTTCTTGCACATAGTAGTATCATGGGGAACACTTTCATATCATGCTTTTGAGAAAATAATTCAAAGAAATAAAAAATGGATATTAAGTGACTCCTCATTTTCCATTTCAACATTATTTTTCTTAACCTAGAAATAGTAGAGTTACATTTCATGCAATTAGCTTAAGAATAAGAAGCAAAACATCTGAGGAAATACTTGGCTTACAGAAACTCTCTAATGAGGCCTCTCTAGGGTCTGTGTTGCCTCAAAAGAGACATCTTTGGGTCCCCCCAGCCGTCATTTGCTTGTGCAATGTGGGTCTTTCCAGGAGTCAGAGGTCCTCAATGGGACCTTCATGGAGTATATGGTACAATAGCTCTGCTATATAGCAAATTGCTTCAAGCTTGGTGACTTTCAGCATTATAAGTTTCTTGTTTCCCAGCTTCTGAGGCTCAGCATGCTCTGCCCGGGGTTTCAGAAGTTTGTAGCCAAGGTGGCCTCCAACTTGTGTCTTCATTTGGAGGCAGAGAGAGAGTAGACAGCCTGTCTGGAAGTACACTCAGCCTGTTGGCAGGATTTACCCAGCTGTGGATGGCCATCATTTGTAGATAACTCTCAGTCCCTAGAGGCCACCTCGATATAACATGCAGTTCCTCGTTATGTATACCACTTTCAAACATGGTTCTTGTTGTGTTATAATTATAATCATGATTATAATCATGAGAGTGACTTCTTCTCACCTTTTCCATATCCTATTGATTGGAAGCAAGTAGCAGGTTCTATACATATTAAATAAGGAGAGGTTACTTGAAGGTACAATTCAAAGAGACACAGAAAGTGTGAATACTTGGATGATGTGTTCATCATAGCCAATCATTTAACCGTTAGCATTTCCAAAAACTGAAATAATTACCGCATATGATTGTAAACATTTTCCTTAGCACTACCAAATACAGGTTCTAGATTATAAATCTTGTCAGTGGCGGCAACTTATACCACCACATTCCAACAATACAATCCTGAGCAGTTTCTACAAAAGCACCTGCTAAGTCAGAAAGACGTTGAACCGGCAAAGTTTTTTCAGGGTCTGTACAAGTGTGTTCTTCTGAATGCAAGGTAGAGAAGGCATATTAGAAAGGTGCGAATAGTTCACTGTGTGTTTCCTACCATAGGTTACTACTGAACATATTAATTCTCTAGAGAATGTACATTAAATCATTGAAAAACTGACTGTGGTGATATGTCCTATGTGAACCCAAAGATGACAGCCTTTTACCACTGTTTCTGAGATCATACGTTAGGAGCTGTCCTTCAGAGTCACATTGAGCCCAGGCCAACTATATATTGTCTTCCCCAGATTCCAAAAATGAAATTAGGGATTTTGAATGTCAGCACAATTTAGTCAGGGCTCTTTCAGCCATTAAGTTTTTTTTTTCTTTTTTTTTTCTGTTAATTTCAGATCTCAAGGAGGAGTAGTTGAGATTTTGTCTCCATCATCCATCAAGAGTTCCTTAGATAAATTGACTCACCCAATTCTAGGACTATCATTATCAAATTTCTTAAAATCTGCTAAATCTAATTGAAGATTAGTTTGTCTAGTACTGACACTGCCTTCTGTTTTCATAGCTGTGTTAACTGCACAAGGTAGAAAAGGCCAGCTCTGAGACAGCCCTTTTATACCTTCCAGAGAAGCATCTGGTATTCTAGTCAGCAAAACAAATTAAAGCCACATCTCACCAGGCATTCCAGGTACCCATCTACACTGATGTTTTATGATATGTAGCTCCAAAGCAGTCTTTATCAGCTGAATTCTAGCAGAGGTTTTATTCTTCATTTTGCACTGCCAAATGTTGGCTGGAGTTGTGTGATGCTACAGTTTTCTGTCATTCCAGCCCTGGAAATCTATGTCTGCTTTCTTTATGCATGTTGTATCAATGAAACAATGTTTTAAGTTCTTGTTAATGGGAAAAACAAACAAACAAAAATAAAATCACTTCTCTGCTGGGTAGAAACAAGAAGGACATGATCTTTCCTATGTAAGAAATTAACAGGCCTTCTAGAAAGCTGCGGACCATGAGTTTCTGTTAAAATTTCAGAAAAACCACCATCATACGAAATAAATAAATGTGTTTGAAAAAATCTTCTAGGATCTTTTATGACTAATATGTACAAAGAAATAGAAAGTGTAAGTTGGTTAGACATTTTCTTACTTTATATTCTACTGGTTCCTCTACCTGTTTGTATCAGCACCTACATTTTAGATCTATTTTTCTGTTTTTAGTTTTAGTTATGAATCTACAAACAGGAATGACAGTTTTTTAATACTGAAGCCAGGTGAATTTGTGTTTGAGAGAAAAGGTTGACTGAGAGAATTCAACACTTGCCTTTATTATGGCTGGAGGAAAGCTCCAATACCTAAAGATGAAGATGAAGAAAAGAAAACATGGTTGGGAGGTAGAGCAAGGGTCTAACCAGGATCTATCCTCTTTCCTGATAAGAGCTACACGCTGAAACTGGGGAACTAAAGGATGTCAAATGGACAAGGTTGTTCCTCTTGGTCTTCCTTTTGCTAACTCTGCTGTTATTGGGTAAATATGGAACAAAAGTGGAGAGAAGATAGTTATAACAAGAGTTATTTGAGTGGAGAAGCAAGACAAAACTTAGAGCAAAATCTTGGGCCCAGAGCAGTGGTCTAGAGGCTAAAGTGCTTGCTTTACACTCGCCAAGATCCCATATGGGCACCGGTTCATATCCTGGCTGCTCTACTTCACACACAGCTCCTGGGTTTTGGCCTGGGAAAGCAGTTGAAGATGGCTCAAAACTTTGGGACCCTGAACCTGTGTGGGAGACTTGAAAGAGGCTCCTGGCTTCAGATCAGTTCAACTCCAACTGTTGCAGCCACTTGGGTATGAATCAATGGATGGAAGATTTTTCTCTTTGTCTCTTCTCCTCTCTGCGTATCTGACTTTCCAGTTTGAAAAAAAAAGCAGTCTTAGAGCAAAATCCTAAACCACATGGATAAGAAAGTGGAAAATGAGAATTACTATTGACACTGCTCTCACAGACAAGATCTTATTGTCATAGAACTGATTATATAGAGGGTATACTAATTGTTTTGAAACTATCTTCCTATTATTTTGGCTGGTCTAATTACTGACAATGATCAGATTTTCAGTTATGGAAAATAAAATCCACCATAGTTAATGAGGGTAGAAAGTAATTTATTAATTATGTAGATCATAAATCATGAGAGAGCTAAAAAAGGGACTCAATACTGACAGCTGTAACAACTCCCCAAACCATAACATACAAATGAAGTAACTAAAGAGCTCTTATTGCCTCTGCTGTGGTCTGAAATTTGCTGAATCAGAAAACTGCAAAGTCATATATACAGAGAGGAGGAGAGACAGAGGGAAAGATCTTCAGTCTGCTGGTTCACTCTCCAAGCAGCCACAATGGTTGGAGCTGAGCTGATCCGAAGCCACGAGCCAGGAGCCAGAAGCCAGGAGCCAGGAGCCTCTTCCAGATCTGCCATGTGGGTGCAGGTTCCCAAGGCTTTGGGAAACCCTCGGCTGCTTTCCCAGGTCACAAGCAGGGAGCAAGATGGGAAGTAGAGCAGCCAGGTTTAGAACTGGTGCCCATATGGGATCCTGGCAATGCAAGGCAAGGACTTTAGCCACTAGGCTACTCTTCCAGGCCTAGAAACCTGCTGTTAACACTACTTGCTTTAATACAGCCAATTCTTCTAGTAACCATTCTAGTTACCATACCTGGAATATGGCAAATCATGTACATGTTACGTTGCCTAAAAGCCCCAGACATGGGAGACTTGGAGAGCTAGTCCAGATTAGAATCCCAGACTTAACAACAGAGGTTTGCTTATCAATGCTGGATGTTTCGTGGGAAAGAAAGAAATTTCTGTTGTGATGAACCTTGGAACTTTGGGTTATTTCTTTTAGCACTTGGCAGTAACTTAACTGAAACGCCTCATCATTGGTGTTCATCTCGCTAGGCCTCCTACTCACAAGTTTGTCTTCTTTAGCCCAAACAATGCTTTTGTTGCTCACTTGGAAAATTCTCCCAGTCAACCTCTATAGTCTCCGTTCTCTTTTATTTAAGATTTATTTATTTATTTATTTGAAAGTCCGAGTTAGAAAAAGAAAGAAAGACCTTGTGTTCACTGTTTCACTTAAAAGATGGCTTTAACAGCCAGGACTGTGCAGGCTGAAGTCAGAAGCCATGAGCTTCTCAAGGTCGCCCATGCAGCAAAGGCCCAAACATTTGTCCATCTTCCAATGCTTTTCCAGACCATTCACAGAGAGCTAAATAGGAAATGGAGTGGCCGAGAGACAACTGGTGGACAAAGATGGCAGCGTGTCAGCCTCGGTTCTTAACAATTCTCGTTATGCATGCCCAGTGCTTAAGAAGGGCACAGTTACTGTAGACAGCTCTTCCTGACATTGATTGTGTGTACCTTTTAGAATTCCACGTCCTCTCCCAGAGAACTTGCTGTACATCTCTCCTTTCATTTCATGTCTTCTCTTTCTTCTACAACAGTATTTTGTTGTACTTAGTTTTATTGCTTTTCCCCTTATCTATCTCCTTTTTATGTTACAATTTTCTGAGGATCATTTTTCTTTGACTCAAAGAGAGGAGAATTCACATTACATGAGAGTATAATAAAGACAGAGAGGAAGCCAGGTACGTAGAGATGCGACAAACTGGCTTGTGAATATATCAAAATGAGATGACTTTGTCAGGTTGCCTGGATTTTCTCAATGAAATAATTTGGTTTCAGTATGAAGCAAGGATGGGATCATGAAAGATGAAATAGTTACTTGTGATATGTCAGAATAAATGGAACACTCAGTTGGAATTTTTATTGCTTTCTAAGGAAAAAGCAACAGGTACAAAAACTAACATAAGTTAACATGAGATACAGAGTCTACAAAAGCTTGGCTGGTGGCAAGAGAGCATCAAAGGGGTCTGAGAGCATGAACTGCAAGAGATGTGCATCCTATTTCCTCCAGAATGCTAGAATTGCGGAGTTCGATCAAAATACTTAGATAAAAATATACCCGTGAGGTCAACACAATAGCCTAGTGGCTAAATCCCCACTTTATATGTGCTGAGATCCTAAATGGGCACCGGTTTATATCCTGGCTGCTCCACGTCCCATCTAGCTCTCTGTTTGTGGGCTGGAAAAGTAGTAGAACATGGCCCAAATCCTTTGCACCCTGCAACTGCATGGGACACAGAATAAGTTCCAGGCTCCTGGCTTAGCTCTAGCCGTTGCAGGTACGTAGGGAGTGAACTAGTGACCAGAAGGTCTTCCTCTCTGTATCTCCTCTTTGTGTATCTTCATTTCCAATAAAAATAAAATAAATCTTATAAAAAAGGCATATTCTTTACTTTTGTAATTGTCTTTACTTTTTTGTTGATTATTTCAGAAATTGATATGTTTTAGATGAACTTGTAATGCCTGGTTTTATTGCTAGTGGAGTCAGTGTGGTCATAACTAAAAACTATCAGACACTGGTTATACCTAGCTTTTGATAAAGTAGATTTTAACAATGTAATTTTGAGCTGTATTTGATAATCTAATACTAAAAGTTGAGTTACTGACAGCCTAATATTAAAATTTTAGCTATTTGCCATCTTCCATCCCCCAGTTCTAATGAACAAGTGTAATTGTTTCCATTCCAAACCTATACAGACCAATTACTTAGCAGTTTGCAGGTTTCTTTTAAACACAATTAGCTTGAGCAAGAAGGATGAGTTTATGAAAGCTCCTGAGGAATTTATGCAAAAAAAGAAAAAATGGTGCCCAAGTTGCTTTTCATTTTTAGAGGGCTTTTCTCTGCATTATGCATTCATTCTGTAAATTAAAGCTTTTGATTCCCAGTAACATTATGCAAAGCTAGCTTATTGTACCTATTTGCAAATACACTCTATTAGTGAATGCTTTCTTTTTCTTTGTCCAAATTACCAAAATGTGTCACAACATACAAAGGACATCTTAAATGTGACCAAAATAGAAAGTTTTTATTGTGCTGTGGGAGGCTCAATGTATGATACCACGCCCAAAGGTATGTGGAACTATGAGATCGTTAAAAAAAAAACGTTAAAGCATTCTGTAAAAGATAAAGCTACATCATATGAATATCACAGAAAAGTCACCTAAGGGCACGTAATCATTGAAGCACAACTATTGAACATAAGGCATAGTCTTTTAAAATGAGATTTTGGTGAATTTTCATAATCCCTTTTTTGTTTTTTTTGTTTTTTTGTTTTTTTTTGCTTTAGTGGTAACTGTTGCCACTTCAAATTCTCTGGAGTTTTCTAAGGTGGGCAAGATAATGGATCCAGATGTGGGACAAAGCTACAATTTTCAGACATTCCAGACTATTTGCTGCCGTATTTTGGATACCAATTGACATTCAGCTTTGTCTTCATTGCCTCCCAACTCTATAGATGGTATAAGTCCCAGGGATAGAACAGAATATTAGAAGACCTGATTAAACAGTTTTTATATGTCTTCTTCTAGTTTTAAACTAATCACTATATGTAGTAAATATGGAAGGAAAACTTAAGAAAGAAGAATTTGAAAAGGGCTTTTATAAGTATATGTATTTATCATGTATATAGGCAAGGGGCCAAGAGACTAGAGAGAAAAAGGAAAGGGAATCACAATGTGGAAAAGAAAGCATACGTATTCCTCTAAAAATCGAGAATTGCCCTTTCTTCTGTTACCCATTTGAAAGTATTATCCAGCTATAGATGTGTCAATACAGTCACACCATTCTGGTAAACACACACATCCTACGTAAACATCTGAAAATGCCTATGGGATAACAGAGAGCGAGAGTAGACAACTACTGTTAATCATGCACATCTGGATACATATTTATTACAATACTTTTATGCCCAAGTGTTGTAAATTAAATATTAAGGAAAAGACAAGAGAAACCAACATTACGTATCCAAGAAAGCAGAGGCTAAGGCACAAAGTAATGTTCAGTGTTGTCTTACCGTGTATGTATGTATAGAAAGCTTAAATTCCCTGGTGGTTTGAGCATTTGCTCTTCAGTACTTAACCCATGTGCTCTCTTGGAGTTCTCATAGCAACTCTCACCTCATGACTTCACCTTTTACTTTCAGAAACATGCAGGAGTTCCTCTTTTGAGAACAGGGAAGGAGAAAAAAGATTTAAGGTCAGGAGATGATACTTGTGCTACTCTTGGGGAATAGGAGAAAGAAAAACACAAATTCATATACAAACGACTAACATTGGATTTTAAATCTTTCTGATATTTTTAAAGAACAGATTGATTTTCTGCATGTTCTTGAGTATGTGAGAGAGAAATTTCAGTGCAGTGTAACAATGATGTTGTAAATGTCCAAATGTGATTTGGTTTTAAAATCTTCTGTTCTTGCTCATAGAGAACAGAAAACATCTTAATTTTTTTTTTTTTTTTGGTTGTTGTTGCTTATTTGTTTGTTTGTTTTAGAGCAGGTACCAGTTACAGGTGATAATGTGGGTTCCAGAAGAGCAACTTCTGGTAGGTTAACACCCGGTTCAAAATTGAGGGGAGGCTTATTAAAATGGCACACCAACCGAGTACTTTTAATGAGATCTCCACAAGTGGCACATGGCACACACATTTGGTGAAAGGCAAATGAAGGAGGAAGAATTTTAGTCTCTTCAGGCAGAATATTCTAAAATAAATTCTGTACACATCTGGGTCTGCTTTACAAGCACTTGGTGTCCACAAGCCTCACCCAATCTTCTTTGGTCTTCAGCATTGTTTGTTTACCTAGAGTGTGGTATGAATATTACCAGTTTGAATATTGACTCAGAAAGTCTGTCTTTCTACATGTCAGAGCTGCTTCATTGTTAAGTAGCTTCTGTACCTTCTGTGTTGTCTATCTATGTCTTTATCATAGCGATCTGTATCTGTCTATATCCATATCGCTTTATATCTAATATCTATCTATATTTCTCCCTATCTCTATTTTATATCTGTATCTACAGATATTTCTTGGGCACGTATAAGATGTCATAAAAAGTAAAAATATCAAAACTCGGTTTGAGCCTTGGGGTTGAGCTACAGCTCCCAGCAGTGTGGCAGCTGTGGGGGGTGCCCCTGCCGGGTCGGACCCAATGCTGGGGACTCACGCCAAAGACACTGCCGGAAGGCAGTGAACAATTCCGCGGCTTCCCCCAGGGCAGCCAGTGCACCAAGTGGTGCCAGGCTTTGCCTGCTGGCCGCCTGGTTCCGAATTCTGGGGTTTTTATGATATGTAGTTGCTGCCTGGGGCACCCATGAATAAGGCTAGTTTTAGTGTATGTGAGAAGTGAATTTTGGGTGATACCCAGTGACAGAGTCATGAAAGTTTCAGGCATGCGTGGGGACTGAGGCTGGTGGTTTGGAGGGAAGTATCCAGAAGATAATTTGGGTTAGACAGATTCACCAACCCAATTAGGAATCCAGAGATGGGCCGTTAGCATAGATCATCACTGATCGCCACACACCAGCCCACCACAAAGCTATGGATGGGGACCTCTTTGGCAGTGTTAGGTACCATTACCTGACTGGGTGGTGGAAGCGTGGAGTGGTCACATTTGGCAGGGTCAAGACACTATCCAGCACGCGAGAGAACTTGGTCTGGGGGTAAACTCTGTGGGGTTGTGTGGGCCCAACCCTGTGGAAGTACAAGTCCCCTGGTTAGCTCGCAAGCTGGGGTTGCGATGGACTAAGCTAGGTGTGACCATTCCACCTGCCATCACTCACAGGTAAAGGAACCCAAAACAGTCAGGGCAGGTCAAGGCAGCAGAACCTGAATGTGCATCCTAAAACAGGATGTGGGGTGGGCCGGGCTGCCACTGGAAGGGGGCAGAATGGGCAGGGCCGAACAAACCTTAACTCACAAGAAATAACAGAAATCAGGTTGGAGCACAGGTCATGCTGAGTAGGCCCTTGTACCTACTGATCTGTGTGAGACAGGGACGCTAAGACACAGCATTTAAGGGGCCAGGACAAGTGAGGGGCTCTGCCAAGCTGAGTCAAAGCAACCACTGGCCTGCACATGATCTAAGGCTGGGAATAGGCCTGGTTGGGGAGCAAAGGGGAAACCCTAGCTGGGTTGAGTTTCCCACCAAGGAACGTATGGGCTGGAATTGGGGCAGCGTTCTGATCAGGATACAGTTGTAATCTCACTTGGCACAAGTGTGGACTGGGACTGGAAGCGCCAAGCCAAGCCAGACTCCAACATCATCTGGTGCTCTGTAGGACCAAGGGAGATGTGTGACAGACTAGGCTAAGTCTCAGCCCTTACTGAACCATGTGTGAGCTGTATGTGGGTATGGAAGAGCCGTGGCTGGGTTGAAACATCCGACAGTAAGAACCAGATTGGGTTGAAGGGCAGTCAGGAAAAGCCACTGTTCCTGCTAGGACAGGAGGTGAACTGAGTAGGGCTGGCTCATGGACCCACTGGTATGCGTGGAATCAGGCACTGGGAGAGTTTCTGATGGTTGAGCCTGGACAACTTTGCTCACAGGACACAATCCCTGCAGGTAAGCGCAAGAAATACAATAGGAAACAGCCCAGAACAGGCAGTGGAAATGATTCCACTGGCATACACATGGCATGGATTGGTGGCAGACCAGGCTGAACCTGTTCACATCACCCGCTGGCGAATCCAAGCACCAAAACAGAGTGTGGGCTGAGCCAGGTTTGGTTGTGACACATAGCAGTACACATTAAGGAGTGCCAAGGTGAGAGGAGCCATATCAGATGTGGTTGCAGCGCCCAAACAGCACATGTGAAGACTGGGGAGAGGAGGCAAAGCCGACAGGGTAATGTGGGCTCCCCTGCTGGACGACTACTTCCGTTGGAAAGCGTGAGTTGGGATGGGGGCAGATCAGACTAGGCAGGGCTATAACACCAGTGGGCCTCATGTGAGCTAGATAAGGGAAGGGACACGGTGGGCTGACTGTTCTGACTGGTGCAAGCTAAAATTAGAGTGGGTGAGGGTTGGTTGGGCTTAGCTGCAGCATCAGTTGGCAGAGGCTGGCACTGGGAGCTAATTCTGTCAAGTCAAATGCCAGAACCACCTGGAGAGTGCATAATCTGGGAGTGGGTGTGGCCTAGAAGGGAAATAGTGGGCATCTTCCTCGGGGTTACCACTCCCAATGAACAGCACGAAAACCAGGACAGTGGCAGGGGTGGTTAGACAGAAAGGCACCCGCCAGTAGGTGTATGGGCTGGAAAGTAGGTTGGTTGGGTTGAACTAGCCTTCAATGCCCATTGACGTGTGCAAGAGCTAAATGGGATGTGGGACAGACTGGACAAGCCTGTGGTACATACTGGCACGCATGGGAGCCAGGGTAGGAGGCAGAACTGGTGGAGGTTATGGGGAGTCGCATCAACTAGGCTGCAGCTCCCACTGATTTGCGTGAGGACCGAGTATGAAGTGGGCAGGATCAGGCTGGACTACAACACCCATCAATTCAAGTGGAAGACAAGGCTGGAAACAGAACTGACCCAGCAATTACAACGACCAGCATGTGCATAAGCTGAATGGTGTGGTGGATGGTGTTGGACTCTGTACTAGCAAACTCATGCAAGAATCAGGTCTGGGGTCATCCCAGATGAAGTTTCTTTGGAGATCCCTCCAACTGAACTTTTGATCTTAGAACCCCAATCATGAAGAGACTATGTCAGCCAGTGGACTCTGAATAGGTTTCATCGCAATTGGAATAGCAAGATTGGCAGCAATCCAGAAATGATGAACTATCCAAACTGTTTGAGCAGGACCCTCGGAGCATGCCTCACACTGGGGACTTGGGATAGGTGGGAGGCTGAGTAGGGCTTCTCCCCTGACCCCAAATACAGGGAAAAATGATATTAGTGTGGAAACAATGGTATTGCCCACTTACACCCTGTAGCCCTTGACCCTTTGTACCCTAATCAACTAAGTAAGATTATTAAAAAATAATTTTTAAAAATGTGAAAAAAAATCAAAAGTCAATGTTGATGATTGATAGGCAAATGAGCAAATTAGGAAATAAAAATGTAAATTTTTGACAAATAATAACTGGAAACTTTTCCTAATTTATACAGTATTTTCTATTTTACAAAGAGAGTCTTTTGGGTTTGTTTCCAAAATGCATTCTGTTTTTTTGTTTTGTTTTGCTTGTTTTTTAATTGTTACCTAGGTCAGGTAAATATCTTTTTCTAAATATTAACATTGCTCTTTGTCAATGTATTTGAAACCAGAGTATGCCAACTGGATTATATTACCATTAATAAAATTGATTTAAGAAATCCTCATCTTGGTATTTCTAAGGAAACAGCCAAAATATCCTGGTAATTCTGCTTGTGATGATTCAAAAGCAATGAAGCAAGCTATTGCCCTTGAATGCTGTTATCCATGACAAAAGAGCTAAGTGCTTAATTCCAGGGGTCTGTTATTATTTGTAAACTGGTTCTTAAATAAGGATACTTACAGATGCCTCTTGCTCCAGATGGTACCATTTAACAGCCTATGTTACTCATGAGTGGTTTTCTACTTTGGCTTTAAACAAATACTTAACACAGCAATTCTGTTATCAAGAATTCTCTTTCAAAATTGGAATAAAATCCTGAAGTGCTGCATGAAGTGGCAGTGCAAGCAATTTCCTCCAGCAAGGGACACACAGGTTAAAAATAAATGGAGCATGACAATGCTGGTGGGAATAAAAAGAGCTGTATTCACGTGGAAAAAAGAAAGATCCCTGGACTCTGTCTGAAGACCTGAGTGCAAATCTTTGCCACATATTAATTGTATGACCTTGGAACCTACCGGAAGTGTGTGTGTTGGCCTGGAGTGGGGAGGAAGGAAAGTGGCCATCCAATCTATACATTTACAGGATTTACCATAAGACTAAATAAGATTGCTTTCCGACACTATTTCTGGTGGATGCTAGTAAATGCTACCAGAAAATAAGAAAGTTTCTATGGTTATACTCATTTGAGAACTGTTTAGTTAAACCAGGAAGCAAGTCTCTTTAGTGAAACATCTCAGTCTTTTGTGAGTTTCCTGGCAAAGGGTATAACTGTGTTTTCTAAACATAGCGCACAGCAGTTTGCTTTATGAAAGATATTCTATGGAAAACACTTTAGGACACACTTCTTTAATTTCTAAAGTGCTATTCAAATAGAAACTAACAAAAATTTAGAAGTAAAAGTGTGCACTTGTCTGGAACCTATCTTTTATTTATAGAATTCTGAAATCCTCAGTATTTTTTTATTATTAAACAATGCTTTCCTTCCTTTTTTTTTTTTTTTTTTTTTTTTTTTTTGCTCGAGCTGAGATAGGTGAGTTTAACTTTCTCATTCTTCTAAAGGTGAAACTTTATTTGTTCTCTCTTAAGAACTGAGAGTATAGATGGATATTAGGACACAGTGGGTTACATTGCTGCTTGGGACTATTGCATTCCCTAAGGACAGTGCTTGGTATCAGTTCCTGCTTCTGCTACCAATCAAATTTCTGCTAATGTACTTGGAGTGTAACAAATAACAGACCAAACACTTGGATTCCTGAGATGCATGGAAGAAATCCAGGTGGAGTTTCTAGCTTTTGGCTTTGACTTGGTCTATCTCCTGCTTTTGACGGCATTTAGAGAGTGAACCAGAAAATGGAAGATACCTCTTCCTCTCATCATTCTACCTTTGAAATAACCAATGAAATATTCTTTATAAGCCAATTCGTTATGTACATTTAAAAATAATTAGCGACTACTATATTTACCACAGCAAATAATTAAAAATAAGCAAAAAAACCACAAAAGGGTTTTTAAATCTACACCATCACAGTGTGCTAGACATACTTAAACATAAATAGATATTATTTTGCCTCATTCATGGAGTCTTTGGAAATGTATTAGCATAGCTTAGGCTGAAGGTCTGTGGAAATTTTAATGCTATTCTGGTATTCCTTTCAGTATTACTTGCAATGCATTAGAGATTAGAATAAACAGCTTAAGTACTGGCTAAATCTTAGATTCATTTTCTAAGTGCTACTTACTTCTTTATGGTTCACAATGTTCTTGGCCTCAGTTTTCTTGTTCATGAATTGGGTATAGAAATACCTTCCTTGAAGAATATTTATAAAGCTCAAAGAAGGAAACCACTGGATAAAACTGTGACATGCATATGTTACTTTTGAAAGATAACTAAAAGCCACAGCTTTGCCCAACAACTTGAAAATGGGCATATTGTGGAAAAATGGATATGACCAAAAATTCTGTTTTCAAAAAGCAGAAAGATTAGTTTCATTAAAACACCTCTAATCTAAATGACAATGAAGACAATTTCAATTTATATCACAAAAAATAAAACTGTTAATCTGTACTGAATACTAGAATTTTTCCTTCAACTTTTCTTTCGTATTTCTTTTTTCCCTTTCTTGTGTTTATTATTACTTCACTATTATATTGAGGCTCAAATTTTGTAATCGTTATTAATAACTTCAAGACAGTCTATCTCTTTTAAATATGTTTGGCATGATCTCTTTTTAAAGATTTATCTTAAATACAGATATTATCTATCTATCTATCTACCTATTTATAGACAGAATGGTCTTCCAACTGTTAGTTCACTTCCCAAGTGGCTTCAATGGCCAGAGATGAGCTGATCTGAAGCTGTAAACAAAGAGCCTCTTGTGGATCTCTGATGTGCTGCAGGTGCCCAAGGAGTCATCCCTGCTGCTTTCGCAGGCCATTGGCTGAGAGCTTGATTGGAATTCGAACAGCTAAGAAATGAACCTCTAGGGCTCTGAATTTGCATCATTCGTTCACATATCCCCAAATCTTTGTTGAGACCTTCCTAAGTAACAAATTGTAAAGAAACACATGCTCCACTTTGCTAGCACAAAATGACACTCCTTTCTGGAAACACAGAGCACTAGCAAGCTTTATTTATTGATTCCCAAGAGAAGAGTATGTCTGTTTTCATCTTGTTGCTAATTTAACTTATTAGCATAGCATATGTTTACTTTTTGATGAAAAATTCACTTCTTGTTTGGTAAGATCATAATCTTCATTTTAACTTGGAGGCGAAAAGAATAGTAGTGAAGGGGCAATTTCAAACTTCTAGTGCACCAGAAAGTATGACATTTTAATTTCACTGTCAACGCCATGCATGTTCTCAAGACATTCCAATAACACTGTTGCCATTATGCAGGAAACAGCCACGGATGGCCTTTGGTGCAAGCAGCTGTGTTTCAAATTAAATTACTGAATTCATTTTTCATAGGTTTCCCAAGACATCCAGAGTTACAAGCCACATTGTCTATACTGAAGAAAGAACTTCCTGATATTAAAATGCGATGAGTTTCCAAGGTAATTTATAGAATTCCTCCTCTGCACAGCTTTAGAGCAATGTGTGTTCTTATACTTACAAATGTACCATAATTTAAATGTGGTTATCCTTGAAGCTCTGACACTAGACTAAGTAGCCTCCAAATGTCCTTTTCAATCTTATGACCTATGAGTAGCCTGTATAAACATTTCCAGTATGTGAAATGTTCAAAAAAATACAAAAATGTACATGAAGTTGTACATTGCCATATGCAAATCAATGTATAGTTGAAATACAATTGATCATCCCAAAGACCTGTGCTTCTCAAATTAGGACACGTATGACCCCCAGACAGAGTGCCAGGCAAGGTATATTTGAAATGGGAGGATACAGTTGATACATCTTCCTCTCATGCTCACAATCTGAAAAAGGAAAGACAAAAATATTTTGCATTTATTTTTTTTTACTATAAAAAGATGAATGGCTTAAGGGTAAAAACCACACATTTTTTACATTCATAAAATGACATCAGACTTTAAAATAAATTTGGATTACTATGGATTGTCCTCTGGTGAGTCCCCAGTACCTTTGCTATTTCTTTTTCTTTACTCTGGGAGCAGTGCCTATATGGCTCTTGTAGGAGAAAAGGTGTGGTTTGCAGTGTTTATTTCATGACCCATATTGTTATCACAACTTGAATTCCAATAGTTCCTAATGCTAGCTGTTAATTCATCTAGGTATTAATAAAGATTTTTGCATCA
The DNA here is from genome assembly GCF_030435755.1 of Ochotona princeps. Classification (NCBI taxonomy): domain Eukaryota; kingdom Metazoa; phylum Chordata; class Mammalia; order Lagomorpha; family Ochotonidae; genus Ochotona; species Ochotona princeps. The sequence goes on from NC_080834.1 coordinate 56,188,727, forward strand.
ATACCACTTCACTAACACTTGATCTTCTAAAAAAAATGTGATGGAAAGGAGAAATAAATCATCCCCATAAGTATGCACTTATCAGGTATTTGCTTTGACAGACTAATCATTAACATATGATTGAAAGTTAATTGGTTAATTTTAAAAGTATATCAAGCTTGCAGAGTTGTCCTCGGCACCTTTATTAGATTATGAGGTTGGTTACCAGCCTTGCGTCACAGCTTCTCTTCTGCTCTCTGATTGCAATCAGGTTCCTTCTTTCTCTTTTTTTTTTTTTTGTAAACCTCTAAGTTATCGTCTAAAGCCTTTCAAAGCTGAATTTTTGCATGAACAAAAATACTCTGGAACTCATAAAAAAGTTGGATATAAAATCATGCATATTCAAATTACTCAAATGACAGTTTTATTTTTAGTTAATTTTCATTTATGGTATGGATGTCTCTCAATTTTCTATGTAAAGGTAGATAGACAGAGCCATGAATTCATATGATTTTTTCCATTTCTAGCATCTATTTTAGAGATCTCTGCAAATGCAAAAATCTGTAAATATGGCTCCCACTTATTAACTTGAAACCGTTTTTCCCCCAGCAAGCATATCTGATGTTATAGTCCACATTGAGGTCAGTGCCAGACTCTGAGAAAAGAGTTGGCCAATTATTGCTTAGCATTTTTGGGTTTCTTCTTTCACATTTCCTTTGAGGCACACTGGGGAAAATATTTCTTTGCCTGTTGGCTTCTTTTTATTCTTGTGGGGGACACCAAGCTGACAGGATCTATTCCAGATGTGATATTTCTAAGTCTTTCCAGTAGTAAAAGCATTGAGATGCAAGCTTTTCAACACAGCTCATATTTAGGCAGCCCCGTACCCATGGAGCTCAGTAAAAAAAAAAAAATAATAATAATGAGGAACATATGGAACATCTGATTGAAATTCACGAATCACCTACATGAATAAACATTTTGATAAAAACATAATAGCCCAGAAGTTACAGTTGGAAGACAATGCACAGATTCAACTTTCTCAAGAGTTCTGAATTGCTTCAACAAAACTTTTTAGATGAATCATCTTCTCCTTTTGGTTGTTTTCAGTAAAAAGTGGTTTCTGGAAATTTGCAGTGAAAATTCATCATCTCAAATAACTAAATACAATGACAAATTTCATTGTTTAAGAGAACAGTTATTTGTGGTATGTGCATTGCTCTTTGTAGTTTCTATTCTGTTCCATTAGTATTCATGTCTGTTTTCATACCAGTACCAGGCTATTTTGATTACAGCTGCCCTGCAGTGTGTCTTGAAACCTGATGTTGTGATTCTCTCCCTTTGTTTTTGTTGCTTAAGATTACTTAAAGATATTCAGGGTCATTTGTGTTTCCTTATAAAATTTAACTTTTTTTTCTATATATGAGAAGACTATTGATATTTGGGTGGGGATAACATTGACTCTGCAAACTTTTGGGGGTAGCATAAACTTTTTGATGATATTAATTATAACAAGTGAACATGGAAGATCATTCAATTTCTTGTCTTCTACTTCTTTCATGATGTTTTGTAATTTTCATTGTTGAGATTTTATAACTCCTTGGTTAAAGAATGTTAAGCTTGTTACAAGCTATTTAAATTTTTTGTAGTTACTATAAATGGACTGATCTTACAAGTTCTTGCCCAGCCATGACATTGTCTCTGTATACAAAGGATACTGACTTTTATGTGTTGATTTTACATCCTGCAATTTTTTCAAATTCTATCATAGCTTCTAATAGTCTCTTGGTAGAGTTTTTAGTTTCCCTGCGTAGAGGATCATGTCATCTGCAACCAGGAATAATTTGGTTTCCTCCTTTCCAATTTGTATTCCTTTTGTCTTCTTTTTCTTGACTAATGGCTCTGGCCATAATTTCCACAATTATATGAATAGCGGTGGTGAAAATGTGAATCCTTTTCTGGTTCCAGATATTTATAAAATTGCTTCCGACATCTCCCCATTCAACTTGATGATTGGTATGGGTTTGTCATAATTTGCTTGATTTCAATAAGGAATGTTCCTTTGTACCCAATTTGCTTAAGAATTTTTTTAATCACAAAACCATGTTGTATATTAACAAATGCATTCCCTGCATCTGTTAGATGTTTATATAGTTTCTGTTTTTCAGTTGGTTAATTTGATGTGTCACATTTATTGATTTTCCAAAATTGAACCATCCCTGTGCAACAGGGATAAATTCCATTTGTTTCTGGTGAATGACCTTTGTGATGTGTTGTTGGAGTGCTTAACTAGTATTTTTTGAGGCTTTTTACATCTATGTCTTGGGATTATTGTTCTATAGTTCTCTGTTGTGTGTTTCTCAGGTTTTGGAATTATGGGGATGCTGGCTTCAGAAAAGAAGCTTGGAAACATTCCATCTCTTTCACATTTGGAATAGTACAAGAATTTGGGTTAACTCTTCTTTAACATTCAGCAGTGAAGCCATCAAGTCCTGAACTTTTCTTTGTTGGACAGATCTTTATTACTGATTTGATCTCAACTTGATTAATGATATATTTAGATTTTCTGTGTTTTCATGACTCAATATTTGCAGATTATATATGTCCAGAAACCTACCAATTTCTTCTAGATTTTCCAATTTGTTGGTAGGATATTCGATGCACGTATCTACTTTTTAAAAATGAATATAACAGTTAATGAATGTTTGCAGAAAGTATTGTGATAAAACAATATGAACAAGATATTTTTACCTAGGGTAACTCATTAGAGGCAGTCATAGAAATGAAATGAAGAAGATAAAAACGAAAGGAATTAAGGCAGACTGGTTTGAAAGTGTTGATATGTATCTTTTTTATTTTTTATGTTTCTTTTTTTTTAGATTTATTTTTCTTTCATTAGAGAGTCAGATCTACAGATAGAAGGAGAGACAGAGAGAAAGGTCCAGTGGACTGATCCAAACCAGGAGCCAGGCGCTTCATCCTGGTTTTTCTTGGAGCTGGATGGTAAGTGGAGCAGCCAGGACAGAAACCCATGCCTATATGGGATCCTGGTGCATGCAAGGTGAGGACGTTAGGTGCTAGACTATCACTCTGGGGCCAACACGTATCTGTTATTAAAAAAAAAGAGAACATATTTATAACTAAGTGGAGCCCTTAAGGTGTTTTGGTAACCAAGTGTTGGAGCAATTGTTACATAGGGTAACATTGGCAGTAACGTGGGTTAATCTGTAGAAAAAAAAGACTGAATGCGGAGTGTCCAGTAAGAAGCACATTACAATGCAATAGGTAGAATAAATGGTATGGAAAATTTTGGGAGTGTCAGCTTAGTAAGTTTAGTAATATACTTAAAGATGTTAGCTAAAAGTACGAATCATAAATGAGTGTTTAAACCAAATCACTAAGAAAGTGACTATAGAGAAAATACTGCCATGTTCAAAATTTAGGAAGAAGAGAAAAAAAACCAAAAAAAAATTTACATCACATGTCAAGAATGAGAAGTCAAAAATTTAGCACATGTCTTTTATTTGAGTGGTGTTACAAATAAGCTTTTCATAAGTACTATTCTGTATTCATTAATACTTTTATTGCATCATGTCCTTTAGATGTAAATAAACCATGTACTACTATGTACAATGGTCCAGTTGGCTAATCCTCTCCCTTCAAGCACAAGCATTCCATACGGACAATGGTTCAAGTGTTGACTACTCCTGATTAAGCTCCCTGCTTATGGTCTGGGAGAGTGGTCCTGGACAGCCCAAAACCTTGAGATCCTGTACCCATGTGGGAGACTCAGAAGAAGCTCCTGATTGCATGCTTCAGGTTGGCTCAGCTCTGGCTGTTGGTGCCAATTTGGAAACTGAACCATCGGATGGAAGATTTTCCTGTCTCTATGTCTATTTGTAAATTGACCTTTCCAATAAGAAAAAGTAAATCTGTAAAAAGTAAATTAAAAAAATCATAAGTTGAAGGCACTACAAATATGCAAAAAATTAGTAATACCAAGTAAGAGAATATTGTATGCCACTGAAAATTAACATACAATTAATGGTTTATGCACTGAAGTGTAAGACTAGAAGAAACTACTTTTAATATAAACACTTAAAGGAGTTGAGGGTTAGAGAAGAAAATCAGGCAGTTTGTGAGCAAACTGGCTAACCTGACTTGGAGAATGGGAGTTAAAACTTTGAGAAACAAGGATTGAGTGGTGCTACACAAGCACATTGTTTGCACACTGCACCAGAACATCTGAGATGCTTTTTAAGTACAGTAGTTTGCAGTCCATGTAGTTGTATGTCTGATACTGCAGTTTTCCATAACAATTTTCCAAATAATTTTCCAGAGACTGGTCTTCTTGAGAAGTGACTTTCTCTAAATAAGAAATAAAAGCATCTTCCAAAGGTAGGTTAAACATGTAACTGCAGTGTTGAATTGTAGTTCCACATTTGATGTAACCGGTTAGAATACGTTGGTTGTCTTTATGTAATGTTGAATAACAAAATTAGAGAAAAATAAGTTTTTCTTAGATCACCTTTTCTCACTTTTGATTTCATTTCAAAGGAAAATAAGTTCCCTTTTCATGATTGTAAAGTTGAAAGAATGAGGATCGTTCACAGCAAGAAGATCTGCTGTAATGTGCATTTTCTCCGAAATGTTCAAAACTTATTTAGATTGCACAGAAATTGTCTTTATACAATGAAAACCTCTCAGGAAGTCCAACTGCTTATTTGTTTGTTCTTTCAAGCAAAACAAATCATCATTAAAAAAAGTTCAGCTTCAAATTAAGACCCTTTGGAAGCTTAGAAGGACTTGCTTGTGAAAGTTCAAATCCTTTAGAAAATGGCTCATTTCTGTCTCAGAAAAACAGAAAAATAGCTACTGATGAGATTCAAATTATTCTCTATCTTCTCTTTCATTAATTTAAAACATAATTCATAGGCAATTATGCTCTAGAAATCAAAAGAATTATTCCTTATTGTAGCCCACCATTTTTCATCATTATGCACATACAATGTCCAATTTCACTCTCACGCATTCAAAATGGCGCTTAAAGCAAGGGGAAAAGATTAACTCCAATGCTTACATTTAGCTTTAATTCATGGCTTTAAGAGATTTTACTAGTCTAAATATGTATTTACACAATAGAATATGATGAGTCATTTCTAAATTGTAAACATACTAGTTTTAAAAATTGCTTAAATGTGTATTGCTGCCTGAAATTTTTTCTCAGGATACTCTTATGAGATTCACAGCAATAGCTCCCTAGTATTTGAATCACATCACTTCTCAGCACGTTACAAATAAAAAAACAAGAGTGATCAAGGGATGCAGATACATTTTAATTTAGTCAAAATAGTTGAAACCCTCATCTTTCTTGGATTCACACAACTGTAGAGGCATCACAATATCACTTCAAACAGAATCATTCTGTTCTGACTCTACTTTCAATGGTTAGCAGTATTCTGTTTAAAGCCTCTAATAATCAAAAGGTCCACAGATCTTGTAGACAACAGTATTTTCTCTTTAGAGAAATATGGTGGGCTAAAGTTTTTACCTTGTATGCGCTAGGGCCCCATATGGGCACTGGTTCATATCCTAGCTGCTCTATTTCCCATCTTGTGGCCTGGAAATCAACTGAGGCTGGCCCAAAGCACTGGCACCCTACACTCACATGGGAGACCCAGAAGGAACCCCTGGCTCCTGGCTTCGGATGGGCTTACCTATGACCTTTGTGGATACCTGGGGAATGAACCGTAGACAATAGATTTCTCTCTCTCTTTTTCTTTGTAAATCTGACTTTTTAATTAAATAAACGAATAAATAATTAAAAAAAAATATGGCCCAACATAGGGGATCTTGTTCTTGGCCATTTATGTGACAGAAGCATTAGTTTCTGCTTTCATTTTCTTTTCAATAAAAAAATTATTATTTAAAAAAAAAGAATATGGGGAGGGGAAGCGGAGACCCCAGTGCCAACTAAACTGTATCAAAAAACAACTGTATCAAAAAAATCAGAAAAAACAAACAAGCAAACAACAAGTATTAGAGGAGAAGGAGAGACAGAAGAAGAGGTATCCTTATCTGTTGGCTACTCCCCAGTTAGCCACAACAAACCAGGTCTGAGCGAATCAAGAATCAATAGCCAGAGAGTCTAGCATTCTATTGCCAGGATACAGTAAACAGTTTCATTGTAAGTCCATCTTTGTCTGGAAGTGGAGATGCATACTACATTGTATCCTCACATCTGGATATGTTAGTCTCCATTTCACAGTTACTGTGCATCCCCTTAAATGAAAAGTCACAATACAAAATCAACAATAGGAAGAAAAATAGAAATCTACAATGCCATGAAGTTAAATGACATGTTACTAGATATGACAGCCTCCATTACACAGCTACTATACATCCCTTAAATAAAAAGCCACATAACAAAACAAACAGGAAAAAAAGAAATTAACAGCACCATGAAGTTAAATAAGAACTATACTTTAGTAATGATATAGAGGAACAAGGTGGGGCATGGGGGAATTGGGGAGAGAATAAGGGAATTCCCAGGAGCCTATGGAACTGTATCATCAAATGATAATAATAAATAAAAAATTCCAAAAACAGAATCAATAGCCAGGAACTCCATCCTGATATACCCTAAGGATGAGCATGTCCCAAGCACTTGGAGCATCTTCTACTGACTTCTGAGGTGCATTACCTGGATTGGAAGCAAACGAGTCAGGACTCAAAACTAGCCCTGTGATATGGGATGTCAGTTTCACAAGTAGTGGCTTAACCTACTGTTCCATAAAGTTGATCCCAGAGGCCAATGCAGTGATAAAGAAATAGTGGCTTCCCGTATACTTATTCATACCACAGACACATCTAACAGCAACGGCTGTACTATAGGCAAAGGTAGGAGCTGGAATACAAGGTGGGTCTCCTATATATTTGCCAGGAACCCAATCACTTGAGTTTTCTCTGCTGCCACAAATGGAGATTCCTTGCATTAGCAGCAAGCTAGTAGGGTACAGAGTGCTTTTTTTCTTCCTTTACTTGCAAATAATTTTCTACACATAAAATAATTTCAAGTCTTTCTGTCATAGCAAAGTTGCTGATAAATCCCATTTTGGGGCAAACATCAATGTCATCATATATTTTCCTTAACCCGCTATTGCCAGTTTTGAATCTTTCCCAGTATGAAGAAGAAGTAAAGTAGATTTGCTGTGTCAAAGAAATGGAAATCAAAAGAAAAAGAAGCAGACTAACACTAAACATCTGCTCTTTGATCTTTGTTATTAATAGTAGCCATTTCCACCAATAGCAAGCTGTTTTAAGCAAATTATTTAGCAAGTGTTACTTGCAATATTTCTGTTTTAAATACTCTGTGAGAAGTTCCAGAGGAACCTCTTCACTTATTTAACCTTGGGTGATTCTCCATTCTTGATTTCCCCATCTTCTTCCATTATATGAAATGACAGGTATACAGGCTCAGCTTTCTAGGGAAAATCTCACTTATAGAACTTTTGAGAGGAACTTTGCTCGATAATAGTCAGTTAAATAGTACTTGGAGAATAAAGTAAGCAAGGTTAGGCAGAAAGAAAAGTTGAATGAGAAACAATCATAATGAAAGTTCCAGGGAGTCTCATTTAATCTTAACATACCTGTCTTGCATTGAGGGGTTGGAGAATCAATTTACGCTTTGGATAGGAGTCTAAGGAGTCAATGTTTAGGATTCAGAAATAATTGAAGAAGAATCTGGTATAAGATATAAAGTTTAGGAATGGATTAAATCAGAAAATAATGTATGTTGATACTTCCTTATTAGAAGGATAGCAGAATTAAAAAAATTCAAAATGTTTTGCTGAAGGTCTAAAAGGTAGAAACACTATGTCAATTCATCTTGATTAATTTGTTAAGCATTATGGTTGCTCATTTACAGAGTGGAAATTGGTTCTAATTCCCATCAAATAAATTGCTAAGGTTCAAACAGTCAGCAGATTTGTATGCAAGCTATGTTTGCCTGTCCAACTGATGCACTATATTCTTTCCAGGCTTTAGGGAGAGGATTTAGACTGGAGGCAGGTTCAAAGTCTAGAACTAATCTGATTATGAAACAAAAGTCAACAATCAAGGCAAAGGGTTACATGAAAAAGCCTGTTCATATTTTGGAAAACTCCACTCTCAATCCTCTAGATAATTTACCAATTGATGCTAAACACTTAGAAAGCTAATGTGCTTTAAGAGGATTAAGACATTTTATGAGATCAAGAATAATACGACTAAGGAAATAGAACTAACTACCTACCATGTTCCTGTCCTGTGTTAATTATTTTAGAAAAATCTTCAGTGATATGAATGCCATTATTATTCCCATATTTCATATGGAAAATTTAAAGAGGGAAACTTAAAAACATTAAATAACTCCCTCAAGACCACATTCCTAGCAGATGTTAAAATCTACAATTAAAAATCTGAATGATCTTATCCTAAAATTTGAGCTCTGAGCCATTAATCAATATTTGTTTTCTGAAATACAGAATTGTGAATGTGAAATTTTTCACATATTGATTTGTCATGGAAGCCTCAATGACCTCCTGTGGCCATTGGGTTTTGGTAACAATGCTTCCTGTTTGATAGTTCTTTTGTTAACTTGCTGAATATTGCAACACAATTCCTAAGAATCCCTTCTCAGTACAAAGACTGACTTAAAAGAGGAACTTGAAAGTTGGAAGTATCACAGTTAGTTGTTACCAACTCTCCTCTGCCTCTAACTCCTCCTTCTTTTGACCCTTCTGAGAAGAAGCAACCCCAGTACCATCCTCTTTTGCATGGTGAATAATCACAGAATTAAGAGCTGCTGATATCTTTCCCTACTAGGAACTTTTCTCTTCATTTCTGTAGCTGGTGGTCCATGGCCTCTTAGATTGACCTGGCCTCTGGTCCATGGCCTCTTAGATTGACGAGTCAGTGGCCCTGCTAATTTTGCAACTTTCAATTTTGATTCTTCACTACCATCATTGTCCCCATACTTGAATGAAGTTAAATTTCTGCTTTTAGAATGCTTATTACCATAAAGAGAAAATATTTCCTGTATTTCATAAATAGAGTTTTAAAAAGATAACCATATTACTTCACCCCTTCTTTCCCTTCAACATCTTTCTTTTCTTTCTTTAATTCTTGTAAAAACATAATTTCAATCCACTCTATAATCACAAATTCATGTGCACTAATCATAATAATCAACTAGACAAAGGTAGAAAGACCACAGTTTCACAGGGGCTGAAAATGACAATCAAATCAGCACATGTCTGTTTTATTTCTATACATTGCTTTGGATTCTGTATTCACTAGCATATATTGAAAGGCAGAATTACAGAGAGAAGGAGACAGAGAGAAGAGGGAGACAGATCCTCTACCTATCAGTTCAGGTCCCCATATGGCTGTAATGGCCAGACCTGAGTCAATTTAAGTCCAGGAGTCAAGAGTCAGAAGCCAGGGACCTCCTTTGGATCTCCTATGTTGGTATAAAAGCCTGTGGCCTCAGGAATCCTCTGCTACTTTCCAGGCCATGAGCGTGTGCTGGATTGGAGTGAACTGGCACCCATATGGGATGACAGCACTGCAGGCAGAGGTTTAGTCTACTATGCCATGGTGCTGGGCCCTTAAGTTTCTTTTTCTTTTTCTTTTTCTTTTTAAATTTTATTTTGGATACTGTTTACACGGTTTTGAAGAATGTGTGCCTAAGAGGACCACTGATTATGGTAAGGGAGGTTGAGGCATGGGAGGAGGATGGGACAAATGCTGCAATTTTTTGTTTGTTTTTTTCTCCTGAGCATGGGGAGGGGTTTGGAAGAGTGGAAGTTGGAGGAGGAGAACACCACTCCTAGCTGCCAAACTGCATCAGCACCCAGGGCTGGGGGATGGTCATTTGATGTCATTTTAGAAACTCTAATGTGAAGAAGAATGTTCCGATGGCATTGCTTGAGTAGTTTTGATGGTTCAGAGCATTCTTGGTAACGTTTCTTCAGGGTTGAGAAAATCTTTCCAAAGTCTATTGTATGACAAAGTCCACCTTAGCACATCCACTCACCCAAACACATGCTGCCAAAGCTTCGGCGCCTCTAAATTCTATATCTCTTATCCTAAGTCTAAAATGATTTGAAAATTCCCTGTTGAAGTTGGAAGGATAAAGAAATTGGTAAATGGAGATGGATGCTACCTTAACATAAATCTAAACCATGACAACAAAGTTTTAAAGAAAACATACTATGAAAGTGGACTGCAAAGAATGTATACAGCTCAAAGCAAGCAAGCTTGGGCCTCAGCATTCTATTGACACAAGAATGACAGAGACAGCTATCCAGATGAAAATATGGCCTGCTTTATAAGAAAAAAGGGATGTTATTTCTCATAGAGTTGCCAAGCCTTCAGAGATACAATACAGCTGAAGACAGTGGGTTATAGAACTAATCCAGAGAGCAGGATTGGGCCTAATTAAGATTTTTTTTTTTCATGAAGTTGAAGAACCTGCAAGCGTATGGTCATTTGCATTTTGTTTGTTTTATTCTTCTGTTTTTCCAGTTCTCTAAACCTGCTCCCAGTAAGCACCTGTTGTGTGGTTTTATACTTGTGGTTACCCTGTGAACATCAGTGGCTCTGTGGGAAGGTTCTGAGTCTTCATGTATACCTAGAAGAGTGAGGTAGGGAAAAAAGAATTTGGGCTGTTAGTTGGACCACTGCAAGTTTAGTCTAGAATAGTTTTTTTATCCTACCCTCTTTTAGAGTAGTATTTCATAAATTGCCTTTTCAATCTTTTGAACCCTTCATTTCTACCAAAACAATGAAATTATTTTAAGAAACATGGAAAAGAAACCTAAAGCAATATGGAAAATACATGGAAAGGAAAACATGGATCACAGAAGCAAATTTAAAAGATCTAACATACTAAAACTACCCACATGCCATTGGTAGATGCCATGTCAACACAAATAAATTAACTACAAAAAGAAACGTGAAGCAGATACAAAGTGACGGGGAAAGTTTACTCCCCAGAAGAAGATCAGCTATAATTTAATTGGGGTTTTGCATTTAAAACTGATTGCTGGGTGTCTTAGTACTGCACTGACAACGGAGTATGTAAATGACAGACATAAGGACATAGTGAAGAAGGAAAAAGATAGGCTTTTAGATACTACTAAAAAAGCAATAATGAGGAATGATTTAACAAAATTCAAAGGTTTCAGATCATTTGAGAGCCTGAAACAGCAGATGGCAAATATAGTTCAATTTCACACAAACATTTAAAAAGAAGCGTAGAAATAGAGAACTACAAAAGAGGGCTGTGGAAACACATTTCAATGAACTAATCACCCAGCATACCAACCAAAAAATATATGAAAACTTTATAACTATCAGCTTAATGCAAAGGAGCAGTCTTGTAAGATGAAAGCTAGAATAGAAAAATGTTTCAAGTTTTCAATCTTAATTGTTGAGAGGTAGGGAGGAAGTGGGAATAAGAATTTAAAAAAAAGGGACTCATTGAATTGAGAAAAGATGAAGCTGGTTTATGAAGCATGAGAATTCTTCGTCACAAAACTCCGATTTAATTTCCTGCATTGAAATAAAAAAGCATTTTTGCAGGTATATTAACTTATTTAATAGGGTACATTTTAGTACTTTATATAAAACGGTGTTTTTAAAAAATAGCTAGGAGAATTTTCTCAAGGAGAAATAGATTATGCAATCTGTAAACTACCATTGTTTACAAGCCGTAGTGTCTAAGTGACAGAGAAGAGTTCCTGTATACTTACATGGCCGAATTGGCTGGAACACTTCCTGCTTGATTCAGGCATCACATTCATGCAGTTTTTAATGTTTGGGTATATACTTACAAAGATAACCTAATGGCTAAAATCCTCGCCTTGAGTTTGCTGGGATCCCATTTGGGCATAGGTTCGTATCCTGGCTGCTTCACTTCCCATTCAGCTTCCTGCTTGTGGCCTGGGAAAGCAGTCGAGGATGGCCCAAAGCCTTGGGAGCCTGTACCTGTGTGGGAGACCAGGAAAAAACTGGTGGCTCCTGGCTTCGGATCGGCTCAGTTCTGGTCATTGTGACCACTTGGAGAGGGAACCAGCAGAAAGAAGATCTTCCTCGCTGACTTGCCTTTCTGTATATCTGACTTTGCAATAAAAATAAATGTCTTTTAAAAAGTGGGTTCTTCAGTAGTGCTTTAAATATAGCATGAGATTGGTGATCACACTACTTTTTAAAAGATATACTTAACTATTTGAAAATAAAAGTTTCAATGAAGTAGATGGAGGGAGGGAGGGAAACAGAAACAGTGGATACAGAGAATCTGCTATCCACTGATTCATTTCCCAGACGGCTCCAAGAGCCATGACTGGAGCCAAGTCAAAGCCAGAAGCCAGGGACTTCTCCCAGGTCCCCAATGTAAGGGGCAGAGCTTCAAATGCTTGGGCCATCTGCTACTTCTTTCTCAGGCACATTAACAAGCAGCTGGCAACAGAAGTAGTGCAGCAGGGACATGAACCAAAGTCCGTATGGAATTTAGACATTGAAGGCAGCAGCTGAAACTGAAATACCACAATGCCACTCTGGAGGAAAAACTACATTAGTATATAAATCCTTTTACCATTTACAAATGCTCTAGATTAAAATGAAGCATGTAGGGGCCAATGCAGTGGCATGGCAGGCCAATTCTCAGCCCTGTGTTGGCTTATCCCATACGGTGCCAGTTTATGTCCTGGCTGCTCCACTTCTGATCCAGCTTCCTGATTATGGCCTGGGAAAGCAACACAGGATGGTCCAAATCCTTATGAAACTGAACCCACACTAAAAAACCTGATAGAACCTCCTATCTTCCAATTGGCTCAGCTCTGCCCATTGAGGTCATCTAGGGAGTGTACCATCAGATCGAAGATTTCTCTCTGTCCTACCCTCTTTCTAACTCTGCCTTTCAAATAAAAATAAAATACACCTTGAAAAAATGCAGCATGCATTAGCTGTTTTCATGACTTAAAATCATGTTACAGAGTACTTGTGCTTGATGACTTTGAACTAAATTTAAAACTACCCAGCCAGAAACATCTAAAATGAAGACATTGAGGGTAGAATACTAGGTACAGATATGCCTATAGAAATATGGATAAGTTTAAGCCAGGAAAACCTTAAATGGTTTGAATTATCTCTACAAATACAGTAGTCATCAAAAGTAAGTTTTAGAAGTTTAAAGTGAGTTTCTGTCTAAAATCCAGAGGTTAAACTTGGTGGTTTCCAGAGAACTCAAAATTGGTTTTTCCTTAATTTTTAATTTCCTTTTGATAAGAGTTTAGTTGCTGGGTTCAGGCCATGGGGTTGGGGCAAAAGCATCTCCCTGCAGTGTGGTGGCTATAGGGGATGCCCCAGTCAAGCCGGACACAATGCTGGGGACTTGGGCCAAAGTCACTGCTGAAAGGCAGTGACAGGGTCCTAGGCTTTGGGTGGCCAGTGCACCTACTGGGCGCGAGGCTTTGCCTATTGGCCACCCGAAGGTGAGCTCTGGGGTTTTTATGATATGTAATTGCTGCCTAGGGACACACATGAGTAGGGTTAGTATGAGTATAGGTGAGAGATGAATTCTGGGTGATTCCCATCAATGGGGTCCTGGAACTTTCTGGCAAGTGTGGGGACGGAGACCTGGTAGTTTGGAGGGGAGTGTCCATAAGATCTATTTGGGCCAAATGGGAATCCTGAGATGGGCTGCTAATATAGAACATCACTAACTCCCACACAACAGTCCACGTGAAAGCTATGGCTGGGGGCCTGTCTGACAGGGCTAGGTACCAGTACCTGACTGGGTGGTGGAACAGTGGATGGTTCACACTTGGCAGGGTCAAGATACTAACCAGGACGCGAGAGAACCAGGTCCGGGGGTAAATTCTCTGGGGGATAATGTGGGCCCAACCCTGTAGAAATACAAGTCTTGCAGGTTAGTTCTCAAACTGAGATGGCGATGGGCTGAGCTAGGTGTGACCATGGAACCTGCCATTACTTACAGGTAAAGGAACTGACAACATTCTGGGCAGGTCAAGGCAGCAGCACCCAAAGGTGCATCCTAAATTAGGATATGGGGTGGGCCGAGCTGCAACTGGAAGGGGGCAGACCGGGCAGGGCCAAGCAAATCTCAACTTACAAGGAAGAACACAAATCAAGATAGAGCATATGTCATGCCTAGCTATGCTCTTACACAGACTGGTCTGCATGAGCCAGGGATACTAGGCCACAGAATAGAAGGCAAAGGCTGAGACAGGTGAGGGGCTAAGCCAACTGGGCCACATCAACCACTGGCATGTGCATAATCTAGGGCTGGGAAAAGGCTCGGTTGGGGAGTTCCCTCAAGAGAGTGCAGGGACCAGAGTGGGGACTGCATTTTGGTCTGGATATGGCTGCAATCTCCCTTGGCACAAGTGTGAATTGGGGCTGAGCACACCTAGCCAGGCTAGCCACCAAGACCACCTGGTTCTCTGGAGAACCTGAGTAGATGCAGGATGGAATAGGAGGCTAGGTCTCTGCCCCTACTGAGCCATGTATGAGCAGTGTCTGGGTATGGACAAGCCTTTTCTGGGCTGTAACATCCAACAGTAAGAACCAGAATGGATTGAAGGCCAGCAAGGAGGGTTGGCCCATGGACCCACCAGTATGTGCAAGATCTGGCATAGGAAGGGGTTCTGATGGAGGAGCTTGAGAAACTCCTCTGTTGGGACACAGTCACTGCAGGTGAGTGCAAGAACCATGATAGGGAGCAACCCAGACAAGGCCATGAAATGATATCCACCAGCATACATTTGGCATAAGTGGGGGGCAGACCAGGCTGAACCAGTTCGCCTCACATGCTGGCTAATCCAAGCACCAGAACAGAGTGTGGGTCAGGTTAGGTTTGGTTGCGACACAAAATCAGTGCACATTATAGACTGCCAAGGTGAGGTGAGCCATATTAGATGTGGCTGCAGCACCAAAACAGCACACGTGAGAACCAGGAAGGGAGGGGGCAAAGCCGGCAGTGGAAATGGGGGCTCCCCTGCAGAACAACCATTCCCACTGGAGAGCATGAGTTGGGATGGAGGCAGACCAGACCAGACAGGGCTACAACACCTGTGGGCCTCATGTGAGCTAGATCAGGGTAGAGCCAGGTTGGGCTGACCGTTCTGACTGGTGCAAGCAAAAATTAGAGTGGGTGGGGATTGGTTGGGCTTTGCCACAGCATCAGTTGGCAGAGGCTGGTACTGGGGCTAAATCTGTCAAGTTAAACTCCAGAATCACCTGGCGCGTGCATAATCTGGGAGTGGGAGTGGCCTAGTAGGGAAATAGTGGGTTACTACTCCCACTGGAGAGCATGAAAACCAGGACAGTGGCAGGAGTGGCTAGACAGAAAGGCACCCGCCAGTGTGTGTGTGGGCTGGATAATAGGGTTGTGTTTGGTTGGACTAGGCTTCAATGTCCACTGAAATGTACAAGAGCTAAATGGAATATGGGGCAGACTGAATAAGTCTGCAGTACATACTGGCAAGCATGGGAACCAGGGTAGAGGGCAGGCCTGGTGGGGGTTATGGGAAATCGCCCCAACTTGGCTGCAGCTCCCACTGGTTTGCGTGAGGACCGAGTACGAAGTGGACAGGATCAGGCTGGACTGTAACACCCATCAATTCACGTGGAAGACAGGGCTGGAAACAGAACTGACCCAGCAATTACAACGACCAGCATGTGCATAAGCTGAATGGGACGATGGACGCTTTTGGACTCTGTACTAGCAAACTCACACAAGAATCAGGTCTGGGATCACCTCAGATGAAGTTTCTTTGGAGATCCCTCCAACTGAACTTTTGACCTCAGAAACCCAACTATGAAGAGACTATGTCAGCCAGTGGATTCTGAATAGGTTTCATCGCGATTGGAACAGCAAGACTTGCAGCAATTCAGAAAGGTTGAACTATCAAAACTGCTTGAGCAGGACCCTCGGAGCATGCCTCACACTGGGGACTTGGGATAGGTGGGAGGCTGTGTAGGGCTTCTCCCCTTGTTTCTCCCCTGACCCCAGATACAGGGAAAAAATGATGATATTATTGCGGAAACAATGGTATTGCCCACTTTCCTGTAGTCCTTGAGCCTCTGTACCCTAAGCAACTAAGTAAGATTATAAAATACATAAATAAAATAAAATAAAATAAAATTTAAAAAAGAGTTTAGTTGCCACTAGAATTATATTTAATTTAGGAAGATAAGAGGATTGTCTTTTTTTTTTTAAGATTTATTTATTTTTCTTACAAAGTCAGATATACAGAGAGGAGGAGAGACAGAGAGGAAGATCTTCTGCCCGATGATTTACTCCCCAAGTGACCACAACGGCCGGAGCTATTGCCAATCCAAAGCCAGGAACCAGTAACCTCCTCCGGTTCTCCCACGCAGGTGCAGTGTCCCAAAGCTTTGGGCCGTCCTTGACTGCTTTCCCAGGCCACAAGCAGGGAGCTGGAAGGGAAGTGGAGCTCCTGGGATTAGAACTGGCACCCATATGGGATCCTGTGGTGTTCAAGGCGAGGACTTTAGCTGCTAGGCCACGGCGCCAGGCCCGAGGATTGCCTTTTTAAACTTCAGTGTGAATTACCATGCTATAACTGACTGTATTTCCCTTTAAGGAGAATTGTAGGTTTTCACAATGACATCATAAACTTTTAGTGTGCTTTGATTCTCTGCTTTATGGTTCATCCATCTGCGACATAGACGGATACTTGTTAGTCTACTCATGATAGCTTGCATACTCAGTATGGATAATAATAAAGTTAGTACTTATCTAGTAGAAATTCAAACAATAGAGATAGGCTTAATATGGAGAGATTTGATTAGTTTCCAATAAAATTTATAATGAATAATAACAGAAAATATTTAATGTGAGGATCTTCAAGGAAGGCAGACTTGGGATTGCAAGAGATTATTTACTTAAAATTAAGTTATCTTAAACATTCTCTTTTTTCTTACAAAGTGCTGTTTCCTTTGGTTAATAGATAGGTTTCTTTAAATCTTGTTTTTCTATCAAGCCAAACACCAGGATTTTTATTTCATTAAAAACAGAATTCCAATCATTCACATTGTATCCTCCTCTGCAGCATGCACAATTTGCAGATTGCAGGTTTGCAAATATTTGTGGAAGATAAACATGATCCATAATTTAACACTTCCCAGTGGTTTCAAATACTGTCATGAAGTTAAAAACATCTCACCAAATTAAATGCACGAAGCTTTTTACTTCAATTAAATTCTTGTTTATATTCCTACATAGAGAGAGAGCTACGTTTCTGAAAAGATCAAGGGCCATTCAACTGTTACAGTAACACAGAGTTATATTTAGAAGTAGACTTAAGATGTGACAGTTCATGACATGGTATTTATTAAGGAACACTCTTTCCCATACAGGAGTTGACTTTTGCTCTGGAATGACTACATCGCACGACTTTTAAATAGAACAGACAGAAATGCTTTGTACATGACTTTGTGGCTGATTCTCTTTGATGCAATTATGAAAAGTTTTTCCAGTTGCAAAAATTATTATTTCAATAACAGTACAAAGTAAATATAAAATTGATACCAACAGTGCATTATTACTGAAAACCTGCTCCTGGGCTTTTTCTCTACTCCTTTTGTCACACCACTAGCACCTTTATAATGAATTCTATTCTTTTATTTCAGAAATGTAATTTTTTTCAATTGAGAAGACAGACACACAAATAGAAAGAGATACAGACGGAAAGATCTTACTTCTGCTGGTTCACTCCCCAAGTGACTGCAACAATCGTAGCTGAATAGATCCAAAGCCAGGAGCCAGGAGCTTCTTTCAGCTCTCACACACAGGTGCAGGTTCCCAAGGCCATGGGTCATCCTCCTTTGCTTTCTATGGCCATACGTAGGGAGCTGGATGGGAAGTGAAGCAGCCAGAATACAAACTGGCACTCATGCGGGATCCTGATGGATGCAAGGAGAGGATTTAGCCACTGTAGTATCACACCGGGTCCCTAATTCATTGCTCATGGACTACTATTAGTTGGTTCAAGCTGATCTAACGAAGTACTATATAGTTGATGGCTTATAAAGGACATAAATTTATCTCCCACAGGTCTAGATGTGGAAGTTTGAATGTTAAGATTATGGTAAAGGCCCTGTTCTTGATGGCACATTTCGGACCTCTCTTTATCCTCACATGAAAGAAAAAGTGAGGAGGGCAAGCTTGGATTTCTTGTCATATAGAGCTAATTCCAAATATGAAGCCCCACTTTTTTGGACTTAATTAGCATCCAAAAGCCCTGTCTCCACATGCCATCCCCCTGATATTAAGCTCTTGACCTTAACACAAACATTGTCAATTGTTAGCTGCAATATTTTTCTTTCCTCGCCTGACTTAGTTGTACATTAAAATATTTTCTGTAATTCTTCCATAGTTGGCTTGTCACAGGGTAGATAATTGTTCACTGAGACTATACTTATTAGACTCCTTTCCAGTTAGATGTAGGTCTTTGGCTCTATTTTCACTTTTAGTGTATAACTGGAAGTGAAATAGACACTTTCCAGTGATGTAACTAGCAATGAGGGACTAAAATCACCAGCATCTCCTTGTAGTACCATTGCTACTGGCTAATACTCCTCATCTTCTGTGCAATGAAAATCACAGTTTCTCTAAAACTGTTATTCAGAACTGGTGTTGGGTAAAAAATAACTGACTTGACTGATGTTTGTGTCCTTGTGATTACATTTAGCTAATTGTAATATCACAAACTAATATTACTTACTATAATCCATGGTTGACAAGTCTGCCCTTATTACACATGTGATGCTACCTCACTTCTGAGATTTCCAAAAATAAACAACCAAAAACCCACAAAAAAACCAAAACAACAGCAAAAAGAAAACCAAACACACACACACAAAGACACAGAGGGATAGGCAGTATTCCATCCCTGTTCCAAACCGTGTTCCATGAATATTCAATTAAACCCCATCCTACATACTACCCTTGTGCCTCCAGATGGTATAAAGGGGTGGTGCTGAAAC
Organism: Ochotona princeps; assembly: GCF_030435755.1. Classification (NCBI taxonomy): domain Eukaryota; kingdom Metazoa; phylum Chordata; class Mammalia; order Lagomorpha; family Ochotonidae; genus Ochotona; species Ochotona princeps. The sequence goes on from NC_080834.1 coordinate 56,207,786, forward strand.
TCATTGAATGCAGCTTTTCATTTAGAGTGCTCATATTTCCTCTCAAGTGTAAATGTTATTGCTCAGCCAACATCTACTTGTAACTCATCTTCAGATTCTTTTTGTATTGAAAAACATGAACTGCACCCAGTCTTTAAGTGATAGCTTGATTCAGCAACAACATAACATCTGTGGTGAGCCAGCCAGGTAGAGGAGAAAATCCATTTTGATATTTATTGATGAATCTTTCTCCTAATGCTCCTCTCCTTTGTGATTGAGAGTCTTGGATTCTTTACTTCTATGTCTTCTTGAACCCAATGTAATGCATCTGTTAGGGTGGGAGGCATAAAGATCAAAATCCAGCAGTGAACAGACTGGGCATCATTGGATTCTTTGTGAAGAAGGTATATAATGGTAGTTGGAATTTGTTCACAGGCCATGATGTGCATGGGGATTCCCCTTGTTTCTGCAACCATTTGACCATGGACGTTCTATATTCCTTCGCTCTCTTTTGCCTATGTTTTCTAAACTTCCAGTCATTTTGCTCCCTCAACACGAATCTACTACTGAATGTTTTGCCACACTTACCCATGAGATATTTCAAATCTTTGCATTAAACCTCTCCCTATATATGGGCCAATACATTCTGTCTTCCTCTGTCATCTAAGAATCATTGCTGTCTTTGTGGAAAACTCTGCTTGGTATGCTGCTATCCTTGTATTCCTGGCTGCAACACCTACAAAATGCTGGTATTGCTCCATTTATTTTAGACTTCTTTTTTCATCATCATTTGTTACAATGTTATCCTATTCCAAAACCATGACAACACTCAAAATGAGGGTTCTGGATGTGGTCCTGTAATACACTTGACAGGACATCGTCTTCCAAAATTTTTTTACATTCTTTTACAAAAAGACCTCTCTACTCACCCTTCAGTGGATAACTTTTAATATTATTTATCAGTTTTAGAGAATGGCTACATATGCGATCTTAAGAATAAAGCAGACTGCAACCTAGCCAAATTTTAATAATGAAGCCTAAATTATCCTGTTATCATCATCATAATTCTTTCACAGAAAGCCTGATGGAGTATGAATGCCACAAGAAATGAAGGGGCATCAGGTGCTTGTGCACTATGGATCATACAAAGAAACCCTCAGGGATGTTCAGTGAACCAAAGGATATAGTGGAAATCCTGGGACACCAGATATGACCTAGTTCTTGGACAAAGCTCTCATAGGGCTGCTCTTTACCTTCCTTTTCCACTCCCTAGGACATGACAAAGCTCCCTTGCCATTTGGTAGCTCCCTGCTCATCCTCATAAACTCACATCTGGGTTGCCTCCATAAAAATCGGGAAAGCAGGAATCTGGCTGGGGACTCAGGCCAAAGCCACTGCTGCAAGGCGGTGGCTGAGTCCTTGGCTTCTCCTGGTCCAGAAGCAACCAGCCCTCAGGGTGAGTAGCCATGAGGGAAACTCTGGAGCTGGATTAATGTCTTAGCTCCGCCCTGCCGCCAAAAACTGGTGGCAGGACAAGTCGGGGTGGATTCCAATCTTGGGGTTGGGGGCAGTCTGAAACCACTCACAGCGTGGCAGCTGCGGGGGGTGTCCCTGCCAGGCGGAATCCGGCTGGGGACTTAGGCCAAAGCCACCACCATAAGGCGGTGGCTGAGTCCTTGGCTTTGGGCGGCCAGTGCACCAAATGGTGCCAGGCTCTGCCTCCTGGCTGCCTAGCGGCAAGCTCTGGGTTTTTTATGATATGAAATAGCTGCTTAGGAACACCCATGAATAAGGCCAGCTTTAGTGTAGGTGAGACATGAATTCCTGGTGTTTCCCAGGAACAGGGTCATGAAACTTTATGGCAAGCATGGGACTGAGACCTGAAGGTTTGGAGGGGAGCACCCATAAGATCTATTTGAGCAGGACTGAAACACCAGCCAACTAGGAATCCTGACCAGAGCTTAATGGGAGGAGGGACAGACTAAACAAGCCTGTGGTACGTACTCGCATGCATGGGAACTAGGGAAGGGAGAAGGCCTGGTGGGGGGTTTGGGGAGTCACCCCAGCTAGGCTGCAGCTCCCACTGGTTTGCATGAGGACCGAGTATGAAGTGGGTAGGCTAGAGCTGGACCACAATACCCATTGGTCCAAGTGGATGACAAGGCTGGAAACAGAACTGACCCAGTGGAGACCGATCACATTAAGCAGGGCCACGAGATTAACAAACACGCTAGAGAACCATACCCAGGGGAAGATTCTGTGGGGGATGTGTGGACCAAACCCAATGGAAATCCTAGCCCCATAGGTTACTTCAAGAGATGGAGTCATGGTGGACTAAGCTAGGTGTGACCGGGAAACTTGCCATTGACCACAGATTGTAGAACTGATGGCAGTCTGGACTAGTTGGGACCTCTGCGCTCGAGTGAGCATCCTGAGTGGGGTGTGGGGTGGGCCGGACTGCAACGTTCACCAGCTCATACAAAACCAAGGGGAGGGCCGGACTGTGCGGGGCACTGACCTAAAGCCCAGTGGCTTGTATGAGAACTAGGTCTGGGGGGTTCAGGGGAAGAAACTTGGGAAGCTCCCCTGGCAAGTTATAGCTCCCACTGGTGAATAGGTGGTCCGGACCTGGGGGTTAGACAGGCTGGGAAAAGTAGCACCAATGGCTCATCACTGTATGAAAAGGCGATGGAACTGGTGCACCAGGCAGTATTGAGCAAGCCTTAGCCCACAAGTAAGATTGGAAACCAGGGTGGAGCACAGGACATGCCTAGCCGGGTTTTTGCACCAACTGGTCTGCATGAACCACAGATACTGAGCCACAGTGTCTAAGGCAGGGGTTGTGACAGGTGAGGGGCTGTGCCGGGCTGAGTCAGAGCAACCACTGGCATGTGTGCAATCTATGGCTGGGAACAGGCCCGGTTGGAGAGCTAAGGGGAAACCCTAGCTGGGTGGAGGTTCCCACCAAGGGACGCACTAGCTGGAATTGGGGCTGCATTCTGGTCAGGATACAGTTGTAGTCTCCCTTGGCACAAGTGTGGATTGGGACAAGATGCACCGGGCCGGGCCAGACCCCAACACCTTCTGATGTTCTGGAGGACCAGGGTAGATGTGTGACGGACTAGGCTAGGTCTCAACCCCAAATGAGCCATAGATGAACTATATGTGGGTATGGAAGAGCCGTGGCTGGGCTGAAACACCCTGCAGCAAGAACCAGAATGGGTTGAAAGCCAGTTAGGAAAAGCCACTGTTCCTGCTAGGACAGGAGGCAAACTGAGTAGAACTGGCTCATGGCCCCCTGGTATGCGTGAAAGCTGACACTTGGAGGGATTCTAATGGAGGAGCCTGGGCAGCTCCTCTGGCAGGACACAGACTCTGAAGGTAAGCACAAGAAGCATGGAAGGAAACAGCCAAGAGGTCATGGAAAGTGTCCCACTGGCATACATTTGGCATGGATTGGGGGCGGACCAGGCTGAATCAGTTCACGTCATCCACTGGCAAATATGAACGCCAGAACAGAGTGTGGGTCAGGCCAGGTTCCGTTGTGACAAAAACAGTACACAACACATAATGCCAAGGTGAGGTTGCCTGAGCCAGATGTGACTACAGCATCCAATCAGCACATGTGAGAACCAGGAAGTGAGGGGGCAGAACTGGCAGGGGAATAAGGGGTGATTCCCTTGCTGAACAGCTACTCCCACTGGAGAGTGGGAACTGGGATGAGGGTAGACCAGACACGGCAGGGCTATGGCACTTGTGCGCCTCATGTGGACCACATCAGGGAAATACCAGGCTGGGATGATTATTCCTACTGGTGCACTCTACACTTAGAGTGGGTGAGGGTTGTTGGGGCTTAGCCACAACATCAGATGGCAGAAGTTGGCACTGGGGGCTAGTGCTGTCAAGTTAAACCACAGAACCACCTGGAGAGTGCATAATCTGGGAATGGGAGAGACCTGGGAGGGAAATAGTGGACTCCTCCCTCTTGGGTTGCTACCCCCACGGGAGGGCACAATAACTAGAATAGGGGCTGAGGTGGCTAGACAGACACCCAACAACATCCTTGCGTGCTGGATAGTTGTGCTAGTTAGATGGAACAAGGTTTTAATAACCATTGACATGTATCAGAGCAGAAGGGTATGTGAGACAGACTGGACTAGTCTGCCACACATACTGGCAAACCAGGGTAGGGGGCGGGCCTGGTGGGGATTATCGTGGGTTGCTCTGGCTAGGCTGCAGTTCCCACTGGTTTATGTGAGGGCCAAGTATGCGCTGGGCAGAACCAGGCTGGTCTGCAAACACCCATTGGTTCCAGAGGAAGAAAGGGATGGAAACAGAACCAACCCAGCAACTGCAACCACCAGCTGATCGGGGCAATGGACTGTGCTGTGCTGGGCCCTGTGCTTGCTAGCACATACAAGAATCTGGTCTGGGAACACCTCAGACCAAGTTTCTTTGGGGATCCCCCCCAATCGAGCTTTTGGACTCAGAACGCTAACCATCAAATGACAGAGAACAGAACAAGTCAATCAACCACCTCAGCTATATGTTGGCAATGAAAAAACTGGGCAAATGGAGACGCTATGATGGACTATGTCGATCAGTGAAATCTCCAACAACTGCATTGTGCTTGGAGTGGTGAGAGTGGCAACAATTCAGAACTGTTGCATTATCAGAATCACTTGGGCAAGACCCTCGGAGCATGCCCCACATCTGGGACCTGGGTTGGGTGGGAGTCTGGGCGGGGCTTCTCCCTCAAAATCTCCTTTTACATCAGATATATTAAGGAAACAATACGGAACTAATTATCTTACCCATCTTCCTGTAGTGCTTAAACCTTTTTACCCTAATTATGTCAAGATTGTCAAAATAATAAATAAAACAAAATAGGGAAAGCTTCAAATTTCTAAACAAGAAATGGTTTTCTTTTGCCTTGCTGTGTGGCTATAAAATACGCTAGAGAATGGGAAAAGGTAATCCCTAAGCACAACATTAACTTTAATAGTATCCTTCAAGATCAGAAATTCATATATACAGGCCTTCATGGTACTCTACCAGCCTCCTTGTACTCGGTTCAATAGGAGTCTTTATGTCCATTTAACGCTATGCATACCATACTCAAAATGCTGTACTACTTCAATTTTAGTGATCTGTGATTACTTAAAAATTCACTATATATAGGTAAAATTTGATTTTTCCATTTAATTATTGTTCATAGTCTGTATTCCTAATAAACTAAGATCTTCCTGCTTTTTATTTTTAAACTTCTTATTTGGTGAAGTATTAAGCCTTTTTCTGTAATGTAAATCTAAAATATGTTATCTCTAAAGCTGACAAAATCAGAAAAAAGAGAAGAGTGGGAGGAAGGGAATATCATTTTGTTCTTAGGATTGTTTCTACAACTCATATTGAATCTATTAAAAGCTAATCAAAATTACAATACTAAAGGAAAATAAAATAAAAGAATACAAAAATATAAGAAAAGAAGTAATTTGTTAAGACAATTCACCCACAATTGAGTGCTCCTTTCCAACCAAGCCTCAGCCACCTCCCAATCAGGTTGATAAAAACCACATCCAGGGGTTTTGAGTGATCCCATTCTTCCTCAATTTTCTTAGCTCCTCATCCTTATACTGCAATTTGATCTGTTCCTTTCTCCCAGAGATTAACCCAAATGAACTCATTTGCAATTGGGTCTGACATGTCCTGGATACAATACACTCTTTGCACTGAGAGATGCTTAACAGAAATGCTGGAACCACTGAAATCCTTGTTCTTATGTGCATGACTAACATAAGTCAATGCAAAGAAAAGCTACGGTGGTTTTTAGAAGACTATGCCAAACTTAGTAAGAAATTTTGTTTCCATTTGACCTGAAGTGAGCCATTTTGTCTTGTACACTTACTACATTCCTGAAGAAAAAGAGCAAGTCTGGGCAAAAGCCAAAGCCCTGGTGACTGAACACTTGACCAATATGATACAGGAAACACAGCAGTCCCATGAACAGATTCTAAATGGGACAAAGAGGTTAAAATAATTTAGGGTGCTGAGACAACATGGTTACCTGTATCATGGCTGGAATAAAATCAATCTATTATATGGCTTGTCTAATCACTGGTGAAAGCACAAGAGATAATATTTGTGTGTGAGCAGTGAGGATCTTGGCATAAAGAATCTCCCTGCTGGAACTATCCACTGGACGCCTGACCACAATGCACATAAGAAAGCCATTGGTTATGAGGTTGCCCTCTCTTTCCAAGGAAAGCGAAAACTCCAAGTTCCCTCATGTCCTTATCCAAGGAATGAAGGGACCTAGGAAATCCCAGGTTAACCTGGATTATTTCAAGTAAGAATATTAATTTCCTAATTGATACGGAAGCTGCTTATTTTGTTTTGAATTATTGTATGGAACTTAAATCCTTAATGAGTTGTGTTATCATGAAAATTCATAGCAAGTTCCAATCCCTGACAATTTATTTTTCCTCTGGCTTTTTAAAATAGAAGATATAGTCATTTTACCCCAGTTTTTGGTGATGCCTGATGTTCAACTTCTTAACACAGTAGGGATTTGCTTGTTCCCTAAGACATTCTCTCAGGTATATCCCAGATGACTTATACATGCTGCCTCTACGGCAGTCCTCCAAGAGGACAAGGGAAGGTTCTTTTATTGATGGCAATACCCCTTAATATCAGAAGACAAGGTGAAATTCTAACCTTTGATTAACAACTGTCTCATGATGGGCTTCCCCCCCACCACCACCATGTCAGTTCTCTTGCAATACTTCTATTCTGGCAGTTTTAAAGGTAAATGGGAAATGTCTAATGTCTCAAGACCTCAGGGTCAGAAATGAGGCTGCTTTTCTACCTCATCTTATTGTACAAAATCCTAACCTAAAATAGATACTTGAAGGTACCACTGGTTTCACAGTCTTGAACATGAAAGATGCTTCCTGCTGTATATCCTTACAACTACTATCTCCATATTTGTTCACCTTTGAATGTATTTATCTGTCCTTAATAATTACTCAGTAGTAAACCTGGTAGCCCTTTCTCAGGTCTTTGGGGATTTGTTTCCATTGTTTGACAATGTCCTCATTTAAGAACTCAGTGCATTTAAATTAAAGACTGGGTTCATTTTACAATGTCTAGACACTATCCCTATCATCTAACCCTCTAAGAAGGGCTTAGATGAAAACACTACTGATTTATAACTTTTTGTACGGGAATGAGGATGCAAGTTTTCCCAAGCGAGGCTCAGATCTCTAAATAGGAAGTAGCCTAACTGGAATAGGCTGTGCTCCTTGGGTATCATGCCCTCTACAACAGAAAGACAATTACCTGAATATAGGGCTGCCACAGACAAACAGACCATTCCTGGAAATGGCAGCTTTGGGAATGGTCTAGATCTCAGCCCTAGAAGTTTTATGTTTTTGTGGCTTCACAACCTTGACATTGTCTGTTGATTCTAATTTTCCTTGGGAATTTTATGTGTTATCATCTGCCTGTATCTATTTTAAACTGATAGATATGAAGTTAATTTAATATGGATGCACTCATTCAGCACATGCATGTGACATGAAAAGAGTAGATATTTGTTAAGTTTTTACCCTGATTTAGGCCCTATTTTCTTACCTGAAAACTCAATGAAAATTGGAAAAGATAAGTTTGCTATCCTAGTATAGCCTGTTATTTCAACTGGCAGAAGGAAACAATGTAAGTTAAAAACAAATGAATAAATAAATAAGTACTAAAGATTGATTAATGCATGAAGGAAATAAAAATGGCAATAAGAGTGATTGATCATGAATAAGGAACGCTTACATAGGACAGATAAAAAATTAAGGTCTGAATGATAATAGAAGCAGGCACTGGAGAGGAGAGAGAAGAATTTTCCAGGCACAGATAAAGTGACCAAGTCCTTGGTTATTGTTAGATTATTTTCTGGACACCGTAAATATCCAATTCTTAATAAACAATAGCAAACTAATGGTATCCAACTAGGATAAAGGGAATTGGCATTTTCATAGAAAACCTAAATTACTATATTCAGAATTTTACTTGGTTTAGTATTTATACCTATGTGAATCAGATATGAAACAAAAAGCTATTATCTAAAATGGATTTCAAAAGGGGATCTTGTTCTGCATAATATTTTTAAAATTTATATTATTTTCAATGCAAACTGCAGGTACCATTAAGTATAATTTCATGTGGTTTGGCAGTAGCATTAGGAGATAATTGTCTTTAATTAGTAAAATCTTGAGTGTCATTGATACTTCATTTTTAATTGAATATACAAAGAAGGTTGAAATACTTGAATCATAAATGTTGGAGAATTCTGATGGTTAGGTTTATCTAATAGGCATAAATATAATTATTGCAGAAAAGAACTTAGGAATCTAAAATTTGAGGAACAAACATTAAAAATTACTGAAAAATATTGGAAATTTGAACATGACTTTTTGTAAACAACTCCAAAAACTAAAACCTTAGTATTTTTTAATATAAAACTATTAAAATATCACAAGAAATGTAATCAGTATCTTATAGAAGCTGGCAAAGATAATTTCCCTGTTGAGTAGCCTATCTGTATAAGGAATTAGAAAAAATGACCGCCAATAGTTATTTTAATAGATTCAGGCAAATTGAAAATCAAGTATGCAATATGGTTCTTACTTTGCCTCTATATCCTATGTGCAATGCATGAAAAATATCAAAATGGCATTTTGAAATAATATAACATGAACCAATCTATGGAATTTAGTGTCAAGGAAGCTTCAGCATGCCTGAAAAGGATCCAATGAAGAAGCTGTTATAATTATAAAACTTAGGACCATTAGGTTACTTATGTTGTGTATATTTGCTGCATCTTTTATAAACCTTTAAATAATTAATCTAAGGAAATGTTTTTTTCCTCAAAAATGACAGATAACCAGAGGTAAGAAATTAAAAGGAGTTATTCGACAGCTACCATGTAGTAACCTAGAGTTAATTCTGCTATTGAAATTGCTTCTGTATTGTAGGCAGTTAGAAAAAACTTTCTCAAATGATCAACATTTATTTCTCAACTTGTAGTTATACATAATATGCAGAGTTACAAATGATCATGTACTTTCTTCCAAGAATCAATTCAAGGAGAAGTGTTCAGACAAATAGGTATCTTTTAATAAGTCATATTCCAGCTGTGAAATTCAAAGCGATCATAAGAGATAAACATAAAGAGCCTGGGCATAATAGAAAATAAATAAGTCCTATAAAGTTAGAAATTTACAGGGGTTTAAATCTACAGGAATCCACAGGACATCCACAAATACATTTAGAGGGCACGACTTGCAGAGCTAACACAAAATCTGACTCATTATCTTTTTGTTTTTTCTCTTATAGGAATTCTAAATAGAGGGTAGCCAGAATGCTGAATTAATCTAAACTTCTTCTCCATCAAAAGTTCATTGCAAGTGCCCTTGGCTCTGTTCTCAGCTCCTTCATCCCTGCACATCTCTCCTGCCTGACTTCAAAGAGAACTCTCCACACAGGAGTTAGGAAACGGAAACTCGGGGTTGAGAATGGGGCCACCTCTGTTAAAAGAGAGGCTTAATTAAGTACATATTTGAAGAGTGTCTTTGACATGAAAAAGCAGTAAGAAAATTCAGCACTATTGACACTGAATGAGAGAAGTACTTGGTCCTGGGAGCAAAACCTAATAGAGATTAAGAAAAGAGTTTATATTCTCCTCCTCTAGGCATGCATTTTTCAGTGGGGTTCTTTATTGATCTGTCATCCTGAAAGAGTCAGTACATCTGGCATCTGCATATTGATTCTTAGCTGGTCTAACAGAAGAGGAAGCAGAGAGTAAAAGACACATCTTTCTTAAATCTGAATAAACTGCAACACTTGTGCATGTAAATATGCATTTTTTTTGTTTGCAGAAAGATTAAAATGTGTAAAATTTGGAGGCACACAGATTGTCTATGTAATGACAGTTATTTATTTTCATTTGTTACTTAGGAATTTAATGGCATATTTTCATAGTAAAATGACCAATATTAATGTAACAGCATGTGAAAATTAAGCTTGCACTGAGGCATTATAATTCCACAGACAGAAAAATCTCAAAAATGAAATGGCCGACCAAAATACAAATCATCTTAGAAAAATGGTTGATTCTAATTTTCCTAATGAAAAGACTGCTCAAGAAAGTGGGGTATTTTTGAGATGTTTTCCTGAGAAGTAAGGAGAAGGAGTCTGTTCTCTAGTCAAACCCTACAAAGAAGACCTTTACTGGGAGTACTGCGAGTGATGGGGCTCGATCCTTCTGTTTCCATCTGGGATGTTATAGGACAAATGAACCGGTATTCTTAGGATAAAGGCTATGACTTCCTAGGTGGTTTGTATATAAAAAAAGAAGTTGTGAAACAACTCTTATTCCCATTATTGAAAAGGCACAAACCTTATGGGCAACTGAAAGACAAAAGTGAAGAACTCTAAGGCAATAGACCATTAAGAGTCTGTGATGTTATGTATAACATGTTATGTTATGAATGTTATATGTTGTGTATAAACTAAAATTGAAGTGTAGGTGAGGTGGTCACAGAAGGTGGCTGGGAACTCGCATTTACTTTTAACATATTGGTTACTCATTACTATGTCAATTAATTCCATAATGACGTAAATTTTTGCTGATGGTATGTTGGAGCTTTCAATTGACTGGGATGATACTCTGCTGGCTCTGTCTTCAGACCAGAGAGGGTATATCTAAGAAGCCGTTGAACTTGACTGGACAATAAGATGCTGGACTCTATGTTTGGTATACGCTTGCAATGGGGGAATCTCAACTGAACTTGAGCTGTGGTTATGCAACAAGGTGGAGGAATCCACCATGGTGGGAGGGTTTGGGGAGGGGTGGGGAAAACCCAAGTACCTATGTAACTGTGTCACATAATACAATGTAATTAATGAAGTAAAAATAATAAATAATTTTTTAAAAAAGAGTGTACAGATGGGATCTGGCAGCATCATGGCAGTGTAATTTATACCAGTGATGCCAGCGTCCCATATTGAAGCATTGGGTGGACTCCCAGCTCTTATGCTTCTGATCTAGTTTCCTGCTAATATGTCTGGGAAGGAAGTGAAACATGGCAGAAGGGCTTGACCCACGGCCTCTAGAATGGGAGATCAGATGGAAATCCAGGCTCCTAGCTTTAACCTGGTCCACTTCACCAATCACAGTTATTTGGGGGAGTGAGCCAGTGAATGGGAGGTCTCTCTCTCTCTATTTCTTTCCTTCTACCTGATTTTAGATACATAAAATAAATCTGTAAATACTAGTCTTTAAGTGAAAAAAAACCACCATGGGTATTAAAGCTAAAGGTCAAGTGGAATCCATAAAAAAGATAATGAACCAGTTGTCACAGATGGTATAATCACAGAAGACTAGCCTCTGAAGGACCATCAGAAACTTTACACATCATTATGTCTGAGCACCTAATACCAGAGTGTAATAACACCTGTTCAAGGAAGAACTCCACTGCCCTTTTTTGCTCCCAACTCCCTTTAATCTAGGAGACTTTTTTCTAGAGGAACAGGTAAGCCGAGAAGGAGCAGAGACAAGGGGCCAGCATGGCAACTCAACAGGGTAATCCTCCACTTGCAAGAGGTGGCATTCCTATATGGGCATGCCAGTTCATATCCTGGCTGCTCTACTATCAATCAAGCCCTTTGCTTATGGTCTGGGAAGGCAGTGGAGGATGGTCCAGGTCCTTGAGCCCCCACACAAATTGTGGGACCTGGAGGAAATTCCTGGCTCTGGGCTTCAAAACCGCTCAGTTCCAGCTGTTCCAGCTGTTGTGACCATTTGGGAGGTGAATCAGCAGAGGGATGATCTCTCTCACTTTGTCTCTGTAAATTCGCTTTTAAATAAAACATAAATCTATTAAAGTAAAAAAAAAGCAGTAGAGAGAACAGAGTCCCATTCCTTGTCTTCTAACTCTGAAATAGTCAAGAGGCAGGTTGTGGCTATAAAAGATTGAAGTTAAAAGGCAGACTTTGATGAATGGAAATAGTACTGTGCACCTTTTTTTTTCTAAAAAAAAAAACAAAAACAAAAACTAAAACAAAATATTTATTTAAAATGCAGAATCACAAAGGGAGAGGGTGAGTGGGGAAGATTTTCTATTCACTGTATCACTCCCTTATACGCCATTACAGCCAGGGGTGGCCCAGGCTGAAGTCAGGATCCTGGAATTATATCCCAGTTTCTCACATAGGCGGCAGGATCCAATCACTTGGGTCATTGTTTGCTGATTTCCATGGTACATTAGCAGGGAGCTGGAGCAGAAGTGTAGCTGCCAGATCTAGAACTGAAGACCATATGGAATGCTGACTTTGCAGCAAGCGGCTTAACTCTCTGCACCACAACATTGACTCCAGTTGTTTTTTTTAACATATTGATAACATTATGCTTTATTGAAGGTTCACAATTGTAAATATTATATGGGATAAAATATGATGTTCTGGCATATTTATAAAATATGAGATAGATATTTGCTTCCTTTATGTTTTTATTTATCCTGAAAAAGAATTATCAGACCCTGGACTACATGGCAATTTAAGTTTTGAGGAATCTCTATATTATAGAACACCACACTCTCTGAAATTTGACCATATTTGTGACATGAACATATGGCTGAATCTCAAGTATATAACTGTAACAAAATAATTATGAGGCCTTCAAAGTTTTAATTCAAAATCAGGCAAAACTACTTCCAACAGAAAACAAAAGAAGAAGGAATAAAAGTTTGTTTTTAGTTTTTTTTTCTGAGTAATGCTTATTAAGTGGCAATAATAACACTAAAATAAATAGCTTAAACAATATATATATAGAGTCTGATATTATGGCATAAAGAGCAGGTAAGGTTGCCACTGGTGAGGCCAACATCAATTATGAATGCCAGTTCATGTCATGGCTGCTACATTTCCATTCTTACAATGTACTTAGAAAGGCAGCAGAGGATGGCCCAAGTCCTTGGGCTCCGGTACCTAACTGGGAGATCCAGTGGACGCTCCTGGGTCTGGTCCAGCTTTAGCCATTGTATCATTTGGGGAGTGAACCAGCAGGTAGAAGATCTCTTTCACTCCCTCCAGCTCCTCTGCCTCTCATAATAGTCTTTCAAATAAATTAAAATGGCAAAATGTAACAAAACAAAACAAACACAAAAAAACCCAACTACATCTCAGAACCTTTCATTTTGTACATAATCAAATGACCCAACACTAAATACAAACTAATTGTGTTTCTTTAAAGATAAAAGTTTAAAAGTTCAAATTGCTCAGAGAATAAAAAGTCTCCAAAGCTTTCAGCCTTTGTTGAAATACAGTAAGCTAGGAATTTGGCTATTTATGATTGTATCTAAAACTAAACAATTATTCAATCATATACCAATAATTTAAAAATAAATGATAGCTTGTACATTGTAATTACTTTATGCTATACTTAGTTTACAAGACATATTTTATAGACAAATATGTTTTTTCATCTGAAATGGAGATTGGCAGCCATATTCTAATAGTTTAAGTTGGAGATATGTAACAGTTGGATGTAAGGTTGACTGGATGATCATCTTAGGATGAGACCCTCAGAGTTTCTGTATCTCTGATTCTTCAATGCCTACCTTAATAAGGAGACATTTATTCATGGAAATTTAAATATTTATTAGTTCAGAAATATTTGATTGTAAACTCAAGACAACCAAAGTTTCTCTGAGATTATCTGTCAAAGATCATTTTTTAAAAAAATTATTGGCATGGCTTCCATTAATGAGGATCAGTTTGGACAATAGTACTTTGCTGCTTCTAATTAGAGCTCTTGCCCCGTTACAAACTGAGCATCCTGTTTTACTTTAGAGTGAAATTATTAGGGTGAGGAAGGATATTACTGTAGGGATGGCAAAAAGATGTGTAAGGTTTGAGATGCAAAATGAGTTTCCAAGTAGCGGTTTTGAACGATTTTCAGTTAGTAAACAGTCTGTGCAAGCAGCTACTTATGAAAGTTTTCTTATTCTCTTCCTTTTGAAATTACTTCCAGTATTGATCTCAGACTTAGAAAAATGATGAATGGATGACTCACTTTGGAATCTCTCAATTTTATGCATGCTGTCTAGATTAGACCTTCATCTTTCACGTGCATTTTGACAACATCTGCCTTGCCTTGTATTTCAGTGTTGCTTTCCACTAATGAATCATCCAATATATTGATATATTGGATGTTAACATTTCTCCTTTGTTTGAACTAAGCTGTTGGTCTCTCTTTTCCTAATCTAGTATTTCCTAGCAATATCTTTCTGCTTTCATAAGCAGGATAGTTGGTATTCCCGGGAAGTACAAACCAGAAGGGACATATTTAGTTTCAGTGGGATTCTCTATTTGCTTTGCTTTTTGTTACTTTTTGGTTTAAAAACAATGCTTTTGAAATAAAAAGCACTGAACTAGATGTGAGAAAGCATTTGTTAAAAACAATATTATAACTTTCCTTGTGCTTCATCAATGAACTTTTGAAATCACAGTCTATTAAACATTAGTTAAAAGTCATCACTATCAGATAAATCCAAACTACACACAGACCCAGTCTAATTTAGTTCTTGATTCTTTGTCATCATGTTTGCCTCTCACAAGGAAATAAAGTAAATCACAGTGGAGCAGGGAGTTTCTTAGGCTGGGACAACACATAAAGACAGGAGAGGCTAGAGGACAGCAAAAAATTTGGAATTCACACTTCCCAAAGGCCAGTGGATCTGTGAATCATGCTTTTCAGAAATCTTTTCATGAGGCGTTTTCATTGTATTGACAGCTCTTCTACTTACAACTCTAACTGAATGATCGAATTCAAACTAGGAATCTGTGATATAGTTAAGTCATCAGACTTTTCAATAACTTAGGCGATTGGAGCTTTATAATCTAAATTTCAGAGGCATGTACATTTTCTCAAGATACTTTGTGGATTTTTAGAGTGGCAGAAAGTTACAAAGAATTAGATTTCAGTTGTTAATATTATATTTGATTACCTCATGCATTTTTAATAAAATGCTAAGAATTCTTTACCTGTGAGATTTACATAAACAAGATTAATTACTATATCTCTAGGTAGAGTAATTTGTCAGGTCAGAGAATTGGTGAATTATTTTCTGTAAGATCATTTATCTTTGAAAATCCCATTTTAAGCTGAATGAGTGGAATTTTCCATCCTTTTTTGAAAGAAAAGTGATTTTCCTCAACCAAGATTCAGTGGAATCACCTGTGCCTGAATTTCTAAGTCATGACAAGAGACCTCATATTCTTAAATTCCACATATCTTTTTGCTATAGGTTTTCCTTTCTAGCTTTATTTCTTTGTAAACCCTCATTTGACAATTATATGTCACCTTGAGTGTTGTTTTTTTTATGAAGTTTTCTGCCTTCCTAACTAAATTATGCTTTCTTTAGAAAAAAGAGTGTGCCTTCTATCTCATTGTCTTCTGAATATGCAGCACAGTCTTTGAGGACACTAAGGCAAACTTAGTTTAGGGGAAACTGATTTTGAGAGAAAAATACATGCAATGTTTTTTCAAAGTGATCCATTATCATAATGAACAAATGTTTGCTTGCAAGTACTGTCCTAGCATGGGGTGTTTTGGGGACATTTGCCCTCAAAGGATTTGCAATCCATTTACAATATAGACCACATACTCAAGATTCGTTTATAAAAGCTCATTTATAAAAGCTAAATGAATGGCATAAACAATAAGTAGTAGAAGAATTCAGAAAATAATATGATCATTGTGGATAATATTACCAGAGAATATTTTAGGTATCAGGATGAAAATAAATTCTCTGTAATTTTAGGATGGGAATAAATTCTCTGTAAATTTAATATGTAGAACATGTACTTTTTAGAGATTTATTTATTTATTTGAAACACAGAGTTTCAGGAGAGAGAGAGAGAGAGAGAGATCTTAATGGCTCAATTCTCAAATGCCACAACAATCAGAGATGGACCAAGCAGAAGCCAGGATCCAGAAACTTCATCTATGTCTTACACGGATGTGAAGTTCATGGGTCCAAGCATTTGTACCATCTTCCACTGTTTTCCAGGTCATCAATAGGGAACTGGGTTGGAAGGGAAGCAGAGGAATATAAACTGGTGCCCATGTAGATGCCAGTGTCACAAGTGCACCTTAAACCCACTATGCCCAGCCGCGTGCTATAGCCTAGTGGCTAAGTCCTCCCTTTGCACCCACTGGGATCCCAAATGGGCTCCAGTTTGTGTCCTGGTGACCCTGTTTCCTATTCAGCTTCCTCCCTGCTTGTGACCTGGAAAAGCAGTCAAGGACAGTCCAACATCTTGGAACCTTGCAAACATGTGGGAGATCTGGGAGAAGCTTCTGGTTCCTGGCTTTGGATCAGCTCAGCTCCAGTCGTTGGGGCCACTTGGGGAGTGAATCAGCAGATGAAAGACCTTTCTCTCTGTCTCTCCTTCTCTCTGTAAATCTGCTTTTCCAAGAAAATACATACATACATACATTACATACATACATACATACATAAATCTTTTTTGTCATTTTTTAAAAATATATTTTTATTTTGAATTTTGAATTATGGGATACAATTTCATATAGGTTCAGATTCCCCCTCAAACTACTACCCCCTGACTAATTTTCCCCATTTTATTTCAATAGTGTAGTCCTTCATAAGGAATCATAATTCTTTTAGTCTGTTATTTAAGTGTACCCCAACACTGTTGGTACAGACAATGTCAGCCAGTCCAGAGTCCCATTGTCCACATATATTCAAAAGTTTCATTGGGAATACATCTTTTGTCTGGAAGCAGGGATGCATGTTCCATTATTCCCCCATATCTGTTTATGATAGACCCCAGCACTCCATCATTATACATTTCCATAACTGAGAAACCATCAAAACAGGTCAACCACTGGTATGAGTTAGAACAGTCACAACAACAGCAGCAACATCAACAACAAATTACAGCACCATGAAAAAGCACACCACTGAATAACCAACACATGAGTGACAAAAAGGAAACACAAAAATCTCTTGGGAAAAATGATGCCACTGTGTAATCCATGAGCAGGTGATGAATTCAACAAGAGAAAAGCAGTTATTTGGAATAAACAAAACTGAAATAAAAAACATCAAAACACATGGGATACAGCCAAAAAAGCAAGCAAGCAAACAAAAAACAGTATGGATCATATTACTGAAGTTACACTTCCCATGTTGGTTTCTTTATATTAGAGAGAACACACGGTATTTGTTCTTTTGTGATTGACTCATTTCACTCAGCATAATGGTCTCTAGTCTGGACCACCTGGTTGTAAATGGTATAATTTCATTCTTCTTAATAGCTGAATAATATTCCATGGAGTAGATGTACCACAATTTCTTTAACCACTCTTCTTTGGACATGCATCTGGATTTTTTCCATGTCTTTGCTATTGTAGATTATGTTGCTGCAAATATAGGATTACAGATCCCATTCTCACTTCTTTTGGGTATATTGCTAGGAGCAGAATAGCTGAGTCATATGACAGGTTTATTTGCAATTCTCCAATAACTCTCCATACTGATATACACAGTGGTTGTACTAGCTTACACTCCCACCAGCAGTGAAGGAGGGTGCCTTTCTCCCCACATCCATGCCAGCAGATGTTGTTAGCTGTGTTCTGAATGTAGGCTAGTCTCACTGGAGTTAGGTGGTACCTCAACATGGTTTTCATTTGTATCTCTCTGATGGCTAAGGAACCTGAGCATCTTTACATACATTGCGTACATTGCATACATGCATACACACACATACATACGTACAAACATAAATCTTAAAAGAGAAAAAGAACTATTTGACCAATTATTGTTGCTTCCAGGATGCACAATTAGCATGTTAATGGAGTTAAGACTTGATCCCAGGTATTCTGATATGATACAACGTAAGGCTTTCAAGCAAAATCTTATATGTTTTACTAAATGCCTATCACCCTTACAAATGTATTTGTATTTAGAAAAATGCTTTTGAAATTGAAATCATTGTTGTTCTTGTCCATGAGGTTAAGGAATATTTTGAATCCATTGTTTAATTCTCTAAGAGTTTTCCTGGCACAAGTACTGTGCGATTTAATTACCACTACTTTAAGAATAATATTAACCCATTTTTTACTTGAATAGCCATACATCTAATAAGAAATAGTGTACACTGAGTATTTTACAGAGTTTTATGTTTACAAAGAACTCAAATTAAGGACATGAGAAGATTGCCTTGTAATTGCAGTGCAGCCACTGTTGCTTTAGCAATAGAGAAGTCAGACACTAAAGGAAAATTGTTGTAAAGACTACTTATAACAACCAATGAAAAATCATTTCAATGAAGATGCGTAGCATTTCAGTAATTTTTCAAGGTTGCAGCTAAGCCTGGTTGGTGAAATGGGAGCAGAAACCTGTGATTCCTAATTTTGTTTTTAATAAATTCCTAAGGAAAACTGATATTCTCAGAGCTTTCACTCAAATTATTAGATCATTTGGACAGCACCCCTCAGTCTATTTGGCTTTAAAGCTCATCTTTTTTTCAATGTCACCATGTTAAAATTAGCCTGGCAATTTATGCATACATATGTATGCACATGGTTGGGTGAGGTAGACCTACATACACACATTCATGCACACATACATCTGGGCTTATTTTGTTCTGCTTTAGGGATAAATTTGTGCATGAAGAGACTTATCTCAGTTCTACAACAATTTATTTTTTAAAAGATTCATTTTATTTTTATTGGAAAGGCAGAGGAGAGAGGTGAGGGGAGGAGAGACAGAGACAAAGATTTCATTCTGCTATTTCACTCCACAAAGGACCTCAGTGGTCGGAACTGTGTTGATCCGATGCCAAGAGCTAAGGGTTTCTTCCAGGTTTCCCATGTAGATGCAGGTTCCCAATGACTTGGGACATCCTCCATTGTTTCTCGGGCCACAAGCAGGGAACTGAATCAAAAGTGGAACAGCCAGGACATGAACCAGTGCCCATATGGGATGCCTGTGCTTGGGGCTGGGGAATTAGCCAGTTGAGCCAATGCGCTGGCCCCTATAAAAATTGCTAAGCCTATCTGCAATGTCAGCATCCTATGTGGTTGCAGTTATTTTCCTGACCACTTTACTTTCTGACCATATTTGGGAAAGCAAAGGGTGATGGACCAAGTACTTGGGCCTTTGGCTCCCGTGTGTGTGACATGGAAGGAGGTACCTGCTGCAGGCTTTGACTTGCCAAGCCTGTCTGTTGCAGTCCTTTGTGGGGAGTTACCAGTACAGGGAAGATCTCTTTCTCTATGTCTCTCCCTCTTGCATGGTAACTTTGCTTTTCAAATAAGTAAATCTTTTTAAACAATTACATATTGAAGATTCTGATCTTAATTGTTCCCCTCACATCCTCAGTTTCTCATTGCGAATATTCTATTTATTCATTCATGTATTATGCTGAGTACTGCGAATAAGACAGCCTCTTTATTTCAGAAACTTAATAACTAATTGGAAAAATAAATGTATCATTAAATGCATGCTACACATAGTTCTGATGAAAGTTGTTTCCAGGTTCAATGAAGAAATACCTGGGGTGAGTGAACAATTTATTATTTAGGTCTAGTAAGCTGGAGCCTCAGCTTTCTAAAATCTGCTTGTTTTCTGTTTGCCACAGAGAGCAGACAGTTTTATTACAAGGTCTTTTTCATAATTACAGTTTACCAAGGTCTTAGATGGTGTCCAGCATGGATCTATCAAATGATGAATTTGGCTTCCTTTCTTCTGCCTTTCTTTAGCTTATACATAATTCTGTCATAGGCCTTGAAACATTTTGGTCTTTGTTATTTATTTCCTTAAGCACTCTAACTTGATTAGTTCCTCATAAAGCCAGTGTATTTGTCTTCTGCGTAGTTAAATCTTAACACAGATTTAGGCTTATATCAATAAATATGTAATGGAGTAAGTGAAATAAATATGCCATGGATGACAGCTTATATATTCTTTCATAATATATTATATATATTTATATATGTTTGAGTAATATGTATACATATGTATTCATGCATACACATACACTTATACATATATATGAGGGATAATAAAAATTCATATAAAATGTGTATTATTAAAGAGCCAAATATATATTTTCAGTTTTTTGCACCAAAATAAGCTTTTTCTTTAGTTATTTTTTATTGTTTTTAAGTACTCATGTACCTGTGTTTACATACAATATATACTTGTGTTTATGTTAATTTAAGGAGATAATTACATAATTAAGCAAGATTTAATATGAACTATTAAGTTTTTAACCCAATATTAGTAATTATTATACAGTCATATCAAGGACTAATAATATATTTATTTCATACTCCAAGAAACTGAAGCTTAGAAACATTATCAAGGCATGTCCAGAAAGAGAGCAAAGTAAGATGAAGGTTTACAGATGCCCAGATTAATGCCCTCCCATTGTACTACCCTAGTAAGTGCCCTGACACAGGAAATGAGAGTAACAGTACCGATTTGTTCCCTTCACCCAAGGTCTCAGCATGCCTTGCTAATTGTATCTAGAGTCAAAGGAAAATAAAGCTTTTACACCTTCAGAATTTCATCTAATTTATTCTGTAGCCAGTGGCTGAGCCCAAAATACAGTGTTTCCTTCATTTTGATCAAAACATCATATTGGCTATGCCAACCTGTTAGTGTCTAGAGACGCAGTGAGTCAAATTTCTGCCTTCAAAGACTAAAAAGCAGTATTTCTGTTTTGAGATGGTTTCAAACATTTCTGCATGTAGGAGGTTCATTCAGCACACACTTCTAACATACTTTTAAACCTGTCTTAAAATAGAAATCTGTCTAGTTCCTCTGGATCTCTTATAAATTGCTAATGTCAGTGCTAAGAATATGCTACTTAGTTTGAACTTTCATAACTTCAGAATCATTATACAAAATACCGTTTAGATGAATGCAAATACATAAATGATTATATTTTTCATTCCCATATTAGCCCTTGGAAGGTCTTATTTGTAAAGCATGTTTGTCATAATATATTATTTAATCAAGTTCTTTTGAGTAGATTCCAAAAAACATATATAATAAGGTTTATAGGAATTGGTTAAAATACAAGGAACAAGTATAACTAAAATAATGGAGAAAGGTTGACCTACTTTAACTTTTGGACTTTAACATGGCTTTACACATACATATATACACCATATATATACACATACACATAAACTTATTTACATAGCTGATTTACATGTCTACATAAATGATTTGGAATTTCGATCTTTAAGCATTTTACTCAAAGCCTTTATCCATCTACATTGATTTCAAAAATGCTTTTTTCTTTGCTAAAGACTTCTTTTTTAATTGGAAAGTCAGATTTACTGAGAGAAGGAAAGACAGAGAAAGATCTTCCATCTGCTGGTTCATTCTGGCAACAGAGCTGAGCTCTAATCCAAAGACAGGAACCAGGAACTTCTTCCAGGTTTCTCACACAAGTGTAGGCTCCCAAGGCTTTGGGCCAACCTAGGCTGCTTTTCAAGACCAGAGACAGGGATCTGGATGGGAAGTGGAGCAGCAAAACACAAATGACTTTCCATATGGAATTCTGGCGCATGCAAGCCGAAGATTTAGCCACTAAGCTATATTGCTAGGCTCCCTCAAAAAATGCTTTGTATAAATATTTATCGTATTTTTATTTGAAAGGCAAATTGTAGAGAAAAAAGAGGCCGAGAGTGAGAGATCTTCCATCTGATGGTTCATTCCCCAAAAGTTTGCAACATCCAGGATTTGGCCAGAACAAAAATAGGAGCCAGGAGCTTCGTCTGTATCTCCCACATGATGACCCAAGTACTTGAGCCATCTTTTGATAATTTCCCAGGTCATAATCTGGGAGGAGAATTGGAAGTGGACTAGGTGGCACATGAAACAGAGTCCATATGGCAAATACCCCACTACAAGTGCTCTTTCAGTATGTAAATGCTTTGAAATATGCAAATTTAAATATATTTACTCTTTTCAGAAATTATCATTAATAACAAAAAACAGGGCCTTGCACCATAGCATAGCAAGCTAAGCCTTTGCCTGCGGTGCCAGCATTCCACACATACACTGGTTCATGTTGCAGTCATTCCACTTCTAATCCAGCTCTCTGCTTATGGCCTGGGAAAATAGTAAAGGACAGCCCAAGGCACCCATGTGGGAGCCTGGGAAGAAGTTCCTGACTCCCAGCTTCAGATCAGGTTATCTCTGGGAAGTGGGGCTGCTAGGATTAGAACCAGTGCTCATACGGCATCCCAATGTGTTCAAGGCGAGGACTTTAGTCACAAAGCTACTGTGCCAGGCCCAAGATCACCTTTGTCTAAATCTCAACTTAGGCAGATAGTATTTGAGAGACTTCAGACATGCTATTTTTAGAATTCTCTACCGGACATTTCTTTTTTTTTTTTTTTTTTTTTAAAGATTTTATTGTTATTGGAAAGCTGGATATACAGAGAGGAGGAGAGACAGAGAGGAAGATCTTCCATCCGATGTTTCACTCCCCAAGTGAGCCGCAAAGGGCCGGTGCGCGCCGATCCGATGGCGGGAACCAGGAACCTCTTCCGGGTCTCCCATGCGGGTGCAGTGTCCCAAAGCTTTGGGCCATCCTCAACTGCTTCCCCAGGCCACAAGCAGGGAGCTGGATGGGAAGTGGAGCTGCCAGGATTAGAACCGGCGCCCATATGGGATCACGGGGCTTTCAAGGCGAGGACTTTAGCCGCTAGGCCACGCCGCCGGGCCTCTCCCGGACATTTCTAATGTGATGCTTCCTTACTATTAAGCAGTGAAAAGGCCAGTGCATGCAATTATTTATTACTGGAATTAAGTAAGTTAACATATGTAACATTCCTAGCACATGTAAGCAGGTATAAATGTTTGCTGTTGTTATTAATGACATAATGTCAAAGATCAAATAGAATAACAATGAATACAATGTGATAAGCAGAGTGATTACATAATAGCACCTATTCAAAAATTTCAGCTTATTACTATCATATAAATGTGCTGGGTTGCCATGCAGTGTTTGAGAAAAGGAAAATCATGCCAAATCAGTGCCATGGGTGGTGGTGGTGGTGGCAGGGGGAACAGCAAACATACAGGATCAGTAATGACTGATTTTGTGCAATTCTTCACTTAATTAAAAACTGTATTACATGTTATGTATTTAAGGGACACAATTTGAAAGTTATCTGGGAAAGTGTTATGCTGGGATATAAACACCTAAATACACTACAAGGTGAGACAGCAAACACGAAACTGAAAACATCCAATGTGATACGCTGCTCTATGATTGGCCAAGAGCCAACTGCCACGTTAAAGCTCAGTTAATTGCTAAACACAGGAAAAAACTAAGTTTGTTTCCTGAAAAATGGCATGGAGGCTATAATACAAGGATGAGTGCTTGAGCTACCTGTTTGTATGCAAACAGAAATATCACAATCCCTGTTTCTACTTTCTGAATACCTTATGTAGTGAAGGAATAAGCCAGTGACTATAAAGTAAACTGAAAGTACAGCATTGCAAAAAATTCAAGAAAAAAAAAAGAAGAAAGAAAGAAAGGGAGGTGAAAGGTTGAGGGAGAGTGTGGGAAATATTATTATGTGGTTAAAATAGTATGAAATACATGAAATCTGTTCTGTTTATATAAATACATTTTCAAAATGTTTAACATAAAATAAGACACAGCAAGAGATGAACAACCATAACTGATAATGTGAAAATTATAACAATATTGTGTAACAGAAGTTATTTAAAACTGTAAAAAAAATCATGTGTTTGTGCTTTCATCAAAGACTTGAAAGATACATGCCACAAAATTTGCCTTTGGGGCTTAGAAAGAAAAATGAATTTTGGAGAATGACAGTGGATTTTCATAACCATAACCACTAAAATTGTGATTTCAATTGTTGTTACAGATGTATTCTCTTTCCTAGGGCATTTCAGTACAATATTTTGTAACTGGCTTTCAACCACTGAGTTAATGGCTTTTTGTTTATACATGACAAATAGATTACCAGAGATAGCAATACTCTTAACTTCTTAGTCTGTATGGCTATTAAAACAAAAAACTCTAAATGGGATGGCCTTAAACAACAGAAACTTATTTTTCATAATCTGAGTAGCTGGAAAGTGCAAGATAAAGTCAATGTCAAATTCTATATGTAGAGAGGAGTAATTTCCTGGTTTTAGATGATGCCTCCTGACAGCATTATCACACAGTGGAAGGTGCAATGGAGCTCTTCTGGGTGCTTTTTTCATTACAGTTCTGTTTTCATGACCCAAAGCCTTTATGATCAGAATCTCCACCTCTGTTATGTTATTGCTGCATTTGTGGTATTCGGATTATTGTATTTGGTAAGCAAAATCTCACAAATAAAAAATACATGTGGTGAGTCTTGGTCTTACAGTGTGAGCAACAAATCCAATTTAGAGGTAGGGCATCCATTTTTTTCAGGGAAGAGCTTATATTGCACGTCACTATGAGACATGTGCATTTGATTGGGGCTTCAAAAAAGTAGATGAGTACTTTGTAGGAGAAAATTTTAAACAGAGAAAACAGTTGCGGAGAGGGTACAGATGGATGTGAGAAATTTTGCTGCTTCAAAGCTGCTTCAGAAAAGGAAGGAAAAATTGGAGAACAGTGTAACCAGAAATGAACTTAGAAAGGCAGGTTGGGACTTTTATTGCTAGGATAAGAATTTTGAATGTTATTTTGATAAGGCCTATATTTAAAGTGGAGAAAACATTGTGATATGCATGCTAACCTGCAACAATGCACAGAGATGAATGGGAAAAGAGAGCTGTGATGAGAACATTATTGCTTTTTCTCCTCCATCACACTGATCTCAGACATCTGATAGGTTATTTATTATTGACATCAAAGTAAGATGACATATCTTTAATTGAACAGTATAAGTACAGGCTTAAAAAATACTAAGCTTTAAAACCATAAAAAAAAAAAATAGAAAAAAGATACAAATCACCCTCTAATTAAAGGTCAAATCCACTGACATAATGGTTGATTTTACCCTTTAAATTTCAACTTTAGAGGTAGTCCATCTCACAGTATCAGAACAGATTGAAAATATTTGTTGGATATCTTACATAGCTCTGACCTGAAAGAAAAGATTGATATTTTTACTCCAGACAGAACTTTTTCAATTAGTGAGAAAAACAGGAAGAGGCTACTATCTCATACTCAGGAATACTTAGAGCTTTCTGGACTTCTTTTGACGACAGGAATGGGAGTAATTGATATAGCCACATTGGTTAAGAGTAGCAGTAGTGAATAGATTATATTAATTTTCTGCTTACAGTGACAGTTCTTTCATCCCACTCAGCTCCATCATGCTTACAGAACTTCATCCATACTGAATCATGAAGGTAAACAATTATTATAACCCCCCTTTTTCATCAGGTAACAAAAGTTGCTAATTATGTTTGCAAAGAATGTGTCAATAGTTTGAAAAATGTGGTTTAGATTTCACTTTTATTCTGAGGTTGTGATTTTTCATCCATTTACTTTCAGCACTGACTTCTCTGTGTTTTTATTTTTTTTAATGCATGAGATGTTATAAATTTAATTTTGATGTTTCCACGACTAGCTAAACAATGTAATTCATCCACAGTGTAATCGCACCTTTTTAAAAATTTATTTATTATTTTTAATTCATTAATTACATTGTATTATGTGACACAGTTTCATAGTTCTCTGTGTTTTTAAAGAATTTTCTTTGAAGCATTTGGCTTAATGACCAATTATTATTATTTGCTTTTTAAAAATACTATTTTTGATGATGTTTTTATAGTTGATTAGGGTGGGTGGGGTCAAGGTTTAGGGTAATGTGGGTGAAGCCATTGTTTCCACATTTTCTTTTTTCTTTTTCTTGTGTCTGGGGGAAGAACGGAGATATGGAGAGAAGCTATACCCAGCCTCCAAACAGTGTCAGTACCTGGGGATGGGGAACGATTTCCCAAGTCTTTTGAGGGTCCCCAGCATGGTGCATGCTCTGAGGCTTCTGCCCAAGTGGTTTCAATAGTTCACTAGTTCTCAAATGCTGTTTATTTCACTTCACTAAGGATGAGGAAATTTTTCCAAGGTCTTTGGCTGACATAACATGACCAATTGTTTTAACATTTCTTTTTCTCTTTAATTCACTTCATATTGATGCTATTCAAAACCTTACATTTATTTTTATTTCTTTGAGAAACAAAATGACAATGAGTGAAAGATCTATACATTAGTTTATTTCTTGGAATACTACAACATCCAAGGCTGGAGCAGTTCAAAGCCAGGATCTGGGGAATTTCAACTGGGTCTCCAAATGAGTGACGAGGACTCAAGCACTCCCTCCATCACCTGTTCCTTCTTAACAACATTAGCAAGAAGTTGAATCCAAAGTGGAGATCAACCTCAAGCCTAGGCACTTCAACATGGGATGTGGGTGACCCAACAATTTTTGCAATACTCTTATAGCAGCAATGTCATGCACTAATTGTGTTCTGCTTTCCATTTTCCATTTTGAAGCATTTGAGTCTGACAAGTAAATACTGCACTAAATTTCTCATATGAGACAGGGGGCTAGCAGGTTAGTAGGTTAAACTTTTGTCGGTTGGCTGGCATTCCAAAAGGTAAATGTTTCATGACTGGGATTTTCCTCCTCCTATTCAAGTCCCTGCTAAGGCGCTTATGAAAGTAAGAGAAAATGATCCATGTATTTGGGCTGCTGAATCCGTAAGGGAGATCCTGAAGAAGCTCTGGCTCCTTGCTTTAGAAAAGCCCAGATTCAGCAGCTAGTATTTGGGAGTGAACCATTGGAACCATTGGAAAACTCTATCTCTCTTAGTCTATAAGTCTACTATTCACATGTACAAATACATCTTGGTGGGGTCGGAGGTGGGGGAAGTAGTTAGCATTGGGACCCATGGATCTAATCAGATTTTAATAGAAATATTATGCCTAAGGCCAATGGTTTTATGCCTTAAATACAGACAGGTCACAAAAAAGTAAAATGAATTTTTAACTTATTTATAATTGAATTCTACAATCTAGCTTGATAAAACAAAATCACACGCATGATAAGTCTATGGGCTAAGAGTCAATTAGCGCTCATTGGGCTGGGCAGGAACAGGAACTGGGCTTGTAGCTAAAATCGCCTAGACTAATTGGACTCATGTGTATCCAATATCCCGGCTAAATTAGGACGTGGGAGTGGGGGGTGGGGGCGGGAAGAGTATATAAGGAGAGGTGAAGGAGCAATAAGAGGAGACTTTGCAGAGACTTCTACCATCACTGGTCTCCTGTCGGTGCTTCATCCCTAGACCCTCTCGCTGTCCACGTTACTGGCTCTGCACCCTGGGGCAAACAGCACCAAAAGTGGGGCACGGCCCGAGGGCCAATCTGAGGGACCCCTGGACCTACAAAGGTAAGTTTAGAATTAAAAATTGCGCAGGGGCGTAAGTGATTTCATCCTCTGACCCTCTCCCTTGCCCTAGGGCATGAGGGATGATCTGAGGGACCCCTGAAACTCTGGAGGGGCATTAATGATTTCACCCCCAGACCTACTGTCCATCCTAGGGCATGAGGGACAATCTGAGGGACCCCTGAAACTCTGGAGGGGCATTAATGATTTCACCCCCAGACCTACTGTTCATCCTGGGGCACGAGGGACAATCTGAGGGACCCCAGAAATCCGGAGGCAAGTTTAAAAATTTTGCAGGGGCATAAATTTTACTTATCATGGAGCAAGAACTCACTAAAATGTGGCTGATTTCTCCAGTCACAAGGCACCAGCACTAAGCTTAAGACCTCACAGAAGTTCGTTGAAACTGTCTGCGATGTATTCCCATGGTTTGCGCTCCTAATAATCACCTTTTTTCCCTGGTGCTTGGTAAAAAATGCTTTGCCATCCCCTCAAGCGGTGGTGCAACCATTCCTTGAAAATCTACCCGTAACAAGGGGCAGGAAGGCGCAAGCCAGAGTAAGAAGACAGAGGGGAACCCAAACCAGGGTTAAAAAAAAAAAAAGGAGAAGGAACCCCAGACCAGACAACGGCTGGAGAAACTGCGCGAAGAAGATTCACAGTCTTCTTCTGAGGAGGAGGAAGGGGAAGAGAATGGAAGTGAGCTTGTGGAGGATTCTCGACCCGTGGAGCACATGCCCATGGAGCGTGTGCTGAGCAGAAGTCTCTCTTGGCCAGTCGCAGAGCCGTCTGCACTGCCTGTGCCATCAGCACCATTCAATCTGGGTGCAGCGGTGACAGATTTACAGGAGCAGCTTCAGCGTCTCTTCCTTCAGCTGAGGCAGGATTAGCTATAGCCCCAGACAAAATACATTGACATTTTGCTGTTTCTGTGATAATTAAGCATGAAACATACATAATTTGACCCATCATTGAAAAATAAAGAATTGGGGCCTGGCATGGTATCCTAGTGGCTAAAGATCACCTGGCATGTGCCGGGATGTGATTTGGGTGCTGGTTCTAATCCCAATATCCCTGCTTCCCATTTGGCTCTCTGCTTGTCGCCTGGGAAGTCAGTTCAGGAAGGCCCAAAGCTTTGGGACCCTGGATCCTGACTCATGGCTTCATATTGGCTCAGTTCCAGCCCTTGTGGCCACTTGCGGAGTGAATCAGCAGGTCAAAGAGCTTCCTCTATGACTCCCCTCCTCTCTGTATATCTGACTTTCCAATAAAAATAACAAATAAACCTTAAAAAAAATTACCTTAAAAAATATTCCCTTACTAGAAAAGAACTGTCGTACATTCTAGATGTGTGTGGAAAGTTATGAAATTTGACTGTAAAGAACGTGTGCTCCAAGGAGGAGTTGAAAGGAAAAGGTGATATGAAGTGCTGATTCTAACACTCAGGTAACACACTCGGGTAACGCACTGCACCAGACTGGAGGATGTAGGCTGGTTTTGATGTCTGGACTAAATGACAACAGTGTAAATATTTACGTGAAGCATAAATCTGTCCTTACAATGATGACACTAAGATAGCTATCTAGGTAGGCATCCTGAGCACCCTGAGCATACTGAAGTTTGATGGTGATTTTGCTGTTTTTACTGACTCGGAATGCAAGTGGCTTTGGGTAACCTTTCACCACTTGAATGTGGCAGTATCCTGGAATTGTCATAGCCTTTTGTGAGCTATGCAATCAGAAAATAAGTGAAGTTGAGTAGACTAGATAGAAAATGCTGAGGGTAATTTCTCCTTTATAGATTTTAATGATGAATCTCTATTGACGGTCTGCTAACTAAGTATATATAAAATGTAAGGAATATCAGTACGCCAGAGGATGCCAACAGTAGTTTGCTACATTTGGTTCTAGACCATTTCACCAAAACCCTGGGAGTTGTAGTCAGGGTGGTGGTAAGATAGAAGAGTACTTTGCATGGTTTCTCTGGCAGTGCCTTCTCTGGTGATCAGGGAGAAAACAGCAGAAGCAAGGTGAATCTCCATGTAACTTCCATCACAGTGATACAATGTAAAACTCTCATTATGAGACAGTTTCATTGTTGTGTTTTATTATCCTGTTATGTCATAAAGTGACATAATCTCCCAGGATCCCCATCACTTCTGTAGCCTGCAATGGTGAGAAATATCAGTATAAAATAGTTGTATTTTAATACTCTTCTAATGGAAGCAACATGCAAACAAGGAATGGAAACAGGTTGTCTTGATAGAAAAAAAAACACTTTATCTTGGTAGGGAAAAGATTTCTCTATCTACTGAAGAATGAAGTCTTCATGAGTACAGAGAGTCATTGATGGTAGCACAAATCATTAAAGGATAGAAAACTATACTAGGTCTTCTGTAGTTCAGAAAGGAAAGACTATGAAGTGACTATTAAATAAGTTAGATGATAATACTAGATAAACAAAATGAAACAGCAAAACAAAACATTTTACAACAGTATAAACCAATTCCATTGAAAGAAAATTGAAAATTAGTGTAAATATATTATTATCAGCTCATAAAATTTGAATTATTATTAAAGATATCAAATAATAGCTTAGTCTTTTTTCTGTACAAGATATTGACAGTCATTAAGTAGGAAATTGTATAACTCTCATCCAAGAGTCACTCAGCTCATGGATTCATTTTTAAAATTTCATTTATCTCAACAAATGCTTATTAAATCCTTAACATTCTCTAAGTATTGGAAAAAATGTTTGAATTACAAGGAAAATAAGAAACATGTAATTCCCTGACTTCATGGATTCTGTGTTTTAATAAAGGTTTCCCAAATGTCACGCCATGTTAAGGGTTATATAAGCAAGGATCAGGTGCTTGTTATAGAATAACAGGAGGTGACCTAATTTGGAAAGTATGATCAGACAATGCGACTCTGAAAAAATGACATTTAGGTGAGTTCACTTAAACTTCTCTCAGAAATCAGTTTAAAATTTTCACACCAAATATTTTACAACTTATTTCCTGTTTCTGGCTTGCAAACCTCACAGGAAATTTACAAAAGGAGGTATTTCACTTCCCTCTAGAACATGAGAATATAATTGCTACAGACTGATGTGCTCATTGACTTAATTAAATAATTTGGAGTCAAATTAGACTTATTTTGTTTGTCTTTAAGTTTAAAAATACATCTGAAAGTGAATGGAAGGAAAAGTACTTCTAAAAAAAAAAAAAGACCTCTAAGCCGCCTTCTAAAAATAAACATCAAAAAACCCAAGTAATTAACTAAATAGGCTTCATATTCGAAGAGAAATTACCAATTAACCTTCTCTGCCCCCCTAAGAGGGAAGACAGCTAGGAGAGCTGTGAGTGAGGAATTCCTACAGAGGATCTGATCCAGTCTGAGGGATGCCCTTGCTAAAGGCAATACTTACTTGAAAGAAAATCCCAGTCACCAATTTCACTTAAAGTTTAGAACCTCTTAAGGGCTGAAAGGGAGAGCTCTGTTTGTGGAGAGAAAAGCCAACAATCAAGACAAGGGGGGTTTGGTTAACAAAGCGGCTTTGCTTCAGCTCTTTTGTTCTGTAAGTTTAGGTTTGGTCCTGGACTTAAGCAAGGAAGATTATTTTATTTTGAGCTTAAAATGGTGAGATGCAGTAGGTAAACATTGTCTAAGCTATTTCATCTGAATTTGCTGATAAGAGGAGGATGCACTATTTGTGTTAGAATCAAACGCTCTTCTGGAACTCAGACACTGTGTGTTATGCTGACTACTTATGCTTGGTAAGTTAGGCTGTCCTTATGTTACCTACAATAATAGCACATAAAAACAACATCTGGCATGAAAATAAAAAATGGAATGCAGAAAGCCAGGTATTCTCTTGTCATTGCTCCTATAATTCTCTATTCACCTCTCATTTTCATACATAACAAACACTTTTTAAAGTGCTTGTTTAAAACTATTTGTCTTTACATTATGAACTCCAGGAGGTGTCTTTGTTATGTTTTGCCAAACTGTGTCTGACCTTAGAACATGTTAAACTTAAAACAAAATGGGGAATGCTCTATCTATCCTATTGAAAATGTATATACCCATGTTAACATGGACTTTTACCCATTTCTATAGTAAAATTATTTAGCTTGTTTGTTAGGAATGTTTGTAAGCTCCATGGACAACGAGTTTATCAATCGGCAGCTTCTGGTGTGATTCACGAAACATTTCTCTTGGAAACATTTTCTTTGGCTTTTTTCATCTTTTTAAAAAATATTTATTTTTATTGGAAAGGCAGATTTATAGAAAGGAGAGACACAGCGAAAGATTTCCCATCTGTTGGTTCATTCCAAAACCACTGCAACAGCTGGAGATGAGCCCATCTGAAGTCAGGATCGAGCTAGGAGCTTCTTCCAAATCTTCCATGTGTATTCAGTGTCCCAGGACTTGAGCCATCCTCCATTGCTTTTCTCAAGCTATATACACACCTGGATCGGAAGCAGAGCAACTGGATAAAGAGCCCATGCCCATATGAGATGCTGGCATTTGAAGGTGGAGTATTAATCAGTTGAGCCAATGTGCTGACTTTTCTTTGACTTCTGAGACAACATGTATGTTCCTTTGATATTTTTCTCTTTTCTTCAAACATAACATGCTTCAATATTAGCTGAGGTCTAGAATGCCTTCTCCATCAGCACTTCCAGTGATCTTTAGTGTCCAACTTAGCATTCACATTTTATCTATATCCTCAGGCCTCTTTGAATCCCAGTATCACATTTTACATGATGACTTGACTGGTATCTCAACATAATTTTTTCAATCATTTCTTCCTCTAAAGGAAAAATAAAGAGGATTATATTAGATATTTTTAAATAATTTTATTAGTCTGCAGTGATTAATAATCAGGAAACCTCAGTTTAATGGTGAACAAATAACTGCTGTGAGATATCAATATAGAAGCAGTCATTGTAGAATGGTGGGGGTTTTGGGAGCGGGGTGGGATGGCACTTGGTGCAAGATTTGGTTCAGGCAGTCTTTTGAGGTAGTTATTAGCAGTGACGATGCATAAATGTTAGAGGGACATGAATTCAATGTGATGTGTGACAACTATGAACGCAACTCTCATGTCCCTGCTTCTATCTAGCTGGGACATGAAACTGAACATGATTCCTTTTCTAGTTTCCAAGAAATGAAACATCAAAGCCCACTTCTTCTACCCCTCTCCTCAAGGTATTTGCAAATGAACAAGTATCCAACTTGGGCTTTCAAGCGTTGGGAGAACCTGTGATGGAACTTCCCTCAGCACTTGATCCCACTTGGCCTAACCGGTGGAGTGGCGAAACCCTTATGACCTTCCCTGCCTTGAAAAACTTCTATAATGTAGCAACTTTGAGGTCAATAAATTTACAGCAATAAATAGAAAAATGCTTTAGAGA
The DNA here is from genome assembly GCF_030435755.1 of Ochotona princeps. NCBI lineage: Eukaryota > Metazoa > Chordata > Mammalia > Lagomorpha > Ochotonidae > Ochotona > Ochotona princeps. Next base: position 56,240,695 of record NC_080834.1, read on the forward strand.
GATGGGCTCGTATACAAAAGCAAAGCAGGTGACTGATGCTGAGGAAATCCTGATAGGGGCTCCTAGGCAGTCTCAGTTTCCACAACTCACACCCACCCATGAAATGTCAGACTTGACTTATGTGCCATGCAACTCACAGGTTCAGTAACCTGGGGCCTAGTGAAAGTCTAAAGGATAGAATTACCTTGGTCACTTTACAGGGACCACAGGGACATGACTGAGTTACCATCGTTTTCTGCTCATCTTAGGCCTGGCACCTTACTTCGGCTTTTGTCCTTCAGGCCAGGATTAGAATAGATGCTGCAGCCCGCAGCTTGTTATGTAGTGGACCATTTGGCACACAGCAGGTATGCAAAAATAAAACAGAAAAGCAAGAAAACAAACAAAAGCTACTTGCTAAATTCAAGAAACAAAATGGTTCATTTAAAAAGTCTGGAAAACTTTATTTAAATTACCGCAAAACATAGCCTGACAATAAATTTTATACTCAGAGTTAATATTTAACAATGATTGGGACTGTTAGTATCAGTAACTAGAGTGTTAGAAACCTGGAATCATGGGGAAGGGGACAAAATGCAGTGCTAGAATACAGACAATTCTCCATAAAGTGTGGCAGAAGCTAGTAAAAGTAGATTCAGCAAGCTCAGGTGGCAGAAACTGACCTTCTGAGCACAGGTGTCAGTCGGTACAGTATTTCAAGTTTGAATTCCTAAAAGTTTTAAATAGATTTATTTCTGTTTATTGCAAAACCAGACATATAGACAGGAGGAGAGACAGAGAGGAAGATATTCTGTGTGATGATTCACTCCCAAGTGACTGCAATGGTCGGAATTAAGCCGATCCGAAGCCAGGAGCCAGGAACTTCTTACAGGTCTCCCACATGGGTGCAGGTTTCCAAGGCTTTAGGCCATCCTTGACTGCTTTCCCAGGCCACAGGCAGGGAGCTGGGTGAGAAGGTGGGCTGCAGGGATTACAAAAGGCACCCATATGGGATCCTGGTTTGTTCAAGGTGAGGACTTTAGCCACTAGGCCACTATGCTGGGTCCCAAGATGTTTTTAGCAGTAGACTTGAAGATGCAGAGAAAGCACATCAGAAATGAATTAGACGCTGGGTGGGCATTGCTGATGGACTTCATGTGGCTCACATGGAAGGACAAGTGTTAGGGAGACTTTCTGAGAACTGAGATTGACATGAGTATGAGAATATGGATTGAGTTTAGGAATGGAGTTGTAAATAGACAGGAAGGGAGGCTATTCCTATATATTCCCATACTATCTTTTTCTGGGTAAGGGTCTACAGAGAATGGAAGGAGTCCAGAATGTTGGAAATGCTATCAGAGCCATCATTTGTACTCTAAAATCTAAGAAACACAGCTGATGAAGAACTATGAAAAGTTCTGATATTCGGTCAAGTCCATTAGGCTGTATGAAGGAATGTAGCTTTATTCCAAGCACAAGCACCCAAAATGGGGAAATAGGGAACAGAATCCAGAAAATGTGACTTGCTTGTCTTGCGAGTAACTTAGTCATGAAAAAAGAGTTATCAAATATTGACTGTGCACTAGACACTGTACGTCCATTTTAACTTGATTTCTGCAATGCTATAATAGCTGGCATACTGATTTAGCTGAAGAGGAAATTGAAAGGTTGATGCCATTCCCATAACCACATGGTCTGGAAGTGCCCAGAACTAAAATTTGAATCCTGAATTAGTTGGAGTTTGCGCTCTTTTTCACTATTTTCTGATTGGTGTGCATTAGAATTTCCTTGGAATCTTTAAATAATAACTGCTGATTTGGCACCATCTCCAGGCATCGTTTGTGGTTCTTGTGGTTTGTGCCCCAGGTAATGTTAATGTTCCTATTTTCACAGTCTTCTATAGGTGATTCAATGGTATCCTTGGGATTGAGGGCCATTACTGTGCAATGATGGAGTGTGTGTGTGCAATGTACTATATTATGATATTTTAAAAGTGAAATCTAGGGCCAACAATATGATTCTTACCTTAAAACTTGTTAGAAAGGCAGAAATTATGAATCAGATGCTTTAAGAGTAAGTTCTAATAATCTTTACTTTTAAAAAGACTATCAAATATACACTGACATTTGTTTCAGAATATTTAAGCTAGCTGTCAAGGGCTCTGGGTTTGGGTTTTGATTTGGCATTTCCAAACTCAATTTCTTCAAATATAGACGACTTCTCTGATAAATATACATACACTTTATATAGATCACCTGGACAATAGCGAATACTTAATCAATAGTAATATATACTATGAGGCAGGTATTTCAAAAACAGCAATGGGTCAGAAACTGAACTTATACACGAGCCCAAGTTTGGAAATCTGAGGTAATTATGGTAACATGAAGTAGATTATCAGAGCATTGTGTAAGTGCAAGATCCTTTGGTGAAGATTCCAGTAGCCAATGTTGAAAATTGACTTAAAATACTGAACTTACTTAGTATTTTAAAAAGATGCCTTCCCTATCACATGTGGAATTGAAGCATGCTGTTGGGTATTTAATATTGTTATTAGATAAAAGCATTATTGATTTGCACCTAGTTTCACCTATATAGTTGCTCTGCATGCTTAGAAAAGTTTTGGTAATGCCAGGTAGAGTGAAAAATTGGTTAGATTTTGACTTTTGGCTTTGGTATACTTCCTCTTTGAACTAAACTTCATTGCCTTTGTTGTCCCTTAGGGATTTAGTGTTCCACTAGGAGGAAGCTGAATGCTGGGAATATGGAAATGATTCATGGTATTTTAAGTTAGATCCACTCCTTTATTCTGGATACTCTTGTAATTTAGTGACTAGTACCTACGTGTGCACAAGTGTTTAAACTATTCATACAGTGTTTGTTATTAAAGATTGCTATTAATTTCAAAATAGTTCATAATGACTGTGTGTTTTGTATGTATATACAAATTATAAAATAGTCATACCAGTAAATGCCCTCACAGTCTTTTAGGGTGTTTGCACTGGACTTAGCATCATCACTGAAGCTGTCTGTAATTTGAGGAGGGTGAGCTATTACAACATAGAATTGAAGGTGGATTTGATTTTTTTTTTGTTTCCAAAGATGCTGCCAGTAGATTAAATAAAATCCTGGAGATGCTTCAAAAGTTTTGTAATACAATGAGAGCTAAAGATTGCTTGGGAATGGATAGGTAGAAAAAGAAATTATCAGGCAAGAGGGAACTATTGATTTGAGAACATTTGCTGAGAAATCCAAGTATGGGAAATTTCATACATAGCATCAAGAATATCCTTAAAAGCAAGTCACCATACTTAAGGAACTAAAGACAATTTACTTATTGACTTAAAAGTTCAGTTTTGCTTTAACATTTTTAAGGATTTAGAATAAAATTATTTAACTTTATATTTATTTTATATTCAAATATGAATTTAACATGTGCTCTACTCAGATGTATAATTTTATGCAGCTTGTAACATGATCATATCATTTGTACAGAAAAATACTAATAAATGGATTAAAAGATGTATATCGTAGTATAACAGAGTTTGAATTGTGATAATGGCATTGGTCTCATTAAAAATGAAAATTTTTTTAATGTGAAAACAGGCATGAATTTGGATGACAATAAAGAGGGAGAATCCTAGTCCATTCACTTAGGAAATGTTCCACAATACCTTACATTGAAATGTATTATATCATGAAATCTAAATCAGTGTAAATGAGATGATTAAGCTTTCATATACATACTTGTGCCTTTCTTTGGAAATATGCTCATCACTGATTTTCTCTTGCATGTTTGTTGAAAAGAGAGCCTTATTCTTGTTAACCTTAACCTGTTTAGCTTATAAAAGATATGTAAGACATTTACTCTAGTAATCAATAAAAGAAAAAAGGTTACCATAGTAACTAGTATACTTTGAGTACTCTTATTAAGTAACCTCTTGGGGTAGTTTTTCATTTGAAATCTCTTATTAGCCACATGAATTCCAACACTGTTGCATTTGTAAAGAAAAATAGCTTTTTTTTTTTTTTACTAATTGCATAAGTCATTATATTTAGAGAAGTTGTTTAGCATATAGATTGAGTGCTTTGGCTGTTTGAGAAATTTTAGTAATTGCAATAATTTAAAAGTACTTTCAAAAATACATTGAGTGCCTCTGACCAGCAGCGACACTAACGATGAGGCACACTCTTGAGGGTCTGAGAAAAGCCAGAACTGCAACCAGACCCCTTGTTGCCAAAAGCAGCTGCGTTTATACCCTTCCCTTTGCTGCCTTTTTCCCCTTTGGTCTTATATTTTACTCCCGAAGGTCTTAGCTTTACTCTGCTGCTTTTCTCCCCGTACGCCTTTACTGCTTTCGTACTGCTTTTGTAACCCCTCTCTGCTGCTTTTCTCTCCGCTCTTGTCCCCATAAGTCTTATTGTTTTTCTACCCCTCTCTGCTGCCTCGTTCTTCTCGTTCCTTCTGTCGTTCTTCCCCTTGTCCTTCTCGTCCCGTACACCTTAGCTTTTCCCTTAGCTTTTCTACTCCTCTCTGCTACTCCGCTCTTCCCGTTCCGTCTGTCGTTTTTCTCCCAGTCTTTCTCCTTGTTGTACCCTCCTTTAGCTTTTACTGGCTGCTTTTATACCGCTCTCCACCAATCACTTCTCCCCGTGGGTCCACTTGGGGCTACCTAATAGGCCAGTAGCGATGACATAATCACAGCGAGGACATCAGCCTATCCCTATGACTTCCTGTTTACCTGCTGGCGAGACCAACTCTGCCTCCTGGCCCTGGGTCAGCTGCCATCTTGCAACAACCCCTCCCAATGCCAGGAGCGACTTTGGCACCCCACTGCCCACAATTGAGAATAGTAGAAGTGGTTGAATATTGTTTAAGTGACTAGACTCAGAGTTTTAATCTTCAGAAAAAGACTTGGAGTTAAAAGGATAAGATATTGACGTCTTTTTTATCCTGACAAGTTTTTCTTGGGAATGACTATATCCTGTTAATAGGAATCTATCTTAGAAACTAAGATCATATAAAGTACAGAAAACCTTGCTTCACTGTAGTACATTTTGCAGTTTGCCATAAATAGCACACACATGATTTTTGCGGTGCAAGAGTGGACATGGAGTTCTGGAAATTTAGCAGCTTCTTCATATGACACAGTCTCCTGCTGTTCAGCCTTCCTGTGTTTGAAATGATTTCAGCATTTCTGCACATCTTTATCCCTATCCTGCTCCAATATTTTTTGGCTTACTTATATTTGTTCTTTAGATCTTAACTGAGAAATCACATTCTCTGAGACTATGTATTGTTCTGATTTCCTCTAATATAGACTAAGGCTCTTGTGATGAGCTTGTGTAATGTCACTTTGAAGAAAGTGTCATGCTTACGTATATTGTAATATCTGTCACCTACTAGCTGGGATCTCCTAGAAGGAAAGGGATTGAAGATTCTTTTAGTTTTTTGACTATAGCAGATTTTCAGGAACTATTGTATTACATAGCTGTATTTGCTTCCTAGGGTCGCCATGACAAAATACCACAACTGAGTGACTTAAAACAACAGGTTTATTTTATGTGGTTCTGAAGGCTAGACACCTGGAAACAGATGTTGATGAAGTTGGTTCCTCTGAGAGGCTCTGAGGCAGAATGTGGGGAGCGGGGTGCTAAAGCTGCTCCTGGGACTGGGAGGGGCTGTTGCAAGATGGCGGCTGGCCCAGGGCCAGGAGGCAGAGCTGGTCCCGCCAGTAGGTAAGCAGGATAGGCTAATACTCCCGTGGTGATTACTGGCCTATCACATAGCGCCAAGTGGACCCACGGGGAGAAGTGATTGGTGGAGAACTATATAAAAGTAGTGGGTAAAAGCTAGTGGGAAGACAGACGGATGAAGATGGACAGAGGACGGACAGATGGACAGACAGGACAGATGGCGACATGGAGACAGACTGGGGGGTGACGAGGAGACTGGGGGGCGAGGAGGAGAAAGACTGGGGAATGAAGCAGAGAGTACGGGAAGAAAAGTGGGAAGAAGGGTGGCAGAAGAAGCGGGTAGGAAAGCTGAGACCAATGGGGACAGGTGCAGCGGAGAGAAGGTTTTAAATGCAGCCGCTTTTGGCAGTGAGAGGTCCGGTTGCCAGCTTTTCCCGGACCCTCAAGAGTATGACTCGGCGTTTTTGGTGTTGCTGCTGCTGGGTGGCTGCGACAGCAGAATCTGCTGTGTCCTCCTCTTCCAGCATCCTTGCAGATTCTAGTAATTCTTGGTGCTCCTTGGCTAGTAGGTGCTTCACTTCTTCCAATCCTCTGCTCTTCCCCTTTTCTTACAGGACATCCATGATATTCAATTAGGGCCTTTTACACTAAAAGATATTACACCACAAAATCTTTTAGTAGACACAATTTTACCTGCAATAAACCTACTAAGACACCTTCACTTTAAAGATAAGAAGGTATAAAACGCATTCCTAATCAGAGACAGGTCAGTTTCAAATTTGTTACCTCATTATTTAGACTCGTAATAGGTCAATATTTACAGAACTGAAAGCATTTGATCTCATTACTTTAATTGTTTTAAACATTCAGTCTTGAATATTTCTTGGAAATTTTGTTTATTAATATTAGAGCCCTTGATTAAATCACTAAATATGTGAATTTGCCGTAGGCACAATTTCAGCCATTTTAGAAAGAAGAAAAATTCCTTTGCAGCAACTTCAAAAAGAATTAGATCCAAACAGCTCTATTGCATTCATGCTCATTAACTCTGTAACTCAAAATCTTTTATTTCTAATTTGGGTCATCTTTATTTGGCACTCATCTCAAAGTAGAGGTAGAGAAGGTAAAAGAAAAGCTATTTTGTGGCATTTGGCAATTGGTTGATTACTATGCAGATTTTATTTAAGATAACAAAATATGCATCTACTGTTTTTTTTCAAATTACATATTCAATCTTAATTAGACATAGCAATTATTGACTTAAATTGACTGGTTTAAATACATAATTTGATATTGAACTAGTTTCTCAGTAACAGTTATTGCCATTTTGTACATATGGTTTCAGATATAGACTCAGCTACGTTGCCTGCATGTAACAGGAAGAGGATTGGGACGTAAAAATCAGCCCATGTTGGCAAGGACCAGAGATGCTTTCAGAATTCCAGGTAGAGGAAAGCAAATCTTATGCTTGAGCTTAGCGAGGGAGTTTTGAGTGTACTCTGTGTATTTATATGTGCACATGTATGTATGTTGTACTTGCTCTTAGTTTACTGTGTTTTTGAATCTAATTGAGTACAAAGGTGGATAGCTAGAAATACGCAGGAAAGAATCGCAATAGGCCTGGACGTATGTTACATAAATGGATGGTGCTGTTATGGGTAGTTATTTTATAACCTCCAAAATGTATGTCTCCTGAATTCGCTACACAAACAGTGCTTTAGAATTTTAAAATTTAGGAAATTCTCACAAGGGGCTTTATTATATTATTATTCTGCTGAGCCAGTAGGGGGAAGTCACACATTACTTTTTGGTGGGATTCAGAAATGCTCCTTCAGACTTTATCTTATGATCTATCTTCTTGCTAAAAAAAATGAAATAAAGTACTTGTGGTTATGATTTCATAAGAACACTAGTATCAATTCTCAAAAACTTACCCTATGGGGCTCGGCAGTGTGGCCTAGTGGCTAAGGTCCTCGCCTTGATCCCATATGGCCACTGGTTCTAATCCCGGCAGCTCCACTTCCTCTTTATCTCTCCTCCTCTCAGTATATCTGACTTTGTAATAAAAATAAAATAAATCTTAAAAAAAAAACAATCAAACAAAAAAAACTTACCCTAAACCTTAAATTCCTTGCTGTCTTTTAATTAAAAAGAAGATGAAATGTCCCAATGTCCCTGGTAAGACATTACTTCCTTGTTGATGTTTATAGTGCTTCCAAGTTGCTAAGTTCATTTTTGATATCAGAAACTTAATTACTGAATTTAAATGGCAGTGAAAAAATAAGGGGATTTCTGTTTTAGTGCTAAAAGTAAATTATTTTAACATTTGCCACTGCAGTTTCATCTGATTTGTTGGACTACAGTTTCAGTTTGCAAATATCTTTTGAAGAAGCTAAACATCTTAGATTTTAAGATACAAGCAAAAATAGCTCTTTGCTGACACAAAACATAATCTCAGCACTATATGGGTATTGTTTCTGAGAATATAGGAGCTGATTGCATCATAGCGTGTGTTTTCTGTAGGGGAAAAAGTACCGTAATGCTTACATGGCTAAATAAGGAATGGCCTCAGATAATACATTGTGTAGTTTTGAGTGACACAGAAGAATGATATCATTATTGTCTGTAGCTTGGTTCTGTACTACGTTAACTAGGTTGACGACTGTTCCAGCAAGAGTCATTCACTCATTTTGTAAAATTTGAGCATCTGCATTTAATTGATGCATTGTTTCTGTTTACTACAGCTGCTTGCAATAGACTCAAATGACAATTTTGCAGCTACATATTAAAAAGTCACACACACACACATACAAAACATCCAAAGTGGAACATACTTTGAAACAAACATGTAATCTAAGTATGAGTAAGCTGTTTAAAATAATGAAAATTGGAATGAGTTAATCTCATGCATGTAAACTCATTTGAAAAGTTGTATACTTTTCAAAGTAAATGGTTAGATAATGATTACTTCTGAAATTATACCCTCTCAATCAAAATTATTGTGTTAGCATTTATATAGACATTAAAATTAGAGAAAAATGGGAAAATATTCAAATATTTCACCAATATGAAAAATTAAAAGATAATTATGAAATAAGACTTAGATTAAGAAACAGAACAAAAAGCATTAAAATAACATTTACAATAAAAATAAAATATAACTTATGTACAGTGTACTTTGGAAGCTTAATAATTTCACATACATGTAGACATATGTGCTTAAGGGAAGAAAAAAATTATATTGGCATAAAAAGCAGCAGAAAAGGTAATGAGATAACTATATCTTCAATCTGTATCTTTGACCACTGGGACTTTTTTCAAAGTATTAGGTCAGGGCTTGGTACATTGACTGGGTGGCTAAATACTTGCCTTGCAAGTATCAGATCCCATATGGGTGATGGTTCATGTCCTGGCTGCTCCACTTCCCATCCAACTCCCTATTTGTGGCCTGAGAAAGCATAGAAGGATGGCCCAACGTCTTGGGATGCTGCACCCACGTGGGAGTCTGGGAAGAAGCTTCTGACTTCTGGCTTTGGATCAGCTCAGCTCCAGCCCTTGCAGTACTTGGATAATGATCCAGCAGATGGAAGATCTTTTTTCTATGTCTCCTTCTCTCTGTAAATTTGCTTTTCTAATAAAAGAAAGAAATCAATATTTAAAACAAATGCAATAAAGTGTTAAATCAGGAATGCATGTAGTAACCAGACTTTGGAAGAGCATTCCAATGTGCTATTAATTGAAATCACAAATAGCTAATGAAACACTTGATTTCATTCATTAGAGAAAATACTGAGTTATGAGTCTTTTCTTGCACTGAAGTTAAAATTTTAAGCTTCTCTTCCAAGGAAGTGACTTTTTCTCAAAGCTTTATGTTCAGCAGCTGAATTTTAAAGGTCTGAGAACATAGCAGTTACATACTAAGTCTAGTGTAAACCTGACCTAGATTAGTTATCTTTATTGGCTAAAAATAATGAAAAATGTCAATAAAGTCTAGACACTGGTAAAAAGATATTTAAAATAACTATCAATCTTAGGAACTGAGTGAGACTTACTAACAAATTTGGTACAGAACAATCAGGTGGAAATTAAGTATTTTCTTCTACTTAGATTATGTGCTTTCAATAGTAAGATATAAAACTTGTATATAATTCCTCACTAACTCTTTGAAGAACAATTGCCACAGTAGACATACTAAGGAAGTGATTATGAATGATTTCTGTTTAATTTGTATATCATTTACATTTGGAAATGTAATCACACTGTCTCATTTTTATTTCTGTTGATTGGTGATCAGGATTGATACTACAAAGTATATGATACAACATATGATGGACTGAGATGTGTGGCTTTTTCACTACCAGCAGCCTTTAAATTTCTTTTATTTGAAATATCTTTAATGTGTCTCAAGGTAAGTTAGGGGCAGTAATATAGTCAAAAAAAAAAAAGGAGTAGGGCTCTTGCCTTAAAGAGCTCATTTGCATTTAATATTACAGGGATTTATATGTGAGAATTAAGTGGCCTGAATTTCAAGTAGTTTACACAAAAATGGGAATAATGCGACGTGCTGTAATCATATTGTGTCAATATTCAGGCAGGGCACAGAAGGAATACACAATAGATTTTGAAAACCAATCAAATTAATCACAGCATAAGCTGTGAAAGAGAGCGCGAAAGATTGCTCCTCATCAGGTCTCGCTGTGATGATGAAGGAAACAGATTACCAGGTTGTAGATACAGAATTGTGGAAATGCTTATCAAGAACTTACTTCTGATAATAAGTGGGGCATTCCTACAATATGTGGACATAAATTGAATCTCTCAGGTGATTCACAGTATATTTTAAGATAAGCAACTTAAACACAAATACAAAGTCATTCAACTCAGATTAAGCAATAATTGAAGATACACAGAAACATGTAAAGAAAAAAGAGGAAATGCGAAAAACAAGCAAAACACCAAAAGAATACAAGCTTTTGAAGTGTGGATGGTCCAGAAGTACAATTGCAGCTTCCACCTGTTCTTTTATCATTGTACTGCCCTCTTAACTGTTGTGTTCAATGCAATTAAAATGCCTAACAGTCACCCAACACTTGGACTTTACCTTAAGTGCCTGGAATGTTGACTGAGGAAAGACGAGAGATGGCCAAAGCCAGAACTTGCTTGCTATGTTTTCCCACCTTCTTTCTCCTTAGTTCCTTGGCTTATCTAAAAGAAATCTCTAAACAAAATGATGCATGTAGTAAAAATAAGTATCTATTTAGGGAATGAATGATGGTGGTATCACCAGCCTCTAAGAATATTTCAATCCAGGGTTTAGAAAGTGTATAAATATGGCAAGTTTTTGGAAAGCAATAAGGCAGAATGATTCTTTGAAACGAGAATTTATCTGATGAGAATTTTAGTTTCAGCATTGTCTACCAGTGATTTTGAGCCTATTGTTTATTTTCTTGTTCTTGTACATAAAATGGAGCTGCTACAGTTTGCGTCATGTGATTGTTGTGAAGATGAAATGATATAGGGTTGGTTTTGTGGTGCCATGAGATAAACTCTTGCCAACGTCTCATATAGGAGGACCTGTCGGAGACCCAACTAATGCGCTTCTAACTCAGCTTCCTATTAATGTTCCTGGAAAGGTTGTTAGTGGGTGATGGCTCATCTATTTGGGTCCCTGATATCCATGTGAAAAGTCTGGAAAGTCCCTGGCTCTTGGTTCTGTCTTGGTTGAGCCCTGGGTTTTGCAGCCATTGGAGGGTGAACTAATGGATAGAGGCTCTCTCTCTCTCTCTTTCTCTTTCTCTAAAATACATTGCCTTTCAAACAAATGAACAAAATGCTAAATAAATCTTAAAATGTAATGACGTGGGTCAACCAATTACTGAAGTGATTGATAGAGGTGCTTGACTGCTAATAGCCTCACAATTCTCTTCACTGTTTAAAATTTTCACCATTAGAAAATGAATGCTAGTTGGGGATCAGATCTCCACAATTAATAAATCTGGACACTGGAGAATTGTGTACAAACCTGAATTAGATTCCAGTACTATGGAATCCAGTATTAGTATTCCAGTACTATGGAATCCAGTATTAGATTCCAGTACTTCCAAACTTAACAACATACAATAATATAGTTTGTGTGGGTAAAGGGTCTAGGTACAAGTTGGTTGTATCCTTTTTTTCTTGCAAATCTGGAATCTAGTTATTATACATTCTCATTTGGAAATTTGGCTTGGTAAAATCTGTAAACTCCTCCAGGTTGTTGAAGATCTCTTTTCTTTGTGGGCATATAACTAAGTTCTCTATTTTTGTTGTTTATTTTGCTAGCTGTTGACTTGAAACTATTCTGAGTTCCTGGTCAATCTCCTTTACCTTCCTCAGTTTTCCTTTCATAATCAGCTCACATCTTGGCTGACTTTCTAGGTCAGTAGAAGACTATCACCCCAGGCTACTATGAGAGCCTTATATAATGTAAAGCTATTATATTACTAACATCTCATCACCTCTTCCACATTCTATTGGTTAGACATATTCACAGGTTTTGTCTACACTGAAAGAAAAATAATTACTCAAGGATGTGTCTCCTTTGGGAATGCACAAAGGTAGATTGATCACAGTTAGTTAAAATACCTTCTTTAAAAAAAATCACAAAATAGTAATACACACATGCACACTCACACACACACAAACACACATACCCCTGAGACAAATTACCTGTACAATTAGAAAATTATTTATCCTAGCATTTCAGGGCAGTAGCTTGTAACCCTGTAATTATTGAGTTCTAAAGAAAGCATATACACACTGGAAAGAAATATTTAAATACTTCTAAAGTACATTCAAAATAAGGAAAAATGCTTATTTAGGAAGAAAATTATATATTAAGTAAAATCACAAGAAGAAAAAATGGATGAGAATTATTGATATATATATAATTAACTAGTTTCTTAAATGAGATATACAATCAAATATAGTTAAGAAAGTGGTGAGTGTACTAATATTTTAGATAAATTTTAGGCTTTTTGTTAATACAGTTTGGGAAACATTTTTATAAGCGTAGATCTATTTATCCTGGAGAATCTTAGATGTTGTCATTAGTCATGATCAAAACATATGGTATAAATTTCATTGTATTTCAGTTAATTCTATACTTTTCTAGTTAGATACTCAACAAATAATGGAGAAATATGTCCGAGTTCACATTTATATGTAACCTGATCTATGATAATATCATGGACTGTCATGAAAGACTTTTGTATTTTTAAAATTTTAAAGCCTTCCCTGAACTTACACATTGATTAAATAAACATTCTTTAGAGTAGAAATTAAAATGTACCTACCATGTAAGAGGATCAGTCATCAAAGATGCTTTCTAAATTTTATGTCCCCAGACAGCCATCAGACAGCAGCAGAAAAATGCATTTTGAAGCCATGGAGTCTCCAGTTTTTATCTCTGACATTCTGTCGAGATTCGACAGATGGAAGCCCAGCAGTAGACATGTGGATTGGATGCCAAATGAGACACATATACATAGCAGAGTTGTGCCCTACCCAGGTGGTCATTTTCTCCTCTCCAGAACCTTTAACAAGGCTCATTCCAAACTTTACTACGCTGTAGCGATAGTGGCACAATCTTTAGTCACTGGTGAATGTCAGGGGGCTCTTTGCTTTCTGCATAAGGAACTTTAGCATGCTCTCTGCTCCGTGCATATGTCCAAGTTGACAGCCAGTTGGCATGGCTGCTGATGTGTCTCTGTCAAATCTCCTATCACCTTAGGGATGGAAATAGATTATTTGAGTATGTCAGCAAGAATGTTACCATTGGCTGAGGAAAGATATATGGGGAAATTAAAATTTTGAAGATATTTGGGAAATAACTTTAAAAATTATCTCTATCATCTAAACCAGAAAATTATTTATTTGTTAGCATATCAGAAAATTCTAACAAAGAAGAAAATGTTCTTTATAATCTTTGCCAAGATTTCCATTCTCTTCAGTAGCTAAATAAAACACGTATCAACCAAGAGAACTAAAAAAAGGGTAGATGAGTCAGACGAGGGATTTAAGTTTTTCTAACACAACATCATGCAAGCTATTGCAATCGTCACACTAATAACCAGCATTTTAATTCACTAAAATTATAATATATTTGATCACTGTATGATTTAGAATCATGTAGATGTTCTAAGAATATAATATAATTGATTTCAGACATTTTTAGGATGATGGCTATGCTTTCATGTTCACGTACGCAATCATATGTTCTCATATCTACTTGGCAATTCAGCCAACAGAAGGCACCTAAATAATTTCACTTGATATTTATCCGATAAACATGATAATATTAACATGTTTAATCATGTTGAAGAAGTTAAATATGAATCAGTTATCAAAATACTCCTTTTAAATTGAACTTAAAATTTTGCTAACATTTTATCAGGAATGAAAAATAAAGATTTATTTATTTATGTTGGGAAGGCAGGTTTACAGAGAGAATGAGATACAGAGAGAAAGATTTTCTATCTGCTGGTTCACTTACCAAGTGGCCACAAATGCTGGAACTGAGTTGATCTGAAGTCAGGAACCAGGAGCCTCTTCCCTGTCTCCCACATGGGTGCAAGTCTCAAGGCTTTGGGCCATCTTCCACTGCTTTCCCAGGCCACAAGCAAGGAGCGTCATAGGAAGTGGAATCCATGAATCAGTGCCCACATGGGATCCCAATGGATGCAGGGCAAGGATTTAGCCAAGAATGAAAATTTTGAACTTTGGCTTTTCTGCAGCAGTCTTGACAGAGCAGAATTATAGACTTGCAATTAAATGATCAAGCTGAATCCAGAACATTCTGGCCCATTAAAGATTAAGAGTAATTATCTGATTTCCAGTCTGAGGAATAACCAATCCTTCACCCCCAATTAGCCCCTTTTGACTTTACTTCTACAACCAACCTGTCTTCAATTTGCCTGCACTAGCTTTATCCTCCTCCATTGCTGACTTTAACTGGAGATTCTTCATGTCTTTCATGTTAGACCACACTTTCTCAACTTGATAAGAAGAAATAGGATTTATTAATCAAATTTAACAATGGTGTAGAACTGTTACGGATTGCTTGTGATAATTGGAGTGATTCAAGCCTATCCCAGGTAAAGAGACAAAAATGGCCACCGTGTATACAAATTCCATAGACGTTACTGTCTCCACCAAATCCTCTAGCCGTCTCCAAACTGTCATATTTGTGTGCATGTCTTTACATAGAGACCATTTTGTCTGGCAGTCACTGCAATCAGCCTTTTTCTTCCTTTCTTTTATCAATTATACCTGTCTTATTAGTAGAAAAGCAGAATCAGAAGCCAGAGACTGGAATCCAAGCCAGGGACTTTGATGCAGGCCATAGGTTCCTCGCCTTTATCACAAGATCAAACAGCCACATCAAGACAGATTCTTTGTATGTGTTTTCTCAGAACAATTGTATAGAAACCTTTTGCAATAGACTTATTGGAGCTCATACAGCAAACAATAGCAACAGTGTTCAAGTTCAGCTCTTTTTTCCAAGCCCTTCTTTCATCAAACTAGGGTCTTGTATTGTCAAAATCGATACCATAGAGAGCTGTAATAAGCTATGTGTCTCTCTATCTATACAACAGTTTCTTGAAGGTTAATACCCCCTTTAAAAAAGATTTATATATTTATTTTTGAAAATCAGAGTTGGAAAGAGAGAAAGAAAGGTCTTCTATCCACCTGTTCACTCTCAACGGGTCTGCACCAGATTGAACCAATAACCAGGAGCTTCATCCAAGTCTCTCAGCATGGCTAGCAATGGTCCACGCATTATCTGCATTATCTGCTGCCTTTACTCAGCCATTAGTAGGGAGCTGCGTTAGAAGTGGAACAAGCAGGATCTAAATAGCACCCAAATGGGATGTTGGCATTGCAGGTGGTAGCTTTACCTGTTACCCAGAGTACTTGTCCCTAAACTAATTCCTTTTTATTTGCTTTTGAGTGGCCTATTCAAAACTGGGCACATGGTAAACACATGACAAATGCTTGATGAATGAATAGATTGCTAAGTCTTGACCAGTTCATGGACCTTGTGAACAATAACATTTCTTTCAGTTTAAAATCAGACTTTCCAAGAGCTTTGGTTCTCAAATCTTGGCTGCATCCCAACAAAGTCCTGAAATCAGCACCAAGTTAAAGCATTTACAAAAAATCAAGATAAACTTTCCCGTAAGGAAAGATCTAGAAGCAATAGAAGGATGGCAGATTTAGAAAACAGAAACATAATTAATTCTCAGAATCCATGTGAACACAACCAACCTGGAATCAAAGAAAAAAAAATTAAGTATTTTACAAATACACAAGATTTTACCTTTTAATTATTTCCTAGAAAACATGGTACAGTAAATAATTACATAGCATATGCTTTTTGTTAGATTTTGTAGATAATTTAGAGATGCTTTAAAGTTTCTGGAGGCATGTGCAAAGATTACATACAAATATTATGTCACTATATATTGGGGCTTCATCAGCTGCAGATTTTTGTATCAGATGATAATGCTGGAACCAATTCCATGAAGATTCTGATTAATAACTGTCCAATATAATGTATCAATAATTTTATGTCAAGATTACCCCAGTTGTTTCATTTCAGAATTAAATAAAAATAAACATTTTCAATAAATTACTGACAGCATTAAAGAAATGGAATTTTTTGATAAGTATGAAAAAAGTATGCAAAATAATTTGAAGCATAAGGGCAAGGGTTCTGTGGGGAGTTTCGATTTGATTTTGAAGCAGGAAACATCAGATGGATACAGTACAATATGGCAAGAATGACAGTATAGTGATTTGGGGATTCTAGTGACTTGGGCAAGGGAGTGTCAATGTATGTAAAAGGGGAAATGGCAGAAAAATGCATTTAGTCCTGAGAAAACCCAGAGGAAAAGTGAATCTGCCATTTGCTTCTTGTATTTCTGTCAACTGCAGGCTGACTGCTGCAGACACAGATGGGCTCCCTTGCAAATGTGAGTCCTTACACTATGGAAAGAAAATGTGTCTTAAAGTCCTTTATGACACGAGCAGCTGAGTATATACACAATTTGGAAGTGCAAATCAGAACCTTTAATGTTTTGGATTTAAAATGTGAAGCTCTCATGATGCCATTTCAACATAATCCCCCCAGTTTTTGTTTCTACTTTGGTTTTATCTATGCTTTGTTTGCAGAAGTCATGCAATATTCATCATAAAGAGAGAAATTAAGGACACCAGAACTGGAGGAGGACATGAGGATCAGCAAATTCAATGACTTCATTGCAAAGAGGAGAGAATGGAAACATAGAAACAAGACAGGGTTTTGAAAGTTATCCCACCGGAGGGTGGTAAGCAGGTCCAGGATTGTGAGCTCTAGATTCGAGATTCAGTCTCCCTTCTCCTGTAGTGCACAGTTCCAATGTCATCATTTCACTAATCTTTTTAAACCTAAAAATGTCTTACGTAGACAAATATCATGGATATTTGAATATTTTAGGACTTCCTGTAGTTAAGGAATTAGCACATAAAGTTTGTGTATGGCATTAAAATGCAAAATCTTTTTTTTTAATTCATTAATTACATTTTATTATGTGACACAGTTTCATAGGTACTGGGATTCTCCCCACCCCTCCCCATACCCTCCCCCCATGGTGGATTCCTCCACCTTGTTGCATAGCCACAGTTCAAGTTTAGTTGAGATTCCCTCTTTTAAAATGCAAAATCTTTCTGCATCTAATACTGGTAAAATTATAGGAACTAATAGGAAAATGTACTTCACAAAAAAGGACTTGTATAATGGACGAGTGTCTCATTATATATATTTAAAATTTTCTTAAACCTGTGTATGCATTTTTTGCATTTATTTTGAGAAGCAGGGAGGAAGAAGAAGAAGAAAAATAAGAGAAAAGAGAGGAGAGAGAGTGAGAGAGTGAGAGAGAGAGAGAGACAGAAAGCAAGAGAGAAACTGGACTGGGCTTTCTATATTTGTTTCAGTGAACCAATCACATGAGCTATAAACTGGTACTCCCCAAGATGTCCATCAGTGGGAAATGAAACTGGGAGTGGATCTGAAACTCACATCCAGATTTTCCCATTTGTAATGTGGGTACTCCAAGCATGTCTTAATAACTAAGTGAAACGCTTGCCTCTTTATCTTTTAACTGAAGACATTGTGCATGATAATCCCTATGGACATTTCAGTGTTAAAGCCTTGAATTATTATTTATAAAGCTAGAAAGGTCAAAAAGCCTGCATTTTTGGAGTCTGCCATATCTCACTTAAAATCCTCAGACTTCCTCTGCGTAACTCGGAAATTTACATAGCTTATCTGGAGCTCATTTTTCATCTGCAAAATGGAGTTATTTCAATGACCTTGCAGGCTTTCATGTGACCATCAAATGAGATCAAACTTGAAGCTGCCAGCATATTACCTGGCACATAGAAGTTGTTGATAAATAGGAATTATTGTCAGGATATTTTTACAGACCAAGGAAAATCACATTTCCTGTGAGAGGCATGCCAAATAGGATGTTCTAGTTACTGTTTGCACTTCTCACCAGTGAAGGTGTCCATGAATGGAAATTAGCACTGTGTGTGAGCCTCATGGGATTCATGTGTTGCTAAGGCAACCACTAATTTCCAGATCAGCGTAAATAGTTTCACAAAATGTACAGCTTCCCTTAACAAATTGGATTCCAGTGAAGGACACACCTTTCCTTCCCCTGCCGCTTCACGCGCAAGTTAAGGTTGTGCACCTGCAGCTATGTGTGCCAGGGGCTACTTTCATCTTCTGCCGGTGACTCTCTGAAGGTAACAGTCAGTAACCAAGATCCCTGAGGTCTGTCAGCTTTACCCAGTCTTTACTTTTTGTACTTTGTCAAGTTGAAGTCACATTTCTTGACTCACTCAGTAGGGCACTGAAGCAGCTTCTTGGCACATTCATGTAACAGGCTTCTAAGCAAAGAAGCCATGCAGGTTGCAGTCACCCCCTTCTGTCTTCCTTTCCATGCTTCCCCTACTCACTCATATGAATTCCTGCAGAGAATGAACCTATTATTAAGCCAGTATTGCCTCTCCTGCTACATTCTGGTGTTAAATTAGTCCTCTTCATTGTTGCAAATAATAGGCAACCACTTATATATCAATGAAAATTCGCTGCACTGCTGTGGGATTATTTCAGCCCTTGATAAATGACATATTCCTGCTATTGTTTATGGGGAGCGAATTTAAGACTCTTTTGCTTCCTTTTAAATCTTTTCTTTTGGGAGGAATGGCCAATCTTCCTCATGTACTTAGCATATTTTCTCCTTCAATCCTTTTGAACAATGAATACTGTGACAGTGGCATCTTTTTGCAGTGATTCTGAGAGTTGACTACAGTTTTTGAATATGCAGTAGCAAGACATGAATACAATAGTAAAAACTCATGGAAGCATGTTAATTACCTCTTTTCAAGAGTCTGAAAATTTTTTTCAATACTTTTTATGATCAAGTCCTGATATCAGAAATACCCTCACTAGCTTTTACAAAGCTATATTTGGAAAATGTCTTGGTCATTCTTTTTCAAGGAGAATATTTCTTGCTTAGGTATAATGTTAAATCTCTGATGTGCACTTGTTTCCTTAGGATTTTTCTAATGTGTAAATCTAGAGAGTAGATGCTATCATGTCTATTTTACCATTTACTAATATGAGCAATGATTGGAATTATGAACTGTCTTTTGTTAATGTACTGTTCAGAAAATCAAAATTAATGGTATAACCCACTAAGCAAACATTTCTTCCAATGTTGGAAGGAGAATGATATAATCAAGTAACTTTTACAAATACATCATGCATATAAGAGAATATAAGTAAACAGTATGTTTACTTTAAAGAATATAATAAAAAATGCACTCATAGTAACCAATCCCTTAAGGAAAAGAATTGGCCTTCCTAAAATGCTTGTGGGTCTGCTGGGCCCTGTATCCTGCACTAAGTGTCACAATGGAGATGGCCGTTGCAGGTTACCTCACCCTATTCCACACAGCTATCTTAGGTCTCTGTAGATCATAGCAGGTAAGTGGATAATGGAAAAGAAGAAGCTGGACTAGCTCTTTCGCATACCCTGCTTTGGTGGTATCTGTGGAAGTGTGTGTGTTCCCTGAAGCTCTGGAGAGATTCATGTAGTTTCAGTCTAGGCTTGGATAATGTTGCATTACTCCTTTTACTGGCTGGTCCAGAGATCATAGTGGATTCCTGACACTGCTAATTTCTGTTCCACTTCATTCTCTCCTACTCAGTTTCTCAGTTAATCCATCACCTAGATCAGTAATTTCTGATTAAATGTCCTGCGTTTTCCCTTTCTAAAAATATTTGGATCCTCTAATGGACGCTGTAAGTTCTTGCATGTTCCCTCTTGTTCATAGATTCTTCCAGTTCCAGAAATAACCAGTATTCCTGAAATTTAATTTAAATTTTAGCTTTCCTTTGATTTCCTTTATTAATTTTTTACCTGTTAGTTATCTTTAAACATTTCATATACATAGACAGATATTTTACTTAACCGTTCTACTCCAGTTAGAATTTTGTTTGCTTCAGTGTTCTCTCTTATAACTTTACTACTATAAGCATTTCAGTATTTTGTCCTAATACATACGTGCAAAAGTTTCTCTAACCCTTATGGCTAGGAATCAGGCTATAGGGTTGAAGGCCACATTATCATCCATGTTTCCATAGTACAAGCCTTTTCCCAAAATGACTATATAAATCTAAGATCTCGCTACCACTGAGTGTCCCACTTGTTCTAATTTTTAGCCCTATTTGTTTTATGAGGTAAATATTGAAAGTTTAAATAAAGATGATGTCTACCTACTATATTTAAATGGGTTATTTTTCTGTAGTTTCCTACAGTGGGAACTGCTTGTTGACTTCTTCTTGCCTTTGTGCAAGTGTAAATATTTATTTAGTGCATGCACATGAAACTTGTTTTTTGTGTAGATGAAAAGACTTAAATGTATCTTGTGATCTATCTTTTCCTTTTATGGAGAGTAACTGAGTTGCTAAAGGTGACAAGTTAGAAGGTAATCAAGATGTAAAAGAATGTGACTCTTTATGTCTTATGTTTGATAGTGATTCTAAGATGAAGAGAAAGAGATCATGGAGAACACATCCCAGAGTGAGATGCTGGACTACTCACTCCTTATTGGCCAAGGAGAGCTGTGGAACAGCATTATAATTTTTACCCAATACTCACTTGAGAGAATTCACTGCTGATATGGAAAAGAACAAGAAAAACAATTTCTTGGGAAATTTCTTGCATTCCTGCAGTATTCTATTATACTTTTCTACCATCTCATGCTGAATCTAAGGAACTTGGGTTCATAGCTAGAAAATTCCAAAAGCAAAGGCTGTGCGCTAGTTGTTGGTATGAAAGGACAGGGAGTTGTGGCTGCACTGAATGTTGTCACCTGTATTGCTAGTGAGTGTCAAGCCATAGGGTTCATTAATTGTAATGGTCTTGAGATATATTGTTTTGCTTAGAAGCTTGATTGGGATGCTGTGTTATGCAGGGAGAAAGTTCAAGTTGGATGGATTGCCAAAGGTAGAAAAAGAAGATGTAAACAAGGAGAGGAAAGGCATTGCCACACAGGGGTAGAGGGAGGGCACGATTAGATATTTTTCAGGAATATGGATAAGGAGTGGTGGTAGTATTTTTCAAGTTTCATAAGTAATGTCTATACAGAAAGGTCGCCATTCAGTGCTCAGGTTGTAACTCAGTAAAGCAAGACTGACACTCTTCTCTACCTGTACTTCCTTTTCCTGTCTCCTAAAATCTTTAGAAACTGTGGGATGAGTGATAGGGTGAGGAGATCAAGAAACTGTGAAGTCGAAACAAAGTCAACCACGCCATTTCGATTATGGTGATGCCAGTGCCGACACAGAGGACAACTGAGAATTTATGTGAATTTCTGAAATTTGCTTCAGGGACTGGACAACTTAATTAACTGAATGAAAATGTTTTGTGAAAAAGAGTGACAGAAGAACTTTTCAAAGTGATGAGAAAAATCATTGGGGAAAAAAATCTGTTTGAATATAAAGCTTCTTCTTCTGCATCTGAAATGCCCTTAAAACATTCGGCAAATGTGCAGTTTTTAAAGATATAAGCTCACTGGGACAAAGAGAATAGGAAAAGAGGCCATAACACATCCAACAGCAAAAGCTTTCCCTGCTGGAAACCTGCACGATTAGGGATAACAGACAAAACAGAACCAGGAAGTCTGCCTCCTGCCTGGTGGGAGGGCTTGCAATCAATTGGATTTCATTAGAGAGTGACTAAAAGGCCCAGACATTGGGCAGCACTAGAGACTGGAGAAGTGGAGGTGAAGTTGGGAAAAGCAGGGTTATTGAAAGTCAGTTTGAAAATTGTTAGGCTCCATATGCCCTCTTGATTCTAATACGTCTTTCACAGTCCTTTTACATACCTCTACATTTCTAAATAATGGACTATATTTTCCTTCCTCATTCTTCACTTTTAGATGTGATTTTTTGAATTCTAGCTATTTACACTTTCCCACATACCCCGAAACACATGTCGCTGTGTCTGATATCTTCACTGTTATTTGGTACTATTAAGATAAGATAGTTACATTATCTTGACTGTATAAATGCAATTGATTACTGAGTCTTATAGGATAGGTAATTGTTTGTATGGAGAACATTAAGTGCTTTTTACTATGATGTTCATTTTAGAAAGATGTATTTGAAAGGCAATATTACAGGGACAGAGAAAGAGAGAGAGAGAGAGAGAGAGAGAGAGAGAGAGAGAGAGAGAGAGAAAAGGGAGATCCTTCATCCGCTGATTCACTCCTAAACTGAATACAATAAATGGAGTCAGGCCATGCTGAAGCCAGGAACCTGCAGTTTCATCTGGGTCTCCCACTTGGTGTCAGGGGTGCAAGTTCTAGGTCTATCTTCTGCAGCTTTCCCAGTTGTATTAGCAGAAAACTGGCTTGGAATTGGAGTAGCAGAGACTCAAACTGGTGCTTGTTTGTGAGGGAGTAAGGCACAAACTTCAGCCTCATGGCCCTAGAACAAAGACTCTCCCACCAAAGACTGATTCCTGCATTCTAAAAGCCCATCTAATTTGTGTCATGTACTGATCTCATCTTTTGCATTCTTCTAACCACCTAGCCCCCAGGGAGCAAGGTCTACCAAGGTTGACATGTCTGCAAAAACTACTCACTCCCAGTTTCTCAGAATTTCCCCACCCCTCCAAACACCCCAAGATATTAAAACTATGAAATGCCCAGCCTGATGAACGACTGAACCCTTGCAACATGTTTGCTCTATCTTCATATTGGCAGTTGGCCAACTTCTGTGAATTTATCATTCTGGTTGATAATGAATCCAGTTTGGCCATAATGTTCTGTATGTCTTTTCTATCAGTATGGGATGCTGGTGTTACATTCTATTAGTCTATTCTGTTATATCACAATGTCAACCCAATGTCTTTTTCTTTTAAATTGTCTATTATATGTGTATGTAAACTTATACACATATATCTCTAGAGAAATAAGATTGTGGTCATCAAATATGCTGAGTAGGATCAGAATGCTCAAATCCTCAGGACTGAGAAGACATGTAAGGAAAAACTGAATGTGAATGTCGAGCAGTGGAGTCCAGAATTAGGATGAGTCCAGAATGCAAGTTATATTGATCAGGGAGAATGAATACTGCTTCACTTCAATGTGTCTACTGTACTGCATTGGCACTTAAAACACAAATATGGCCATTTACCATATTATTTGTGTCTTATCTGTCACATCATAGTGATCACAGAGATAAAAACCCCAAAGTTGTATCACCATGTATTTGAAGGATGTGGTAGGAGTAATGGTAAACCAGGAAGTATTTTTTAGAGTCCTGGGGCTTGGTGATTATTATAGGACAGACAACCAGTAACGAGATGGAGATGGAAAAGAATGGAATTTTAGAAAACAAATATTTACAGTGTTTTGGCACAGTGTTTTGAAAATATTTTTTAATACTTTCAAGAATGATTCAGAAGCAGGCAAATAATTTGGAGGATATTAATTAGTTCTGGACTATGGAAATAGTTTGGGCATAAAAGGATATGGGTGATGGGTTGCAAACCAGTTCTCTGGCTTCAAAGAGGGAGAGTACTAGGAGCTGACCTGATTGCTGGGTAATATTTGAATGAAAAGAATAGTGCAATTGTTTACGCACTGAGGGATGTAGAGAACTGTCAAGTTGCTTAAATGCCATTGTTTAGGCTTACTGAATGGCCTACATCATCCCCTGAGAAAAACACACAGGAAGTTGAAAGCTCCGGATAAAAGATGCTATGCTTTAGGCGAATTCAGTGGGTATAATTTGTGAAATGTGTTTAAAATGAAAATCATGAAGTAGGAAAACTATTTACTGGCATTGGATACTACTTAGTGCTGAGCTGTAAAACATAGACAATTATTTTACAATTCTTTTTCTTAGGATCAGCCAGTCCAAGGCAGCTAGGTTGTTCTCTCCTGCCTGTCTCAGAAGAGATGGCACATTTCATAGTGAACCAGAGTGAATTCCTATGTTAGTTTATAAATCCAGCCCTTGCTGTGGGTAAATATTTTGAAGAGATACATTATGAGAAAAGACAAAGTGCTTATTTTTCTTGACACTATTCCTCTCCAACTCCCTAGACTGAAGAATTTTATTTCATCAAGACAGGGGAGGAAGGGACCTTTCTTTCCACTCCAAAGCCTAAGGAATTGGCAAATTACAGTGTTCTCAATAATCCATGGCAATGGCAGGAGCCACAAACATTTTTCTTGGTGTGTCTAGGTGGACTGGCTGGTGTGGCCTTCCAACAGATTTCCCAACAGCTGTCACTAACTTGGGATCAGGAGAGTATCTTCCATATGTCCTCAGGAAGATGGCTGAACTTAAAGTTAGGGAAGAGGAAGGCACAGCACTGATGTTTGTGGATTTGGGGTGAAGTCCAACCCAGAAACAATGACATCTCAGCCAATGTCAGAATGAGTATGTAAGCAGATTTTTCTCCAACCTTACCACATCCTCAGAATTTGCAAGAAAATCTTGGGAGAAAGCAAATTATTCTTTCAAATGATTTGAATTTAGCTTTCATTTGGGTGAATTGAGTTCTTAAAATAGTAATTAAGTTCTATTGTAAAAATAGGGCCCGGCGGCGTGGCCTAGCGGCTAAAGTCCTCGCCTTGAAAGCCCCGGGATCCCATATGGGCGCCGGTTCTAATCCCGGCAGCTCCACTTCCCATCCAGCTCCCTGCTTGTGGCCTGGGAAAGCAGTTGAGGACGGCCCAAAGCTTTGGGATCCTGCACCCGCGTTGGGAGACCCGGAAGAGGTTCCTGGTTCCCGGCTTCAGATCGGCGCGCACCGGCCCATTGTGTCTCACTTGGGGAGTGAATCATCGGACGGAAGATCTTCCTCTCTGTCTCTCCTCCTCTCTGTATATCTGGCTGTAATAAAATGAATAAATCTTTAAAAAAAAAATAAAGAATTTATTTATTGAGTCTGTAATTTTTCTAAGCTGGAATTCATATTTGCTGTATGCCATAGGCATTGAATATGTTGAGTCATAAGCTATAAAACTCATGTGAAGGCAGTTACTTAGAAATGATTGATGTATCTGTGGTGGTTGAAAGCTTAGCAAGAATAAAACTACCTTGATAATTTATGGAGTGAGAGAGAAAAATGTTGAGGGTCAAAGGTCTAAAGAATGCAAATACTCCAACAGGTGAAAGTGTCTCTTAAGGAATACTGAGCAAACATTTTTAGAAAGGTCTAATGTTGTTTGTGCTGTCCGATTCATTTCCATAGGACTGGCACCTTGTATGTTTAGATTTCATGAAAGATATTTTTTATTGCTAGAATAAAATGTGTTTATTAGCTTCCATCCATTAACTTAATTAATAAAAATGACTCCTACAATTCTTCATTATATACAAATGTTGATTTCCTGAAGAATGGAGAAGTTGATTATTGGTACATATTGGTAACATTTCAGCGAGCTTTTCTTGGAAAAAACATCAGTATGTATTCATGAAAATAAGGAGCAAATCAAAACCAGAAAGAGTCTTTAGATAATGGAATATTGTGATTCATTTTAAACAATTGTATTACAAAAAAGTCTAAGCGTTAGTTATTATGGTAATTCTTGAGTTTTAAAAATTCCCACTGTTGAGCTTTGTGTGGTAGCCTAATGGCTAAAATCCTCGCCTTGAACACGCTGGGATCCCATATGGGCACTCGTTCTAATCCTGGCAACCCCGATTCCTATCCAGTTCCTTGTTTGTGGCCTGGAATAGCAGTTTAGGACGGCCCAGGGACCCTGCACCCATGTGGGAGACCTGGGAGAGGCTCTGGGCTCCTGGCTTCAGATTGGCTCAGCTCCAGCCATTGCAGCCGCTTGGGGAGTGAATCATCAGATGGAAAATCTTCGTCTCTGTCTCTCCTCTCTCTATATATCTGACTTTATGAAAAAAAAAATTCCCACTGTCTTAAAGTAAACCTATAGTAAAATATTTCCTGCATATACGTGCTGGTATTCTTATGTGCTTTGGAGATGTAGACTCTCATTTAGGCTGAAGCTGAGGAGGCTGCCAACACTTCATGTGTCAGCCTTGGTAAAAGCTGACGCTTATATGTTTCTGTCATCTGTCACCTAAAACGGATTTCAGTTACCATTGTGAATATAAAAGCTCACTATTCCATTACTAATTCCCATGAGTTATTTAGTCTTCTCTTTCTTTTTCTAAAGGTTAAAGCGCTTATCTTTCTGCTAAAAAGTTAGATAATTAACATTCTCACTTACAATGCTTCCATACCATCTGTAGATTATGCACCATTAATCAAATACCTCTGCAAGGATGATTGACTTTTGCAAAGAAATTTGGGGAATAAATCCTTTTTCTTTAGTAATAAATTTATTGTTACTATGGTTTTGAAATATCCCCTTCCAAGAAATTCAATTTAGAGTAACAGTTTCTCGGCACTTGTAACGATTATCACAAAACCATATGAGAAAGAAGAGCAAATTACGTACTTTAGAAACTTTAAGAGTGCTGACATTCTTTTTGCATTCAAAATCTTTAGAATTTGTGATTTCTAAAGCATTGCATATTTATAAAATCATTTGTATTGACATTTAAATTCCACATTTTTCAAATGACATAAGTGAAAATTAAGGCTATACATGTTATCAGCATTTTAACTTGAATTTTTAAATTTACTTCCAGAGAACGAATATACCAAAAAACAGTTTTAATGTAGAGTTTCTAAGTCTGAATTATTTGTCAAGAACACCTGCATAAGACAAGTGCTGGGCATTTATAGAAAATATGCCCTAGAAATGTTTTGCTCATGGAAAAAAAATCTGTTTTATGTCTGTAATGTTTCCTTGACATTTTCTTTCTGCTGTAGGTTTCTTATAATGCCTCCTTGATCTGTCTGAGGAGATAGATTGTGAGAATTTTTTGGTAGCTTTAGTGATCTATTAGACATAGAAATAAAACTGGTCTTTTCTCTCGTAAGACTTTGTTTTCAATTTTCTTCTTCATGTTACTTTCTCCTTTCTCTTAACCAGGAGAAAATATCAATTCACTTTGAAGAAAATAAGCTAATATTTCTTTATTGGATACCAGAAAAATGTGCATTGAGTTAATAAAAACTACGTGTGAATGTTTTATTTCAAAATAGTAAATGCCTCAACCTAAGTGAATCTTACCATAGAGTTTTAATGTTCTATAAAGTTTCACAAAAATAGATTTGTAAGCTTGACAAAGAGGCGTATATTTGCTACAATGTTCAAAGCAGTTTAAGAGACAAAAATCCAGGGGAAAAGACCAGTATTTTGGAAGACAAATGAGTTAGGATGAAAAGAAAATGGGCTGATAAAAGAAGATCACCCTTAGAGATTTGATAACATTTTACCATTTATATTTGTTCTGAGACATTCACATAATTGAGAATTTTTCGTAAGACTGAGATCTAAAAAGCAAGGTGGTACAAAAATTGATTAGTTTTCTATAACTTGGTTTTCACTTATTGAGAAGTTTGCTTGTGAAAATCATTCTTGTTAGCACACATTTACGGTTCAATCTGTAACCATTCTAGACAAGTTAAAACTATTTGTAATCCTTTATAGGCTTGATTTGTATAATCTTTATAAAACAGTACATAATCTTTTAAAAAGTTGATTGAGCGTCAAAGAGTTAGAGATACATCCAGGCAGAGACAGTGTCTGTGTTCCTGTTTACTAGGTCAGTTCTAAGTGTCCATGCTGGCTGTGGTAAGCCAGTCCAAAAGGCAAGAGATGAGAATGCAACCCAGATCTTCTTCCCAAAGGGCAGGAACCCTATTACTTAAACTCCTGGATCTCAGTTTCTGCACTGACAGGATTCTGGAGTAAGAGGGAGCTGCAAATCCAACCCAGGTACTCCACCATGGGAGGCAGGCATCTTAATCGCAGTGTTAACACCTGAACCTGTTAAAGGTCTATAAATCGACTTGCATTGGACTTTACTGCCTCTTTTACATCCTGGTAAGCTTCTCCTAACTCTTCAAGAGAGAAATTAAATATTTTGTTTCTGAAAGTTATTGGGATACTTTTATTCAGAAACTAGCTGTTTTTATGCTTTGGTTTTGTATTATTGAAGGGTAACTTACTAAATCCCTTTGCATCTTCCCTTTGTGCTTGTCTTATTTGGCTGTGTTAAAGGTGCTCTGCATAAGGGCAAAACGCATATCTCAACTATCCATTCCCAGAGGTAAGATTAGTACCTAACACACTAGTTTTGGTTCAAAAAAATACCTGCCAAAGTGCAGAAATTTATGTTCTTAAAAGTTAGGAATGAGGAGCATAGGAGGACAAAACTAAAAATAGTATCAAGAACAGAGATTTACATTATGCAATGACTAGACTGCAACACTGAAACATTTTGAGCAAAAAATGAGATATAAATAACTCATGACCTTGCCGTTAAATGAGCCATCATTTCTGAAAAAAAAAATAGGAAAAAAGCTCATTGAAACTAAACTGTTAGAAGGGTATGTTTTTGGTCTGATGGGTCTGATGCCATTGGGAAACCTTCAATTCATATTAGAGTGTCTGGATTCTGATTCCTTGCTCTGCTTTCAGTTCCAGCTTCCCAGTGATATGCACTTTGAGGTGGTAGGTGATGTCTCACGTAATTGGACCACACAGATGAGACACATGGATTCTCTGTTCTTGTCTCCTGGCTTTGGTCTGGCTTTGGCTCTTCCCCAGAAGAGCCCAGGGCTATAGCCTAGTGCTTAAATCCTTGCCTTCCATCTGCCAAGATCTCATGTGGGCATTGGTTTATGTCCTGGTTGCCCCACTGTTTATCAAGCTCCCTGCTTGTGGTTTGGAAGGGAAGTGGAGGATGAGCTAAGGCCTTGGGACCCTGCATCCATTTGACAAACCTGGAAGAAGCTCCTGGCTCCTGGCTCCTGGCTCCTTGGTTTGGTTTAGCTCAGCTCAAGCCATTATGGCCACTTGGGGATACAGCCAGCTTATAGAAGATCGTTCTCTGTCTCTTTCATTGTAAATTTGCCTTTCCAATAAAAATAAATAAATATTAAAAAATGGGCCTGGTGTGGTAGCCTAGTGGCTAAAGTCCTCCCCTTGCCTGCACCAGGCTCCCAAATGGGTGCCAGTTCATGTCCTTGTGACTCCACTTCCCATCCAGCTCCCTGCATGTGGCCTGGGAAAGCAGTCAAGGACAGCCCAAAGTCATAGGACCCTGCACCCACACGGGAGACCCAAAAGAAGCTCCTGGCTCCTGGCTTTGGATCGGCTCAGCTCTGGTTGTTGCAGCCACTTGGGGAGTGAATTAGCTGATGGAAGATCTTCCTCTCTGTCTCTCCTCCTCTCTGTATATCTGACTTTCCAATAAAAATAAATAAATCTTTAAAAATATATATATATAATTAGCTGAAAAATAAGAAAATATTCCTAGAGTGACTTATGACATAAGTAAACACAATGATGTCAGATTAAGCCTTTAATATATCAATGACCAATACATACTCTTTTCTGATGACTTTCTACTAAGAATTCACTACATGTAGACAGACCTGAATTGTATTTTCATTTGTTTTCACACCTTTGAGATATAAGTGTTCTTTTTATTTTTAAAAAAAGTTGAGACAGACAGACCTATGGTTAGCTCCTATCTGATGCTTGAATTTCCACAATGTCAGATGGAAACAGAAAGTCAGGAACTAAACCCAGATTTTCCTGAATTAAGAGCCAATCGCTTCAGTCATTACCTGCTGCTTTCAGAGCCTGCGTAAGGAGACAACTGACACACAGAACCTGAGCCTGAACTCAAATCCAAGCACACTGATAAGTGATGAGGGCAACCCAGCTGGAATCTTAATGCCAAATTCCATACTGGACATTTATCATTAAGTAAACGGAGACTATGTTGGCCAAAGGAAATGGAATTTACTCTTCTAACTACATTTCTTTCTTTAAAAACACACAATTTATTTTCTGTTTCCATCGTTCCTACATAGATAAGGATTTTTCTAGGGAGTGATTTTTTCCCACTACTGCAAATTACCTTGTGAGTCTTGGGGAGGAAAGTGACTGAAAAGAAATGGGGGGACAATGTTCTTGTGGGCAAGTGACACAGTTTATTTGAGGGTTTATTTTATGGACCCAGTAAAAAAATGGTTCAAAGACAACTCAGACTTAGGTCATGTCTGTAAGCAGGGAGTTCACGGAGATCTAACAAGGAGCCTTGGCAAAGCACTATTGACACCCACTGCTGAATCTGAATGCCAGAATGGAGTGTGGGTCAGGCCGAGTTGGGTCAAAATACAACTCAGTTCAAATGAGGGCCAGAACTTGGGGCCAGCTGGGTTAGGCTAGGCTATAGCCACCACCAGTGTGAGCAGGAATTGGAGGTATGCCAGGCCAGGACAGACTACAACACTCACTAGAAAATGCTGAGGTGAGGCAGATCATGCCAGACCAGGCTGCAGCACCCAACCAGCATATGGGAGATCAAAGAGGGAGAGGGCGAAGTCGGTAGGGGGTCTGTGAGAGGCTCCTCTGCTGGATCACAACTCCCACTGGAGAGCATGAGTTGGAATGGGGGCAGACCAGACTGTGTAAGGTTACATCTGTTGGCCTCGTGTGAGCTGGATTAAGGAAATACCGGGCTTGGTTCATTATTCCTTCTGGTGCATGTGTAAGTCAGAGTGGGTGTGGGTTGGTTAGGCTGTCAGATGCTAGCAGATACTGTCATGGGAGGCAAATTCTGTTAAAGTAAACTGCAGAATCACAGAGCGAGTGTAAGATTCTGGAGTGTTAGTGGGCCTGTTAGAGAAATAGTGGGTACTGCCCTCTTGGGTTGGCACTCCCTCTGGTGAGCATGAGAACCAGGACTCAGGTAGGTATGGCTAGACAGAGAGTGACACCCACTGGTATGTGTGTGGGCCTGTTAGTGGGGCTGGTTGGGTTGAATTAGGCTATTGACATGTATGAGAGCTGAATGGGATAAGGGGCAGACTGGACCAGTCTGCTGTACATACTGGCAAGCATGGGAACCAGGGCAGGGGGAGGCCTGGTGGGAGTTATTGAGGGTTGCTGCGACTAAGCGGCCACTTCCACTGGTGTATGTGAAGGCCAAGTATGTGGTGGGAAAGATCAGGATGTCATCTGAACTGCCCATTTGAGGGACATAGGACTAAGCACATAGGCAATCTTCCATTGTCTTGCCAAGTTCATGGGCAGGAAGCTGGGTCAGAAATGGACCAGCAAGACAGTTAGTTGGCACTTTAGTAGATGCTGGTATTATCAGCTATGGTTCAATCTACTGAGCAACAACATTGACCCCTAATTCGATTGTTTTTGAATTGTTTAAGTTTGAGGGCCTAAGAGGGAATATTCTACATAAATTGTTTTCCAGCAATTTTCATCCTGCAGATATACCTTTTATGTACTGTATATTATTCTCCAGGATAACTATTTAGCTTACCTATAAACCAAAATATATCATCTCACTTAAATAAAAGAATAATCACACTTTATGTGTCACTTGCCTCACTAACCATCTCTTATATCCAAGCTTCTCAAAATGTCTAGCTGCATTATGAAATTCACTTCACATTCTCTGCTGAACCTCCTCATTTGTTGTCCTCTCATATTGCTTTGGTTACATCTGGCCTAATTCATTGATTATTTATGTCACATTTGTGTTCTTGTATTTACTTCACCAGAATTTCATAGCCTTGGCCTTCCCTTCTTAACTAATTTCATTTATGTTCTGGAAAAAAAGAACATACTCTTGGTTCTTTCTTTACTTTGAAAAATGCTTTCATTTAACTTGAGAGGCAGAACAGACACAGATCTTCAATCTTTGGATTCAGTTACCAAAACACTTGCAATATCTAGCCTGAAGCCTAGAGGCTAGCATTGAATTCAAGTCCCTTATATGGTGACAGGGACCTCAACTGACCATCATGGGTACCTCCCAGGGTGTGCGTTAGCAGATGATGGGATGGAATGCAGAGTCCAGACTTGAACCAAGTGGTCAAATAAGAGATGCAGGAGAGCCTAATGAATTTTTTTTTAAAGATTTATTTTTAGTACAAAGTCAGATATACACAGAGGAGGAGAGACAGAGAGGAAGATCTTCCGTCCGGTGATTCACTCCCCAAGTGAGCCGCAACGGGCTGGTGCTGCGCCAATCCGATGCCGGGAACCTGGAACCTCTTCCGGGTCTCCCATGTGGGTGCAGTGTCCCAATGCATTGGGCCGTCCTCGACTGCTTTTCCAGGCCACAAGCAGGGAGCTGGATGGAAACTGGAGCTGCCGGGATTAGAACTGGCTCCCATATGGGATCCTGGGGCGTTCAAGGCGAGGACTTTAGCCGCTAGGCTACGCCACCGGGCCCGATCCTAGTGAATTTTTAAAAACAGGGCCAAACATTTGCCTTTGGTTTTGGTGGGCGCCATTCTTTTTCTCTGTCAAGAGAATATCTTTAAGTATCCTTTGTAGGGCAGGTTTGGAAGAAGCATATTCTTTTAACTTTTTTTTACTGTAGAAGAATTTTATTTCATTTTCAAAGACAAAGTAAAGCTTTGCTGGGTACATTATTCTGGCCGACAATTTTTTGCTTTTAAACCTGAAATGTCGCTCCATTCTCTTCTTGCCCGTAGAGTTTCCTGTGAGAGGTCTTTTGTGGAGATTAGTTGACTTTCATTTATATGTCAGTTGATTTTTTTCACATGCGCATTTACAGATCTTTTCCTTACGTTCAACTGAAAAGAGCTTGATTATTAAGTGTTGTGGTGAAGATCGTTTTTGGTCAATCCTATTTGGAGTTCTGTGACCCTCCTGGATATTGTTTCCCAATTCTTCCTCTAGATTAGGGAAATTTTCCTTTTTATTTCATTGAATACATTTTTATGTCCCAACCTGCAGGACACAATGCTCAAACACTGAGGGTGGATTGGGAATGCTGGGCTGCTGGCCCAGGAAACACATGGACCCAGGTACTTGGTGAGTACTGAGTGCCAATGCCTGTTATTTTATTCCTCATATATATACCTTCTTCTCTAGGGGAGGAAGATAAGCGGAGGGGTTTTCTGGAACTAATTATCTTCCTTGAAGCATGGAAGGAACTAACCCTTTATATTGAAACAGGAGAGGGACTAATTATTTGAACAGGAACAAGGGTGGAGGTTCGATTCCATTTGCTTTGCATGGGATGTTCTGGCCACAATATCCTGCTTGCTGTGGCCCTGCTTGTCCAAGGTAGGTTTTGCAATGTCAGGCATGCCAAGTCTAAGGACCATAAGTCTGTGGCTCCTAACATTTTTATACCCAACTTCTCTTTCTGTACCTTCTGGGACTCTCATAACTCTTATATTTGGACTTTTAATAGTGTCTTCCAATTCTTGAATACTTTTTTTGGCCTGATCCAGCTTTGCTTTTAGGTTTTGCTCATTTCCCCCTGGTGAGAGGAAATATCTTCTAATTTTGAGATTCTTTCTTCTGTCTCCTTCATTCTATTTTGGAGATTTTCCACTGTACTTGCTCCACTGTATTCTTCATTTCTGATATATCAACTTTCTTCTTCTTTTTTTAATGATACCCATTTCTCAAACAGTCTGCATTCCTTTCTTTTTTTAATATTTATTTATTTTTCTTGGAAACTCAGATATACAGAGAGGAGGAGAGACAGAGAGGAAGATCTTCCGTCTGATGATTCATT
This sequence comes from Ochotona princeps, assembly GCF_030435755.1. Lineage (NCBI taxonomy): Eukaryota > Metazoa > Chordata > Mammalia > Lagomorpha > Ochotonidae > Ochotona > Ochotona princeps. Next base: position 56,274,671 of record NC_080834.1, read on the forward strand.
CCCCAAGTGACCACAATGGCTGGTGCTGCGCCTATCCGAAGCCAGGAGCCAGGAATTTCCTCCAGGTCTCCCACTCAGGTGCAGGGTCCCAAGGCTTTGGACCATCCTCGACTGCTTTTCTGTGCCACAGGCAGGAAGCTGGATGGGAAGTGGAGCTGCCAGGATTAGGAGCGGTAACCATATGGGATCCTGGCATGTGCAAGGCGAGAGCTTGAACCACTATGCTATCACGCCGGGCCCATATCAACTTTCATTTGATTCATTTCCAGTGTGACATAATGCTTAAATTCCTTGAATGCCTGTCCTCTGTCAGGTCTGAGGGCTACTCAGACCTGTCTTGGGTGGAACCTGTAGGATGCTACATTGTTGCAGTTCACTGAGCCAAAAATTGTGTTCACGCCCAGTTCAGTACATGCACATTTTTATCCCATAGCCTTTGCCTTCCTACAGAAAATAATGCCCAATTTGGCTCTAGGGGGTGGACTGAGTTGAGAAGTCCACCCTGCTTTTGGACTGCCCATCTGAGACCTGCTGCTGTGTCTCTACTCCTGTTCGAATCAAACAAACAAACCAGCAGGATGGGAAGTTGTTTTTCTCAGTTTCCTCTTGAGTTCTCAGGAAATGATCCTTCCCACCTTGTTGCTGGTGGAATTCTGCCTGCTGATGCAAATCAGATTGTTGCTCACTGAATACTGCTGGAATATTGGTCGCTGCAATTCCACACCGTTGTGTACGCTGCTTTCCTGTGACTGTCAGTCTCCAGGTGCCTCTCTGCTGTGGCTGTGCCTTCTCCTGTTTCCCAGAATGTGCTCTGTCTGCTTCACACTGGGTAATTTCAGTGTGTTCTTATTCTATTCTGCCATCTTGATTATCTCTGAATCTTACATTTTTTGCAGAATTTCTTCAATAAATCTTCAACTCACACAGTGATTCACATGCTTGTTTCTGGAGCTGCTGATTTCCTTCTATAGCATCTGTTATTATAGAATTAATTTTTACAACTTACTATATGTTCTTTATATGTGTGATTTCAAATGTATGTTTCTGGTTCCCTAATTTTACGATGTCTCCACTCTCAATTATCTTAAACATTTTTTCACACAACACAATTTTAGGTCAATTTCCTCCCTGTCCAGTGTTCCTCAGATCAAGGACATTAAACCATAAGCATTTGTACATAACTCTTAAAAGTCAGTTTTCATTGTTATTGTTTTCACTTTCATGCCTAATCTACCAGTTTAGTCCAACAATATTTATTCTAGTGTATTTATAAGTTAGCCACATAATGCATCTCCAGTATTAGCACTGTAGTATAGACACATATAACTATTTTAGTTAGATTGTATCTTTATTTATATGATCATTTAGCAGAAGGAAAGTGGTTTTTGTTAATAAAAATTCAAATAAGCTAATTTTACCTCATATAAAACGATGGATGATTTAGTGAATATTAGTGTCATTTTAATTTGACTTCTTATTTTCCTCACATGTCATAATATATTTCTTTTTTCTCTGGTGAGGGAGCAAATAAAACTTGTAATCAAAAATTTTAATCTCTCTATGCCCAGGATTGCAACATCAAGTACTTTCAAGAATAATAATTAACTCTCAATTCAATTGCCTGTACTGGCCAGACTTTAGTTTATTGATACTACTATAAATCTTTTGACTGTTAATTTAAATGTTCAGTTAGTACTTCTAACACATTTTTGTGCCCTTTCTACTCTTATCTTTCTTTTTGAAGGCAGACTTACAGAGGGGAAAATATGGAGTAAAAGATCTGTCTGCTTCACTCCCCAAGTGGCTGCAATGGATGGAGAGAGCTGATCCAAAGCCAGGAACCAGAGCTTCTTCTGGTTTTCCCAAATGGGTGCAGGGTCCCAAGGCTTTGGCCCAACCTCCACCGCGCTCCCACCATAAGCAGGGAGCTGGATGGAAAGTGAAGCAGCTGGGACTTGAACCAGTGGTCATATGAGATCCTGGGTGTGCAAGGCCAGGGTTTAGCCACTAGATTTTTGCGCCAGGCCTGCTCTTTCTACTCTTATCTTGACTGAAATGGAGAGAATCCAAGTATAATGATAAGTCTTGTCTTTCTTTCTTTCTTTCTTTCTTTCTTTCTTTCTTTCTTTCTTTCTTTCTTTCTTTCTTACTAGATTTAGGTTTTTCATAGGCAGAGTGACAGAAAGAGAGAGAGACAGAAAGAGAGAGAGATGGGGTGGGGGAGGAGAGCAAAAAGAGAGATAGCTCAATCTTCCATCTAATTGGCAAAATTCCCATTACTATAACAGCCTGGACCAGCCTCCATCTTCTCCCACACAGGCTGCTTAGAATTTAATTGCTTGGCCATCCTCTGCTGCCATCCCAGGCATATTAGCAAGACTATGGATGGGAGGTGAAATATTGGAGATTTGAACTGACACTGCCTTACAGGATGCCCCAGTAATAAACAGGCCTCTCTTGAATGAAGTACAGCATCAACCCCCATCAAGGCATTTAGAATACAAATATATGTAAACCATAAACCAGTGGAGAACACATATGAAGAACACCTTGTTTCTCCCCTCAACTTCATTCTTTTATATCTGAATAAGTCCTTAGATTCCTTTTGAGAAGCCTAAGCATTTTGGAGGTAACTGGATTTATTTCTGGATCTGGGTTTGGGTCCAGTAACTTGAACCTATCCTTTAAGCACAGATTCAAAATGTTGTTATTTGATTTTGTTTGGGATAAAAAGACACAGGAAGGACTCTCTGAACATATTCTAAACAGTGAGTTGACTATGTCATCTGAAAATAAATCTTGAAATTTGAAAGTGGTTCTATCTCATTGGACTTAGATGAGGAAGCAAGTATCCCGCGATTTGATAGTGGCCATTCCGCACTGGGTATCCCGGGATTTGATAATGGCCATTCCGCACTGTGTATCCCAGGATTTGATAGTGGCCATTCCGCACTGGGTATCCCAGGATTTGATAGTGGCCATTCCGCACTGGGTAAGTAAACCTTAGGATAAAGCAGGTATTCCAGAGGGAAGTGCATGGTAGAGAGCAAAATTGGTTCTTAATAAGATCTTTGTATCATCCTTTACAATCCAATACAGAGTTAAGTCATGAGTTGCACCATACTTTCAAAACTTCAAACAGGAAAACTAATGGATCTCTATAGTTAATCCACTTTGAGATGTGTTTTCTTTTCATCTCATTGAATTTGTCCTAAGAGGTACAGTGAATTAGAATTTTGAACACCCTGACATTGTCTCTTAATGGTTTGTATCCTTCCCGAGTCCCCCAGTCTCAAAGGTATTTTTGATTTTTCTAGGTGGGCATGTGCTTGCAATGCCCCAGCCTTCCAGGCTGTCCCCTGTAGAAGGGCTAAGTGAATCCTTTCATTTTATGCTTCTTTCTTTGTATTGATGTTTTTACTTTTAGAGAACTATTTAAAAAGTTCATCAGAGAATGTTTAACACATTTTTTTGTTTGAAGTAGAGAATTATGATGTTTAGGATACAAACAGATTAACATACCCATCGTCTTACAACATTGTCAGCTTTTACTTTTCTGTCAAGAGCATTCAAAATGTATTCAACTAGCAGGAATTTCAAATGCAATGCGATTTTGTTGCCTATAGTTTTCATGCTAAACATTAGGTGTCTAGTATTTTTCATCTTATAGATCTAAACTTGACTCTATCTTGAGGGTGGAATAATTTAAATCTGAACTTCAGAAGAATATTTTTTCTGTTATCCAAGCTGTGTACTGCCAACAGGTCTGCCGTATTGTGCAATGCATGGGCACTTGGGAGTCTGGCATCAGCACAAAGACCACAGTAGCTTTTAATGCTTGCTTTCACTGTTGGACGGGAAATGGCATGACTTTTAAATTAATTCCTGGGATTTAGATTCTCCTCTGACATGAAGAGGAGGGATTGCAAATCTCTGTCACCATATCCATGTGGGGAGTCCTTTAAAGTCAAGCCAAAAGTTCATTAAGTTTTAATTTTTTTCTTTTATTCCCAAGCTATAATGTTTTTGATCTTAGTTAAGTTATATACGTCAAAACTTAGTTTTATGTGTAACAAATGACAATCTTTCAAACTATTCATACTTCAAACACTGGGAAATTTTTTAATATAAAGTATATTTTACTTGTACTCTCAATGTGCTCTTATGACATTCTTCTTTGTTTGTAATTATGATAACTATTTTTGCCTTAAGGATCTTTAATCCTTTAAGGTTTTGCTAAGAACTTTGAGACGCATATGCATATTCAGTAAGCATCAATGTGCATTTCTTTCTCTTCCACTAGGTGGTGATATTCTTGAAAGCAGGGCCTCACTAATAATTGCATCTGCTACAACCTGAAGCTCACTACTTTCTTTATCATCAGTATCCAGAATAATTCAGAGGTTAGTCACAAGCACAGAAAATGAAAAAGTCATTTTCACAAAATTTGCAAGGGTATTATTGAGATATATACCGTAATACACTGACCTTTCTTTCAAAATGATCAGAGAACAGTCCAGGTCTTTGCCTCCTGCAGTCGAAGGTAAACCTCGACATTTTCACCGGCAGTGGAGATTAGTGTGCCGTTTCATCAGGGCTTCTTGGTTGTAATCAGGTTGCAGAGTCACTGCTTCTGATCATTCAGAACTGTCGCCTCTCGGGACCTATAGGTGAGGGTTATTATTATTTTTTTAAAGAAATGCTCATCATTTTCTTAGCGTGTTTGTCTCTTTCTTTGTCTGGTATGATATTTCACAGACTGTGGGTGCTTAACAAATGTTAAATGATAATTCTTTATTGACCCTACTGGGTTTTGAGAGCTTTCAAACATTTCAGGGAAGCGTTTTAAATGCTTTGTGATCTTTAGGATTTTAAAATAGAATAACGATGACCTTTCTGCAGCAAGAAGGCAGCAACTTGCTCTGATCTGAAGGCCAAGCAGTTAGAACTGATATGATGGGTCTCTTTTGGCTCATTAATTGTATCTAAGTGGATGCAGAGAGTTGAAGTTTTGTTAAATAATTGACATCCTGTTAATTTTAATTTGTGCTGTGTTCTGGGAATGGAATAATAAGCACAGAAGGGTCTGCATAGCATAGATTGGAATGGAGGGTCAAATAAATGCTTCATGCAGAGCCAAATGATGTCACTCAGTTGCTCCCCGTGTTCCCAGTGCAAGTGCTGAGGCCAGTGATGACGTTCCTGAGCTCATAGTGGCTTCTTTATCAAGGCCATAGGAAAGTGGATCCTGAAAAGATCTTTATGCTGGGGCTGCTGTAATAGCTCACCTAGCTAATCCTCCTCGTTCAAGCACCAGTACACCATATGGATGCCAGTTCATGTACCAGCTGCTCCACTTCACCTCAAGCCTCTTGCCTGTGGCCTGGGAAAGTAGCAGATGATATCCCAGGTCCTTGGGACTCTGCACCCTTGTGGGAGACCTGGAAGAACTGCTCCTGGCTCTGTTCTGGCCATAGCAGCCACTTGGGGAATGAACCAGCTGACGGAAGATCTTTCTGTCTCCTCCTTGTGGAAATCTTAAATAATTAATAACAAAGATCCTTGTGCCAGAGTATTTGCTAAGACTGCAATAAGGAAAATTGGAAAAAAATATGTACTGACTCAGAACAATGAACATTTATTATTTTACAGTTCTGAAGCTTAGGACTTCAAATTGTATCTTAACGAGCTAAAAATCACAGTTCAGCACAGTCCAACAGAGGCGTAGCAGACCCTCTGGAAACTTAAGGGAGAATCTGGGTCCTGTCTTTTCCAGTGTCTAGAGGTTATGGTTACTTCTTGGCACATAGTTACCCATCTTTCCATCTTGAAAGGGAAAAGGATAGCAACTTTGAATCTGTCCTCTACTCTGACATTTCTATCTTCCTCTTGTGAACCCTTTGTGTCTATATTTTGGTCCAAGAGGACAACACAAGGCAAATACTTTACCTCCTTGACCTTATTCACACATGCAAAGGCAAGATTTCATTTTTCATATACACGGGCTTCACAAAGTTTGTGAAATTAAATATTAAGTTCTTATTGGAATAAACATTTTTGAAATATGTATATGAGGGATCTTCAAAAAGATTTTATGAAAAATGCGTATCATGAAAAAAACTATAGGTAGATTTAAAAATTTTTGTACTAATGAGCATTTTTCATTTGGAAAAAAGATCAAAGACAGAGACCAAGTGGTACCATCTGGTGCTTCTCTCTCTAAGTGCTTGTAAGAGCCTGTGGCTGAAGTTGGGAGCCAGGTGTTCAATCCAGATTTTCCATGTGGGTTGTAGGTCACCAACAATCTGATCTGTCTTTGCTGCCTCCCAGGGTCTACATCTGCAAAAGGCTGATGTCAGAGGCAGGATTCAGAAACTGAGGTAAGATACTGCACTGTGGAATGAGGAATCCTAACCAATGCCATCACCCCCAATCTAAATACCTACTCCATCTAATCTTTTAATTCTATCTTTCATGAACCTTTTAATATATTTTTGTATATTAACTGGTTTCAGGGATTAAGATATGACTGTCTATAGGAGAGCTTTATTTTGGTTATTGTGTACTAAAAGTAAAATTGCAGATTAAAAGCTAATTTCATATAATGATCGCATTTTCAAAGTGAAAAATCCAATTATTGCTTGAATATTAAATTTGAAAAATTAACAATTGCAATGATTTGCATTGTGGTGAAAAAAATATATATACATATATTTTAAAAATGTTATGTTATTTTTAGTGGTAAGGCAGATATACAGACAGGAGAGAGAGCTTTCTTTTCTTCCATCTGCTGGTTCACTCCCCTAGTGGCCACTACATCTAGAGCTGTACTGACCCAAAGCCAGGAGCCAGAAGCTTCTTCCAGGTCTCCCATTAGGGTGCAGAGTCCCAAGGCTTTGGGCCTTCCTCGACTGCTTGATAAGGTCACAAGTAGGGATCTGTATGGGAACTGGAGCAGCTGAGATATGAACTGGCGTCCATATGGGATACCAGTGCCTGCACTGAAAGGACTTTAAACACTAGGTAACCGCTCCAGGCCTGGAAAAAGTATACTTTCAATAGTCCTGGGTTAATTAGGTTAGTGCTGTGTGTTTATTAAGTTTTTAGATATTCCATTGTGTTATTTACATAATGAGCATGCAATCATAGTACTGTTCAAAAGTCTGATGTTGTTTTACGTTTTTTTTTTTTTAAGGGTTTTAATTATTTATTTGAAAAGCAAAGTTGCAGAGAGATAGAGACAGAGAGAGAGAGGGATCTTCCATCTACTGATTCGTTACCCAAATGGGCAAGATGGTCAGTGCGGTGCAAAGCCAGTAGCCTGGGTTTTCATGTAGGACTGCTACATACAGGGGCTCAACTATCTAGATCATCCTCTGCTGTTTTCCTGGGTGCAATAGGAGGGATCTGGATCAAAAGTTCAAGCTGTCAGGCATGAACTGGTGATCACATTGTTGTAAGTGAGCTGTTCGTCTCCTATCACCACAGCAACAGGTTTTATTTTTATTTATCTTTATTTATTTATTTATTTATTTATTTCTTGGTCAGCATCTAGTGTGGCAATTATTTACCTTCTAGTTCACTGACATTAAAGAAAGCTTAAAATTTAAAAACTTCTTCACAGTTCATTATTTAGTAAGAGTTAGGATTAATCATTAGGTGAAACAATATGTTATTTTAAATGCACTTATATCATCTGAAGAAGAAAACATGAATATTGTATAGCATACAAACTCTTGCCTACTAAGATGTCATCGATGAAAAGAAAATAATACTCCATTTGTCTAATTCCACTACTTGTTGGAAAGTTCTAGTTTCCTAGAGGTGAAAGAAATGCATATTGAGTGTTTAATAGCAAAGAAATATCAAGCCTATGGTCTTATGAGTTAAGTACTGGACATTAATTATACTAATGTTTTAAATTAAATATATTCTGTTTAGTAAAGCAGAAGAAATTAGAACTACTAAGATATTCTAGCCAGGTAATAAATAAACTGTTGTTATTGTTAGAGTAAACTGAGTGAAAATTGAATTTTACATGATGAAATATTATTGCTTTTAACCTTTAAGGCAAATTGGCAAGTACTTGCTGCAAAAAATTCTCTTATACCTAATTTTTCAATCCTTGGTTTTGCTGTATAATAAATGGAGACTATTTTTTTTCTGCATTTCAAAGGAGCTTATCTGAAGTCTGAAATTCTGATCTAATGCTTTGATTTCATTATTTCATTTGCTATTAAAATTTATTTGCAAATATGCATACTTTGGAAAGCTTCCTTAAATATTTCTTTCATTTAGACACTTTTTTTGGTACTTTGGTTGATAATGACTTGTAAAGATACTATGAGTATAATTAGAAAAATCTTTATTAACATATTTCTAATTTCAGTAACATAAAATCTTACACCTGAAGAGATTTAATTTGGAGCTTATACTATATTACACATTTTGACTTTACTGTCCATTTTTCAAAGATTAATTAATTAATTTTTTATTGGAATGGCAGTTATATAGAGAGAAGGGGAAACAGAGAAAGATTTTCTGTTTGCTGGTTCACGCCCGAAGTGGTCGCAATGGCCCAAACTGAGCCAATCCAAGGCCAGGAGATAGGAGCTTCTTCTGTGTCTCCACATGGCATTGGGCTATCCTCTAGTACCTTCCCAGGCCACAAGCAGGGAGCTGGATGGGAAGTGGAGCAGTAGGGATACTAACTGACACTCATATGGGATCCCGGCACAAGCAAGGTGAGGATTTAGCCACTAGACTATTGTACTGGGCCTAAGGAATACATTTTTATAAGTGTGATTTTAAGTAGCTATGAAGGGATTAGAAATTATTAGCCTTCCTTAAGAAATATAGTTAAGCTGTTGTACTATAATATTCCAGGTTCTGCTGGTTGTCACAGTTTTGTGGGATGTATCTCTTTCCAATTCAGAAATCACAAATCTAATATCTTGATAAGCTTGAGTAAGCAGGAAATGGGCATTGCTTTTGCAGTTGACTAACAGATTTGATCCTAAGCAGAAGGACGAGGATGAAGAGGGAATGAATGAGTAACAAATTTATTTGAAAATAAGATGTGACATGCAGAGAGTACAATGTTTTTTACAGTACACTACAGAATAAACTTTTATTTTTTCTTCTCTCTTATTTCCTAAAGAATAGAATGTGATGAATTGTTTCAACTTCATTAATTATTATTCTGTTTTTAAAATTAAGACTTCAGAAACGCATGTTTACATATTTGCTACAATAATAATCCCAAATGTTGTAGAACAGAACATATTTTCACCTAGGGCATTTTTCTAATCATAGTTGAAGTCAAAATATTTTTAAAAGAATTAGCAGAAATTTACATTTTTAACTTTATATTGAGATTAGTGATTTCAACAGTAAGCAAGTGTAAATACGATTAGAAGCATATCTTACAAGCTGAAAAATTTCCTTATGACTTCAGCTTCCTTTTTAGGCTTAAATTTTCTTTTCTTTTTTTCTTTAACGATTCTGAAGAATTCCAGCCTCCCTACTGTTGTGTCTTACACGGATTCACGTTGAATATGTATTTCCCAGCATCAAGAGATGCTGATTCAGTGTAGTTGGTGACAGGTGTCTCAATGACAAAGGCAGGAGTCCTTTAAAACCTTCAGTTTGGGAGTGTCAGGATGGGTATGACACAGGACCATGCTGACAGGCTAAAATGAAGGCCCTTGGCATAATTGCTTTTCATTCAAAAGTTAAGAAGTGCAGCTGCGTCCTCTTCCCCTCCAGTTCCTGCAGTGTCTATGCAAGGAGCCTCCTTCGTTTCTGAATTTCCATTTGCTCTTCAGAGTAGGTAAAGATCAATGAATTTAGTGCTACTCTGGTTCTAACAAAACTTACGCTGACCAAAATAATTCATTTTGCTGGGTAAAAAAGCTAATAAAAAAAGAAAGATTTTGTGTTCTTATTTATAAAGGAACAGGTATCTCTTTCCTTCCAGCAACAGGAGCACACAGGCAGTGCAACACAACCTCAGGCAAAACAATAAAAGAAGAGAGAAAGTATTGCCTCTCCCAGAAATGGCTTGCAATATTTATTCAAATGACAGGATGAATAAATTAGCTGATGATTTATAGGAGTCTATTAGCTTTGATGCATGAGCTATGGGTTAATTGAACTTGAAAAACATGTTCATCCATGTTGCTCCTAGCTTTCCTGGGGAAAAAAAATCTTTGGACAAATACATACATGTTAATCATTTAAAAATAATAAAGCAAATTTCAGAAAAAGAAACAATCTTCAGTGCTGTAAATTCAGAATGTAATCAATAGAATACTGCATTTCTTCACACAGATTAACTACTTCCATCTTTTCTGCCTGAATTTAACTGTACATGTGCACAACACTTCATAATTAGATAAGGAAGCTTTAGTCACAATGATTTCCTACATAGCACTTTGAATTCTAGAATAAAACTCTCCATAAATGGACATGATCATAACCTTAGGACTTTTGGATCATTTGAATTAGTTTTACAATCTGTAGTTGAGTGGTGTACAAGGAACTTAAACAGCCCTGGAAACAACCTTGACAAGTGGCAGCCTACTGTATATCCTATGTACTGTCTCTGAATTCTGTCACTGCAAAGAACAAATCATAGTCAAATGAATACCAATTCTGTAAACGAACTGGATTGAAATGGCCCAATCATGGTGAGACAGAGACATGTAAGTTTAAGAATGTTTTCAAGCTGATAGTGAGCTTAACATACAAATATAAAAGAGAATAAAACCTTTAAGACTAGCACTAGTGTGTTACTCCCCTGCATCCCATATTGGAGTGCTGGTTTGAGTTGCAACTTCTCTGCTTCTCAACTAACTCTCTGCTGATGCCCATTGGGAAAGCAGCAGAAGATGATCCAAGTGTCTACCACCAAATGAGAGGCCTGGATGGCGTTCCTGGCTCCTCGTTTCAGCCTGAACTACCTGTGACCTGAAGCAGGCTTTTTGAGGATAAGCCAGTGAATGAAAGATCTCTCTGTTTTCCCATTTTTCTGTCTCACTCATCCTTTCAAATAAATGAATGGATGAATAAATAAATCATTTCCTCTTAAATGGGCACTTAAAAAGAAAAATGGAGTAATTAGAAATATACGATTGCTTAAATTTCAATTTCACCAGCTATCTGTGGATGGGTTGAAATTAACAGCTTCTACTGAAAGCAAAGTGTTAATGTTTTTAGCAGCACATTATGTTTTGTGACCTCTAAGGCATAATTTTGAATGTAATCCTTGAATGCTATTTTCAGGTGTTTTTTATTTTTTCTTTTCTTAATTTTTTTTACATTTATGGTGATTGATAATGATATTACTAGTATCAAGATCTGTAATTATGAAAAATCAGCAGATGTGTCTATTGAAGAAGCATTTGCAAATTTTGATTTTAGAATAACCAGAGAGGTAGTGATGCAGTGGCCTCTATGATTGTGACCTAAACAAGCCTTGCAGAAAATCCTTGAATATTTGCTATATATATTCTTGCTAAATATATAACTGTTGAAAGACAGTGAAATACTAAGTAACTTTCATGAACTTGTAATGATACAATTAAAAGTGAGAAAGTCATCGGTCATATGGGTTTATGAAGAATTCTGACACATAATTTCAGAGGACGGGTCTATAGCTTTATAGCCTCTTCAAAGTATGAATTCCAAGGAGTGTGACATTTGGGGAATGCTTTTGTACTGGCTTTTTTTTTTCTGGTATACCAGCTGTGGAGTGATTAGTGAATCATTTTAGGACATTACATACTAATTGCCAAAATGATTAAGGTTCTTTACTCTCCTACATTCAATCCCTTAACCCATCATTTTCTACTTTCACAATTTAAACACAGATTATCCAAATTTTGATTCACTAATATGCTCATTTAGCTAAAGATCAATTTTTGCTTCTGAGATATTTGCATGAACTTTTCCAGATCACTTGAAGCAAGAATGGTGAATCAGCATAGGTATCTGTCTGACTTCATGGAGGGAGAGAGAGGAAGTGTACACGTTGGCTCTAGGGAGGGTGGTGAGAAGAGAGAGAGGTAAAGAGAGAGGGAAAGAGAGAGATGCTTTCTCTGGGACTCTGATCCAAAGTCTCATCTAGAATTGCCCTGCGGCATTAATATATGAAGGTATTTTTTACATTCTCACACAAGGTGATTTTCAGACCATCTTTACACTAAGGAACATTCTACAGCTGGAAGTAAAACAATGATGTATTTTGCGAAACTATTTGAGAATATGAATTTTTTAAAGATTTATTTATTTTTATTGGAAACACAGATTTATAAAAAGGAGAGACAGAGAGGAAGATCTTCCATCCGATGATTCACTCCCCAAGTGACCGCAGCGGCTGGTGCTGTGCCTATCTGAAGCCAGGAGCCAGGAACCTCCTCTAGATCTCCCACTCAGGTGCAGGGTCCCAAGGCTTTGAGCTATCCTCAACTGCTTTTCCAGGCCTCAAACAGAGAGCTGGATGGGAAGCAGGGCCGCCGGGATTAGAACCAGCACCCATATGGGATCATGGTGCATTCAAGGTGAGGACTTGAACCACTATGCTATCGTGCCGGGCCCTGAGAATATGATTTTCTTACAAATAATGATTTTATACCTACCTCAGAATCTGAGTATCAGTGTATTTGTACATTCCTGATAATATCATCTTTATCTCCAGAGATAAGAAAATGGTACAGCATTCTTGGGAGCAAAGAAATTCTAACTGATAAAATGGTCAAACAGGGCTTGATAACAATTTATTTCTGACCTTTTAATGCCTTCTGTTCTTAATGATTTTCTGTCATTTCTGTCTAGTCTAGCCTTGAAACTCAGTCTCAGAGGTGCTTAGCTTTATGTTGCCACTTAACTTTCAACTTTCATTTTCAGCTCAGAAAGGTAAATCAGTAATCATCACTCCGGCTTCTGAAGGTTTGTCAGGCACCCAGGTAGGATTATGACACAGTTGTGAAGGGCTGTCTCCTGTGACTTTTACTTTAATTTTGACATAATCATGTACAAGCCTTAGGATTTTAGAAACTTAATTATCCTGTAAAGCCTCACCTCTTCTGTGCTTGGGTTTTTGGTTTACTAGTCTGATCCTTTCTGTCCCTTAGTCTGTCAAGAGACGATTTAAGAACAGATGGAGGAAATCAGCTGACATTTTCAGTGACACGTCCCTGTGACTGACAGTTGTGTTTTTCTCAGTGTCCATCTTTTCTTTTTCATTATATTTTATTCCTAAGGGAAAGATACGTGCATTTTCTTCTTTGGACATGGTGACATGACCGTGAAGCTGTGGGCATAACCTTCTGTGAAGCCAATGCACTGTTTTTTTTTTTCACAAACATTTTTGAGTCTGATGCTCATCAAATGTAGCTCAGTGAGCCATGATCCCACCTAAAGATCTCTGAAGGAAGGGGGTGATGGAAAAGTGAATCTGAAGGAAATAATCTATGGAGAATTTTGTCTTGAATAAAGAAAAGTTTTCTGCTACATTTATTCAGATGAATTTGTCTACTTACCTGGTTGTTGTGTGCAATATTAGTCAAAACTTCCTCCCTTATAAATAGAAGGAGTTGAGCTCAAATTGACTAAAGTCAGGACCTTAGGAGCAAGGCTGAATTGAGGATCTTAAGTAGTTTGCTAATCCTCACTTGTTCTACCTCACTCACACCTCCCACTCACACTCTCGTTTGCCTCTGGATCTTTCTTTGGGTTGATTCCCTTCATATGGTGAGGAAAAAGGTTATCATAATTCAAAAACAAGGAGTCCATTTCCCTTCTTCATATAGCAACTCTGGAAATTTGGCCCTGTAAGCATTCCATGGTTAACCCAGGTGCAGTCATTGTTGATTGGAGGTAAGCCTGGATTAAATGGTTACCTTGGCTGAACTTGATACTGGTTGTCAGGTAGTATTTTTTATTTTTAAGCACAAGAAATAATAACAATGATCATACTGTTTTGGATAGAGAAGGGCAAAGCAGAAATGAAGATTGATAATACTGCCTCCATAATTATAGAAGAAAAAAAGCATGCCTGGAATGGTGTATATTAAAATAGTGATCTCTGTACATTGCTGCATTTATTGGAACACAAATATTAGCATCCATAGAGGAATATTTGATTTTTGTCTTCTTGAATCTTTTCATAAGGTGCATAGACAATATTATCAGGCTTTCTGCTTGTGTATCATTGGTGGCTATCTTCTGTGGCACAGATATGAGAAACCTGAACTTATTTTTCTAATCTTTGGCCATTCAACTGTGTAAAGTTTTAGCATACTTCTGAACAGCTGTTTATAACAAAAATCATGTGAGATTTTAAAAGTGTACACACATATTTTGTATTAATATAGATAATGGGAAAGTGCCTTGAAAATCATCATTCCGAGGAGCCATTGCCCTGATTTCTAGACTTCATTCATACATTGTTAGCACTTAGATCAATAAGCAATTATTGGCCTTTGTGAGATGCTGAGCGTAGATTTGGAGAGTTTATATATAACAGCTCTAGTTTACCAAAATTGCCAAATGTCAAATAACAGCTGCAATTCATCATTATCTATCTTCTTCTTCATCATCATCATCATCATCTGTATCGCCATCATCTATCTGTGATTTTGAGACCTGAAATGTCTTCACATATCTGTTAACCAGTATTGTGTAAGAGATATGTGGATTTTTTGCCTTCTTGAATAGTTCCATTGGGAGCTGTGCTGATATGACTGGCCCTGTGCCTCATGGTGAGTTACAGTTATAATGGGGACAGCAGGCTTCTGTGCCTCTGTTTAATAGAAAGTGCAATACCAGCGGAGATTTTTCTAACTCTGCATTTAAAATCCCCCCAATAGCTATTATTACTTCTTAAAACCATTTGAGCATTAGTGCCAAATCAAGTGAAATAGTTTCATTTAAATAATTTAAGGGGCTGACTGATGTTCTCACATTGGCTATAATAAATAATGTTATTAATTTCAAAAGAGAGGAGGAGGATCAGAATACTGTGACTTTGGTCTTTCAACCGAAAAGGATTTTGAAAAGGATTAAAGTCACAGATTTTCCTCCTGTAGGATTGACTCCTCATGTTTCCCACCTCTAGTCCTTTCATAGCAAACCCCCCTTTGTGTACAGCCCCATGTTCTTGCTCCTGCCGTGCAGTGTCCTGTGGTGGGCAGGCTTAGTGTTCAGTGGAACAAGCTTATTGATCAGCAGGGTTTGCTCACTCAAGTGCAAGGATGTTCTGCTTCTTTCCCTTGGGTTTTATTTTCCTTCTTGAGATGACTCTCATGGAGAATTCTGTCACCATCTTATTGTGCTTCCAATCAGTCTTTCCTTTGATACGATATAAAAAAAAAGCAGACAAAAAAGACATCATAAGATATTGTTTATATAATCTGCATTTTATCTGTGCATCATGGGGAAGTCATCTTATTATTATTTTAAGATAGAAACTCAAGGTTGTACTCTCCTCTGTGCTGTCGACGAGCATTCAGATGTCACTATGTTTCTCAAAATTCGGGCCATAAAAACTACTGGAAACTATAGATTTCCAGATATCTCCCTGACATTTGGAATCAGTAAGTCTGGGTGGGGACTTGGGGTATTTGTTGATTTTCTTCAGGTGTTCTTAATTTTAATTTAATCTGGGGAAATAATTTATCGTCTGTAATTGATGATATGCTGCTTGATATTCTGAAGTGAATATCTGCACTTATTATTGTCTATCCCCTTCTATGGCATTTGGGGCTGATCTCTATTGGACTTTCCATTACAGAGCTCTGTGATCTTTACTCAGGCTGGCATCTGCTATGAGATAAGATTTTGCACATGATAGCCTAAAAGTTATGGAAGGAAAACCAGAACTAAAAATGTTATAACTTCAGGGATAGCATAAAGACACAGGTTAAGTGGCCACCTACAACACCAGCATCCTATCTGGTTGCTGGTTCAAGTCCCAGATGCTCCACTTCTGAAAAACAACAGAAGACAGCTCAAATCCTTTGGACCAGTGTACCAGTGGAGGAGACACAGAAGAACTTCAAGGCTCTTGTTTTCGGTCTGACTTAGCCCTGGAGGTTGAGACCATATGAGGATTGAACCAGTGCTGGAATATCTCTTTGTTTCTCACTCGCTCTATAATTCTACCTTCGAAATAGGTAAATATTGCTGTATGTTCGTCTAAAGGTTATTACTATAATAGGGCAGATCTGCATGGAAAATGAGGACCAACAGGAAGTTGCATACTTTGATAAATATGTAATGACAAATTTATTTGCAAATGAAACAATGCTGGAAATGGCCAGGAGCCAAGAACATCTGTGTTCCTGGTATCCCAAATGTGTGGAAGGAGCAGATGTGACTGAAAATATAATAGAAGACCTGGCACAATTCCGACAACATAGAGGAGAATTTTGAATATCCATAGAAGTCCTTCTGAAAAGCAGAAAGAAGATTGAAACTGTGGCAATCTCCTGAATGATGTTACTGGCTGTGTTGGTGGGATATATTATTACAGTGAATCAATAGAATGAAGAAAGAGTGCTCACTGATCCTTCCTTTGCCTACATTCTAGCTAGGACTGACTATGTGACACATTTGTGATCAATGAAAAGTAAGTTATAATTTGTTAGGTTAGATTTTGTTTTCCTGATAAAAATGTGTAGACTAAATGAACCAAATGTTCGGGTCTTCCTTCCTTTTCCTGTGTACAGTGTGGATGTGATCCAGATTGGGTAACTTGTACACTGTGGGTATGAGCCGACACTCACGGATGAAATCAAGGGTTCCAAACATGACAGAGTAGAAGTCCCATAGACTTCCCGGAGACCACTGCCTGGCACTGTCCTGTTTTTGTTGTGCTTTTTTTTTTTTTAAAAAAAAGATTTATTTATTTTTATTGGAAAGGCGGATATACAGAGAGGAGAGACAGAAGAAGATCTTCCATCCGATGAATCACTCGCAAAGTGATAGCAATGGCTGGTGCTGTGCCGATCAGCAGCCAGGAGCCAGAAACCTCCTCCAGGTCTCCCACGTGGGTTCAGGGTCCCAAGGCTTTGGGCTGTCCTCGACTGCTTTCCCAGGTCATCATCAGGGAGCTGGCTGGGAAGTGGAGCTGCTGGGATTAGAACCGGCGCCCATATTGGATCCTAGCATGTTCAAGGTGAGGACTTGAGCCACTAGGCCACTGCGCCAGGCGCTATTGTTGTGCTTTTGATTGAGAAAAAATTAAAACATTGATTTGTTTGACCTATTCTTAGCCATTATTTGATAACTACTTGGGGAAGCAATATTCTGTTTTGAAAATAAAACCATGGTCTGGTTTGTAAGAATTTTCATTATGCAAAGATGTGACAAGTGTCCAAATATTACAGAATTGATCAACAGCTAAAGTTCTGTTTAAAAGTTCTGTTTTAAAAGAAATGCAACCGTGGATACCAAACTGAAACAATGGTACCACAATTGGGTTGGGATGTTTTAGGATTATTGTTTTAAATTCTGGATAACTCTGGGAATCATACTAGAATATCAGAGAGAACCCACAGATTTGAGCAGGAAAGTCATCTCAAAGTGGAAATAATTACTTCAGATTTTGGAAGTACAGCATGAAAGTACAAAAATAGCGCCATTCTCTTGAATGGGAATGAAGAACGAAGCGCTTAGCTGGCGGACAGGAAACAGATATGCTGACTTCCTCAGGAAAAAGCATTTCTGGTACCTGAAGGCAGGGGGATGAAGACAGTAGAAGCTCCAAGTGCTTAAGGCAAATCCAGGGGACGTTTTATCTCTGAGAGGCCAGTATTCACACATATCCATTATGAAGATTAGAGTTCATGAAAGTATTAAACATGATTATCATACCTCTAGTATCTAGTGAGCGTGAATCACAAGCTTAGTTGCTACATCCAGTTTCAAAAATTGACTCAAAGTGTTGCTTGTGCTTTTAGGACATAATCCTCTGAAACAGTTCCAGCATCAGTTTTTGCTGTTGTGAGCTGTCTATTATTTGGTTTTCTGTCAACCAGACAAGATGTCAAGTCATGTTTCCTTGCCTCAAATTGCTGCATATTATCTATCCCCTGGTGAACTTCTTACCCACATGTTCATATTTAAGTAGGGATAGAGGTGAATACATGAAGTTGCATGCCTGAATTGTTTTTAAAAGGCCAATTCAGAATATTTTTGAAAGTATTTTAGTGTGTCAAATGTGAATTGACACGCAGCATTTTGCTCACAGTAAGCTGAAAAATCTTTGGTATATGAACGTTTTATATGACTTAGTAACTAACAATTCAGAAGCATAAACCTGACTGTTTTGTAATGAATGTTTTTGGAAATGCATTTGAAATCTATTCCTTACCCAATGAATTTTGAAATGAACATCTCTGGAATTATCTTTTCTCCACTTGGCAAGCAGAGCTGCAGACATTTCCACTTGCCCAGTGTTTCTTTGTTGATAAAACTACACTCATTAGTTAGTGAGAGACTGGTGCTTTTTAACAGAAACTCTAAAAAGGTTTTAATCTGCTTTCTTACAATGCTGGAGTTTATCACTAACTCTTGTTATCTGTGCATTTGAGAGATATCACTTGCATATGGGTAAAGAATGTCATGGAGTCTAATGTAGGTTGACCTTTGTTTAACAACAGACAACTAGCAATTCCTCAGAATAATGTAGAAACCAAGTCATGGATTAGCTAAATAATGTATTAGAATATGCAGATTTAGCAGTTACAGTGATTAACATATGCATCATTCAAAGTAGAGACTAATGTTCTGCAGTTTTGTTTGGCTATAATTGGAAGTGCTTAAATTTCAAGTATAGGAAAACCAGTAGTGTAATACATTCAGAAAAATGTTGATGTTCAAAAGAATATAAAATCAGTAAAAATATACTAAAAATGCTGTTATTTTTTTAAAGGTTTAGCTATTTTTATTGGAAAGTCAGATATACAGAAAGGAGGAGAGACAGAGAGGAAGATCTTCCGTCCGATGATTCGCTCCCCAAGTGAGCCGCAATGGCTGGTGCTGTGCTAATCTGAAGCCAGGAGCCAGGAATCACTCAGGTGCAGGGTCCCAAGGCTTTGGACCGACCTCGACTGCTTTCCCAGGCCACAAGCAGAGAGCTGGTTGGGAAGTGGAGCTGCCTGGATTGAAACAGCACCCACATGGGATCCTGGTCTGTGCAAGGCGAGGACTTTAGCCATTACGCTACTGTGCCAGGCCTTAAACATGTTTCTATAAAGACAATTGCTGTCTATTCTTTATTGTTTTTGTTCTTAACTCTTAGGTCTTAGTGGGTAAAGAAATAGGACTTGTGGCATTGTTATAACTGGCACACTTATGTGGTTGGATGAGGGAACAGTGGACGAGGTGGGAACAACTAATCAGAATTATCTGGCAAAGAATGAAAGCCATGGCAATGAATGCACAAAAGTTAAGTACTGGGTCCCTAAAGATGCATTATGTACTCACTTCGCTGTATCAATTGGTATTTTTTTAAAGATTTATTTTATTTTTATTGGAAAGGCAAATGAACAGAGAGAGGAGAGACAGAGAGAAAGATCTTCGTCGGATGATTCACACCCCAAGCGACCACAATAGCCGAAGCTGAGCCAATCCGAAGCCAGGAGCCAGGGATTTCCTCTAGGTCTCCCATGCAGGTAAAGGGTCCCAAGGCTTTGGGCCATCCTCAACTGCTTTCCCAGGCCATCATCAGGGAGCTGGATGGGAAGTGGGTCTGCTGGGGTTAGAACCGGCGCCCATATGGGATCCTGGCACGTTCAAGGAGAGGACTCTAGCTGTTACGTTATCGCGCTGGGCCCTCAATTGCTATTTTATGATCTTAGCTTTAATTCCTCTTAGCTCCCCACTCTCATAGTGGGTAATAGGCTTCTTAGTTTGAAGGTAATATAACAAAGATTCAGAGAAGGATAAAAACATTTCCCAAGGATCACGAAGCCTAAGTAAAAAGTAAGACCAATTTTGTAGGCCATGAAATATCTGCACAGAAATGGTATGAAGAAATTGGGCATGGATTTGGGAATTAGAATGACAGGCAAGGGTTGAAGATCAGCGTCTGGAGGAGGTCAGAGCAAAAATCTTGTGTTTTGAGATCATCTAAGACAGGAATAGAAAACAAGCCCAATTCATGAGCTGCAAGGTCGCTCCCTTAGCGGCTTAGCCTGGTTCCAAAGGTATCAAAGGGTTTCTGTGCTTTCTGTAATGTTTTAACTGGATCCCAGAGGTTCTTAGTACAGACATGCAGATATAGTTTATAGTGAATCTCACCATCTCTCCATTTCCTTCTGTTAGTGGCAGAGATATGAAGAAGATGAATTCTCTTCCAGCCCCAATCATGTTTGAATGTTGTGAAGGTTATTGGTGAGCAGAGGACTTCGGTGGACTTTGCTGCCAAATGCTGTTTCACTGAGGCACGAGTTACATATATGTACAAAACTAAGGATGACAAAAGACATGTGATAATAGAAACATGGAAGAAAGCATTATTACCAAGACACAATTATGGTCAAAGGAAAAAATGACCTATTGGACAAATATTAAGAATACATAAGTAACATGAATATTGGTTGCATATCTGTTAGCAAGACAAAGATAAACTAGGAAGTGAACTTTTCTGGAATGAGGTCCCATTACAATAATATCTCCAAACTTGATCTTTCCACTTTATCAAACTAGTAGAAAAATGATGTAAGAACGAAATAGGCAACACTTGGAGGAAAAAAAAAAGAACTGTCAGACAAAATCTGAGGACAGAGTTTATGCAGATTAGGCATAACATTTTGGCATCTGTCACATTTCTTCCTTGATTTTTTTTCCAGATCTATCCATTCTACTTTCCGTTGACATCACCCCTGCTTTCCTTTCTCTTGTTACTTTGCCAGAGTCCAGCTCCAGCTGAGTTCAGAGCTTGAGAAGGATGCATGAAATAGGCATAGAAAGAAGAGAGAGGCACCACTACAATTCCAAGATCATTGTGGACCCTGTGAGAAAGCTGTCTGCTTTATTTATACAGAAGCAGTCACAAGCTCTGGCATAGACCTTTTTCATCATGGTGTTGCATCCGCTCGACAGCAGAGTGTGGCCCCAGGAAGTACAATTACAACGTTCCCTTTGGGGCAGTGTGGCATAGCTTCAGGGGGGCACAATGAGGGAGGATTACACATTCCTTGTGTATCTCGGCTTGCCAGTCCCCACCTGCTCTCCTCAAGTCTGGGTTTCCTTGGCACCGCCTGTGACAACCGGGTCCCTATCTTGAATTATGTATGGGTTAAAATGTCTGGGGCCTTGTTTTAAGGGGATTAAGGTCATTGACATTAGTTGGCCATTAGGCCTGCAAGCTCAGCCTTTAGGGTCACAGTAACAGGATCGCCTTTATGATCACAGTAGCTATATTTTTTGTCATAGCAGTTTCAGCCCATACTCCCATCACTTCCATTAGTTTGTAAAATTCTTATCAAGTCATTTCCCATAAGGTATGCTATATATCTGGGCCAGATTTCAGGGCAATGGGTAGGCACACAATAAGGTGTTCAGAAATGGCATGGGTTTAATTGTACTCCTGTGTGCAGTTAAAATCCCACTCACCAAGACATTATCAATAACATTAACTGTCAAGCTCATGTTGACTGCAAAAGCCATATCACAGGGGCAAACAACGCCTCAATAGATTACAAAATTCTTAGTGGGGTGGTTGAGTGTCCATGCGAAAGGGGGTGAAACTGTGTCAAGGTGGTCAGAGAGAAATCCACCAGGCCCTACCAAACAGCTGGAAGCTCCCCGGGGCCCTGCCAAGCAGGGGAGCTGTTCTCTACACACCTTCATGTCATCCACACCTACTGCAGGGACCCCAGCATTACTTCTTTCATTAAGACCCACTCTCACTTATTTAAAATATTGTCTCCCTTTAGAACACTTTATAATGTGTTTGTTACACACAACATTGAATACTTATAGGCTTACTTATGAAATATCTCTGCCCAAAAGTTTTTAAGGCTGCTTAATGCCTACAATAAGACAATCTTAGGGTTTAAATAATCTTTACACCTAATCACAAGAGTATTGCTATCCTACTTATTAGGAAATGAATGTGTATTGCATAGATACTACTGACTGCCTGTTCTGATAGTATTTGTCCTGTATTGCTTGTTCTTTATTTCCCTTAGTTTCTTTTCTATGTATTTTTTTTAAAATCCCAACACAGGCAGCTCTTCTCTTAAAGCCATTGTCTGTCAGCAACAATATTTTACAGCAGTTTATTTTTAGGTGTGTTATAAAATAGGACTCATTCTATTTTCTGTTTTATTACTTGTGTCTCAACCCCCTCAAAGACTGTTTAAAGTTTAAGGGCATAGTCTAAGAGTATTATTCACCCACAAATCCCTCAAAGCGCCTTGCCCATGCAAATATTCAATATATATTGTTTGGACTACATTTTCTAGAATGAAATTGTGGTACAGGAAGAAACAGTGACTTGTTTGATAAATGTTTTGATTATAATGGTCCAGAAGAGTAAAATGCGACTTTCATTGAGTGCAAGTTGGCTATAGCAATTCAATTAGCACATGTGGGAATGGAGGAAGATGAGATGAGCAGAGAAGTCTTAATTGGTTGAGGAAATGGCAAGAGAATGACCCTAGAATTCCTCAGAAGTCGAAGAAAATAGCAAAGTGTCAGGTGTGAGGGCTGACGACAAAACCACATTTAGAGTCTAGAAAGAGAAACACATATGCATCTCTTATTAAAAAGTGTGTCCACTGCTGTAGGCAATTTTTTTTTAGGTTGCCTTGAACCTAGGCACTGTTACACTACTTAGAGAAAAGCAGCCAGTAGTTGGTGGGCATTCTGAACCTTGCTAATGGAAAATTTGTGCCAAATACCAATGTGCCAGCAGAGTCGTACTTTTTTTTTTTAAATGTGTGAAGTGGTCTGTAGGCCCTTCCAAAAGATGACCTCAGGGCCTACACTGGCCCTGGGTAAGGGCTTACTCCACCATCATGCAGGAGGCCAGTGGGGGATTATGTATTGCCCTAGCAGGAGGATTGAAATATATGTGAGAATGGGGGCCACCGATAGAGTACTTTACATGTGTTAAATGTCTTCTTGGGGCTTCTCTGGACTGGGCCAAATCACTAGCAGGTATACAAGGGAACTGAGACTGGGTGGTTTAAAAAGGAGAAACAGAGGGTATGTCTGGATCAGAACAATCTATCTGTTCATGTGGGAGACCTAGGTGGCGTTGCCTGCCACCAACCAGCGCACATGAAAGCCAGTGCTGGGGGGAGAAAGTTATGTCTGACATGGCTAAGCCATAGTACCTGCCGGTGAATATCAGGGCAAGGGATGAACCACATAGGTTGGGCCATGACACCAATCAGCATGCAAGAGAACCAAGTCTGGGCTCACCCCGTACGTCTGCAATACCCACTGATTTCAACAAGTGTGGATGGGGAGGTGTTTGGATGAAGGCAGGCATGACCACAGAACTCACCTGATGTGGGAACTGGGGTTGGGAGCAGGTTGAGCTGGCCCAGTCTGCAGTGCCTACGTGAATTCCTGAGAATCAGGCCCAGAATGGGCTGGGCTACAATATCTACCTGAACATGCACAGGCTGTGACTGCTGACAGACTACACTGAACTGGGGCGTAGCATCCACTAACATGTGTGAGGTTTGGATCTGGTAGTGGGCATGGTAGTATCTGCCCTACTAAGGTGTAGCTCCAACTGGTGAGGATGAGAGTAGGGGCTGAGTGTGTACTTGGCTGAGCATGGCTATAGTGCTCCATGGCATACATGTGGGTTGGTTCCTGGAGCAGGCCAAACTAGGGTAGGCCCCAGCACCCACTGGTGCTTGCAAGAGCCAGAGTGGATGTGGGCTGGGTTGGGCTAGGTTTTGGCACCTGCTGGTCCATATGAGAACCAGGTTGGGGAGTGGATCAGGCAGGGCTGGGCTGTTGCACCAGCCAGTGAGAGCTGGAATGGGTATGGGCTGGTTGGGCAAAGGCAGAGTACCTGCTGGTGAATACCAGGACTAGAGGTAGGCCATGTTGGGCAGGGCTTAGCACCCACCAGTGCACGTGAGATGCCAGGTGTAATAAGGGAGTTTGATGTGATAAGGGAACTTGGAGCTCTCCCTTGTTAGACTGCAGATCCTGCTGGTGAGAGTGACAGTCAAGGCTGGGGACAACTCAGGCAATGCTAGACTACAGTACCCCTCACCATACATGTAGTCAGGGTCTGGCAGTGGGCCAGGCTGGGTCAGTCCCTAGTACCCACTGGCAGGTGTGAGAGCCAGGAGAAGGTACAAGTCAGACTGGGTTAGGTCACAACACCCAGCAGTTCACATGAGGGCTGGGACTGGAGGCTGCCAGGGCTGGGCTAGGCTGTATACCCATCAGCATAAATTGGGATTGGGGACAGAATAGGCAAAACCAAGCTGTGTTACTTGTCGGTGAATGCTAGTCAAGGTGGGCCATGCCAAACTGGGTCGCATACCCACCAGCACATGCAAGACCCAGGGAGTGGTGGACAAGCCTAGTAGGGAATTTCAGGGACTTCCCTGCTAGTCTGCTGTTCCCACTGGTGAGTATGAAACCTAGGATTTGGGGGTAGATTGGAATGGGAAGCTGCAACACCCATTGGCCAACATGTGAGCTGGCTTTGTAGTTCAGGTTAGGCTAGACCACTGCATCTACTGGCACATTCCAGAGCCAGGATGAGTGCAGACCTGCTGGTTTTGTCACACAGTTGCTCCTAAGTGCCATGGCTGGGTGCCAGTCACACAAGACTGGACAACAGTACCCCCTGGCAAGCACAAGATCTGGGATTAGGAATGGGCTTAGTAGTGAAACTGTGGCCACTCCTCTGTTGGGCAGCAGCTGTGGTTGCTAAGCACAAGAGCCAGAGAATGGGGCAGGCTGGGTTGAACAAGGCAATAGCATCTGTTGGCTTATGTATGTACTGTGTGTGGTTGGCTTGGGCTAAGCTAAGCTGCAGCATCCATAGTTGTGTACAAGAGACAGATGTGATGTGGGATAGGCCAGACTAGACTGCTGTGCATGCAAGCACACACCAGAACTGGGGCTGGTTGCTGGCTTCATGGGTGTAATTGGGGTTGCCAAACTAGGTTGCCGTTCCTGCTCATATGCATAAGGCCAGGGTTTGTGGTGGACTGAGTTGAACTAGGCTGCAGTACCCATCACTCTGTATGGAAGATGTGGCCTTGGAACTCACCAAGCAATTGCATTCACTAGTATGTGTGTAGGCTAATGCAGGTGACTGGTTGACTCAGACACTGCACTAGTTGGTGCATGCAAGAGTCAAGTCTAGGGTTACCCCAGGTGAGGTTTCTTGGGGGACTCCACAACTACCAATGTGCTAAAATTCCATCACAGGGAAAAATCACAGAATATACATGACAACCATGGACTGCATGTATTGGGAATAGACCTCCTCAGTTGCTGATGACTGTGCAGTGGGAAACATGCCCAAGAACATAAGGGAGACATGACTGCCAGCTCATCTAGGTCAGCAGAGAACGTCAAGTGCCTTATCAATCAGAGGATAGAAAGCAGAACAAATGGAGCAAAGATTCTGGACAAGCTTTGAGGCAAGTGTGGGTGCTCTGAGGAAGACTTTCTCAACCAATAGATTTGGAAAGATTTTCTCCACTCTGGAGAAACAAAACCAACAACATCTCAGAACTATCAAAACCATTCAAGTAATACCCTTGTCACATTCTCTTCTCCAGCCCTTGCCCCCCCCCCAAATGGTCTCAAAGATGACATCAAATATCTGCCTCCCATCCCAGGTGCTGATACAGTTTGGTAGCATGGAGCAGCCCCCTCCGTTTTCTCACACCCTGCAGATACAACTTGGACATTTTAGTCCCACCCTCCTTCTTCCATACCTTGACCCTCCTAACCCTAATCAGTGGTCCACATGGGCATATAGCTTTCTCAACTATGTTAACTGCATTAAAAATGAAATTCAATAGTTAAAAATACATAAATAAAATATTTTTATACACTCTTTTAAAAAAATATTCATTTATCTTTCTTGACAAGGCAGATTTACAGAAAAAGAGAGAGAGATAAAGACCTTCCATCTTTTTGTTCATGGCTCAAGTGACCTCAGTGTCTGGAGCTGAGCCAATTTGAAGCCAGGAGCTTCTTCTGAGTCTCCCACACAGGTTCAGGATTCAAGGCTTTGGGCTATTCACCCTCTGCTTTCCCAGGCCACAAGCAGGGAGCTGGGTGGGAAGTGGAGCAGCTGGGACATGAACCGGCATCCATATGGGATCCTGGCACTTGCAAGATTAGGATTTAGCCCCTGAACCATTGCTCTGGGCTATCTATCTATCTATCTATCTATCTATCTATCTATCTATCTATCTTCATATATATGAAAGTGTGGCAAATGAACAGAATATAGTGTCTCCATAATATCCTGATTTCATCTGATAATATTGAGTCAGGCCCACCATACACTAACTTCATTGACTAGCTGTGTTCTTGAATAATTATGTAAACACTTTGCCCTCCGTTTTATCTCTGGAAAAGTGAGAAAAAATGTAAAGGGTGCCTTAAATGTAACATGATATTTGGTGGATACTCAATAAATTTCAGTGATTGTTTTAGTCCATTTGAGGTTTTATTAAAATTTGTAATATATACTGAGTAGCTTATAAATAATAGACAATCATGGTGCACAGTTCTGGGGACTGGAATTTCATACCGAGGCAGGCTCCATGTCTGATGAAGGGCTGAATTTGTGGGTCATGTGTCCTCATGTGGCGGAAAGGAAGAGGAATGCCTCTGGTACCTCTTTTGTAAGGGTACCATTCCCATTCACGGGGCTTTGCCTCATGACCTAATCACCCCCAGAATCCTACCTCCTAATATGTTCACCTTAGGGATAAGGATTTCTGCAAATCAGTTTTGAAGAGACATAAAACATTCATAACCTAGCAGATATTATATTGCTATGATTATTATACTGAATTAGATTCCGATCCTAAAAGTCATCAAGGACTTTTCAGCAGGTTGTGTTGTTTGATGTCAAATATATCTGCAATGAATAGCACACAGATAGTGAAAATTGATACATTTGTTACGTTCTGATCATTTATTAATACAGTAACAAAAGTAAGAGAATTATCTTTTGGTTATCCATTCTCATACTCTCATTCATCCCTTCATTATCTATGTAGTGAATATTCCCCCAAGAATATAAAACTAGATGCTTAGAAATGACAGGACACAAATCCTGCCTTGCAGGATCCAAGGTCATTGGAACAACAACCAGGATCCCTGAGCAGTCCGCAGAAACAGAAGAACAGTAAACTTCCTTCAGGACTAGGGAGAGGAGCTTTCTCTGGTCCTTGCCTGCTTCCAATTTTCGGTCCCCACCCCCTCTCGTAATAACCATCAGGAGCGCTCCAGAAACCCCTCAAAACAAACTAACAAACAAACAAAACTAGAATAGATAGAGAACAACAAGGAAAGCTTAGAAACAGACAGGAAACAGTCAGTGGGGATGCACTTATAACTCACTGGGTGGGACACAAATATTAGTTACTCCTCACTGGGGTATGGAAGATTTCTCTGCACACCCCTCCTAAACATGCTCACCTAAACTGTTGACATATATCCTGTTAGAATTATAGAGTTAGACCACCTGAAAAACAGCCAGGTGCAGCGAAAACCTGCTTCAATGCTATAAACTGCTAAATACTAAAATTAAAATAGGCATGAGACAGCTGAATAGCAATCTAAGCCATTTTAAGGTGTGTAGAACATGGTTGAATATAAACCAGAATTGAAATGTCTATGAAGAAGTCGCAGGCTGTGGTTGAGAACCTGCATTTTCCTATTAACATATTGGTTAATCAATACCATGTCAATTAATGCCACATGTTGTAAATGGTTGGAAATATTATGTTGGGGCTTTTAATTGATTGGGATGATACTCTGCCATCTCTGCCTTCAGACCAGAGATGGTCTCACCAAGAAAACATTGAACTTACCAGGACAATAAGATGCTGGACTTTATGCTTGGTAAATACCTCCAATGAAAGAATGTCAACTGAATTTGAACTATGGAAATGCAACAAGGTGGAGCAATCCGCCGTGGGGGGAGGGTGTGGGGAGGGGCGGGGGGAATCCCAGTGCATAAAAAATGTATCACATAATGCAATGTAATTAATTTAAAAAAATGAAATGCAATAAAACTATGTTTAAAAAAAAAAAAGAAATGACAGGACAGATTAGCATCAGTTCCTGGTCTATCTCTCAGTCTACTAGGGCTCACAGAGAATTGCACAGCCAGCAGCACTGCAGTGAGAAAAGTTACATAATTGAAAACTGCAGCACAGGGGCGAGTTCCACTCCACTTGGGGACATTAAGCAAGACAAATGACAGGCAGGAGAGAGAGTCCCTCTGTCTTTGTTCTTCTTTGATAAATATGGATCATAAGAAATGATCCTGCTAATTTCCTCGGCTGTAAACTATACCCAGGTAGAATTATGAAAGTTTCTTGTGGTGCTCTATAAGACACAGTGTAGTTGTATTCAGGAAGTAAATATAAAAATGATCACACGTGAGACTTATGCTTGCTTACAACACTTGGTTATAGTAAGTTTTGCACAACTTTGCATTGCCACTCACTTAGTTAAATAGCACATCTCTCTTATTTGTCCCATCTTATTAAAATAAGCTAATGACACTCTTCACGGCCTCGAACTGTAGTTTTATGTATCTGCTTCTCTAAACTACCTTATCATTCTGTTCTTGTTTACCCCACTAACCCTTTGCTAGAAATTTCCCTGATAATCCTCATATCTTTATGTTGCTTTACAAAAACAGCTGTTCATTTTAAAAACACTTCAAAATTATAAATCATAGGAATTGGGAAAAATGACTCTAATAAGACATGCTCATAATAAATTTTAATGTATATTACAGAAGGAAAGAGGAAGAAATCAACAGAGAAACATTTAAGAGCAGAGCAAGAATAATTTAAGCTGTTTCTGATGCATTTTTCTTTTACATCCATTTGAAAAATATCTGCCTGTAAAAAATGGACTGACAATATAAACTTATCATTTGTCAGTTAAAAAAAAAATAATTTGTTGATATGGTGGCCCGGCAGCATGTGTACTTGCATCCAATATGGGAGCCATTTCCAGTCCCAGCTGCTCCACTTCCAATGCAGGTCCCTCTGCTAATAGCCTGGGAAAGCAGTAGAAGATAGATTAAGTTCTTTGGCCCCTATACACACATGGGAGATCTGCAAGCAGTTCCTGGATCCCAGGAGCTTTTGGGGGAGTGAATCAGTGAATGGAAATGTTTCTCTGTGTATATCTTTCTTTCTTCCTCTGTAAGTTTTTCAAGCAAAATAAATATATCTTTTAAGAAAATAGGCTTAATCAATGAATAACTATTCCATTGGTAAATATGTGTATATTTCAAAGTTAGATGAGCAGTGTAATACAATGAATGGGTTTAAAAGCTATAGTACTGGAACTGGTGTTGTGGCATTGCATACTAATCTTCTGCTCGCAGTGCTGTCATCACCTGTGGGTGCTGGTTTGTATCCCAGCTGCTCGCCTCTGAAATGACTTCCTGCTTCTGAACTGGGAAAGCAGAGGAAGATGGCTCAAGTCTTTGGGCTCCTACATTGGAGACCCGGAAGTTGCTGGATCCTGACTTTAGATAGCTTCAGTTCTCTCTCTCTCTCTCTCTCTCTGACTCTCTCTCTGACTCTCTCTCCCTCTGTCTCTGCAAATCTTCCTTTCCAGGGACCCAGCGAGAAAGCCTAGTGGCTAAATCCTCACCTTGCATGCACTGGGATCCCAGATGGGTACTGGTTAATGTCTCGGCTGCTCCACTTTCTGTTCAGTTCCCTGCTTGTATATGTTGAAGTGTTAATTATAAGTATTAGAACATAAACATGGTGGAATTGGGCATAGGAGGATTTTCAATGTTTATTTCCATTTTTTATAAGCAGGTATTTCGGTGCAGCATGTTAAGCTGCCATTTGAAATACCCATATCCCATTTTTCAGTGATGCTTCAATTCTTGTAAACTCAGCTTCTGATTCAACTTCCTGCTAATTTTTTGAAAGTGAACAAGTGGATAGAAGATTTTCCTTTACGTTTCCACTTCTCCCTATCACTCTACCTTTCAAATAAATTAATCTTTAAAAAAGGTAGTAAAGAGTTTTGAAAGTTAAAAACGAAATAGTATTTGCATATCTTCATTTAATAATTTTGTCACAATTTTGTAAACTACTTGGCTAAATGATGAATAAATGTATTTCCTATCTCACTTCCTTTTGTTAAAAACAGTGGAGTCGGTTAAACATAAGCATAAAGCAAACTTCAATTCTTCTTCATACGATTATTAAAAAAACCTAAGAGCAAGAATCTAGAAATGTTTTACGTTGTTACCTCTTTCAGCTCTTTCTCAGTTGTAATGCATGTTCTGTTGAAATTCTCATACAGCATTTGCTGAAATGACGTTAGAATCTATCAGATTTTTTGATTTAGCAGGGTTTGGTTGGGAGGGCATTCGAGGCAGTAGTTAAGACATCACTTTGGCCATGCACATTCACTACCGGCACACCTCAATTTGAGATCCAACTCCATTTTCTGATTTTAGGTTCTTGGTTATATACATCATGGCAGAGGAGCTGCTGTCTGTTGGTTTCA
This sequence comes from Ochotona princeps, assembly GCF_030435755.1. NCBI lineage: Eukaryota > Metazoa > Chordata > Mammalia > Lagomorpha > Ochotonidae > Ochotona > Ochotona princeps. The sequence continues at coordinate 56,305,424 of NC_080834.1, forward strand.
GTCTGGCACGATAACAGCTAGGTGGACAGGAGGATGTGAACCAAGAGATGGTGGTTAACCAGTCTTCTTCTCCAACTTTCAAATAAATAAAACAAAATGGATTTATTATGAAAGATTTATTAATAGCAATGTCAATATTAGAGAGTAAGAGGGACACATACACAGAGAACAAGAGAGAATGTGTGAGAGAGAGAGAGAGAATGAAAGGAAGAGAGAAGAAAATTTGCCATTTACTTTGGCAATTGACAATTGGCTACAATGGCCAGAGGTAGGCCAGAGTGAAGCCAAAAGTCAGAAGCTCCCATGTGTGTGGCAGGGGCCCAAACACCTGGACCATCTTCTGCTGCATTCTCCAGGTCAACATCAGGGACCCAGAGTAGAAGTAAAAGATCCAGGACATAAACCTCACTCTTATAGGTGATGGAATCACAGGTGGTGGCCAGTGTTACCCACTAAGTTACAATGCCAGCTCCAATAAAATAAGATTTAATAACAAATAAGGAAATTTCCTGGAGGATGTAAATTGGCAACCTTTTCCATAAAAAGATAGATAGTGAATGCTTTAGGTTTTGTGTGTCAGAGTTCTCTATTAGGCCTTCTCAGCTCTGCAGATACAGCACCTAAGCATCTACAAGCAACATGTGCGAGTATGGCTGTGTTCATGCACATCATTTTGAAAAGCAAAAATAGATGAGGGTCTATGTGGCCCACGAGCAGTTGTTTTCCCACTCTTTTTTACAGCTGTTTCTTTTCAAATTGACTTTAGAAGCCAGGGTTAAGAATTTGCAATTAAACATACATTATTTTAATAACAACTCACACAATTATTTTTACAAGGGACCGTGCAATGGCTTAGTGGTTGAATTCTTGCCTTGCATACGCCAAGATCCCATGTGCAGGCTGCTCAAATTTCCTTCCAGTTCCCTGCTTGTGGCCTGGGAGGGCAGTAGTGGACAGCTCAAAGCCTTGGAATCCTGCCCCTGTGTGGGAGACATGGAACCAACTCCTGGCTCCTGGCTTTGAACCAGCTCAGCTCTGGATGTTGCAGCCAGGTGGCGAGTGAGTCAGTTTATGGAAGGTCTTTGTCTGTCTCTCCTTATCTGTAAATCTGCTTCGCCAATAAAAATAAATAAATCTCCAAGAAAAAAAATTAAAAATTAAAAAATGCTTTTACAGATTAGGAGCAGGGAAGTGTAACAGGGTCTCTTATCCTTTCACAGGAGTAGTAACTGAGCTGTTACTGCTATAGCCTGCCATTTTGACATAATATCAATGTGGAATAGTGCCTCATGAAATGCCCCTAGCAACACTGGTGATGTAATGTCAATGGTAAGATGCTGGAGGAATAATTGTCCTGTAGCAAAGGGTTGCATTATAAAATATTCCAAGGATGAAATGGTCAACAAAATGGTTCCAGAACAAGTAGACACACACCCAGCCAAGAAATCAAGAAAAAGTTTGGCTGCCTAACTGCTTTCAACCTAATTTATGCTTATAGGAAGCCTTTTTGAAATTTACAAGCAGAGGCTCCTAACACATTTAAATGCCAGAAAGTTTTTTTCAGCTTTTTTTTTTCTGGGACACTGCAGGTGGCCTCTTTCATCTCTGCATCACACTCTGCAGAATGATGCTGAGCAGGTGATCCTGGCATCTTGGAGTCAAGAGAGCCGGTTCAAGCGCCTGCTTCGCCCTCCATCTCTCCACCTGCTTCCCAGTTGGAGCAGTAAGTCCTGTGTGAAAGCTTCTGCAAATGATGACAAGAAGTGGGTTCTCAGGGAAGGCTGTTGAGCTTTAATGCGAGTAAAACTGTTGCAAATGTAAAACACATCTGAAAATCTAAATGTGTGCCCCCGAAACCACATCAATAGCACCTTTAATGATCTTCAGAGCCAGCCTTTTTTCTTCCAGTCAGTAGGAAGATTGTTTCAAATCTGTTTGTGCCGGAAGCACTTTTGATTGTGACAGTCTTCTCATTCATGGGCTAAACATGGCGTCCCACTGGAGGTGCCATCCGGGTTCACAGCAATACAGTGTGAAATGAAAGTATAAACAGAAGTCGGAACTGAATTCCTCCTCTGAGATAACAAGCGCAACTAGATTTTCAGACCACCTATTATGCCATAAAAAAATAAAAGGAAAATAAGATCCGCTCTTTGTCGGCTGCGTGATTCGTAGGCATAGCAATCACCAGGTCACTATGGACCCTTTAAATGACTTCTGTGACAGTATCCTTGTTCCTGACTAAAGTTTTCACAATATAAATGCATAGCTATAAACATCAATATGAATTTTCCTTCTTGGGTCTTTTTTCTTTTTGTAGATGAGCTAATCATGATTTATTAAATCACTGATTTTTTTTTGTTAACCTGTTTTAGTTTTCTTCTTTTACATTGGGTATCTGACCAAAAATAAGAGCTCAGTCACAACTAATGATACGGCTCCCCAACATGTATATTGAGATTTCGGCTTCCTGTAATCCTACTTCTCGTGGTAATGAGCTGCCTGGATAAAGAAGTGCTAGTTTTCTGTATAGATGGATATACTCCACCCTCATTGTAGAACTCTTTTCAAAAGCCAAGGATATTGAAAGTTATAACAGTAATGTCAGCCCTCATGATTAAATCATGAGGCACACGAGTTTTTCGTTTAAATTTGATGTTCTCATGATCTCAATATTTTTCATGCAAATCTTGTTATTTCTGCATCCTTTCACACGCCAGCTTAAATTGCTTGTCAATCGCCGTGCTTTTCTTGAGTGCAGCACTTCTGAGCTGCTCCGATACGATTTTATACATCTATTTATATCTACTTCTTTAGTATATTTTCCCTTAAAGAAGACATTGGTACAGCATTTGAAATCACATTTAATGAAGTCTTTTGAATTGTGAACAGTGACTTTGGTGGCCAAAGGAGAGGAGGCAAAAGGATCGATTTGGCTGGGAGACAGGCATGGGGAGGAACTGTTAGCTTCAGAGAGGCAGAAACTTCTTTTAACTCTACTATTTATGGAATTTTCCAGAATAACAAGAGTGACTGTATTACGGTTGATTAGAGCAAGGGCAAAGACATAGCCTAGCAAAGGGACACCTTAAATAGGAAGGTAATTCAAGGCTTAGTGTAACCAAAAAGATGTTTGAAAGAGTCTTTACAGAAGAACCCTTGGCATCTATTTTTCAAGAAAACTGATTTTCCAGTAGCCATAAATCCCTTTAGTTTTTTAGTCCATTGTTCTTTACTAGTGAATATTATTTTTATTTCTATAGTATTTTCTTAGTATCATCTGTTTTGATCTTGGAAATCTAAGGGATCCATGATCAGAAACAGATATGCCTGAGTCATATCAATGTTCCTACCCTTCCCAAATATTACAAGGCTTACACTATGGAGATTCACAATGGCACAAGCAGGCTTCAGCCCAGGTCACCCCCCTAGGGTTCCATCTTTTTATCTCATACAGGCAAGCATAACATCATGTATCTTGTAAAATCAGCTGCGCCTGCACAGGGCTGGAATGTCACTGTTACAAGACACACAATAATGTGCACTCATGTAGTTGAAGACATTTCTAATTGATTATACATTTATTTGCCACACCACTATTCTCTCTAGAACATCGCTGAAGGAAAAAAATGTGTTTGAATAATCACATACTCTTTTAGGGATTTCTGATATTTGCTAATGAATACACTATGAAGCTTTATTTTTCAAATGCGTTCTCAAATGTGTAACCTACTTATTTCTTTTTCCATGCATTTTTATATTCCAGAGGATCCTCTAGTGACAGAACATTTTCAATCATTACTTCTCTTTGGTGGAATCAATTACCTCCTGATAGATTCCCCTTCCAAGTTTAAAATTGCATTTAAAAACTCATCTCTTTTCTGAATTCTAATTACGTGTACTTTGAACTCCAGATTCTTTTAGTGAATATTTGTTTATGAAACTTTCTGATTCAAAGAGCTCACTGACACATTCATGGACTGACTATATACTCAATATATATATATATTCTCTCTATATATATATACAACACACACACACACACACACACACATATATATATATATATATATGTAATTCCTTTGGGAAATTATACTTACTAAAGATTTTGCATACTCTCAAAGAAAAGACAAAGGGTATAATCCTGATAAAGTAAAAATTGCGAAGTGATTATATATATTAACCACACTTTGTTCTGCCTGCCTAATTTGTTTAAAGTCACATTTGAGGATATCAAAAATGAAATTGCTTATGACTGTCTCCTTCTTACATGCAGAATCATTCAGAGCAGTTCATTTATATTCCTTATGTATGAAGCAGCCCATCAACTTTTCAGTCATCGTTATTCAGCAAATTTATCAATCTGCACTCTAAGAGGCAAGAAGCAAGTAAAACGTTTCTCTGAGGATTATATCAGTACATGCATACATTGACTCCTCTTATTCATGAACTATTTGATAATACTATTTTTTTGCAAAGACATCAAAATACATAAGTTTTAATTCAATTATTTTTTTCCATTTATTGCTATTTATTTTACTGGAAGAGAGGGGGACAGAGAGAAGAGAAAAAGAGATAGAGATCCTCCATTGCTGGATTTTCTCTCTAACTACATGTAGCAGCTTGTCTGGGTCAGGTCAAGGCCCTGGATTGTAACTCAGACTAGTCCTCTCACATAGGTTGAAGTCCAATGATTGCAACATCACCTGGTGTGTGTGCTAGTGGGAAGCTGGAGTTGGAAAGACTCTCAAACACAGACAGTTGGTAAAACATGAGAGCATGTCAAGCAGTGTCGTCACTGCTGCGTGTGCGAATACCTGTCAAAGCTGCCTTTTCTCAGATTAGGAAAACAGAACTAAAAGTTATACATTTAAATGTACATAATTAAGTGGCAGTGCAGCTTGGGTTTGAACGTAGATATATCTCATCCACAAACTACTCATATGTAAAATATATATATATATGTATATATATATATGTATATATATATATATTTTTATTTGAAATTAAAGTTTACAGAGAGAAGGAGAGGCAGAGAGTTCTTCCATCTGCTGATTCACTCCTCAAATAGCTGCAAAGTGCAGAGCTGAGCAGATCTGAAGCCAGGAATCAGTAGCTTCTTCCAGGTCTCCCATGTAGGGGCATGGGCCCCAAAACTTAAATCATCCTTTGCTGCTTTCCCAGGCCATAAGAAGGAGTTGGATTGGAAATGGAACAATTGGGACTAGAACCTGTGCCCACAAGGATGCTGGCCCCAAGGCAGATGAACCGTCTGTTGAACCACCATGCCAACCCCTACTCACATTATTTTTAAAAGGAGACTCTGTTTCAAAGCAGAAGGTAAAGGCTTTTCATTTAACCATGTATAATTTTCTCTACAGAATTTATCTTGTAAATTTGCTTAGACCTACTTCTCTTATTTAAAAATAATTGTTATTTTTTTAAACTGTTTCCTTTAAAGTTTCCAATGTAAAATAAGAGAAAGTAGAGTATTCATATTACTACTCAGTAGCGATTTGATGGTTTTGATGGTTTTTGATTTGATCACATGGAAGACAGAGGCCTTTGTGCCCTGTCTGTGGGTTAATTAGTACTGTCCCTAACAGTGGCAAGTTTCAACTGCAAAAACCAGTCATTAATCCAAACCCTTGCCCTTCAGACTTCTGTTGATTATGAGCCCAATCTTTGAAGCAGAACTCAGGAAATTTTAGCTCTTAGTCTTCATTCATCTGGCTGACCAATGTATTAAAAATTTGATGTCTTTGAAAAGAAAACAAGAGTGAACAAAGATTTTCAAATATTTGCCTCAACCACAACTTCTATCAAAATATGTCTCCTTTCAACAAACCTTTTGGACTCATTTCTATCAACCTCTTGGCTCATGAAGAGTTTTGAATTTGCACATGTTGTGTGAAGAAAGCCTCTTGTGTCCAGGTTTGCTTTTTTTAATCCATGGTTCTCCTAAAATATTCAACAAGGTTGAGATTAGGATGATATATCTTTACCTTGGTAATAAGATGTAAATAAATATATTTTAATGGAATATTTAATGATTACAAACTAACATGAAAAGCTTATGACATAGTCATCTACTAATCCTAAATTCTGGAATTCAAAATACCACCTTTTTTTTAAACATTTATTTATTTTTATTGCAAAGTCAGATATACAGAGAGGAGGAGAGACAGGAGGATGTTCCATCCGATGATTCACTTCCTAAGTGACCGCAATGGCTGGTGCTGCACCAAGCTGAAGCCAGGAGTCAGGAACCTCCTCTAGATCTCCCATGCGAGTTCAGGGTCCCAAGGTTTTGGTCTGTCCTCAACTGCTTTCCCAGACCACAAGCAGGGAGCTGGATGGGAAGTGGAGCTGCCAGGATTAGAACCGGCCTCCATATGGGATCCTGGCATGTTCAAGGTGAGGACTTCAGCCACTAGGCCACACCAGGCCCCAAATTACCTTTTTAAAAAAATGTCTATTTATTTTTATTGCAAAGTCAGATATATAGAGAGAAGGAGAGACAGAGAGAAAGGTCTTCCATTAGATGGTTCACTCCCCAAGCGGCTGCAATGGCTGGAGCTGAGCCAATCTGAAGCCAGGAGCCAGGAACTTCTTTTCGGGTCTCCCATGTGGGCACAGGGTTTCAATGCTTTGGGCCGTCCTCTACTACTTTCCCAGGCCACAAGCCCGGAGCTGGATGGGAAGCGAGGCTACCGGGATTAGAACCGGTGACCATATGAGATCCCTGTGCATTCAAGGTGAGGACTTTAGCCACTAGGCCACTGTGCCGGACTGTCCAAATTACCTTTTAAAACCCATTACTTTATATTATTAAGAGTCTTGAATCCAAGCCTTTCTACATTATCAACTTCAGCTCCTGATTGGCAATAAAGCGATGGTAGTATTCAGTTCACACTTAAAGAGGAACTCAGTGATTCCACACAGTTTTGTTCAGGATAAGAATTTATATCTAAGAAGTCTTCTAAGTAATTAACAATTTTAAAATATTAATAACTTAGATTTATGGAACCTTTGCATTTACACTTCATGCTAGTTACTTTATTTAATGATTTTACTAATTTCTGACACTTCATTACATGATAGATGCTGCTTCTATTTTCAATTTGCCGTAAGCCTAAGTCATTTGCCTTAAAGTAATACCTGGTGGAATAAGGGATTAAATTAGGACATTGTGACCATAAGGCACATTTGTCCAAATTGCTAACTAAAACTGTCCCTGAGTGATAAATAAAGTTAAATATTTCAGCTTAGGAAGCAGGAAGGTGTTGTACTAAGAAAACTTGTTAAGTAAAACTGGCTGTCATGGGATAATATTTAGGAAATTTTAGCCAATGCTTTTCTTTATTTTATGTTTGCTGTAATTTTAACAATTTCATTGCAGAGTGTTTCATTGACGCCCAGAAAATTTGTTGCCTAAGTGGAAGGACATATGTGTGTAGGACAAAACAAAGTCATATTTTCTGTTGTAAATTTGAAGATTGATTTTTAAATTTCCCTAGCAGAGATGATAAACTTGAAAGTCTTCCAATTTTTTTTGTTATAGTTATATATATGGTAAGGAAACCATTTTTTTTAACTTTCAGAATTAATCTGAAAATATCAAGAGTCACAAATTGAAAGACTCTCATCCTTTTTTTTTTTTTTTGTCTTTTTGTTTCTGGTTTATTTCATTCAATGCAATGTCCTCTGGTTCCATTTATTTTACTGTAAGCAAAAGATTTTCATTCTTTTTAATGGCTTAGTAATATATTCCATTATATGTGCATACAGTTTTTGTACCCAGCAGTCTGACAATGGACACCTTGGCTGATTCCACATTTCATCCATGGGAATGCTGCAGGTACGTCATTGGTGAGGGCAGCACACCTCTGAGACTGCTATAATTTGTATCCTGATTTTGTTTCGTGGTACATCTACTCCATGGAATATTATTCAGCTAATAAGAAGAATGAAATTATACCATTTACAACCAGGCAGTCCCAACTAGAGACCATTATGCTCAGTAAAATGAGTCAATCACAAAAGAACAAATACCATATATTCTCTTTTATATAAGCAAACCGACATGGAAAATATAACTCCAGTAGCCCAATCCATACTGTTTTTTGATTGTTTGTTTGCTTTTTTGGCTGTATTCCATGTGTTTTGATGTTTTTTATTTCAGTTTGGTTAATTCCAAATAATCTCTTTTCTCTAGTCGAATTCATCACAGGCTTATGAATTATACGATGGCATCATTTTTCCCAAGAGACTTCCGTGTTCCCTTTTTGTCACTCATGTTTTGGTTACTCAGTGATACTTTTTTCTTTTCATGATACTCTAATTTGTTGTTGATGTTGTTGTTGTTGTTGTGGCTGTACTAACTCATACCAGTTGTTGACCTTGTTACATGGCTTCACACTTATGGTAATGTATAGTGATGGAGTACTGGGGTCTTGAAAGACTCTCATGTTGCATAATATAAACTAGATTGAGAGCATCAGGACTATGTAACAACCCAAGCAGATAAGTTTGAATGGAAGGAGTGAGGGGGAAATTGTGGAGTAGAAATAGTGTGTTCCTTCTCTGTGTGTAAGAAAATGATGAGTATGACTGGGAAGCCCCAGACCCACCACGGGGCCTAATAGCTAGACTCGCGGGGGCCTAATAGACTCAGAGTAGTTTCACATGCTAATAGTATTATACATTGCAGGGAAAACAGCTAAGTCTATTAGTTTGTCATTGGGAGTGAATAAGATTCAAAATAAATATGCACAAAGAGCAGAGGCCACAGTAGGACCTCTGACATCCTCCAGTTCAAGAATACAGATGAAATATACTGAAAGGCCAAAGAGAAGTGAAATGATCTTCAACTCGTTGTAGCCGACTTGAGTTTCTGTCCTCTGCTCCCCGATGCAGTGATACTACACCCAAGTTTATGAGAGTCAGAACCATCCAGAGAGAGGAGAAAATCAAGAGAAAAGGAAGAAAGGCTGATTTGACTTCGCAGAGAACTCAAAGAGATTGAAGACCGAGATTTGAACTGCAAGTGACTGCATTTAATATTGAGTTTGAAAGATTGAAATTTCTTTCATCTTCCAACATATCAAGTTGTTAAATTTAAATTATTCATGAATATTAATGGAAGATCCACCACTATATATCTACGTTGTGAACCTGCTACATGTTTGTTGGCCATTTGGTATTCTTTTGAAAACTATCTATCCAGATCTTTCACTACATTCTTTACTGACTGTTTTACTTCTATGGTTGAGCTTTGAGGTTTTTTTTTTTTAAAGTTGCTGATATATTGTATTTCTAGATATTAATTCTTGGTTGGACGAGTAGCTGTGTTTATTTTCTTCTATTGGGTGTTGATTGTTTCCTTTGTTGTGCAGAAGTTTCTGAGTTTGATGTCACCCCAATTGTCTAAGTTTTGTTTTTGTTACCTGCACTTGGGGATATTGTTTGAGAAGTAATCACTGACACTGATGTCCTGAGGTGCTCCCTGTATGGTTTTATTTGGCAATTATGTAGTTTCTGATCTCACATTTAGATCTTTGATCCATCTGAGTGTATCCTAGTGTGTGTTAAGAGGCGGGGAAGTAACTTCACTGGTCTACAAATATTTAGGTTCAGTCTTACCATCACTATTTGCTAAAAAGACTGTTCTTTTGTCTAATGTGTATTAACATCATGTCAAAAATCATTTGGCTGTATACATTTGGGCTCTCTATTCTGTTCCTTTGATTGATGACTCGATATTTACACTGCCTTAATTATTATACCTTTGTAGTATGCTTTGCGATTAAGTGAAGCAATATCACCAGTGATATTTATTTTTTCCTTCATAATAGTATGGCTATTTGTGATATGATACGCATTTTAGGATTGTTCTTTACTAATTCTGTAAAATATATCATTTTAGTTTCATAGGGGTTGTGTTAAATCTGCAGATTGCCTTAACTAGTATCGACATTTTAACAGTATTCTTCCAACACATGAAAAAGAAATGACTTTTTGTGTTATCAGTCATGCATTGTACCAACAATTAATAATCTGTAATCCGGAGATCTTTCACTTGAATTTAATCTACAATACTTGATTTCCTTTTCTTTTTAACTATTGTGCAAGAAAATTCTTTCTGGATGTCTTTCAGTTAAGATCACTATCAATGTATAAAAAAATGCTACTGCTTTTTTATTATTGATTTTGTATCTCATGGCTACTGAATTGATTTCTTCATCCTAACATCTTTTTGGTGGTGTATTTAGGGTTTTCAGTGTTCTCATCATGCCATCTGCAGACATAGATATTTCAACTTCCCTTATAATTTTTTCCAAAGATTTACTTTTATTGAAAAATCAGATATACAAAGAGGAGGAGAGACAGAGAGGAAGATCTTCCATCTGATGGTTCATTCCCCAAGTGGCTGCCACAACTAGAGCTGAGCTGATCCAAAGCCAGGAGCTTCTTCCGGGTCTCCCACATGGGTGCAGGGTCCCAAGGCTTTAGGCTGTCCTCGACTGCCTTCCCAGGCCACAAGCAGGGAATTGGATGGGAAGCAGGCTGCTGGGATTAGAACCAGTGGCCATATGGGATCCCAGCATGTTCAAGGTGAGGACTATAGCCGCTGTGCTATCGCACCGGGCTTGTTCCCTTATAATTTTTATCCCCATAATTTCCTTTAGCCCTTCCCAAATGCTCTTACTGATATTTCCAATACTGTTAGAATAAGAGTGGTAGGACCTAGCACAGTAGCCTAGTGGCTAAATTCTCACCTTGCATGTACTGAGATCTCATATAGGTGTCAGTTTGTATCCCGGTGGTTCCATTTACCATCCAACTCCCTGCTTGTTGCCTGGGAAAACAGTTGAGGATGGTCCAAAGCCTTGGGACCCTACATCTGTCTGGGAGACCCGGAACAAGCTTCTGGCTCCTGCCTTCTGATCGGGTCAGCTTGGGCCATTGATACCACTTGGGGAGTGAATCAGTGGAGGGAGATCTTTCTCTGTCTGTCCTCTTCTCTGACCTCCCAATAAAAAATAAAAATATTTTAAAAATAAAATTGATAAAAGTGGACATTCTTTTTTTTTTAATTTTTTTTTTAAGATTTATTTATCTTTATTACAAAGTCAGATATACAGAGAGGAGGAGAGACAGGAAGATCTTCAATCCGATGATTCACTCCCCAAGTGATCGCAACGGCCAGTGCTGTGCCAATCCGAAGCCGGGAACCAGGAACCTCTTCCAGGTCTCCCACATGGGTGCAGGGTCCCAAATCTTTGGGCCGTCCTCGACTGCTTTCCCAGGCCACAAGCAGGAAGCTGGATGGGAAGTGAAGCTGCCGGGATTAGAACCGGCGCCCATATGGGATCCTGGCATGTTCAAGGCGAGGACTTTAGCTGCTAGGCCACGCCGCCGGGCCCAAAAATGGACATTCTTAAGTTGTTCCAAACCTAAAAGGAAGTGCCTTCAACTTCCCTCACCTTTTCACCAGTATTTTTAGACTTTTAAATTAGATTTGAGGGCCCGGTGTGAAGGCCCAGTGACTAAATCCTCTCCTTGCATCCACTGGGATCACATATGCTTGCCAGCTTTTCTCCCAGCTGCTCTATTTCCCTTCCAGTGCCCTGTTTGAGGGCCTTGAGACCTTCCACCTGCATGGGAGACGCAGAAGAAATTTCTGCCGTGGCTTCAGATCAACTCTGCTCCAGCTGTTACAGCCACTTGAAGACTGAACCAGTGGACACAAGATCTTTCTCTCTATTTCTCCTTCTCTCTATAAATTTGCCTTTCTAATAAAAATATATAAATCTTTAAAAAGAAATTAGATTTCTTTTGCGTTCACACACTGCCTTCAATGATCTTGCACATTTTCCATAGTAAAAAAACAAACAAAAACCTCCTCATGGCACATCTTACTGGAGTTTAATATATACCTAATTTTGAAATGACCTCATATTTTAGTCATATATTGCATGCTGAATGTTAGCATAGGGGAAGTGAAGAAATTGTATGGTCTTTGGGTTGTGTGTGTATGCGTGTGTGTCTGTTTTATTTTTTAAACCTTGAGCATTTACAAATATTGTAATGCCAGGCACTAAACTTTGCGTAAGGTAAAACAAGTTTGCCTTGTACAGGGTAAATCCATCCAGGGTTCATGATTCCTGCTGAAGAAACACCAAACACTGAAAAATCAAAAAGCCCCCAAATTGCAAGCTCAAAAACCATGCTATTGCCAAAGAAATCTCAGACATTAAGATTTAATTTTATCTACCCATTAATTTTTCACCAATTGTATTGAAATAAAGGTGAGACTATGGCAGAAAAATAAGATATGAAAATCATGGATATTATTATTCAGTTAGAAAATTTTCCCTTTTCTGAAATCAAGGTAAACTAATTTACCAAGTTTTATGTACTGGAAATATCCTAATACCCTCTTAAACCACATTTTTGGATGATATTTGATCATTTTTTAAATGAAATTGTATAATATGTTGACTTCAGTGAAGCAGCACTTATTTTAACTCAGAGTAGTAAAAGAAAAGAGTTTGTTATCTGATAGAATAATTATTATTATTTTGGTTTTTATATTAAAAATAAGTAGCAGATAGAATCCTAGTAGGTCTGCTGGGAAGAAGGCCAGAGGAAATTGAAGTCAGAAATATAAAATGTGTGCAAGAGTTTGTCTAAGGAAAAGCAAAGCCACTATGTTTGGAAAAGGCTGAAATCTCATTATTTTGCAAGAGGTACATTAACAACTGCAAAAGCTTCAGGAATTCCAGGTAATCAAGAGTCTTAGGAGCTCACTGAGCCAGCATGCTACTTCCATGAGTGCTGCCTCTATAAAGCAGATTTTTCATTTTCACATTAATAGCATGGTTGAGAAGCTCTTGATAGAGTAGCTTCTGGGGGAATGGAATTTGTCTGAAGAAGAAATAAGCCTGGAAAAGCTAGAGTAGCCATAACTAAAGGCTGAAATTTACTTTCCTACCAAGGCTGCTGCTGCTGCCTCTGTTTTTTCTTTTTTTTTTCCCCTGACTAAGACAGGCACTGTTTCTGAAATATTGGGGGTGTGTTTTCACCATCCTAGGATTGCCTGAAATTACTGGGGTTCAGCAAGAAAGGGATTTTAAGGCATATCTTGTCAGCAATTTCTTAAAAATTAAATAAAATGTATAAAGAGAAAATGCCTGATGTGCCCTCAGATTTCTCTGAGCAGCTGTATTCATGAGAAATCTGTCTCTCCTACTTGCTGTCTACTGCTGCTCTGCTACTTGCTGACTGTAGCCTGAGGTAAAGTGATTGTTAATCCTTTCTCTTCATGTCTATCTCTTAACATTCCTCCTTGATCACTACTCTCCTACCTTCTCACACTTTCTCCCAGATGTCTTCATTTCTTCACAGCACTGTTTCAAGTCCAGATTTCCCTGGTGAAGAAAGGTAGCATGGTGTGAAAACCAAACAGAGCAGAATTATGTATTGATGTAGTTGGAACAGACAAGGTAGTTAGAGTTTTACAAAGATGAAACAAAACCCAAAAGGAGAAGAAAAGGACAAGACAGCTAAATGATCAATAGAATAAAGAGGGCACCAAATAGGACAGAAATTCATATCCTTTGATTTGTAACACATGTCAGCCCCATATAACCTAGTCCATGCACATTAGGGGTATGCCTGAATTTTGAAGGATACTTATGGGACTTAAGAATATTTTCCTAAATAACAGGAAGATTATCCTGGCGCAGTATCCTAGCGGCCCAAGTCCTTGGCTTGCAAGCATGGGGATCCCATATGGGCGCCAGATTTGACCCTGGCCATCCTGCTTCCCATCTAGCTCCCTGCTTGTGACCTGGGAAAACAGACTAGGATGGTCCAAAGTCTTGGGACCCTGCACCTGCCTGGGAGATCCAGAAGAGGCTCCTGGCTCCTTGCTCCTGGCTTCAGATTGGCTCATCACTAACCATTGCGGCCGCCTGGAGAGTAAATCAATGGATGGAAGATTTTCTTCTCTGTCTCTCCTCCTCTCTGTATATCTGACTTTCCAATAAGAATAAAAGAAATCTTTTAAAAAAGAAGCTGTAAGATTATTAAATTTCAACACATTCCTTTGCTTATATGAGAGGATCCATACACAACTAAAGGTATACCTAAAGCTTAATACATTATGTCACATTTTGTAGCATCTGAATAAACAAAATCAGTGCAATATATACTCAACTTCGCATATCTGTGTTTTACACCCACAGATTAAACATTTGTAGAAAATAGCTACAAAAAAAGATTGTGTCTGTACTGAGTATGCAGACTTTTTCTTGTCATTCTTTTATTTTTTGAGATTTTATTTATTTTTATTACAAAGTCAGATATACAGAGAGGAGGAGAGACAGAGAGGAAAATCGTCCGTCTGATGATTCACTCCCCAAGTGATCGCAACGGCCGGTGCTGTGCCGATCCGAAGCCGGGAACCTGGAACCTCTTCCAGGTCTCCCACATGGATGCAGGGTCCCAAAGCCTTGGGCCATCCTCGACTGCTTTCCCAGGCCACAAGCAGGGAGCTGAATGGGAAGTGGAGCTGCCGGGATTAGAACCGGCGCCCATATGGAATCCCGGGGCGTTCAAGGCGAGGACTTTAGCTGCTAGGCCACGCTGCCGGGACCAACTTGTCATTATTTTCTAAACATTGAAGTATAACAGCTATCAACATAACATTTACATCGCTTTAGTAATGATGTACTCTAGAGGTGATTCAAAGTATATGGGAGGATGCGTTGAGACTATGTACAACTGTTTTTAAACATTCACTTATTTGAAAGAGCTACAGAGGACACACAGAAAAAGATCTTTCATCTACAGATTCATATTCATTTGTACATGAGAACGTGCCTTACTTTCTATAATCAAAATGTCATTTGAACTTGCATCTTATGGTGTGTTGATATTTCAGATGGACGATTATCCTACTGCAGAGATACAAAGAAAGAGGGAGTGATAGAAAGAAAGATCATCCATCTACTGGTCTGCTCCATAAAAGTCCAGAAGGGCTAGTGCTGGCCAAGCTGAAGTGTGTGGGGTGGGTAGTTATTCTGGTCTCCCACACGGGTGGATGGGACACAATCACTTCCATCATCTTTGCTACTTTCTTAGGTATACTAGCAGAGGAATGGATTGTAAGTGGAACAGCAAGAACCAAAACCAGGAGCCACATAGGATGCTGACATTGCAGGATGAGTTCTAACACACTATGCCACAATGTCCCAGAAAAAAAGGAAAATCTTCCTTTGTCAGAATTGGGTTTCTACAACGGGCAGCTGGTATTCTCAGGGCGTGTTGCCAGGTCTCTGGTTGTGAGGAGCAGGGTGTATGCTTTGTAGTTGGATGGTGCCGCACGTTGGGCTATAGTCAGACAGGGCTTCAACCTATAGCCTTTTATTTTTTTTTCTGGCATTACTGAACCTGAGAGGGGCCGCAGGCTGCTTTCTAAGGATGGGTGGAGTCACTTGTGCCCCATAGTTGTCTTGGGTTGTTAGCTGGCCTGTGTGACTGGCGGTTGGGGTAGACACCTGCTGGGGATCCTAGCTGGGAAGTGCTGCTTACTGTGTGCTCTGACCAGGCAGGAGCAACAGTTAAGCTCTGGGTGGGAAGAGCTGCTAACTGATATAGTGCCAAGAACAGCATACCACACTGGTTTTATGAATGTAGCCCTCTTCTTTGCTCTTAGTTAATCTCTGGTGGTCTATGCTTACCAATTATCCTGTCTTGGCTATGAGGCAAGACAGAAGTAGATTTCCTCTGCAGGGCCTGAGAATGTTGGGGAAGCTTGTTGTCAACCTTAAACTGTCTTTTTCTTCATTAGAGGAATGGTACATCAGTGATCCCTCTTAGTGCAGCACTGCGCCAACATGTGAGAGAAATGATTCGCTTAAGGTGAAAGTGATTCTTTCCTTTTTTTAAAGTTTTATTTTAAAAATTATTTTCCATGATACATTTTTGTAGGTATATGGATTTCCCCTTGCCCTCACCATTCTTCTCCATTTTACCCATCTCATAATTCTCCCCCATATTATTACAGTGGTATAGTCCTGTAGTAAGTTACATGCTTAATATTCTACTATTAAAGTTCATGATGGAATTGTAGATATAGAAAAAGAAAATCTAGTATCATATTGTCGAGGTGTGTTTAACTGTTTCACTGGTAGTCCTTTTATTAGGGAGTAGAAATGCAGCATATCTTTACTTCCTTGGATGTTAGCCTGTTAGCCTGCATTATCCAAGCATCCTGTAAGAATACATGTATGTGTTTGTTTACCTACATATCTATTTGCTTTGTCTTTTGTATGAATGTTGCCTTATATCTCGAAGAACATATGATGTTTGTCCTTTTCAATTGGTTTATTGTCTTTTCTCAGTTCTTGGTTTCAAAGGGAATTCTGTGACTTGACATACATAATCTGGGTTTTTTCTCAAAGGTGTAATTGACACTGGAATAAAAGCCAGAGACCTTGAATTCCACTGTCTTGTTGATGTTACCACTGATATGGATAGATTACATCTAATCTGTTCACTTCGTATTATGGCAAATGAGGGTCTACCCTTCTCACAGCTCCTTGTGTTATTTTTTTTTTTACTTCATTATTCCAATGTTATTATATCCCAATTTGAACGTGAAGTTGTGTTCAGTTTTATGTTGTCATAAATAAATATGATCAATGTAGAGCTGAGTAGATTCCTTCATGGCATATTTTGTTCAGTTATCCTAGATGCAGTTTTACTTTTTATTTATTGAATTCTTTATTTAAGGAAGCCTCTAAATCTCTAGCTATATGTTAAAAATATGCTAACTCATAAAATAAGATATTAATTATAAAAAATAATTCTCTTTTTATTTGTCTCATTTTCCATCTGCGAGTTCTTTTTAGATCCCAAGAACCTCTAAGACAAGTTTGCAGTTCATTAGATAAGCCATATTATTTTCTCATTGCATTTTTGTTTCCCCAGATTTCCGATGGAATCGATACTTGTCTTAACATTCTAGCTAACATTCCCAGTTGTTAAAGATCACCCTACAGCTGTGATCGTGGAAAATTTCTCTCACATTACTCCTGTGTCAGAACTTGATTTTTTTATCACCTATCTTCCTCTTTGTGAGCGGCATTTGCATATTAAAAAGATGACTTTGAAAATGCAGTATATTGACAGAAAAGAACATTTTTTCAATCTTAACTTTGCTATACAATATGAATGATGCTAGAAAATCTCATGCTGAATGAAATAAGATAATCAGAGAAAGATACATGCTTCAGGATTTTACTCATTGATATCAAAAATACTCATATTTATATAATCAGAGAATGTACTGGTGATTAGGAGGGCTGGGAATTTGGGAAATTAGTAGTTACTCAGCAGACATAAAGTTTCCATCCGGCAAGATATATCTCTCAATATCTTCTGGGCAAGATTGCACATGTCTATGGTCAAGAATAATATATACTAAAATATCAGTTAAGAGGATGGATTTTATGTTAAGTATTCTTATGATAAAAATGCAATGAACTCATCTTTGTTGTTTAACTTTTGTCACAGTGTACAAAATGGCACCTGAAACACCAATGACCTCATCTTTTAAAATGCATTTTAATGCCAATTAACTCCATTTTATTTATTTATTTATTTATTTACAGGTTAGTCTATTTAAAATGTTTTTATTCTAGTGTGTTGTGTTTTGGAAACAAGAATGCTTTAATATATTTGTATATGTGTATATTTATATTATATATCAGTGGACATTGTATCTGTTTGATACACATGACATGAGAAGAGATATTGTAAAAATGATATTTGCCAAGTAAATCAGAAGTTATTTTGGGGGAGCATCTTTTATTTGAAAAGATTTGTGCACGTGTGTGTGTGTGCATGCTGTTGATTTATGTACTTGGGTATGTTGTAACTCAACTATGATTTGAAAAAAAAATTTAAATTGTATCTAATTTATTGTATTATTATTCCTTAGACAATTCAACAACTATTTAGATAGCATCTAAATTGTACTAAATATTTCAAATGATGTAGAGACAGCTTGAAGCATACAAGAAGATGTATGCAAATTATATGATTTAAAGCATATAGTAGAATGTGAATGGGTTATATACAAAATCTATATTATTTATTTTAAGGGAGTTGAATGTCTCCAAATTTGGAATCCACATGATAAAATTTTAGAAACATTCCCTTAAGCAGAGATGGGGAAATTTTGCTACCAATGTCCATTTGACTATTTATAATATAATTGGTGGGCCACACAAAATTATTAATTTAAAAATTAAGGACCAGTGCCTTGGTATTTGCCTGTTGTACCAACATCATATATGGGGCTGATTAATGTCTTGGCTGCTCTGCTTCCAATCCTAATGGTCTGGAAAAAAGCAATAGGGGTGGCCCAGCTTCTTGGACTGTGGCACCCACAGGCAGACTTGCAGGAAGCTCCTGGCTCCTGTCTTTTGGCTTCATACTGACCCATGTCTAGTCATTGTGACCACTTGGGGAGTGAACCACTAGATAAAAAATTCCTTTCTCTTTCTTTTCTTTTGTCTCTGTAACTCTACTTTTAAAATAAATAAATAAATAAATAAATAAATCTTTTTTGTTGCTTTTATGAAAAAAAATATAGGCTTGCATTGTTTTATTGTATCAGTTCTGCTAGTAGTTGTTCTGGCAGGGCCTGATCAAATAATTTTGTGAACCTTATGTGCCTGTGGACTGAATGTCTCCCAGCCTTGTACCCAGGGAAGGCTGCATAAATATAAATACCACAAATAGTGTTAATTAGGTCATTTATAAGTGTCTACTATATTTGAATAAATTCCTTTACTGGCACTACTGCACACACCTCATGGTGTATTCACTGGAATATGGGCTTTGCAGAGAATGGCCATGATTTTGAGTCCCAGCATGATTAGTTGTAAAATTTATGATCTCAAAAATCTCACCGGTAAAATTAGTCGTATGTCCCATTTTATTATTTGTCATTTAAAGGTTAACTAAATAATTTGAAAGGCATAACTTATAGAGTGAGGGAGCATGGGAGACCATACGGGGAGACATACATGCTTGGCCATGTGGAGAGTCATAAGGACATGCACACCGTGTCCCCAGGGGAGACCCCTGGACATGGTCTTGGCACACCAAGACCTCAGCCTAACCGGACATGTGGGCAAGAGCAGTGGGCTGCATCTGTTTCTCTTCTTTGTCCTTGGACAAGCTGTGCTGGGGCTTCCTCGATCCACACATGTTGTTTGTGACCTTCAGCATACCGGCCAGCATTTGTGGTGAACATGACCTGTAGTGTGATTGGAGGATCCAGAGAGATAAAGTTGCCTTCTAGTCAATTTCAGTGCCATTGATTGGCACTGCTTTCTCCTTTTTTAGTCTATGTAAGTTTGTGCTTGCTTTACAATGGACATACATGTTTGATCAGACGCTCTCTGGTGGTTCTTGCTTGCTGAAGAACACTTCTGCCTCATCCCCTCAGTGGTCACAGAGGCCTGTTGGCCAGAGCTCCTTGAGAAGGGAGAGATCTTCCATTTGCTGCTAATTGGACACAACAACTGGAGCTGAGTCAGTCCAAGTCCAGGGGTTTCTAGGTCTCCCACATGGATCCAGGGGCCTGGGCTGTGTTGCCATCTTGGGCTGCTTTCCCAGGCACATTAGTAGTGAACTGTTTCAGGAGTACACCAGCCAGGACTCAAATTGGTGCCCGTGTGGGATTCTGGCGTCCCAGGCAATGACTTCACACATGACAGCTCAATGCCAGCTCTGCTCCACTCCAAAATTCCTTACTTTTAAAACATGTTACAATGTCTACCCTGCATGGGGCTACTGAAGATATTGTATGAGATAATATAGGTAAAATGACTGACACATACTGCTACTTCCACTAATGCTAATGTTACATGAAGTTCAGAATTTCCTACCTCAAAACATGCAGCTGTGCCAGGTTGATGGTCTTAAGTACAGGAAACTCTGACCTTTCTAGAAAGAAGAGATCAAACTCCCATGTGGGAAGTTTCTTCCCTGCGCCCACACCATCCTCATAACCAGAAGGAAGTTGAAGGAGTCAATCATCAGTTAACTTTAGTCAACATCACGTTCTTGGAAAGTGGAAGAGTGGGGATTTGAAAATGAATCTGTCCAACTGACTTACAGCTTCTTTATCTCCAGACAGACATGTGGAGCTCAGCTGTGATGCATCCTGTCTATGTTGCTCTTGAATTCTCTGTCAATAGCAAGCAGGCATTTGCTGCTATCTTTTTGGAATCTTCACCCACTAACATCCAAGATCATATCTTGGATGGCTGCTTTGTTAACACATAGTCTAACACATATAAAACCAAAAGAAAATGTGATTAACTCACTGTTTTATCATTGCTTAGTTCCCAAGATTCCCAGGTGATCTACTTGTCTTCTTCCTTCACAGACTTTTTATGTTACTTATATATGTAATGCAGCTTAATATTTCTTGGAAAGAAAAGTAGGGAGAACTGTATTCTATTTCATGGCATTAAATGTTCTGAAATGCTTTTTACTTCAATGGTGTTCATTGAACACAATAAAAAAAAAGGGGAAATATTTTTCATAAAATTGTGTAAAAACATAAAATAATTTTTTTTTCTTGGACGCTGTTGCTTCTGAAACTCAAACAACTACCATCACTTAAATAAGAACTGGATTGGTGGAGATTGGAAATAAAGTTTATCAGGATGAAATCTATATATCCAGCTTCATCTAAGTTCTACTGATTGAGAGTCTGAGTTAGGGGCTCTGAAATCTGTTGATAATAAGCATTCAGGTGATTAAGAAGCTAAGCCAAAGTTTGGGAGCCATTGAATTAGGTGGATAATAGAGGACTTCTGTGACTTGGTAAAAATCTGCTGGTAGATCAGTGTTCTAGAGGCCAGACATGAATATAACGTGCCACAAATATGTGGTCTTCTCTGGGAGACTTTCTGTGCTTCCTTAATTTTTTGGGTTAAAGAGAAAAAAAAAGTTGACATATTCAATGCTGACCTTATGAGCTACCTGCAAAAGGTAAAGGGCAACTTAAATAATTTTATTTTCAATATGACAATTATGAATATTATCTGAGAATAGCTTAGGCTTTAAGACCCAAAGTGGGGAAAACAATTAAAGTTCCCTTCATAAACTATACTTAAAATCTACTACTGGAATGATTATATTTTAAAATTATGCCTAAAATTCTAGCACTTAATTATTTTCCAGGAATTGATATCTTGAATAAAGAAGCCATGCATCAAGCTGTCCATTCTTTTGCACTTGAAGAGGACTAAATTGAAAATGAATGGATGTAAGCCTGTGTTAAGCTCCAAGGCATGCAAAGAGACTGTAATGAGAGGGGTGATGTTAGTGACACAGGTGTGTGCCAAAACAAACTTGGCTATGACACAAGTATATCTAGCAGTTGCAGTAAATACGATGGCATTAGAATGACATGGCTGCCCACTAATATATAGTAATACTCACCAAGTTGATTATGTCAGTCTCTATTATTAGCAGCACTTACAGAATTTTGCAGTAAGCAGAAGAAAATCTAACTTGGAAGGAAGAAAGTTCTTACTGTTTCTGCAAAGTACAAACTGCATGATTAGGGACATATCTTCTTTAATTCAACTGATTATTGTCTTTAGTATTATTATTATTATGAAAAGGATATCTTAACTCTGGCTTGTCTTTTGACATTGTCATTCATCATCATCTATCTTAAAGATTGTGTAGTATTTAAAATCTCCTGACTCTCTGTGGGTAGAGAGACTCCTACCTCTCTTGCTCCCCTAAAAGGCACAAAATCAAATTACACCAAAAGGCTCCTTTGAGTAAAGCTCTTTGCCAATTACTTGAATTATTTTCAGCCACTTTGGCACATTCCCCCTCCAGATGAAATGGAAATCTTTTAGTCTGCAACAGTGAAGGATTTCATATTTCTCAGCGCTTCCACATATACAGGATAATGAGAATAAAAGCTTCTTTGCCTCCCAGATCTTTCTGACAGTGCCATAATGTAAGGAAAATAACATCCATTTCTAACATATGAAGCCCACATATTTTCTAAAGGAGAGAAAGACATTAACATTGCACAGAAAACTATTTGCTCTTTGCTTTAAATTTCCAAATTTGGGCACACTGGAGATTTCAGACTTGAGAACTGCATACATCTGTGTCGAAGCGTAGACCCTCTGAGATGCTTCATTATTGGCACTTAAGCTGGTTTCAGGAAACACCTGGCCTGAGTAAGCAATGTGATCTGAGAGTGTCAGCAGGGCAGACAGATTTTCAAAGGAAGATTGTTACCTACCCGAAAGCCATTTTTGAAGCCAGAAACAGCAATATCAGCAAACCAGTAAAAATAACTTAAACATTGCCAAGTCTGTTATTAACATTGCAAGTCCTCTCAAGATTAGATTACTTCTTTTAAAAAGTTTGTATCTCAAGAGAATAAATTGATTCTCTGCTTTTGCCATTTTATAAACATATCATTTTACTGATGCTCTTGCTTATTATTCCCAGTCACTCCTTTATTTTTCCGTCTGATTTACATATCTTCCCACCAGTGTCCACAACGGCAGTCTCTGAAATCATGACCCAGTGCTCCGTATTCTCTCTTCTCAACAGCCAAGCCCTTATGATGGAGTCCCTTGCCTACAGCATTATGAACTAGGGGAAAATCACTACTCGTTGCTTTGCTTGCAGATCTCATTTGGACTAGTGCTTGCAGAAATTGAACTGAACTTTCTTCACTGTTACTGCATCTGTAAAGTAATTGCCTAAACTTGTTGAGCCAATTGGAATTGCTGTTCTTGAATTTTGCAAATGTGAAGAATCCGAAGAAGCAGTTTGTAAGCCATATGTGGTACATCCTTCTCTCCCCACTCAAAGTCATATTGCTCTCCATAGGATTTTCAATGATCCTTTTGAAGCATTACACTCCAGAATTCTATTTTAAAAGCCTGAAACATTTGTGCTTACAAATCATTCTTATTTGTGGGGGCATTTTTGTTGCACAATTCTGATATTAAATTTAAGAACTTGAAATGCTTTAATAGTGGTTTAGATATGTCCAGAAATATCAATGAAAAAGAGACAGTGCATAGATAGGCACATAATAAAAATAAAACAAAAGGAGTGATATTATGGCACAGTTCTTCAGGAATATATCATTACTACTGCTTCCTAAATTGTGAAAATGGAATGTTTAATATGTAGACACTGGCGAGAGAGAGAGAGAGAGAGCGAGTGAGATAGCACGAGTGTGTGCTTAATACCCTCATAAAAAATACAGGGAACTTAAAAGTATTCTATACTGTTTTGTTTGAAGACATAGTGAGTGAACAAACTACATGTTTAGTAGACCATATACCTGTATTGTTTGTAAAATGTAACACATTTCCCCTTGTTACTGAAAATATTGCTATATCCAAGGAAATTCTAATGAATTCTTAAGTAGTTAAATTATCCTTCATTTTGGCGTTTGGCAAGTCACTGTCTCTTCAAGTAGGGAATTTATAAAAAATATTCAATTAAAAAATTAAAGCATTAATTCTTTGTTGCATTTTCGTCACTAGAAAGATAAAATCTCCTAAAGCAACCATAATTTTTCAGTTCTTGCCACACACTTTTACATTGCTGTCAAATTCTTTTCCTTAAAATGCCATGCTATTCAAAAATCCTAGATTATACATTGATGTGGTTGTGAGAAACACATTCAATCTTAAGGCAATCTTAAGAATCGGCATTGGCTTGAGACAATGTGAGTTATTTATATCTTCAAGACAGTATAGGTTCCATGAAGTGTTGTTTGGTGAAGGAAAACATGTTTGGAATATTTGTATTCCAAAGGTTCCTGAGGGGAGATCATGGTCTCCAGCGTGGCAGCACTGGGAGATGACATACAAGAGGTGAGACTAGCGGTGCATGGAAGACGCTTCTGTTGGAGAGAATTAAACAAGTTTTCTCATGATCTCTTGCAAGTCCTCAGACAAGCCAGCTGCTGTAAAAGCCAGAGGCTGATTTTTGCGTTTCTGCTGATTTCCTGATTGACAATGTGATCTCTGTCTTCTGTAGGCCCTCCCACCATTACCATGGTCAAGAGATAACTTACTTAGAGAGGGGTTTTGCCATATCTGAGCTGATGCCAGCATTATGTCCTTGATCCACCCAAAGTGTGGATCAGATAAACTCATTTTTTTGTAAAACTGATCTGACTTAGGTATTTCATAATGGTAATGAAAAATGGACTAGTAGAGAAAGCTGTAAACTTAAGAAACTTGAGAGTTCCTAGGAATGAGTTGAATGGAAGACATAGGGGGCTTAATGGAGTGCCATGCATAACAAGCAATTGAGGCATTTCGGTGCAATCAGGCAATTTAATGATTAAAAAAATCATAAGTGGTTATGCAATACGGTGCTTATACTACATAGTAACGACTAATAACACTATTATTCCTTTACCATTATAGAGGAGATCAAATCTGATTTGACATTATAAAGGTTATAAGAAAACTGGGAAAATGTGTTCCTGTACAATCATGATTATGATACCTGCTTTGTATGTGACATTCTAGATGCTAAAAGGTTTTAAACAACACCTGCAATATGACATTCAATTGTGCTTCTTAGTAAAATCGTATTGTAGAGAACAGAAGTAACAAAATTGTATTCCAGTTATCAACCACTCATTGATGAACAAAAGCATTTGCCTGTGTTCAGATGTTAAATATAGATAATGTAAATATTCAGATCCACTTAAGTAAATATGCTGGTGAAACACTTATCATTTGGACATGGAACTGAGTTTCAAAAGCTGGTAAAGGTTTTCAATAAGAGATAAAACTTATTTTTAAATACAAGCATTAAATAAATACAAGGCCACATTGAGATTATAGAACATTTTGAGAAAAGTCTTAAAAGCTAGTCAACAGACAAAAATTGGATAGGAAACTTATATAAGAACTGAATTATGCTATGCAGGGCAGAGGAATTTGATGGGGGATTTGAAAATCTGGCCAGGAATTCTGATGTCAAAATGCAGGAAATTGAAAGCTTTTCAGAGATTTGAAGAAACAGAAGCACACACATGCTTACAGAAGCTAACACCGTCCATCACAACGCCCTGAGTACCAGGGTACAAAATAGAAAAGTAATTAAGCTTACAAAAAACGGTATATATTTCTTCTACAAATTGCTTCTTCTATAATTGGAAGATTCTCAATCCTGGCTAACTAAAGAGAATTTAATGCTAATTAGATTGTTGCAATGACAAGATCTTATTTTTTTTACACAAACATACTTTTTTTCTCCCATTGACTATAAAAATATTTTCCTTTCACTTTATCACAGTCGCTCATTTTGATTATATTCAGATCTCAGTGCATCACCTACACCTACCCAGCTTATCTGAGTAATTAAAGAAAAATGATGCATGGTATATTTTTGGTTAAGTAAAATGAATATAAATCTCACACAACAGCTGGATTCCTATACTTGGCAACGTAGCATGGTTTGAGAAAAGCAATCATCTGCCTTTCCTGTTGGCAAAACACTTCCCTGGTTTCTCCAATTTGAGTCCTCTTCAGGATTTAGTGTCTTCTCACTTTGTAATGCACAGAATGCAACTTCCAGATGGACATCCTTATCATATGCTATTTTTATGCTGTACTTTAGAATTTTAAAGTGGGAGCAGTTATTCACCAAACATGAAATGCAGTGCTTATTACATACACTGGAGCAGTTTTTCAAATCAGCATGCTCAACCAGCTGCTGATGAGCTTAGTACACCCAGAAGAAAGAAAGCAGGTTTAAGTCAGACAGTCAGCATTCACTTAAAAGTTCTTATGTGTGAGTTGATTGGGGATTAAGGACAACACAAAAGAGAGAAGGTGATATCTGTCCTTGAGGGGTTTCTAATTTAGCATGGAGATTAAAACTAGCATGGGCATCGGCAATTTAAAGTCAGAAAGCATCTTGTGTGTTGCATATATTCAGGAGCTGAATAGAGGGATTAAAGAAGGGAAAGTGAGGGTGCGGTACAGGATGGGAAAGGTAGGTGTGACAGGGACAGAGGTATCAGATAGGACTGGCATGTTGGTGAAGGCCTTCAGAAGGTTAGTTTTCACTAAGAGGTGAAGGCCATTTTCTACATGTTAATGGGAAAGACTTTATAGGGAAGAACATGCAAATATAATTTAAAGTCCCTATAAATATGCAATTGTTTGGATATGAATTTAGAAAACAATGTGTAGAGAAGTGAGTCATTATATTATAAAAAGAATTATAGACGTGGTATTTACGGACTCAGCATTACAGCTGAATTGCTAATGTTCCACCTTCAAGTGCCAGGATCCCATATGGGTGTTCTATCTGCCCCACTTCCCCCCATCTAGTGCCCTGCTTGTGGCCTGGGGAGTAGTGGAGGGTGGCCGAACGATTTGGGACCCTGCACTCACATTGGACACTCAGAAGAAGCTCTTGGATCCTGGTTTCAGATCAGCTGATCTATGGCCATGGTGGCCACATGGGGAGTGAACCAGTGCATTGGAGATCTTTTCCTGTCTCTCCTCCTCTCTGTAAATCTTCCTTTCCAACAAAATAAATCATTAAAAAAATATTTGGTATTTAGATGTCACATAGTTATATAATAAACAGACAGTAGAGATGTAAAAACCTGGGAAAGTGATTTTTAAAAAGTGCCTGGGCCCTACACAATAGCCTAGTGCCTAGGGTCCTCACCTAGGGTTCCCACAAGGGCGCCAGTTTGTGTCCTGGCTGCTCCACTTCCCTTCTAGCTCCCTGCCTGTGGCCTGGGAAAGCAGTCGAGGATGACCCACAGTCCTGGTACTCTGAACCCTCATGGAAGACCTGGAAGAAGTTGCTGGCTCCTGTCTTCAGGTAAGTTCTGTGGCCGCTTGGTAAGAGAACAAGAAGATGGAGAATCTTTCTGTCTCTCCTTCTCTTTGCGAATCTGCCTTTCCAATAAAAATAAATAAATCTTTAAAAAAAAAGAGTGCCCACAGTGCCAGCATAAGTGCACTTTGATCAGGGCAGTAATATCACCTTTGATACTGAAGCAGAGCCTTTGGGAGAATTGGTGGTGGTGGAAGGGCACAGTGCACAGGCAAGGAGATCTGGGGAAATTTTGAATTGGAGGCATTGAGGGTTTGACATGCATAAAGTGATTTCCAAGGGCTTCCACTGACCAGACAGACCACTGCAGCTGCATGTAATTGAGGGAGCTGAGATGGTATGAATCAGATGGGGAAATCCAAAGGGTCTCCCTGAATCAGGCAAATGCACTCACCATGTTTAGAATCAGAGTTGGGCGGCAGTCTGGGCCAGGATAGGTTGCAGCACCCACCAAAGTTTGTGAGAGCTGTGTTTTGTGGTGGGTCTCATAAGAATTCTTTGGGATTTCTGCAATGAGGCTACTACACCTGTAAGTGCATGCAAAGGCTAGACTTCTGGGCAGTTGTGCTAGACTGGGCCAGGCTGAAGCACCCATTGGCATGTGCAAGAACTAGGGTTGGGAATGGGCCTAACAAGCGATCTTTGGGGAAGTCATTGCTAGCAATAGCACTGACTGGTATATATGCGAGATTGACTGGGCTGCACTGGACTGGGCTGCAGTATATGCAGCATCTGCAAGAACTGACTGTGGGTGTGCTTGTTAGGAGATCTTTGGGTTGTCCTGAACAGGTTGCAACACCTGCTGGTGCATGCAAAAAATTGTGGCTGGGGGCATTTTGGGTTTGGCAGAACTAGATTGTAGCACCCAATGGCACATGTGAAAATGGGCTAGGGGTGGGACTGGTAGGCATTCTTTGGAGTTACTCCAACTATGCTGCAGCATCACTCAGTTCTTGGTATAGTTGGGGCTGGGGACAGGACTGGCCAGGCAGCTGTAGTTACTAGGATGGGCATTGGCTGTTTCAGGGGGTAGGCTGGGCCTGGCCCTGCACCAGCCCAAGCACATGGGAGGCAGGCCTGACACCCTCCTAAGTAAGGTTTGTTAAGGGGCTACCCAGTTAAACCACTGCTATCAACCCCTGACTTAAAGGAAAATCACATCATTGTGTGTTCCAACCCTGGAGCACATGTTGCAGGGGTAGGCCACTTCAGTTACTAAATCCCATGCCAAAACAGAGAACATTCCCAGATGCACAGAAGACAGCTGGCTCATCTTGCTCATAGAGGACTTTGAGTACCTCTTCAAAACATCAGAAGAATGGCATGTTGAAAACATTTTTTGAGGCCATAAGCAGGGAGTTGGATGGAAAGTGGAAAAGGCAGGAGGTGAACTGGCACCCATATGGGATCCTGGTGCCCATATGGAACGTGAAGTAAAAGACATATTTTTCAAATAAAACTGATGTTACTGGCATTTTACCTTAAGACCTTTCCTGTCACTGTATAACAAATGTTTCCTATCCTTAGTATAAGTGCAAATGTGTGTAGTAAAATGTACTCAGATAGCTACCTGGCTTACTTTTAATGTATGCATTTACAATCTTGATAGTTTATCTCATTCAATCTTTATTTTTAATATTTAAATTTTAAAATCTTTTGCATTTAAAAAATAAATTTCTATAGATTATAGAAATCTTAATTAATTTTGATCTAAATCCAGTCTTCATTCAAAACTGACTACTCTGCTTCATGAAGACTTGTAACTGAACACTAAAGTGTCATCCTTGTTCTCCCCCTTAACCACTTGGCAGTCTCAGCACCTCACCTCCAGTGATCTGTGCATCACCAGCTTGCCTTCAGTTTCCAAAGCCTTCCTTCATTTATACCTGCTTCCATGCAACATGACTGTTATAGTCATCTTTTTTTTTAAACCACAGTAATTCCTAATAAGTCCAACTATGCTTTTGTTAGCCATGTAATAGAACACAAGAAACCAGTATCAAGGGAGTACCTACACAGCAGAGCATTTAATATGCCTTAGTTTAACATTACACTATCTGGATTTGATGCCAGGCACCAGTTCCCAGTCTTAGTTTTCTGCTAATGAGGCAGTGGTAATGGTTCAAGTAATTGAATTCCCAGAACTCATATGGTTCCTGGCCATGCCTTAGATGTTGTGTGCACTTAGGAAGTGAGCAAAAGGTTGGGAGTTGTGTCCCTGCATTCTGTCTGCTTCTACCTTTCAAACAGATAAAATTTAGCACACATACATATGTATTTAAATATATACACACATTCATTTACATATAATTTAAATATACAAAATATACACATATATAAATATTATAAATATGTATGTACATGAAGATCAAGCTTTTTGGTGTATCTTTTATGATATAATTGGTTGGACCTGTTGCAGTGACCCAGTAGCCAAACCCTTGACTTGTACATGCCAGGATTCCATACGGCCACCAGTTCATGTCCTGGTGGCTCCACTTCCCATCCAGCTCTCTGCTTATGAGCTAGAAAAGCAGTCGAAGATGATCCAAAGCCTTGGGATGCTCCACCCACATGGGAAACCCAGATTAAACTCTTGGCTTTTGGCTTTGTGCTGGCTCAGCTCTGCCTATTGTGGCCACTTGGGGCGTAAATCAACAGATGGAAGATCTATCTTTCCTCTATTCAAATCTGCCTCACCATCAATAAAGAAGGAAAACAACAACAACAAAATAAAACTTTTAAACAAAGATGCAGTTGGATGTAGGTAGCTGAGTACAACATATAAACTTACTTAAGCATTAAGAAAATTATTGTCTCAGGTGAGACTCCATGAGTGCGGTTTTGGGATTGGTGAAATCAGGTGGTGTTCATCATTTTCAGTAATCTGGGTTTACCCAATCTCTTCATCTGTATCCTTTTGTCTATGCTCCTTGTCCATACAGGCTTGTTGTTGTAACTTTATGCATTTATTAGGATTGCTCATGTACAATAGCACAAGCAAGAGAAATCGCCACCAAACTTTAAAGGCTGGGAATGTGAAATCAGTGGGATCATCCTGTAGGTTCCTTCAGGTCACTCGCTGGCAATCTTTGGCTTTCCTTATCTTACAAACGTCTCATGTCTCAGGTCTCCTTCTTGTTATGATCTTCTCCCCATGACTTCATCTTCACATGGACATCTTTTTATAAAATCATTACTCATTAAATCAAAAAACAGTAAAATTTCAGGATCACTTCATGTATCTAGTGGTGTCTGTGATGACACTGTTTCCAAATATAGTTGTATTCTGATAAATACAGTTAAGCAGCAAATCTTTGTGAAAACATAAAATTCAGTCCATATCAAAGCCCTTGCTTTCAGATAGTGGTGTACAACATTGAAGAGTTCAATGATTTTTTGTTATTATCCCTTTTAAACATCCAAATGTCCATATGCATTCATCCCTATTCATGAAACATCTCATTGGCAAAGTATCATCTGTCCTTATTTAAACACAGTGAGGAAAATGGAATTACTCTAACTGGCTTCTCTGAGGACTGACACATTTTTGCTGTAAACAGCATGGTCAAAAATACTTCAAAGTCTGTGGGGCATGAAGTATTTGTTGAAACTATTCATTGTAACCCCAAAGTATTCACAGAGAGAAATGTGGCCATGGTACTATGAAACCAAACCTGTTTTTTTCTCCCTTCTCTCTTCCTTACTCTGCTTTATCTGTCCTCCTTTTTCAAACAAAACACACAGTGACTGAATTTGCCCTTGGTGCCACTGCTTGACAACCCCTGCTTAGAGTGATCTGTTGTTTCTGGAGCTGATGACTGACCTCGTGCTGGAGCAATTTAAACACAAAACAGTAAACAAATTTCCTTTGTGGGGCTGAGGTTGTAAGTGTAGCAGTTTCAGCTGCCACCTGTGGCACTGGCATACAATATGGATGCTGCTTTGAATTCAGCCACTCTGGTCTCAATTCAGGTCCCTGTTAACGCACCAGGGAAAAAAGCGGGAAATGCGCATGCGCTTGGGCATCTGCACCTACACTGGAGACTCAGAAGAAGCTCCTGTCTTCTGACTTCAACCTGGGCCAGCCCTGGTTATTGCAGTCATCTGGGGAGTGAATCAGCAGGTAGAAGCTCTTTCTCTCCCTTTCTGCTTTTGTCACTCTTTCAAATGAATGAAAATGAATCTTTTAAATTTTCCTTTGCAACAAAAAGCATAAGATTAGTATTGTTTGGCAGGCAACATAAACATAGCCTATAGTTATTATAATTTTGCCCCTTTTGGCGCATTATTCCTACTCAACCACACTGTTAAGACAAAAAGTTGAAGGCTAGGAATCAGGATTCCTGTTTTTAAATGGTCAATTTGTAGTTGACCAGTTGGGTGATTATCACATTACTAATTAGTTGTTGATTAACTAGTTATTAACATTGTAGTAACCCCCTCTGTGCCAAAATTTTTCATTGTCAAAAGGAGTAAGTTCTAGGAAATAACTCAAAGCATTTTTTTTTTGCGTATGTGGATTAAATGATAAATCAGAATGCGCCTGATTTATCTGAGCAATTCTAAGTAATTGCGTTTTTAGTATGTGCTATTTTCATTTTATGGAGGAATCAGAATTTGAGGTGAAAACGTAATGAAACTGTTTTCCATAAGATATTCTTTCTTAGACAACTACTACCTTTGCATTCCCTTTAGGCCCAATGGACTAATTTGTGTAATTGCATGCATTAGTGAGTAATAGATACAAGAATGGGGTATAGTTCAGGAAATAATGGCAGTTAAGTTTAATTAACGATATTTGTGTTCGCAGTAGAGAAAAATGGACCACAGCACATGAGGTTCAATTTATAGATTTGTATACTATCAGACACTACAATTACTACAGATCACTCTAGGACGGAAAGAACATTAGGGATCTATACTCAGGGTGACAGAACCAGCCTTCAGACTTAGGTGGGCACAGTTCTGTTTTTTTTTTTAATTGCTTTTATGAAGTTTAATTGATGCTATGACTTATCAATGCTTTTGCCTTGTGCTTTCTGATTTATGGTATTATTGTTCACTCAGAAAGGAGACAAAATATCAAAACAATAAATTTGTTTTAATTTTTTCTTCTCTCACATCAGCGATGTCTTGAACAGGGTATAATTTAACATTTACTTATTTCTCTTTGTCATCATGCCCTAAGAATCTGCAGGGAATGGCATTAAATAAGTCTCCATTTTCTTTAGATTCCTTATTCATTTCTAATTAAGATAAGGATCAAGCTTTCTTATTGTTGACTTTCAGGATTTTGGAAAGAGAAGGAATCATTGTCATCACATGGAAACCAGTCAGTTCAATAAGCAGACAGATTAGACCACAGCCATAGAGCTCTGATTGCCATATATTTAATGTTCTGTATGCTACAAAATTTTTATTAAGGAAAGTTTCAAAACATACACACATATAAAAGATAAATATGGTGAATCCCCTCATGGGTAATATTGTAAATTTTCCAGAATATTCCTTTATTACCTTACCTTCTTAAACTGAGCTTAGGCTGGTTCTATTTGCTGTTTTAAATCTACTCATGAGTGTTAATAGTATAACTCTCTTTTATTGCTCAAATATATCTCAATAGAAGTATTGTCTTATCTATACATTTTGTTGTGGCAGCCTATTTGAACCAAGGAAGTTGTGCTGTGGAGACAACAAAATATGAGGTAGGTAAATGCATGGATGAAAAAAGGTAATTCAAGTAATTTTACTGATAAAATGGAGTAAGAAACATTCTACACATGAGACAACAGGTTGGCATCTCAGTAATGGCATGAGAGAACAATCAGACTGGGGTTTTTATGGATGTGATCTCCTGCTTCTACTCTCTCACCACCTGCCCCTCCTCCCCGGCTATCTCTTTCTTGAAAAGAGTGATTGAGAGATTTCTGCGAGTGGAATGCCTTTAAACAAGTGCCTCCAGACCTTACTGGCCATCAAGGTTATTGGAGAAGCAAGGTTATTGGAGAAGCAAGGTTATTGGAGTCCAGTGACTACAACATTGTCAGAGCAACTATGTCACTCCAAGACAGTGAATTCCTTTTGAAAAGAAACAGGCAGGATACCGTGGAATAAGGGAGACAGACAAGAAACTGGCCCCTGATTTAAGGACCTGTTTCCTTATTCCATTGCCCATAAATTTATTTTCCTTAAAATTTCAGATTATCTTTAGCATCTGTTACACATATTGCCTGATATCTATGTAGTTACCTTAACTCTACTAACCCTCTCTCACTGACTGTGATATTTTGAAACAAATTTCAAGCCTCATTTAATTGCATACTAGCAGTATGTTCCTTAGTAACAACTTAAAAGACTTATTTATTTTTCTTGGAAAGGCAGATTTGCAGAGAGAGGGAGAAACCAAGAGAAAGATTTCTTATCTGCTACTTCATTCCCCAGGTGGTCTCAGTGTCTAGGACTGAGCTGATTGCAAGCCAGGAGCCAAAAGCTGCTTCTCAGTCTTCCTTATGGGTGCAGGGTCCCAAGGCTTTGGGCAGTCCTCTACTGCT
Organism: Ochotona princeps; assembly: GCF_030435755.1. Lineage (NCBI taxonomy): Eukaryota > Metazoa > Chordata > Mammalia > Lagomorpha > Ochotonidae > Ochotona > Ochotona princeps. The sequence goes on from NC_080834.1 coordinate 56,338,951, forward strand.
TTCCTTGGCCACAAGCAGGGAGCTGGATGGGAAGTGGAACAGCTGGCAGCTGAACCAGTGCCCATATGCATTGATGGTGATTGCAGAATAGCATTTGCCAATTGAGCCACCTAGTCATTTTCTCCTTAGTGGTAATTTTTAGCTTTAGTATGTTCAATATTTTGAAAACTATTTTTATACATTTTTAAAACTCTAATCAATAATCAAGTATTAAAAGTAGAAAATGTTAAATCCATAGTAGATAATGATTTTTTCCTGCTTCTCCTTCTTCACCATATTTTTGAATTGTACTTTTATGTTTCAGATGGACTATTTTGACTAAATTCACTGTCAATGTCAACCTGCATGACTCATTTGACTTCAGGGATAGCTTACTCAATTATTTGACTCTATCCAAATGTAGCTTTGACATCTGCAGTTGGACTTTCGTTGCCAAATAGTCACTGTTTGAATATCGTTTAAGACTGTGGTTAAATAAAAATAAATCAGGGTTTAAAAATATTCTTTTTGTATGATCCACTACTTACAGAATTAAATATGTAGAAAAGTCCTTACGTTTCTACCATGATATGAAATTTTTAGCAAAAAAATCCCTGAATAGGTATAAATAATAATTGAAATATATGACATATTTTTATTGGCAAATTTGATAGTTTTCTGATATATGTTCAGTGTTTGGGTGAGAAATTTGTTTCTAAATAGCATAGTGTTTTGTGATTTAAATGTATCAGTTGTCATCTTTTTCTTTCTAAGTTTTAGCATGATTACAAAAATAATATAAGGGAGGACTGATATGGTTAATCCCTTGATAATAATTATTTTAACAAGAACAGATTTATGTTCTTCCTTTACAATATCATGCAATGAAACATTTGTTCCAGGAATCTGCTCTCTGAGATTACAGGTTGAGTCCTTGCATAGATGATAGCCTCGTGGGAGTATTCCATTCAATACCCCAACCAATAGTGTCTGTACATTTCCAGCTGAGATATTTTGAGCAAACTGTATGTAGTTTTTTATGTGTAGTAACAAAAGTCCCAAGACCTTTTGAGAAGTTCTGAAGCTTTAGCTCACTTGAAAGGGACAAATGAAGATAATCAGCAATGTGTGTGTGTGTCTGTGGGTGTATATGTGGAGCAATGTACTTACACATTTCTACATCTATTTTTAGACTTCTCCATATTGCGGGTTTAAATAAAAATCAAAGTCAATTCATTCTAATGAACACTTTGATTTGAGAGAACAGTGGTCAGTCTGCAGTTTTTTACATTAAAGCCCTGTATTTTCTATTCATTTTCTTCTGACGCTGAAACATAAAACAATCCAGTACAAACAAAAGCATCATCTGTTTTAGGATTCAACATAGTGGTATTCATATCCAGTCTTGATCTATTTCTTGATTGGTTTCCAACCCCGCCCACTCTTTTTCTTTCATACTTTGTGGTTTCCTTGAAGCCTCTTTATCTTAGGAGTATAAAAGATATGAAAGACTGTGGTAGAAGTTACAATTCAATTTACTTTACTTGGCCCTGTGTTTATGACATGATTGGTATCTGTGAGCAGGTGTGGAATTGGAAAAGTGTTCCATCTGACTGTGAGTACTGCATAGTCTCATTACAGCACAGACTCTGCAACAGATCTCTTTTCTCTATCCCAGGAACATCCTATTGCTCTTGTACTGACATCAGGACTAGTTCTATCGTTTTAGCCTTCCCCAAAGATCAGATATTCCTGGTTCTGGGTCTTGACAATAACTCTAGTGTGTTATCAATTGTCAAGATATGCTCTCTACAATGTTAATACATCTTGACAACCACTATATTGAATCATTCCCTGCCCCAGTCTCAAAGAAAGTCCCATCCTTGCCACATATTTCAAAAATCTGCAAGCAGACATGCAACTAATGAGAAGAGGTTAAGCCCTAAGCTTTTAGCTTAATTGTGCATGCAGTCAAGGTAGAAGAGTCAGAGAGCTGCCATCTTCCAACTGCACTGAGTTATATTTGCTTAGAGTTAAACCCTAAACCTTTCTAGGCCAGCATGCATAAATAAGAAGATAAAAGATTTGAACTTGTGTCCTGAAAATGAAACTTTAAATATATAGAAAAGAACTATTCTTGGGAGTGGGCAGAAATCTGTTCATCTTCACAAACCCCGAGAACAAGGCAAAGGTCTACTAGCTGTAAAAAGATGGAGAAAAGAACAGCTGGAAAAAGCTTAAGTGGCACTTTTCCTCTCATTTACATCCTCTTCATGGCTCTGATTTTCCTCTAAGGAACCATTTCAGAAAGCAAATGAAGAACTGTACCTGGGAATTCACAATATGTTCTAAGAACTACAAAATGAAGATATTCTGAAAGTAAGAATAAAAACTTTGCAGAGGCTATTTTGTTTTTTAATGATCACCTTGCCTTCACTTTAATTCGATAGATAAACCTAATACAAATTATGGAAGAAATCTTTTCATATTTGAATATCTGATTCAGCAATGTGAGGGTGTCTTTTGGCCTGGAAATACCTTTGTTAGCTTCAGAGGATCAGACAGTTTTATATGCAAAATGACTTTCTGGAGAAACAAGCATTTCATTAGACAGCTGCCTGGAAATGTTAAGAGATGCTAATTGCTTGGCAGACATAAAGAAGCAAGGGGCACAAAGGGACTCTCTTGTTACCCCAATTCATGGAAAGCAGAAAGTGACACCAAGCTGAATCTAAGAAATCTGTGTTTTGATTATCACAAAACGTTATCACTTTAAACAGGTTTTACCTTTTTTCTAATAAAACATCAGAAAAAATTCAAGACAGAGCAAAATAATTTAATTCCTCACAAAATGGGGAAATGTAAGTGCAGTAAATTGTCCTTGAAAGACTTTTTCTAATCATTGTCATTTATGCAATTTAAAAATCCCTAAATATTGTTATTCAAGTATTCACCAAACGATAACAGGCTTAGGGATAGATTGTTGCTGGTCACTTTCAGTTTTAAGAAGCAGACTGCCATTAGCTATCAACTAACAAGTGATGGTTGTTAGATCTTTACTAAATAAAGGAATTTTCCACTTACTGACCTAAATATTACATATTTCCATATTAAACATTCATAACATTCATTTCATGGCATCACTCAACAGCTTCCAAATTAAATAGCTTTCTGAATAAAAACTAAATATTTAGATTTTAAAGGAAATTAGAATAATTTCAATAGTGTTTAGAACTTCAAATAAAGTATGATATTTTCAAGTTAATTATCAACCAAAGCACATTTATTGAGTGCTTACAATATGTCAGATATTCTATTAAGTAATTTAATCTTCATTATAACCATATTAGATGGAGTTAGATGAACTAACAGCTCAGATCCCTGTTGGAATGAGAAAAGGGAAGTCTTTTTATGAGTGAATAGAGTGCTTTCTTCTTCCTGGAAGGTGTTTTTAATAAGAAAAAGTGCCATTGTTGTGGGATGCATGAGAGATCATGTTAGGCAAATCTAGAATGTACAATTTACGAACCAAGTTTGACGATAACAGTGGCCACTGGAAATTAGCAAATGGCAAGTCCATATGGCAGTCCAGTAACTCAAAACCCTGAAAGGAAAAACATGGTCATTACCATGAAACTGTCCATTAAACTAAAGACCTATGTCCCAGCTTCCCCAGCAATACAAGTTAACCTAAGAGACATGCAATGAACAACCTGGACACACTTACAAATCTGTAAACTTTCACCTTTTACTGGCTCCTCTGTCCATATTGCATTCTTCCGTGCTGGATTTCAAGGATAATTTATATTGGCTCTGGTTGTGTTACCAAGATCAATAATACCAAAAATATCAGAGGAGCAACCTTTGTTTCTTTTTTATATTCTTGGATTATAAAAGGTTGCTCTACTTTTAAAAGATTTACACTAAAGTGCAGAAACATGAACGGTTAGAAGAAAGTCTTATGTTATAACTCAGTTTACAGTGAAACCATTGTTACTGTAATAGCAAAGCTTCTACCTCTGAGAAATGATTAATTTCAGATGTTTCTAATTTTTACAATCTATATTTTATTATTTGTTTGAAGGAGGAGTGTTAAGTCTTTTTGACGCTAACTCTTTTCAGTTTGCCACCCCAAGCTGAAACACCAGACTCCGTGAGCCATGCAGGAGGTTTGATTTCAGCAGCGGAGACGGCTGTTGGGATGGGAACAGAGGCAGAGAGAGAGAAATGTTTTTTGTCATAGCGACAAGCGGGCATTCCAAGAGAAAAATAAAAGAGGAAGAGAGGTGGCAAAAAGGTGGCAGCACACACAAGGGAGCTTGCCTTTATGGCCAGAGGCAGGTACCATGGGACCATGAGGGACTGGCAGACAAGGCTGTGGTGGGCCGTGAGAGATTGGTCGATGGGACTCTCGGGACCACAATGGATTGGCAGGTGCAGTGGGAGGGCGAGGATTAAGGGGAGGGGCCGTGAGGGATTGCTGTATAGGGTTGTAAGGTACAGTGCCATGAGGTGATTGGTGGGTTGGTGGCGGCACAGTTATGAAGTTACAGCGCATTGGTGGAGAACAGGTTTGCAAAGTTTCAGCAGAGTGGTGGAGAAGAGGGTTGTGAAGAAAATGGCTCTGAATCAAAAATGGTGGGGGTGTTATCAATCTTCAGTACTGATGTTCGACTCAGCCCTTACAGGGAGAGACAAAGAGAGGGAAAGGGAAGGAGAGAGAGAGAGAAAAGAGAGAAACTCCTCTATTCGTTCATTCCCAAAATGTTACAAGTGCTCAGACTGAGTCAGGTCAAAGCCAGAAAACAAGAAGTCAATTTGCTATTCCAAGCGGGGAGCAGAGATGCAACTACTTGAACCTTCCATCACATGCTGTCTTCTCTAGTGTGCCTTAATAAGAACCTGGATGAAAAACACAGCTGGAACTAGGACCTGCAGCTAGAGCTAGGACCTCAGTCAAGGTTGTGTGACTTTCCAGGGAATATCTTCATGTGTATGCCCTATTCCAATTATAGCCATGATGTTTAACATGTTTCCTTCTGTCATCGTTTAATTTTGTCAGGAAGTGGGTGAGATGAAATGGAGGTGGGGGAGAGGGGCGTTCTCATTGCTCATACAGCTCAGTTCTCATACTGAGTCTACTCAGATTAGTACACATGCTACAGAATATGCCTTTGTGCTTTCACGTTTTAAAATAAATTTTCCAAGTGCATTTCTAAGATTTATAGTCAGCTTTAAACAAAGGAATCTCCTCCTTAAATCTCTGGTTCATGTCTTTTCTTTGAAAAAGCGAAACAAGCTGACAATAGTGATCAAAATGAACTGTTTAAAGTGTTTGCTGCATTCTATCCAATTATGCAGATAATACTCGCCATGCATAAAATATCTTATTTTTCTTGAAAACATCCCCTTCCCTCTGGCTGTTGCGGTCCTTGTTCTCTTGTCGTACACTACAGACTGTTGCAGGGAGCAGAACGGGAGGTATTCTAAGAGTGTTGTAAAGCATTTCAATTATCGCTGCCAATGTTGTGGTTGGCACATTCCTGTAGCCACAGATTTGTTACAAATTCATATATGCACCCTTTTATTATAAATGATTAAAAACACCTCTTTGTGGGTTTTTATTGGTGCTTACTTCAAAACTCTGTAGCCTTAAGAAACATTGCTTGTAATGAGGCCCCAGGTTTTTGCATGCAAATATGCTAGGGAATTTGATAATAAGTAGGAGAAATGTTCATCTTTCAGTCATTAACTACAAGATAACCTAAATTAGGAAGACTGGATTATTGTTGAGAACTGATTAAATATTTGTATCTCTACAAAGCAAATGGACTTAATAACTTCCAAAAATCTATAAATAGATATTTTTTGGTTTTTAGTGAAGCAGAGCTCTTTCTAGCTTTCGATTCTTCATTCAGTCCCAATAGATCTGTGGTCTATAACACAATCCCTTTTGTAACACATGTTCCATATATGAGTGCGGTGAAGAGTTGAATAGTATCTGAGATTGAGGCTTAGTAGTCAGTTGACTGCGGAAGTCATTTAACACATCCTTACTGAGTGCCTACAATGGCCCGGATAGGATCTAAGTACTGAGTAAATGAAATAAAGTCTCTACCCTCATGGAGTTTACATTTTTGCACAGGGAAACAGATACATGAGATAATTTGAAGTGTTGATAAATACTCTGAAATAAAAATAAAAGTTGTAAAGACACAGGGATTGGTAGAAATGTTCGGTACAAAAATAATTGTGGGGCTGGTGCCATGGCTCAAAGGCCAATACTCTAACCTCAAGTGCTGGCATCCAATGTGGACACTGGTTTACATTTCGGCTGCTCACTGCCAAGCCATCTCGCTGCCTGTGGCCTGAGAAAGCAGTGCGGATGGCCCACCGACTCAGGATCCTGAGCTCACATGGGAGACCTGGCTTTGAAACGACTCAGTTCTTGGCAGTTGCAGCCATGTGGGGAATGAACCAGATTAGGGAAGATTTGTATCTTTGTCTTTTTGTCTATAACTCTGCCTTTCAAATAAAAATAACTAAATAAATATTTGGAAAAATAAATACTGCACAATATTGGAAAGAATGTATACTATTTGGTGATATGTGGTAGGTGGCAATGTTTTAAAAAGTTTTTGCTATGTCTAACGCAACAGCAGATTTAAAACTTGTTTGTTGAATGAATTAAATACTATTTCCTAAACATTATGTAAGAATTTTAAAATACTTTCTATACGTTTTGATTAAGAGTAAGAGATTTTAGTCTCAAGGGATGAGGGAAATTATGATGTTGTATGTGTTTGACACACTATGAAACACAAGAAGACAAAGATATGAAGAAAGTTTACTAAGTTTCAGTATTCATGTTTCTGTACAAGCATTGAATGACCTGTGTAACAGTTATTGTACCAAGATATTAATGTCCGTGACATTTGACATCATTTACATGTACACACATTCTTCAATGAGCATAAGCATAAAAACAGACACGAAGTTTTTGGCTTTTCAATCTGATCGCTCACATGTAAAACTGATTGAATTGCTTTGCTATGCTTTACACTGCTTTAACTGTCTTTTGTTATAGGAGTGTTAGCTGTGAATCTTTGGAGGGATAAAGTAAGGTATCACACTTTTCCATTTTTACATCTTCTTACATTGAGTATTTTTTTCACACTTTATTTATCTGAAAGGGAAGTGTGTATGTGTGTGTGTCCCTGAGACACACATGCCAAATACACACATACCACACACAGAAGGCAAGCACCTGCTAATTCACTCACCAAATGATTGCAATGATAGAGGGCTGGCTCATTCTGAAGCCAGGAGCCTGATATTCCATCGGAGTTCTGCATATGTATGAGGACCTAAGCACTTGGGTCATCTTTCACTGATTTCTGAGGTACAGTAGCATGGAACTGGATTGGGAGTAGAACAGCTAAAAATCAAATTGGTAGTTGTACCGGGTACTTGCATTATAGGTAATGACTTATCTTGTACCATTATGCCAAACCCAATTTGTTATTATTATTATTATTATTATTAAGTTTTAAAATTGTTATTATTTTCCATGGTTCAATTTTGTAGGTATAGGGATTACACCCTCCTCTTTCCCTTCCTTCCTCTCCATTAACTCCTCCCACAATTGATCCCAACGTTTTTACAGTTGTATGTTCCTTTCTTTTTTTATTATAGTTTTCATAATGTTTATTTTATTTTTGATGATGTTTTCATAGTTGAGATGGATGCACACTCATGTGAATCACCAACTAAGATAGGAAGGGTCAATGGGGAGAAAGTGGATGCGACAACAGAATCTAATCTTTCTTTCTATTCTTCATGTTTCTGGGGGAAGAAAAGAGGGAGGAGGACAGGGACACTCCCAGCAGCCTAACCACACCCATACCTTGGGGATGGGGTGGGGTGCGCCTAGATACTATCATCCTAGGGTCTCCAATGTGGAGCATGTTTCAAGAGAACTGCTTAAGTGATTTCAATAGTTCTGATATACTGTTGATTTCATTGCTCCAAGGTTGAGGAATTCCCTCCAAGGCCCACTGGCTGACATTGTCCAACTGAGTCTCAACTCACCCAGATACCTGGTACTGCAGCTCTGCCAGGAGTGTTGTCCATTTTGTTCTGCCCTCCATGATATCCACGGTCAGACCATAAATCTTTTGATTTTTCCCTTGGTTGGAGTTTTGAGACCAGTGGTGTACTTAGGAGAGGGGACCCAAAGATACCTTGCATGAGGTTCCTTAGACCTGACGCTTCTGTGTGCAGGCAGGGAGGCATCTTGCTCAGTCCATGATCTTACACACATACTGGTGGTTGCAGTTACCCAGTCAGTTATGTCTCCAACTCCATCTCATATGCAAACCAATGGATGCTGTGGCCTAACCCAATCCTGCCCATCATATACCTGGCCCTCACATACACCAGCAGGAACTGTAGCCCAGTAGGAGTGACCCCCAACCTAGCTAGTCCCCACTCCTGGCTCTAATGTGAACTGGCTGGTGTTGTTGCCCAACCAAGCCTATTGTGCATACCATTCTGGTTTTTATGTCTCCCAGTGGGTGCTATGAACTGACTCAACCCAGTAGTTTCCCAGACCTAACCCGGACATGTGTATGCCAGTGGGTACTCTAACCTGGTCTGGTATGGGCAACTCCCAGGCTCAGTTCTTGTGCTCATCTGTAGACACTGTGTCCTGACAGAAGAGTTCCTAAACTAAAGCTTCTCTATAAGGTCACCTCCTAGCCACATATCTTGTGCACATCAGTGGGTTTTTGGCCTGATTTGGCCCTCCTGTTCCAGAAGATACGGTTGCCTTGCCTGACTGACCCACATTTATTCTGGCTCTTACCATTGGCTGCTATAGCCCAGCCTTGCCTGGCCCACTCAAACACCTAACTCTCATGTGGTTCAGCAGATAATGATACATAGTTCAGTCTGTCCTATACCCACTCGGTTCTTGGAAGAAAGTTCAAGTGCTAGTGCTTAGCCCAGTCTTGCATACCTCAGACACAGTTCACACCCTTACTGAGGGATGTTGCAGGCATATCTAGCACAGATCTCTGCCCCCATTCTGGTTCTCATGCTCACAAGTGAGAACTGCAGCCCTGCAGGGTTATCCCCTTAACTCCCTGGCCAAACCTGCTCCCAGCCACAGATCTTGCACATGCTGGTGGTTGCTCCAACTCATTTTGTCATGGTGTTATCCTCATCTTGGCTTTTGCCATCATACCTTGGTGCATAGCCTGGCACAGCCTCCTGCATTCCCAACTCTTATTGGTGGGTGCTGTACCCTAGGTCTTCACAGCCTGCCCCTATTACTGGTTTTAATGCAAACTGTAAGTGTGATTGATAGCCTAGCCCAGCATGGACTGCAACCCATCCTAGCCCCTATGCATGCCAGTGTGCTATGGTTTCACCTGGCCCTGCCCAATCGACCTTACCCCCTCCCTTTGCCCCTCCCCCCACCTACCAATCCAACATACACCTGCTGACAAGATAATTGGCCTTGCCTGGCCTGGCTCAAACCCAGACCTGACTCTCATGTTCACCAATGGGGGTTACAACCCTCCTGGGAAGTTCCCCAAATTCCCCCATCAAAACCACTCACACACCTGGGTCTCACATTTCCGATTAAGTGCTAAGTCCATATCCAGCAAAGTCCACCCCCAGTCTAATCTTTGCTTGTGCCGGTGGATGTTATGGCCTGGACCCATCACCCACCCCCCCAATTGTTGAGTATGCTCACAGGTATTGCAGCCTGGACTAGTCCAGCTTGTTCTAAACTTTACTCCCCATGAATGTGGGTTATTACCTTGGTCATTTCTAGCTTGGCCCATCAGCATTCCCTTCCTAACCCTTTCTTCTAAGCCAAAACTTTTTTTTGTCATTGTAATCATTAAAGATATGATGGTCTTCTAGGTAATCAGTGTTTGTGAAAACATGTGCACATTGTTCATCATTTACTCTAAAATCCTTTGCCAGTTAACATAAACATTTTATCTCTACGAATGCATTTTACTAAGCTAGATGGGACAGAAATAGCTGTCTTCCAGATCCTATTTTTAGCTTACTATCCTTATTATTTTTCCTCTTTCACTAACCTTATTTTCAGGGTGCTCAGAAAATATTCATTTTTAGTTTTACAGTTACAAAGTTGAATATTAAAAGTTTCTGTCCTAGAACAATGTTTTAAAAAATATGAAAAAAAAACATGAAACGCTAGTGAATGAATACAGTGATATCCATGAATATTTATATCTGCTTTATATTCACATTTGTTAAAGATATCCCTTGATTCATAAATATAGTTGTTCATACATTTGAATTTTATGTCTACTTTGTGCCAAGCACTGTGCTTGGGGCTATGGATAAAGAATAACATCTTATTCCATTCTTAAGTAATACTTATTCTCTGGGAAATCTACACAAGAACCCATTGATGATTGAAGCTGTCATAAATGTTATGCTGCAAGCTTCTTTGGATTATAGGATAGTAAAATGTGATTTTCAAGAAAAAGGTAGTATATTCATTTAATCTTTAATTCAAACTAGAATTGGGGCTTGGTAGAGCATTTTCCAAGTTAACCAAAAGTGAACACAAAATGGCCACCAGTGTGGTCTGTGGTACTATAACTATCTGCAGGTCTGTCTTAGCTTTCTGCACTATAATTTCTCAGCAAGAAATGCCAATTTTAGTAGTTGATAGAAGAATTCACTTAAACTGAATGAAAGAATTAAAAAATATATGAAGAAAATGTGGTATATGTGCATTAAAATGAAATTAATTTTTGCCTTTTGCAACAATATAAATGCAACTAGAAAACATGATTAGTGAAAAAGCCATTCTCCAAATGACAAACATCATATGGTTTCTCTGATATATAGTAGTCAATATAGAAAACAAAATGTTTTAATGATGGAATCAACATGTACTGCTTTTAGTCCTGTCTATAACTCGTATTGAACAGTGGCCTTTCTACATTTTGCTTGTTGAATGTTTTGGCTATTGCTATATTAAGTATATGACTATAAAGCAAATTGAAATTATGTTGTGACAAATATTTAAAAAAATAATAAAGGAAAGGAAGGAAGACCTTTATGGGAGGAAAAGTGAGAATGGTTATCTTCTTAGAATTGTATTTGAGATACACTAAATATGTACTCTTCATACTGATAATTTTTTAAAAAGATCTACAAATACATCTAAAATATTTGGGTTAAAATATACCATTTTTTTATTGTTTTAACTGACTGCATTCTAAAACAAAAACATGCTGTGTTTGTTTTACCTAGTTTAATATCTATAAAATTAGGTCAGAAAAGAACTATCTTTATCAAGAATTAAAAAAAAAAAAACTTTTAAGAGTAGGTAGACATAGAAGCAAAAAGAAAAGCCCAGTGCAATAGTGCCATAGTTAAAGTCCTTGCCTCGAACGTACCAGGATCCCATATGGGCACTAGTTCTAATCTCGGTGGCCCCGCTTCCCATCCAGCTCCCAGCTTGAGGCCTGGGAAAACAGTCAAGGACGGCCTGAAGCCTTGGTGCCCTGCACCTGCATGGGAGACCTGGAAGAGCTCCTGGCTCCTGGCTTCAGATCTACACAGTTCGGTCATTGTGGACACTTGGGGAGTGAACCATCGGGTGGAAGATCTTCCTCTCTGTCGCTGACCAGCAGTGACACTATCTACGAACCACACTCTTGCGGGTCTGGGAAAACAGGAACTGCAACCAGACCCCTTATTGCAAAAAAGCAGCTGCTTTTCTACTCCTTTCTGTTGCTTTTTTCCCGTTTTTCTCCCTGGAGGTCTTATTGCTTTTGTACCCCTCTCTGCTGCTTTTTCTCCCCGTAGATCTTATTGCCAAAAGCGGCTGCTGTTATACCCCTATCCACCAGTCACTTCTCCCCGTGGGTCCACTTGGCGCTACCTGATAGGCCAGTAGCAATGACATAATCGCAGTGAGGGTATCAGCCTATCCCTGTGTCTTCCTGTTTACCTGCTGGTGAGACCAACCCCGCCTCCTGACCCTGGGCCAGCCGCCATCCTGCGATGGCCTTTTATGTTCATTGGGGCGTGCCGGCACCTCACTCCCCACACCTCTCTGTATATTCACCTTTGCAATAAAAATAAATAAATCTTAAAAAAAGAAGGAAAAAGAAAGAGAGGGAAGGAAAGAAAGAGATATTTTACTTGTTGCTTTTGCTTTATAGTGCATGCCTTAAGTATCTATAACAATAAATACTGGGCCTGAACCTGGAAACTAAAACTCAATCCTGGTCTCCTACCTTTATGACTAGAACCTAATTACTTGAGTCATTACTACTGAATCTCCAGGTGTACACAATGAAGTAGCTGGACTCAAGAATTGGAGCTAAATATTTAAATACTCCAAGATGGTATGTGGGACATGTTATGAGATGTCTCAACTATGAGGCTAAATGTCTGTTTCATTTCCCTGTTTTATATCTCTTACAACATTAGCAATGATACAGTTTTCTGATATCAAGAGTAAGAAAATGTTAGAGGTAAAGAATAGGCTAAAATAAAATAGAAGTTATTCTAAAATAATTTAATACTTTAAAAATTACTAATGACTAGTAAGATGTATTTTTAAGGCATCATTGTAGACAAGATTTCTCTAAGTAGCATGTGTAAACTCAAAGGCAGTAAAAGTAATGCTTAATTAATAGTATTGCTGTTATGAAATGAACCATTGAAGCTGAAATTAAGATGAGACTAGTTGAGTTTGTTAATATCACATTATTTGGCAAAATTTACAGGGATAGGCAGGCATTTTAAAACAGTTAATATTGATCATCAAATGAGCACTGCAAAAGTGGCTTTTGTTTTAAGATCTATTTTGTAAAGGCATTAAAAAGAGAGAGAGAGAGAGAGAGAGAGAGAGAGAGAGAGAGAGACATAGAAGTCCTTCATCTGCTGGTTCACTTCCCAAACTGCCACAATGGTTTGAGTTGAGCTGATCAGAAGTTGGGAGTCAGGAGCTTCTTCTGCATCCTCCATGATGGTTAAGAGTCCCCAAGGACATGGATCATTGTCCACTGCTTTTCCAGGCCATAGACAGAGAGCTGGATCATTAGTGGAGCAGATGGGACATGAACTGATGCCCATGTAGGATGATGGTGCTACAGGTAGAGCACTACCCTTTTGTGCCACTCCAGTGGCTCCACAAAGGTGGCTTCTTAAATTGTGTTAAGCTATCAGTTTTTGTGTGGGAAAATACTTTACAGGAATTTTAAAGCACTTCTCTTGTTTTCATAAGAAGTAACAGAATACAATGTCTGTGAGTTATTTTAGATTTCTGAGAATTTCTTTTTCTGCTTAAATAGAACTAGCCGAATTTCAATCCGCACATGTAATGAAGATTTCCTTCTTTGATTGTAACTTAGGTGGAATATGATAAGATCTAGAAAGAGCTTCTTATAAATCAACACTTTTGGGAAATGTGGATGAATATGTCCCTCTTTCCTAAAGGGGCAGGGAGCCCTTTTTTCATTGTCTAACAAATATTTGGTGTTGTTAAGAGATAATTTTCTTTGGTCCATATTACTGATCTGGGGATGATTTTTAATAAACTCATAACTCCCTGCCCTAATCCAACAAGCTTTCTGTAATCAGCGCTTAATTTGCACAAGGCTTTGGACTAGCAGCTTTATAAGTATTTTATCTAATCCTCACAATAATTCTATGAGGTAGGTGCACTTATTATCTCCATTTTATAAGTATGGAAATTGAGGCTTATAATTAAGTAACTTATCAGAGACATAAAATTAACAAGTGCTGGGACAGGGATTTAAGTCTGATTTCTGTTCTTTTACTCAAAATCCAATAGTCTGTTCCGATACTATGTGAAAGTACATATTTTTTATTATTTACATTTGGGTAATATTATTTGCATGCATGACAAAGTATGGTTAAAAGTAGATTCCCACACCTAAATGGATCTTTTTTCCACTCACTTGTAGCTCTGTGAAAGCCTAAATTAGTCTCACAGGCAATGAACGAAATGCTAACATTCCCTCTAACATGATTTGATCCTTGAGCATCCATATTTCTTGACTTAGTTACAGCCAAAAATATATTTAGCTGAGTCTGAAAGAAATGTAATACTTCGTTTGTAACTTTCAGGAAAAGATGCACATGCACAGTATAAAAATTCCTAAATAAAATTTCCAAAAATAAATCCATCATTTCTGATTGCCTTTGTTTCGCATAAGCACAAAGAGTGCTATGTTATTGCTCCTGAGTGCTTTTAAGCACCATGACAGTTGGAATAAATGTTTCAGAACAGAGTCTCGAACAACAAGGACTGGTTTTCCCACTCACCTCTGCACTTGTCTGGTTAATAGCAACAGTCTAAGAAGGCCCAGCACCTGCATGTGATTCAGAGAATTAGGCTCAAAGTGATTCTTCCTGCCTTTGGTTTGCCTTCCCATGTGTGCCTTGTTTTTCAAATCTATCTTTCCTTTTCACCATCTTAAAAAAAAAAAAAAAAAAAAAAAAAGAAAAGAAAAAGAAAAAGCCTGACTGCTTTAACTGCAGCGATAAAACTTGGAGGTAGAATCAATAAGTTACATACTAGCAATTCAAAGATCTGTCAAACATGAGCTAAGTGGGATAACTTCCTAGGACCTGGCATTACTTGATGTGGTCAGTGGTTGTGTTCATATCTCTGGTTGTTATCACCATTCATGTTATGAAAAATAAAAATAGCCAGTAAGAGAGAAAGTCTAGTAAGTCTATCAAAGCCAGCTCATCTAACACAGGCATGACAATTCCATCTTTAGGAACCAGAATTTAATTATAACTACTCTTACTGATACTATATGACTGCCTAACAAATGATTCTCATTCAGTGATGACATCTGAAAAAAGACAGGAGGAACCAAATTGCATGGGTGATATATGAAAGAAATCAAATGTTTGAAGTGAGTTTTAGGAGAGGAAATGATTAGCAGAAACGTTATCAAGCAACCAGGCAGCAAATGGTTATATAGTAACAATGTTACAATGTCAATTTTGTAATATTGTTGTATACTATACTTATGCTAAATACTTTTTTTTTTTCCTTTACTATCCTGAAGGTTCTTCCTGACATCAACCTACCTTTAGGACACAGCATCAAAATACTCTGAAAAGCTAAAATAGGAAAATTAGATGTGATTTCTCAGCTTAAGAAACTTAATTATTTAAAATGTTCCTTCCCTTTACTGAAAGTTTTCATGCTAGTATTCTTTCCACTTTTGAGTTTAATAAAATGAGGTTGATATCTTTCCTGTTTTAGATTAATACTATGTAGAACAGTAAAGTGGATATCAGCAACAGATTGAGACAATGACATAGTTTTAAATTAGTTCCAATTGTGACATTGCTTTCCAGTTGTTAGGAGTAAATTTCCAGAACTAGTTGTATTGTTGTGTTTCTACCACATACATAATATAACACAAGATTGCTTGGTTTGTATTTTAAACTGCTAACTCTTATGGAATCTTTGAAACTTTGGACAAACTAACAATTTAAATGAGTTGGAAATAAATCATATATGTTCAGAAAGCCTTATGACATATTTTTAAAAAGATATGTGTTTTTATTGGAAACAAAAATGTACTGAACATAAGACAGAAAGATATTCCACCCACTGGTTCACTCCCTAAATGGCTACAACTGTTGGAGCTGGCCAATCCAAAGGTAGAAGCCAGGGGCCTCTTCTGGGACTCCCACGGCGGTGATGGTCCCAAGGCTTTGGGCCGTCATCTACTGCTTTCTTTTCAGCCAAAAGCAGGCAGCAGAGCAGCTGGGACATAAACCAGTGCCCATATGGGATGCTGGAACTTGCAGATGGAGGATTAGTCAGTTAAGCCATTGTGCCAGCCCCTACACTGCATTTTAATGAAATGTAAAAATAATGTCTGATGAGTTTAATCTATAATTTGTGGGTCACTGTAGTTAAAATGGTCTACATTTATAGCAGTAGACTATAGCCCTACAACTAAGTCCTGTCTATAATTCATGTATGAAAACGAAGATTTTGTAGGAGAAAAAAATCTCCATACATTTGTGTATTGGTAGTGTTTATGAATATCTTTCACGCTGCCACAGCAAGGGTGATTACTGTTGACAAGACTATGTGGTCTGCAAGAAACACTGTCTGGATCTAAAGAGGAATGTATTGACTTCTGGTTTACATGATGCAGTCAGGGATTCTTGTCTTCACTTATAATAAAATGTATCATAGTTTACACATACACCACACACATACAGAGGAAATCATACAGCTAACATTTATTGAACTCATCCTACATTCCAGGCAAATTGTTAACTGCTCGCACAAATAGACTTTAAAATTCAAGATTTGGAAATTACCTATACAAGTTTTCATCTCCAAACTTTTTACTGGTGCCTTTTTCAGTAACCTAGATAGTTCTCAACATCAGAAGTAGAGAGGAATTAGCTTGGTAGAAATGGATTCAATTCCATTTCATTCCATTTCGATTACATGTAGGGAGCTAGTCTTTGCATTTGCACTTAAGCTAACCTAAGGTATTTAAGATGAGATCTATGCATTACTCATCTCAGAATTCATTTATCAACCAAGGCATAGCAACAAAGAGGATCAAGGGAGGAATAATGCTTTTGCAGTATACAATACAATGCAATGTACTAAGTCAAGGGAAAGGATGTTAGTTTTTTAATTGCATGATTTTAAAATCATGTGTTCCCAAACTTTTCACATATTTACAAGAACATAAAACTGTATTTTTCATAAGCAGGGTATCAGAATGCCTTTGACATTATAAAGAAAATTTAGAGATTTCAGAGGTCGGCTTTTTGTCTAACATCAAATGTAGGATTAACTGTTGTGCTAGAGTGATTACGACCTACCCTTTTCATAATATTATGATATGTTAGAACCACAACACTGAAGTAATTTCTTACAATTTAGTCACTCTCTTTTTTATGTTGATTCCAAAAACTATGTCTGTTTCTCTCTTTTTTAAGGTAGGTTTGTTTGTTTGTTTATTTATTTATTTATTTAAGATTTGTTTTATTTCTATTGCAAAGCCAGATAAACAGAGAGGAGGGGAGACTGAGAGGAAGATCTTCCATCTGATGACTCACTTCCCAAGTGACTACAACGGCCAGTGCTGCGCCGATCCAAAGCCAGGAGCCAGGAACTTCCTCCAGGTCCCAAGGCTTTGGGCCATCCTCGACTGCTTTCCCAGGCCACAGGCCAGGAGCTGGATGGGAAGTGGAACTGCCGGGATTAGAACTGGTGCCCATATGGGATCCTGGCACGTTCAAGGCGAGGACTTTAGCTTTTAGGCTGTTGCGTTGGGCCAGAGGTTTATTTACTTTTATTAAAAAATCAGATATACAGAGAGGAAGATCTTCCGTTTGCTGATTTCACTCTCCAAGTGGCTGCCACTGCTGGAGTTGAGCCAATCTGAAGCCAGGAGCCAGGAACTTCCTCTGGGTCTTCCTTGTGGGTGCAGGATTCCAAGGCTTTGGGCCTTCCTGGACTGCTTTTCAGGCCACAAGCAGGGAGCTGGATGGGAAGTGAGGCAGCTGGGATTAGAACTGGGGCCCATATGAGATCCTGGAGCCCATAGAGGACCCTGGCACATACCAGGTGAGGACTTTAGTCACTATGTTACTACCCTAGTCCCAAACCTATGTCTCTTTAAACCAGAAAACAGGACCACTATTGGGGATTATTTTAAAATCATTTGCACGAATAACCTAAGGTAATAATTGAGCTGTGGGTTATTACTGTAACAAATGTGTTTGTTAATTTGCACATTCAAGCATTTGGAAAGCTCTATAGATTAATTTTTACTCAAGGGAAATATTTTCTTTTTCTTTATTTTTAAATGTATAATTTTATTTTTGATAATTTTTACATAATTGATTAGGCGAGAAGGCTCAACAGCCAGAGGAAAGTGGATTAGAACATTATTTCACATTCTCTTTTTTTCCTCCCTCTATCTGAGGGGAGGGGAGAGATTAGGAGAGAAGCCACACCCAGCCTCCCAACCATCCCAGGGTCCCGATGTGGGGCATGCTTCCAGGATCCTGCTCAAGTGGATTTGATAGGTCAACAGTTCTGTATTGCTGCTGATCTTGCCACTCCAATCACGATGAAATCTCTCAAGACTCCACTGGCCGACATAGTCCAAATTACCCAGTTAATCACTGCCAGCTCTTTGCTGGGGTAATTGATCTATTTGTTTTGTGCTCTTATACTCTGTTATGGTATGAGGTGTCCTCTGCAAGCTCCAGTGTACTGCCGTATTCTCCATGTGCACCTGGATATGCTGTCCACTGCTCTGTCAGAGCTGCTGAGGAGTCCCAGCTCTGACACATACACTCCACAGTCAGACCATGGAAACTGAAATTCTCTCCATGGTTGGAGTTCTGAGTTCAATGGTTCAGTTGGGGGGATTCCCAAAGAAACTTCATCGAGGTGATCCCAGACCTGATTCTTGTGTATGCCTTGGCAATACAGGGTCTGATAGTGTCCGTCAGCTAAATTGGTCTACACATACACTGTTAGTTGCAATTGCTGGGTCAGTTGTCTCCAGCCCTATCTTTTATGCAAATTAATGGGTGTTGCAGTCCAGCCCAATCCTGCCCACTGCTCACTTGACCCCCAAGCAAAGGTTTTCTAGATCTTGAAACTATTTATCAGACTCCATGCAAGTAGAAAATGTTACAAATAAGTTTCTCTTAAGTTCAAGTCAATGGGCAAATCTTAACAATGGCACAAATGCTTCATGGACTACATAAGCTATGGCATAGATTATATTACTGACATTTATTCTAATAATTTCCTATATAATTGGACCTAGCATGTTGGCCTAGTGGCTATATCCTCACCTTGCAAGTGCCAGTTTAACACATGGTACCTGTTTGTGTTCTGGCTGATCCACCTCCCATCCAGCTCCATGCTTACGCTCTGGAAAAGCAGTGGAGAATGGTCCAAGTCCTTGGGACCCAACATGAAAGGCCTGGAAGAAGCTCCTGGTTCCTGGCTTTGGTTCAGCACAGATTTGACTGTTGTGGTCACTTGGGAAGTGAGCCAATAAGTGAAAGATCTTTCTCCATCTTCTTCTCTGCGAATTGAAAAAAAATTTTTTTCCTATAAAATTTATCTTTCCTTGGCTCTAGTTATATCTATTATTATATACAAAATACTGAATCTTGATTATCAAAATTTAGAAGCATATATGTACTTCATGCTTTTCTACTGAACTAATTTTTCTTCTATTGGCTTGGTCTCAAAGTAATACTAAGAATAGCCTTATACACTCACTTAGAATTCATGTAAGTACAGTGGTGACAGTTTATTTCTCTATATAATGTAAATATGTGAATATTCATTGCAAAAATTATGATATTTTATATAATTGGTTTGTAACATCAGTCTTATAAATATTTTTTCTTAATTTTGTAATTTCTATATTTTTGCTGAATTACTGCCTCTGGAAACAATCTTGGCCTTTGTGTATGTGACACTAATCATCCTCACTCTTTGGTAAAGTTTGTTAACTTGCTTTGCTGACTGTTCATTATCTGTTTTACCTGTTCTATAAACTCTATGACAGCGGGGGTTTTTCATGTCCCTTTCCTGCTGTATTTGATGTGCCTAGACTGTATCTATCATATAGTGCAATTTCAGTACATATTTGTGGAAGGCAGGAGGAAAGACACGAAGGAACAAAAGAATGCATACTGTTGGGAAGAATTACTAACCCACATTAACACAAATCACAATATATAGCACCACAGTAAGGCACATCTAGAGAATTAGCAAAGCTTAAGGCAATTCTGCTTCCCTCTTTGTACCAATGTTACAGCTTCTTCCAAAAATGAAACTGTTGAAAACTGGTGGCGAATGTGGCTTAACTTCAAGTCTTGGAAGACCTTTCTCTGACTAACAAAGAGGCCCAGAGGATACTCTAGTCTCCATATCTCTTCTTCCTTTGCCATTGTCTTCATTTTTATACTGATTACCTGTCAATGAATGAAAAATTGTGCTTGTATTCATCCTGACAGTTTACCCTAAAGCTACCAATTTCTTACATCAAATTTTATTTATCTATTTAGTTTAAAATCTTATTAGGGTCTTCAGGAGAGATACATTTCATTCTTACATCTCACAATAGAATTTCATTGGATGAACCATCTGAGTAAATTAAAAATTTCCTTGCATAATGCATGCAGAAACTTTTTGTTTTTCAAAATAGAAATCAAGTTGAAAACAGATTGTATGATTATTCCCGATTCATCTCTCTTTTTGGTCATAGCAAGTTGGGACAAAATACCTGTGGATGGGTGTTCTACAGAGAAAGGGGGCTTATTTAGTTAACAGTGGTAGAAGTACAAGAGCATGATGCTTTTCCTGTTGAGGGCCCTGTGCCAAACAGCTTCACATGGTGGAAGTACAATAAAGATATATACATACACATGCACACATAGACATATTATAGAGTTAAAAAAAAAACAACCTAATTTAATTGAGAAAGCCTAAACTTGCTTTACAACAACTTATTCTTAAGTCAACAAATCCACTCTTGTTATAGCTAATCCAGTGTGCGATAAATGACTTCTTCAAGAGCAGTTATGACCCAATCACATGCCCCTAGGTTTTGCCTTTTAAAATACTACTATAGTTCAGTTTCTTCTCACTGTGGCTAGAGCTGGCAGCAGATATATTTGGGGGGGTCAAACTATAAGACTGAATTACTCTTACTATTTATACTCCATATTCCTGAAAATCCTACCAAGATAAAATAATCAATACCAGTAAATGAAAAGCATACAAGCCACAAGGAAAGGGAAAATATCTAATTTGTAGATGATACGATCTTATATTTAATGAGTCCCAAAGAATTTATGCAAAAATCCATTACAGTTTTTATAACAAATTCGTTGTTTGTTACAAGATATACAAAAATAAGATGTACTTTTGTACAACAGCAGTGAACTATCTGAAAGAGAAAGAATGCCATTTAGAATAGTACCAAAAATAGTAAAAATAAAATAAAAACACTGAATACATTTAATTAAGCAGATTGAAATCTGTATACTGTCAACTATAATATAAATTTAAGAAAATACAACTAGGGCCCGGCGGCATGGCCTAGCAGCTAAAGTCCTCGCCTTGAAAGCCCCGGGATCCCATATGGGAGCCTGTTCTAATCCCGGCAGCTCCACTTCCCATCCAGCTTCCTGCTTGTGGCCTGGGAAAGCAGTTGAGGACAGCCCAATGCATTGGGACACAGCACCCGCGTGGGAGACCTGGAAGAGGTTCCAGGTTCCCGGCTTTGGATTGGCGCGCACCGGCCGTTGGGGTCACTTGGGGAGTGAATCATCGGACAGAAGATCTTCCTCTCTGTCTCTCCTCCTCTCTGTATATCTGGCTGTAATAAAATGAATAAATCTTTAAAAAAAAAAAAAAAGAAAATACAACTAAATGGCAAGATACCACATGTTCATGAATTTGAATATGTTGTGAACAATTGATACTATCAATATATTTTTCCATGCTATACATTGAAACTGTCCCAAAGACACTTTTCACTGAAGTAGGAAAACATTCCTACTGATCACATAAAATCAGTAAAGATATCAAATAATCAAAAGAATATCAAACAAGAAGAACAAAGCTAGAGAAATAATAGTATGTGGCTTCAAAATATACTATGAAGCGATAATGATTGAGCGAATAGTGTATATACTGACATACAACCTAATAGAACAGAATAGGGAGCCCAGAGACATATTCAAACATTTACCACCATTTGATTTTCAAAAGGGTACCCACAAAAAAAACGTGGAAAAGTCTCTTCTAAAAACAGTGTTGGGAAAACTACATATGCACATGAAGAAAAAAAAAAACGGACCCTTAACTCACATCAGAAACTAAAATGAATTTAAGGTAAGTTAAAGATTTAAAATATAAGAAATTTCCACACGTCTAGAAGAAGGCATGAGGTACATTTATCTTGACATTCATCAAGAATATTTTTATACAACAATAACAGCATGCATATCAAGGTAAAAAATAAACAAATACAATTGAGTCAAACTTACCTGTTACACTTAGCAAAGAGATGAAAACGAAGAGACACCTCACAGAATGAGAGCAAATATTATCACAAATATCTGATATAAAGTTATTGTCCAAAATATTTAAGCATGCAAATAAATAAAAGGTAAAATCCCAAATCTATTTTAAAGTTAAGTTGTCCCAGGGAGTCAGGTAGGCACATAAAAAAAATCAAACACCATGACTATTCAATAAATGTAATCAAAGCCACAAACAGGTATTATCCAATATTTGCTAATGCTAATTTCAAAATGATAACAGAAGACAAGTGTTATTGAGTAGATAAGGAGAAGGCAAACTTTGTTTTTTATGAAAATATAAATTATTACAGAAATTTCAAAAACAGCGTGAATATTCCTCAGAAAGTGGAACCATCATATGATCTGGCAATTTTATTTTTCTGGATGTATATCCAAAGGAAATTAAATCAGTCTCTTGAAGATGTGTCTGCACTTTGTTATTGAAGAATTTATTTGTTTTTTCTTCTTAAATTTAAATATTTTTAGGATAATATATTTTCAGATTAAGTTATAATCACAGGCTAAATGCTCCACCAAAGAGTTGTGATCCTGCTGCATTATTGTTAATATTGTTAAAGAGATGAAAATCAACCTAGATTTCTACTAATGGAACAACAAGCATCTATATAAAAATGTTGTTATTATTCAATTATAAAAAGGAGAAGAATTTCTTATTGCAAATACAAGGAGTTTGCAGACATGTTAGAGGACATAAATCAGGCACAGAAGGCTAAGTAATATGCAATTTTACATATATAGCCCCTAAAATTGTCAAGCTCATGAAAGTATGGAAAGGAATGCTTGCTGTCTGGAGTTATGGATGTGGAAAGTAGAGAGATGTTGGCTAAAGAGTATCAAGTTTCAGTTATGCAAGATGAAATCGTTCTAAAGATATTAAGTATATGCTCAATATAGTTAATAATACTTTATTGTATTCTTAAAAATTGCTCAGAGGATCTTAAATGTTTATGAAGAGTATTAGTTTTAATTCTCTTATTTTATTTTAATATTGTTTACAAAGTTAAGAGGGGGTGTGAGTCTCAGGTTAGGGTGAGGAGGATTAGATATGGAGGAATGAGAGTGTGACATGTTTTGGTTTTTTTTTTCTTTCTTTTTTTTTTTTTCTCTTTCTCCTGTGTCTACTGAGAGAGGGCTGCTCCTTACTTCCAACTACTTCAGCACTCAGGGAGCACTTTAGGTGCCTGAGGCTTTGTCAGTTTCACTGCTCCAGGGTTGAGAAAATCTTCCTACAGTCTACATAGGCTGATAGGGCACAGCCATAAGTCTATAGCTGACGAAGTTCACCTTAGTGTAGCCACAGACCAAGGAACAAGGTACAAAGTTTGTCCAGGTGAATTGTCCAACCTGTTCTGCTTCCCAGCTGACTAGGCAGTTGACATCCCCTGCAGGATTAAATGAGCTGGCCACCATGTTTCTCTGTGCATCTGGACATGCTGTCCACTCCAAAGGAGTCAGCATCTGAGCAGGCCCGAGACAAATACATGCACTCCACAGTCAGATCTTATATCCTGTCATTTTTCCTGGGACCGGGGTCAGAGTCCAGCAGTCCAGTTGGGGAGTCCCCCAAGAAATATCACCTAGTGTGACCTCAGACTTGACTCTTGTGTGCCAAGCCAGTAAAGGAGGATCAGTTGCGGTCTGTCACCTGCACCAGGCAACACACACTGGGGGATGCAGCTGCCTTGTCAGGTCCACCTGAGCCCTTATCTCTCACAGCAACCTACAGGTGCTGTGGCCCGTCCAGCCAGGTTGCCAATGATCAGGTCCTCCCGATATGTACCAGCCTGTTTCCCATTCCAGTCCCTTGAGTGTCAGGTGGATTCCTGACAGATGATTTCTATAGTTTAATATGGTTGGGCCCATCACTACACCTAGCTCTCTGCAAAACCTGGTGGGAGCTTCAATCCCAAAGAGGTAAGGCCACAAGTCCCTTACAGAATCTTCCCCCAGATCCAATTCTCTCATGTTCTGGTAGGTGCCCAGCCTGATATATCTCACTCCCTGCCCAGACACAATCACAGACTGGTAAGGCAACCTAGTCCAGAAAGACACTCTCCCACCCTGCCAGCTCCAGCTCTAGCTTTTGTGAGCATCAGCAGGCAGCAGGTGATGCTATTTAGCTTAGCCCTAGTCTCCCATGTGTGAGTTTCTTGAGCTGACCCAGGCATGCCCTCTGATTTTCCCTATGTAAACCACACCATCTCAGCTTCCTTGCCTACCTGCCAGTGCAGTGGCCTGAAAGACCCCAGACATCATTCCTTCGCTATCCAACATGCTCTCAATGGCTCTCACTCCAACAGATTGCCAGACCCTATCACAAGGCAATCTGCAGTACTTCCTCCTGGTGCTTGGGTTATATGTCGAATTTCCTGCCTTCCCCACTTACCTTAAGGAAAAAAAAAAGTAAAGCAACCATGCTGTCATAATAATATAGTTAACACAAATTTGACATTAAGCAGGCTCAGAATGCTCGCCAGCCATTGGCTGTTTCCTCCCGGTAATGAAACACTTTTCTAGGTGCAAAGCAATCTAGGCTAATTCTATTTTTCATGAACATTTTAAAGTACCCTCACATGCCTTGTATATCCTTGTTATACCAGGCTAAGAAATTTTCTTGGCTTCATAATACTTAATACTTTCTAGGTATAGCTTTATTATTTTCCTGAACATGATCTGTCTGGGCACATTGATCTATAATATAGCTTTTTATCCCTGAAATAATTCTCCTATTTGCATTATTCTTTGTTCAGCCACTCAATAAAATGTAGGTGCTTTATATTTCATTGTTTTAATTGTTGTATTTGTGTACTGCTATGACAAATTGGGATCCTAGGAAAGCAGCTTTCAAAAAACTAACTTGTTCAGAGACCAGTTATTCAGTTATAGGATTCATCTTGTGCTTATTACTCTCTACATTACTGAATATTCTTCAGTTCATTAACACACTTTTTCTCATCTCATTAACATTTCTGATAAAATATATGAAGAACAGCTCATTGAAACTTTTCAAACCAAAATCACTGAATGAATTAAACTCTAGTTACTCTAGCTTATGCTTTTCAGGCAAATAACCTAGATTATTGCATTTTATAGGTAAACTTAGGCCCAGTAAGCTTCTAATTATTATGTCATTTTTTTAGCTGTATAAAAATTTGAAAAGGGCATCAAATATTCCATCTTCCCATGTGACTCTTATAACATTATTAGTCTCATAAAAATCCTTTTCATTTAGTTTGGCCTTTAGATTCAAAATTATAATATGCAGTGAAAAAATAATATAACTAGTTTTATGTGTAGTTTTCATTGATAGTTAAAAATAATATTAATATAGCAATGTTTTGAAATACGTATACTTGTTGAAAAGGCTAAATTGAGCTAAGGAATATTTATGTTGTTTCTGATACTTATTGTTGGTGGTGAGAGCACTTAAAATCTTTTCTTTGAGTGACTCACAAATAGAAAACAGTTGTTAACTACAGTCACTGTCTCAAAGAATGGAGCTCTTGACAGCATTTATCCTCTCGAAGTCAAATTTTTGATTCTTTGACCAACATGTGCCTAATCCCTTCCTCACCTTCTCCTTTAGCCCTGGATAACTACCATTTTCATCTTTGTGTTCAACTTTTGAAAGAGTCTACATCTAAGTGACATCATACATTATCTAAATCTCTATTCCCATTTGAGTTTATTTAACAAAATGTTCTTCAGATTTATTCATTTTGTTTCAAATGATAGGATTTTCTTCTTTTACAAATACTAGGTAGTATACCACTGTGTGCTTGTGTGTGCATGCACACATGTTTGACATTTTGTTTTCTAATAATCTATTAGCAACATTTGATTTCATATTTTGGCTTTCATAAAAAAATTGTAATGAATTGGAGAGTGCATTATATGACCTTCCTGTTATTAAATTTTTGAGGCATTTCCACAGTGTTTTCATAAGATTCTAGAACCTACATATTTCTAAAGGATCTGTTTATTTTTACTGGAAGGGTATATTTACAGAGAGAAGGTGATACAGAGAGAGATAGATATCCCATCTCTTGGTTCATTCCGTAAATATCTGTAATGGCCAGATAGCTGATGTAAAACCAGCAGTTAAGAGCTTCTTCCAGGTCTTCCTGTGGGTACAGGGTCTCAAGGTTTGGGCCATCATCCACTGCTTTCCCAGCCTGTAAGCAGGGAGTTGGATTGGAAACAGAGCACTTGGGTGTGAAGTGTCACCCATATGAGATGTTGGCTCTTGCAGGTGGAGGAATCTTACAGTCCATTATGTCTGCCTCTAGAACTTATACTTTCTTTTTTTAAAAATTTTTAAAATTTTTTATTTATTTTTTTATTAATAATTATTTTGCATTATGTGACAGTTTCATAGGCTCTGGGAATCCCCCACCCCTCCCCTCCCCTCCCCCCTGGTGGATTCCTCCACCTTGATGCAGTATTACAGTTCAAATTCAATCAAGATTCTTTCCTTGCAAATATATACTAAGCATAGAGTCCAGCTACTTATTGTCCAGATGGGTTGAACAGTTAGAACTTATACTTTCTGCAGTGATACTTAACTATTTTATTACAGTACTCTGATTCTATTCTTTGCCAGTTTTCTTTCTTTCTCTTTCTTTCTTTCTTTCTTTCTTTCTTTCTTTCTTTCTTTCTTTCTTTCTTTCTTTCTTTCTTTCTTTCTTTCTTTCTTTCTTTCTGTTAGTGCTACCATGTACAAGTACAGAAGGATGAAAGGCAGTTGCAGAGAGAAGACACTTGTTTCTTTATGTTAGTTATCCATTATTGCTGACAACCTCACATCAGCAGTAGCTCTTATCCCCTGCAGTAGCTGTTCCTGCTGTTGATTTCCTCAAGATTTGTTGAACAAGCTTCATTTGTTTGCAGGAACCAGTAACATTCTAGCAATACCATCTCCTCCAGTTTAGCAAGATATCTGCTTTGAGCTGTTGAAATAATAGCAGTAGTTATTAGCCCTCTGTTTTAGGACATGCAGATTACAGTTTATTAAGGCCTGTCCTCTAATGCTGTTTCACAGCAGCATCTTTCCTTGTTCTTCATGTTCTATAGTTACAGCCTCCGAGTCACTCCCGTGCTCCCTTACAATTGCTTAATCCAACAACTATTTTCTCTGTGTCTTGAGGTTTAAGCCTGCCAGCAGGCCCCAAGCTCGATGAGGATGAGGTGATGGTATTCTTCAATGGAGGAACCACTGGAGAAAAGCTAGTGAGGAATGTCTATTCAGCACAACTTCCAGGATTCTAAAGGTTAAGTTATTATTTACCTCGATATAGTTCTGGAGGTATAGCGGTTCTTCCCTTCTCCTCCTCTTTCTCTCCCCCACTCCCACTATTATTTCCCAAATTATCACAGTAGTGTAGTCCCTTAGTAGCCATTACAAATGTAACTTTTTGCTGCTTAAATCTATCACAATGTGGTATATCTTGATGAAGGTTGGAAATCTAGTATCACACTGTAGTAGTTTATTTACATGTTTCAAAATGGGAACCCTATTTTTTGTCAGGAGTTTTTGCAGTCTCTTTCCAATGGATAATAAACCTTAGAAATGCAGACTTAATATACTGTCATGGGACAGTTGCCTGTTCCCATACTCTGAATTCTAAGTGTCTATTTTACATCATTTATACCTGTAGATTTGTGTATATATTGACTTAGCCATGTTAAGTGGCTCATTTGCAAGTATTCCCCTCATCAGACAAAGAAACAATTGTCATGCTTTCTGAATCCTTTAAATAATCTCTCTCCCACATGCTGCCATTATTTAGCTTATTTCTATCCCCAAGGAATAGTGTAGTTTCCTCATTCTCATCAGCCACTTGATGAGACTGAACAGTGTCAGTATGTCTGACTTTTATTTGAGTTTTATTATCCATCACTGACTTGGCAAACTCTCCTCCCAATGTTGTTGATGTGTGACTTTTACAATAGGCCTACTAGTTTTATGTAAAGGATTGCTTTAGCCAGCTCTGGTCTAGTTCCCTCATGTCTCTTTCCTAATAGCATTCCACAAGTCATTATTATTGAGTTGTGTAATACAATGCAATAAACTTTGCAATTAGTGCTGAGAAAAATGCTCAGAAGCAATACCTGCACTTTGATTCAGAATTCTCTCTACTGCTTTACCAAGGCTTATTTGTTTTGCTGTGTCACACCAGTCTTGAAGTTAATTAGTTGTTTTGTTGCATTACTTTATATATTTTTGTTTCTTTTTTAATAAAGACAGATATGCATGGAGAAGGAGAGACAGAGATAAAGATCTTTCATCTACTGATTCATTCACCAAGTGGCTGCAGTGGCCAGAGGCTGAGCAGACCTGAAGCCAGGAGCCAGGAATTTCCTGTGGGCCTCCCATGTGGGTGCAGTGTCCCATTGCTTTGGTCCATCCTCTACTGCTTTCCTATGCCACAAGCAGGGAGCCATTAGTCCATCGCACTGGGCCCTCTTTGTGTTTCTACTGTTGGTTCTCCCTTCAGTGTTGACATTGGAGTGTGTTCCCCAGCACCATACTGGAGTTGGTGCTATTGAATACACTGTCCAGAGGTGAAGTGATTTACTTATACTATTTTTCCCCCAACTAGGTAGATGAATGGTAGCATTTTGGTTCACATTGCCCTCTGATGAACATCTCTGGGTTCTTGTCACTTAGTTTTTACACATAAAGTACATGCTAGCAGCCTCAGAGAGATGTATTTGTTAAGGCGTGCTATTTTTGATGCTCATAATTAATTCCTTTGAATGAGCCAGGAAAGCAAACAGTTTAAGTCAATTGTGATTGAACTGAGTCAAACATTTAGGAAATTTTCAAAGAGGATTTCTGAATGTGAATGCTTCTACCCAAGATTTTGTACCTCCTCTTCCCATGCATCTCTCTCTCTCACCTAAGTCACAACTAATGGAATCTGACTTTCACATCTACTTTCATGTATGATTAAATTACTCAAATGGGAGACAATATTGAAAAAGTCTGGAGAAAGACCTGGAGTGATGGTTCAATTAGCTAATTCTCCCCCTTGCAAGCAGTGGACTCTCTTACATGGGTGCTGATTGATGTCCTAATTGCTCCACTTCCCAACCAGCTCCCTGCTTATGGCCTGGGAAAGCAGCAGATATGACACAAGCCTTGGGATTCTGCACCGATGTGGAAGACCCAGAAGAAGCTCTTGGCTCCTGGATTTGGATTGGCTCAGCTCTGGCTGCTACAGTCATTTTGGGAGTAAACTAGATGGGAGATCTTTCTCCCTTCCTCTCTGTAAATCTGACTTTTTAATAAAGAAATCTTGGGGAGCACTAAGATGGTTGTATGGGGTAAGGACATGGTATAACAAACAGAGAATCTTTAGCCAGCGTGAAACATGGTGCTGGAAAATAGCAGAGGACAGGCCAATGACAGAAGCACACCTGGAGACCTGTGGACCGGGGGAAGCAGCAGAGGCAGTGGAATGATGTTGAAGTGACCAGATATCCCAGTGATAGTCAGTGATTAGAGCTCTACAAATGGCCAAGTGGGAGGGGGCATGTACGAGGAGCTTAAGAAATGAACCCAGACATAGAACTGACCATCCTGCTGATTTTCTAGATTTGACCAAGAGCAGAAGCAGAGTCTCAGAAACCAAGCAGGTGGGTGCATGAACAGGTTGGATTTCATTGCTCATACTCCCTTCAGTGTCACACCACACACCATTTTGTACTGAGCAAATGGCTGTGATATAACTTTGAGCTATACCTGCATGAAACCAGGAGTTACCTCATTTTCAGCTCAATGTATTTCCCTGGCCCAATAGGGAAAATGGTACTGACATGGCATCTTGACGGTTCCACCAAAGATAGGTCCAGGTGGCCCCCCAGACCTAACAACCAGCAGTCCCACACCCCCATCAGTGCTACATAAGGTGACATTTTGTGCACTGAGGAAAATGCTGCAGGGGTGCTGAAGGAACCACAATGAGCTCCACATAGGCTAAACTAGGAGAGAACCCATGTCTGCTGAATACATTGCACTGACCCTACAAGGAAAACAGTACTGATCTGGAATTCTACAGAATCCACTCAAAATTAGTCTGGTGTCCCCAGATCTAATGGCCAATCGGTCCAGAGTTCCACAGGTGCAACATCAGGAACCATTTTGTGTCCTGTGGAAAAGGCTGTGATGGTCAAGGAATAACAGCACGCTGCACAGGTGTTGAGCCAGGAGAGGACTCAATCCTGGCTCAACACACTTCACTGGTTTCACAGGGAAAATAGTACTGCCTTGGCATCCTGTGGGTTCCACCCAAAATAGGTCCAGGTGCTGTTCAGACATAAAGGGTAGCAACTTCCAGCAAGAGCATCATCAATTACAATCCAGGGGTTTAGAACAGCTGGTATCTCCCTAGTTCTAGTCTCTGCTCAAACCAGCAGTGAAAGAAAGGCTATGCAGGCAATGGTGTAGCCACAGTAGAGGATCATGGGGATGGAAAGTAGTGAGCCAGAAACTGGGGATGTGATGACCTTAGTGGAAGCCTAGCATAAGAGTCTGGGACCGCAACTCACTGTGGGGAGTGGAACAAAGTGACTGCAAACAAAGAATCTGGTATAGAATGCAATCAGTAAGATCAACCTGCATACCACTGGCCAACACAGGTTAGAAACCAACCCTGGGTCCCACAGAGTAACCTTGTGGCAAAAGTTCTTGCCTTGCATGTGCCAGGATCCCATATGGGGGTGGGTTTGTATCTGAGCTGGAATTTTATCCTCTCAGCTCCTTGCTAATGGCACGGAAAAGCAGTTGAGGATACCCAAAGCCTTGGGACCTACCACCAGCATGGGAGACCTGGAAGAAGCACCTGGATCCTGGCCTCAGCTCTTGTCATTGAGGCCATTTGGGCAAGGAACCAGCAGGTGGAAGATATTTCCTTCTCTTCTTCTCTCTGTGAGTTTGCCTTTCCAATAAAAAGTAAATCAAGAAATCTTTAAAAAAATAAAAGAAACCAGTCTTAAGGAGAGGAATCTACTATCCAGAACAGCAATGACCAAGATAAAAAGAAGAAACAGAGGCACAATAAATATTACTGATGGCTCTCCAAAAAGGTGCAAAAGCCTTTGTCAACCTCAGAGTTAACTGAGGAAGATTGAGTAAATGGGGGTTGAAGAATAAAAAAAACAGGGCTCAACGTGATAATTCAGTGGCTAAAGCCCTCACCTTGCATGCACTGGGATCCCGTATGGGTGGGGTTTGAATTCTGGTGGCCCCACTTCCCATCCAGCTCCCTGCTTGTGCTCTGGGAAAGCAGTTGAGGACAGCCCAACGCCCATGTGGGAGACCTTTATGAGGTTCCAGGATTCTGGCTTCGGATCAGCTCAGCTCTGGCTATTGTGGTTGCTAGGGAGTGAATCATGAGATGGAAGATCTTTCTCTCTGTCTCTCTTGCTCTCTGTATATCTGACTTTGTAATAAAATAAACATTAAAAAAACTAAAAAATGAAAACAAAAGCAAAAATTTTGTTTTAAAATTTCTGAACAACAAACAGCACATTCAGGAGCTCAAGGAATTTAAGGAATATGTCACACAGGAAATAGCAACACTGAAACAAAATCAAGCAGAATGATTAGAAATGAAGGACACAATGAAGCAAATTAAAAAATGAGATTTAAGCTTCAGTAATAGAATGGGTGCAGCAGAAGAAAAAAAATTTTAGAATTGAAAGACATTTCCTTCAACAATAGGGGAAAAAATAAAAAGCTAGAAGAGGAACTGAGTAAAACTAAGAAATTTATTCAAGAATTAAGAGACACTATTAAAAGGTCAAATATCAGAGTTATAGGAGTTCCAGAAGGCACAGAAAGAGAAGCTGGCTTTAAAAATATTTTCAATGAAATAATAGAGGGAAACTTCCTTTATTTAAAGAAAGAATAGGAAAACAAAATACATGAGAAGCACAAAACTCCCAACCGGGTTGACCAAAAGCGAACTTCTACATGGCACATGATAATCAAGCTCTCTTCAGTTGAACGCAGGGAAAAGATCTGTGAATATGCACAGTATCAATTAACATATAGAACAGCCTCAATTAGACTCACTGCTGACCTCTCAGAGGAAATTCTACAGGCCAGATGAGATTGGAGTGATATATTACAGATTCTAAAAGAAAAAAAAAATCAACCCATAAGAATTTACCTAGTAAAATTTTCCTTTGTCCTTGAAAATTAAATTCTTCCACAGTAAAGAAAAGCACAAAGAATTTGCCTCTTTCAGATCCGCCCTAAAAATGATAATTAAAGATGTTCTATTGACAGATAAAAGGAATGGCACCTACCCCAAAACCAAAAGCTAAATTGGAGAATGTCCCAATAAAACAACAAAAGAAGACTAAATCAAGTAAAGAACAACCCATTGCTAAAATGACAGGACCAACATACTACCTGTCAAAATTAATTCTGAATTATATATATATAATGAATGTAAATGGATTAAACTCATCAATCAAACATCATAGAATCATAGATTAGCAGACTGGATCATTTATCTATTTGATGCTGCAGGAGACACATCTCATGAACAGAGATATGAGGAAACTGGAAGTGAAAAAAGATATTCCAGGCCAATGGAAAGGAAAAATTAGTTGATGCAGCCATTTTCCAATTAGATAATATGAGCTTTGATGTGAAAAACATTAAAATAAGTGAAGAAGGGCACCACATAATGATCAAAAGATTCATTTAGCAAGAAGAGATCACCTTACTAGCTTCTTAGGATGTTTTCTTTTTCATTTTGAATTTTACTTGATTTTTCTCTCTTGCTTTTATTTGCTAGCATGGCTGAAAAGTTTGTTTTACTCATCTTCTTGAAAAATATTTGTTTCTTACTGCAATTTATACTTTTTTTTGCTTCAATTCCATTTATTTTTTCTGTGATTTTTTTAAAAATTTCTTGCATCCTGTTCATTTTTTTGATTTTAAGTAAGTCCTTTTTAGATGCATTATTAGATTATCTATTTGAGATATTTTGATTATATTTGTAAGCACCTGATTTAATAAATGTCCTTTCAATACTGTTTTTGCTACATCTTATGGGTTTTTATTTTTTTTTAATTTTCATTTCTGCAAAAATGTTTTTTTTTCTTATTAATTTCTTTAGTGACAGGTCATGAAGTAGCATCATTTTCTTCAAGAAAATTTTTTAAATTTTCTTTTGTATTTCTTCAATGACTCATCAATCATTCAGTATTTTGAAAACAGTACACAAAGTATATAATAAAGGTAGGATCTTAAAGGTGAAGCGAGGAAGAAAGGTACAGATAAATAAAATTTTCTGTTTTTCTTGCTGTTGCTGATTTTCGTTTAATGGGGATGTATGATAAGTGTGTAATAAAGAATATCATATGCAGATGTGAAGGTACAATGAAGTATGCATCTCTACTTTCAACTCAAAGATCCAAAGAACCTGTTATATCTTTTTTTTAAAGGATTTATTCATTTTCATTGCAAAGTCAGAGAGAGAGGAGCAGAGAGAGAAGATCTTCTGTCCAGTGATTCAGTCCCCAAGTGGCCATAACTTCTGCAACTGAGTCAATCTGAAGCCAGGAGCCTCTTCCAGGTCTCCCACATGGGTACAGAGTCCCAATGCTTTGGGCAATCCTCAACTGCTTTGTGAGGTCTACAAGCAGGGAGCTGGATGGGAAATGAGACTGCCCGAATTTGAACCAGCGCCCTTACGTGATCCCAGCATGTTCAAGGCAAGGACTTTAGCCACTTGGTTACTGTGCCAGACTCAGGACCTGTTACATCTTGACAATGGAATAGTGGTCTCTCTACCATTGTCCATACCTACAATGTCAGGATACACTAAAATGGAAGAATGATGGACTTATTACTGTTTTTGAAAGGCTACATTATTGCAATAATATAGGTGACATCAGGGAGTGGGTTTTAGGGAGTGGAGAGGCGAAACGACAGAGAATATGGAACTGTATCATAAAATAAGAAAATTTAAACAGTAAAAAAAAAGGAAAGGAATTGTGAAATCGCCAGTACAAACATCTTTATGTGGTAAGCTGACAGAGGACAAGGAGAGGATATCTACTGGTTTTCAGGACACACAGAAATGGGCTCACAGAGAGTACCGCTGTGAATGGGTACAACCTTGCTGAAAATGTAATTTAACAGGTGAAATGAAACCCCATTGCTAGCAATTCACCCTATAATTTACATAAATATTTATGCTCAAAAAAGCTCAGAGATGCTTAGCTTATAACCTGACTTTGTTCTATAAAAGAATTTAAGTTTTTTTAAGATTGAATTTACCGGGGCCCGGTGGCATGGCCTAGCGGCTAAAGTCCTCGCCTTGAATGCTCTGGCATCCCATATGGGCACCGGTTCTAATCCTGGCAGATCCACTTCCCATCCAGCTCCCTGCTTGTGGCCTGGGAAAGCAGTCGAGGACGGCCCAAAGCTTTGGGACCCTGCACCCGCGTGGGAGACACAGAAGAAGTTCCAGGTTCCTGGTTTCGGATTGGCGCAGCACCGGCCATTGTGGTCACTTGGGGAGTGAATCATCAGATGGAAGATCTTCCTCTCTGTCTCTCCTCTCTGTATATCTGAGTTTGTAATAAAAATAAATAAATCTTAAAAAAAGAAAGATTGAATTTACCGACATCAATACAAAAAAAGAAAAAGCAAATTTGTTCACAACTAATAATTTCCATAATATATGGGACAAAATTCTCCTCCAAATTTCCATTTTTCTAATACTCAGAAATTAAAAATTAGATAAAGAAACAATATAATAAGTATGTGCCTGCAGCTCAGTTTGACCCCCATATGTTTTGTATTGTTTCCAAGTGACTATTGAAATTAGTAGAGTTTATAAAAAGAGTAGTTCTGGACCCGGCACAGTAACCTAGCAGCTGGGGTCTTCACCTTGCAGGAGCCGGAATCCCATGTGGGCGCTGGTTCTGGTGCTGGTTGCCCCACTTCCCATCCAGCTCCCTGCTTGAGGCCTGGGAAAACAGTTGAGAATGGCCCAAAGCCTTGGGACCCTGAACCCACATGGGAGGCCTGGGAGCGGATAGGAGAGGGGCTCTCCTCCTCTCTGTATATCAGACTTTCCGATAAAAATAAATAAATCTTAAAAAAACCCAGATATCTCTCTCCAAAAAAGAAATGATTCTAGGATTACAGAAAAGTCAACCAGAGAATACAAAAAGTTCAATGTATCATCCTCTAGCTCCTACCATTTTAAACATTTTATATTGGTATTTTTAATGAATGAATAAGTGAATAATGGCACGCTTTCATGAATGTTAGTTTATTAATATTTCCTTTTTTATTTATATAAAGTTAATAAATATCATATGATCTTTAAAAATCTTTAAAAAGTTTGGAGATTTGTTAGCTTAGTAGCAGAAAATGTCAGTTCAGAATTCTTAGCTGTTTATCTTAACCCTTTCATGTATATTTGATCTCTTCCCTTCTTATTTATCCAAGATCGATTAGGCTGATAACTAGATACAAATTAATAATTGTTGATATTTTCTTAGGGAAATATAGAGCAATGTTGTACATAAGAAAGGAATGCAGTAAGTAGCTGAAATTGAAGACCAGAAGTTGCATTTAGGGGGAAATTTGGATGAAGACAATATAATATGAAAGGAATTTGCTATGCTTTTTTGAAACTATTGACAAGAGGCAATGTCACTATTTTCCCTGACACACCTCTTCTGTTTTCTGTTAAGAGGAGGGATTTTTAAAGTTGCAGGATTTACAAAACTGTGATGGTGATATGTGATGTTTTCTACAGGTTCAAGAGCAGTATATGAAATATGCATCTCTACTTCTTTTTTTTTTTAAAGATTCACTTTTATTACAAAGTCAGATATAAAGAGAGAGGGGGAGAGACGGAGAGGAAGATCTTCCATCTGATGATTCACTCCCTAAGTGAGACACAACGGGCCGGTGCGTGCCGATCCGATGCCGGGAACCAGGAACCTCTTCCGGGTCTCCCATGTGGGTGCAGGGTCCCAAAGCATTGGGCCGTCCTCAACTGCTTTCCCAGGCCACAAGCAGGGAGCTAGATGGGAAGTGGAGCTGCAGGGATTAGAACCGGCGCCCATTTGGGATCCTGGGGCTTTCAAGGCGAGGACTTTAGCTGCTAGGCCATGCCGCTGGGCCCTGCATCTCTACTTCTAATTAAAAGATGGACTCCCAATGAAACTGTGACATAATCTTGACAATAGGATGTTGGACTTTCTACCATTGTTTATGCCTAAAATGCCATAATACATTTAAGCATTGGAATAATGGACCTGTGACTATTGTTGAAATGCTACACTACTGTTAGAACATAAAGGAAAATAGTGGTGGAAGTGGGGGGAAGAGGAGATAATGAAAATGGGAGGAGAAATCCATTAGCCTAAGGGATATATCATAAAAATTAAAAAATAATTTAAAAAAGAGAAAAAAGAACTTGAGAAAGCACCTCAAGAAACTTGATAACATTATTAAAGTGTGTACTGGATAAACAATGGTTGAATGTCACTAAATGTCAACTTAAAAAAAGTCCCCTTATGATTTATTCACTATTTGTTTGAACCTTTCCATCTTGAAATCTGTAATATTCTTTTAAAATTGTGCCCAAAGAGAGTTATAAGTATACATACTCAGTGTTAAGTGGGAAAGTAGTGATTGCAGAGATTTCTGTTTTCCCAAGTTTATTTAAGAAGATACTCTGGAAGATATTAAGATACTCTGGAATTATTTTACTGAAACATACAATTAAAAACTATTTCAATTGCTCTGGTACATCTATGAA
This sequence comes from Ochotona princeps, assembly GCF_030435755.1. Lineage (NCBI taxonomy): Eukaryota > Metazoa > Chordata > Mammalia > Lagomorpha > Ochotonidae > Ochotona > Ochotona princeps. Next base: position 56,375,928 of record NC_080834.1, read on the forward strand.
CAAGCTTTGAATATCACTGTTAAGAAAAGCAAGCTGACAAAATGGGATTATTTTTCTTGAGCCAATTGTTATAGAAGTGGTTTTGTCTACCATCATCACACCTATTATTTTGTTTGTACTATTTCAGAGAATTGCACATTCGTGGTTTTATTGGAATGATCATTAGGAAAATTTGGGAAACAGATTGCCTTCATAGTCCCATTCATTGGTCCCATTCACTTTGGTCTCTATTCAAAGCCTGCCAGAGATAAGAGACTGTCTTTTCCTGTCCTTTGACTCGGGGGACTGGTTGGTAACTTGGATTACGATCTCTTTTGCTTGGTGTTTTGTATGGTAGACTTGCTCTGTGCTTTCCATTACAGGCATGAGCAGGTGTTCCCACACCTCGCCTATCATGGTTGGCTGGGAGCCTGTAACCAGAAAATGGTTCATACCTTTATTCTTGCGAAGTTCCTGGGCTGTTTCCACTTTGCAGCTGGCCGACTTGAATGCCAAATTGTACTGGTGAGTGGTGATTGACCAGCTGGTCAGGGCCAAGCTGCCAGCTGCCACTTAAAGCATGAGACTAAAATCTAGTTCTTCTGTTCTGTAACCTCAGCTCCATTCAAAATCTCTTGTCCTCCTGGTTCTTTATCTTTCCTCATTTGTTTTCATGTTTCTTTTCTTTCTGTTTAAAACAAACACTCATAAATTTTCTGTTAAATGTTGTACATTGTATGAAAAGAGTGTATTATTCATATCTAGATAGAGATATGAAACGAGATTTTGCATGCAGGGAAAAAAATAAAGTCTCTTCAACATGAAAAAAATGAGGGAGAGCAAGAGGTACCAAATACCATTCTCTCTATTCCCATAGCTAACAGAATCTCATTTTCCCTATTCTTAGAAGTCACCTGCTCCCAAATGCTGCTTGGTGGATTTAAAAGCTATTCAAAAATCCCAGCTGACAACAGTTAACCGACTTTGTTTCTGACATAGCTCATATCTTTCCCAGGATGTTTTTGTTTTGCTATACAGGCAGCATTGTGCATCCCACAGTTAACCTGATATATTGCTGCTATTCTCTTGGGTGACTTTTTTTTTTTTTTTTTACAGTTAAAAACTATTCCATGTTGTTTTCTAATGAGAGTTTTGGTCAAACACTGAATAACAGTAGCAGGTCATTCCTTAAGTTTTACCTGGAGAATTTCCTCTTTGCTTTTAACAGCTCCGTGGGTTAAAGACAAGGTAGCAGTCAGAATCCAGAGGAACCCACGGAGAGAAGTTTATGAATGCCTGGTGAGCTCATATTATCAGTTCCTATTTTGGTGTTTTAAAAATCTTCCCTGGTGTTTGAAAGCATCTTGATAATTAAAATACAATATTGCTTCCTAAAAATCACATCTTCAAAATAAAACACAGAAATTCTCAATGTTATGGAATTTGGGTCAACCATGTTTATCCTCTCTTCTCTCATTATTTCCTGTTATTTTTTATTCATTTTAAATTCCCCTTTTTCCACACCCAATAAATATGACTGGTAAAATATAAATGATTAGGACCACGATGACTAAGATTTATTATTTCTTTCAATCGATCTTTTCCATAAATAGGCAACAGTCTATTCATGTTAATGCTAAATGCTTGGCCTGGATGATATGGCTTTTTTTAACCTCACAGCCAAGTTCATAGAATCATCTAAGCCCTCATTTTGTATAGTGGGACTGGGGCCAAGACTTTTATAAAATACAGAATAAATTGAAGGCACACCCTCAACTACTTATCATTGCAAATCTCTGATAAGAAACACATTTTCAAGAATATGTGTCTGGTGTTTGAAGCAATGACATGCAAGTGCTTTAATAAGGTAATGTATCTAGATCATTTAAAAAAAATACTTTAAATCTTCACAGTAACAGTGGCGTGGAAGGTATGGATCCAGTGGAGAAGAGTGATATACTTGGACAATCTATGCCGACATTTTCCCCTTGTAAAGTGAGGAAGGATAAGGATGCAAAATATTTGTCATGTAGCCCCTCTGGTCTCATTTGTCTTAACAGAGTATTGCCAAAGCCAAACATGTTGCTCTGTCACATCACGGGGTAAGGGTCTGACATGCCCACAAAAATAGGATTATCAAGGGGCTAATTCAGATTTTTGATTTCTTGCCAAATAGTGACTAATCTTATAATCAAATGTGCAGCAATAACAGGCCCATCTGGGAGGATTAAGGCGTAAATATCTATTGGACTGCCTGATCTCTTTGTTTAGTTTAGAGTTGGATAAATGAAAAGGGGGAGGCCAAGAGGGAGTGGTTTAATATAGAATAAATTGTCTAAAAGGGATCAGTAGAAGCAGGATTATCGATGAGTTGGAAAGTGAGCTAGCTGACTTTTTATTTTAAAGCTGAGACAGGATAGAGGTATGGGGATAAAGTAGGAAATCAGATAAGGAAAACAAAGGATGCAAGCAGATTGGTCTTAAGTAGTCTTTTTCTGTTTTTGAGATTTCTTATGTTCTGGTGCTGTGAGCCAAGATCAATTGAGATTTATCAGTTGTATAGAAAGCATTGTGGTCACATTGCAGGATTTTAAAGTTTAAATTTGTTTATTGAGCACAATTTAGTTAACATCAGGTGCTGAAATTATAGACACCAACACTAGCATGGAAATTACTTTATTTAGTTCCCAGTTGTAAGTTTCTATAGCAACTGTGTCCTATACCACAAAGGTGAAATTCTTGAGCTCAAATGATTTAGGCAGGGATGGCAATATCATATTTAAGAGCACTCATTCCTTTCTAAAATTTTTTCATCCTTCTACCTTATACACGTCTCTTCTCTGTGACTGTGACTGCTTATGTTACACTTTTAATTATGTTTTGCTTAGAATTTCCTTCTGTTGGCAGTGATATTAGTATCTCCTATAATTTTATTTTGATTCCCATTGTTTGCTTAGTATGTTAATACAAAAGAGATGAGAGGAACATGTTTTAAATATAGTTGAGAATTTTGAATAGTGGGGGAAGTGTCCATGGCGGCAAATGTAGTAGGCTACTCATGGGGGAAATTATAATTCTACAGGAAACTCAAATTTCATGTCTACATGATGCTTTCATTTTGTTCATCAATGCAGTATCATGATCCTCTTAAAAATGGAATGTGCCTTATGAAATTTTTTATTTAAATGTTTAAGTTATTTTTACTTGAAAGAAAATTGGTTTTATTTTTGTGTTTTATAAATTGGTGTTTTTGTTGTAATAAAACAGGCATTTTGCAAAGAGCCTTGTTACACTCAAAGTAATATTTTATGATGATTGCTTAGCCAGTAGTGCACAATGCTTAGGAAAAAAGAAATATTTACATATGGGTTACAATTGTGAGAATAATAACTGTATCAATGAAAAATAAACATTATGTTCTTACGGCTTATGTTTTTCAGTGGTCCTGACCCAACAGAAATATGGGAATAAAAAAAGAATGAACCTAGATAAATACATATACAGGAAACATGCTTCAAATCATACTATCTTTTTCATGAAACTCCATAGTTGATAAGAAGTAACTTCAGATACTTGGGATAATCACTAGCTGACTGTTTTAGAAACTGTTAGCAGAAAAAAATACATATGATATAATATGTGGCATAGTTTATTAGTTTGGAAAATAACAAGAATAAACTCTAAAACAAAGGATTGTATGTGTGGTCTGGTAAAACAAAACAAAAGATTTCCGTTTAATGTTCACATTTAATGCTAACTTGGGGCCTATTAACATTTAGAAAACGCAAATTCCAAGCGGCAGCTGCTACAGATTGGCCAATTATAGTCTCACAATTCAAAGAGAAAATCTTACTTGACTCTAAAATTCTGCATTCGTTTTCTGCTTTCATGAATTATCACACAGTCAAAGCATGGAGTGTGTGAGAGGAAGCATAAAACAAATCTGTTTCCTGCTTCTCTGTAGAAATTCATTACCTCAGATGACCTTGTTTCTCCTTGCATTTAATAAGGAACCATCTTTTAAAAAATTTACACTCTGTATTTAGTTATGATAACATTACTTTGGGGGATTATCTATGTCTGTCTTTCAGTTTGTAAGAAGAATCTTCAGATATGATCAATCCTTCAGTTAAATTATGACTTGTCTAGTCCTATGAGATCAACTTTTGCTCTTCTAGGCATACAGTTTCTAGAACTCTGCTAAAATTCTGTGAAGGTAATTACAGTTAAAAGCATGCATATATCATATAGCTGATTAATAAAGCGCTCTTGTTATTAACCTACACTCATAATTGTGAATATCATAGTCTAGGGGCTAATACAAAATGGATTCTGCCATGAATCACAGAAAAAAATCTTCCTTTTGCAAGTCAATCCATGATACAATTTTGTTCACTTGTAATTCGTATAGTATTAATGTAAGATATACTTCTGGATGAGGATGGGGGACAGCAGGTGGCCCATGAGGGCCAGAGGATGCAGACTTGGGTAGGGGAGAAGGCTAGGGTCATAGCACCAGTTGGGCACGTGGGGACCTGGGAGGCCACCTCTTGACAGGTGGAGTGAAACTTGAGATTTCCATATATGCTTGGTCATGAGTGAGGTGAGGAGAGCAGAAAGGAGAGCCCCAGGTCAGCATGCTGCCTTGGTGTGCTGGTGAACCAGACCTGGAGACCCTTAAATGGTCTGTATCTTGGGTGTGTGGAAGGGTAAGACACCAGGTCAACACATGCACCAGGAACTCAGGACTCTGGTGCAGAAGCAAAGCTGCAGATCAGCACATCACCCACCGGGATTCTGAAGGCTAGGCTGGAGAACCTATGCACTCTTGAGCACAAGAATTGTGAACCGATTAGCAAAAGGAGCAAGTGGATATGGGCTATGGAGGACTGCCATGGGAGTATCTCTTGGGTGAGCAATGACTCCTGAGGGACTCCTAAGGACAAGGCCACTGTACTTGCAGGTAAGTAAGGGGATTGAGACCTGGTGGCTTGGAGGGGAGAGATTGGAAGACCTGTATGGGTTAAACTGATGAACCAGCCCACAGGGGAAACCTGAGCTGGGCTTTTTAGCAAGAAACACTGCTGATCACCACACACCAGCCCGTGCGAAAGCTAGGGCTGGGGTCCTGTCTGGCAGGGCTAGATCCCAGTACCTGACATTGAGTGTCAGAACAGGGGATGGCTCATGTTTGGTTGGGCCATGACACTAACCAGCATGTAAGAGAACCAGGTCCTGGGGCAGATTCTCTGGGGGATATGTCGGCCTAACCTTTGGAAATACAAGTCCTGTTGGTTAGCTTAAGAATTGGAGTGGTGATAGGCTGAGCTAGACGTGACCATAGAACCTGCCATCACTCATGGGTACTGGGACTGGGTACAGGCTGGGCAGGACCAGGCTACAACACGGTGTGGGGTGGGGGCACACTGCACTGCAACATCTACAAGCTCATACTAAGAATGGAACCGAAGGGTCAGGCTATGCTGGGTAAGGGCCTAGCATCTGTTAGCATGTGTGAGATCTGGGTTTGGGAGTGAACCAAGTGAAAGAACTTGGGAAACTCCCCTAATGGATCATAGCTCCCACTGTTGAGCACATGTTCCAAGCGTTGGTGTTGGGCAGATTGGGCAAGGTAGCTCCATTTGCTGGCAAGTGTGTGGGTTGGTTTAGGAAGGAGGCAGATCAGGCAGGGCCAAGCAAACCTTATCCCACTGGGAGGTGCAGAAACCAGGCTGGAGTGCAGGTTATGCCAACCTAGGCTATGACACCTACCAGTTTGCATGATCCAGAGATGACAGCAGACTGAGCAGGGCCAGGTTGCAGCACCCACAAGCAAGAGTTGGGACTAGGGCCCAGTCTAGCCAGGCCAGGTTGCAGCATCCAAAGGCACAGGCCAAGACAGGTGAGGGGCTATGCCAAGCTCTGTCAAAACAACCACTGGCATATGTGAGATCTTTGACTGGGAAGAAGCCTACTTGGGGAGCTAAGAGGATTCATTGGCTGTGTTGAGGCTCTGACTGGTGAGTGCGAGGACCAGAGTGAAGACTGCAATCTAGTCTGAACATGGCTATAGTGTCTCTTGTATAGTGCACCAGACTGGGCTACACTCTAGCTCATGAGAACCAGGGTGGATGTAGGACTGGCTGCACTAGGTTTCTGCCCCTGCTGAGCCATGAGTAAGCTTGGCTGGACTGTAGCACCCAACAGTAAGAACTGGGATGGGTGAGGGCTGGTCAGGAAAGGCCACTGTTCCTGGTAGGGTAGGAGGTGGACTAAGGAGGGCTGGCTGATGGGGCCACTGATGTGCGTGAGATCTGGTATTGGGAGAGGTTCTGATGGAGGAGCTGGGGAACTTCTCTCTTGGGATGTAGTCCCTGCTGGTGAGCACACAAGAACCAAGACAGGAGCCATCCAGATCCATGCCAGGTAATGGTATCTGCCAACATACATTTGACTCTCAGGTTTGGGTCAAGTCAGGCTGGGCCAGGTCATATCAACTGCTGAAATATTCAAGAACCAGAATGGTGTGTGCGTTATGCTGGGTTAGGCCATAAAACCAGCCAGTTCACATTAGAGCTGGGACTGGGAACTGGCAGGGCGGGGCTGGGCTGTAGCCCCCAGCAGCAGGAGCTGAAACTGGGGATAGGCTGGGCCAGGCCAGACTACAGTACCCACTGATAAATGCTGAACTGAAGCAGGCCATGCCAAACTAGGCTGCAATGTCCAACCAGCACACCTGAGATCCAGAGGGGAGGGAGTGAACCTAATAGGATTATGAGATGCGATGGGCTATTTCAGTACATGAACATGGTAATTTTTAATTGAAAGAAATTTGTGTACTCAAAACTTTAACATTTATCACTCTCTTGTGGTGATAACAATAAAAATATCTTCTCTCACAGCCTTTTTGAAATATATGATATAGTATCACTCTACTGTGCAACAGGATATCTATGTAACTGTAATACTGTACCATTAGTGAACCTTTCATCCATCCAGGATCACTGGTAACCGTGATTCTACTCTCAACTTTTATGAGATTAGCTTCTTCAAATGTTATGTTAAGTGAGTTCACATAGTATCATGTCCTTTGGGCATGAAATATATATGCATATATATAATGCATATATTAAGATTTATTTATTTTTATTGCAAGTCAGATATGCAAAAAGGAAGAAAAACAGAGGAAGATCTTCTGTTCGATAATCCATACCCCAAGTGACTGCAACAGCCAGTGTTGTGCCAATCTGAAGCTAGGAGCCAGTATCTTCCTGCAGGTCTCCCGTACTGGTGCAGGATCCCAAAGCTTTGGCCATTCTCGACTGCTTTCCCAGGCCACAAGCAGGGAGCTGCACGGGAAGCAGGGCTAACAGGATTAGAACTTGCACCCATATGGGATCCCGGGGCGTTCAAGGCGAGGACTTTAGCTGCTAGGCCACCACGCTAGGCCCAGCATGACTGATATACTGTAATAAACATTAGGATTTCAACCACTTTTTGAAATATTCTTCCATAAGTACACACAAAATATTTTTATTTGTTCATTTGTCTGTTGATGGACCTTGTGATATATTCTTTTTCTAAAGAATCTATTTGTTACACTCAAAAGTCAGAGTTACAGAGTGTGAAAGTGAGAGAAAGAGAGAAAGAGACTTCAGTGGCTGGTTCACTCCCCAAGTGGCATAAAAGGCCATTAGTGGGCCTATCCGAAGCCAGACACCAGTAACTTTCCTGTGTCCCACATTAGTGTAAAGGCTCAAGGCCTTGAACCTCATCTTTTTTTTTTTAAAGATTTTATTTTTATTACAAAGTCAGATATACAGAGGAGGAGAGACAGAGAGGAAGATCCTCCATCTGATGGTTCACTCCCCAAGCGAGCCGCAACGGGCTGGTGCGCCAATCCGAAGCCGGGAACCAGGAACCTCTTCTGGGTCTCCCACGCGGGTGCAGGGTCCCAAGGCCTTGGGCCGTCCTCGACTGCCTTCCCAGGCCACAAGCAAGGAGCTGGATGGGAAGTGGAGCTGCCGGGATTAGAACTGGCGCCCATATGGGATCCCGGGGCTCTCAAGGCGAGGACCTCAGCCGCTAGGCAACTTCTTTTTTGTTTTCTTTTTTTTTCCATTTATTTATTTATTTATTATTTTTAATTCATTAATTACATTGTATTATGTGACATAGTTTCATAGGTACTTGGATTCTCCCCACCCCTCCCCAAACCCTCCCACCATGGTGGATTCCTCCACCTTGTTGCATAACCACAGTCCTTGAACCTCATCTTGCTTTCCCAGGACATTAGCAGGGAGCTACTCTGGAAGTGGAACCACTGGTATTTGAACTTGTTCCCTTATGGAATGCCAGCACACAGGTATAGGGTTCACCTGTTATGTCACTGCATTGACCTTTAATTTACTGTTTAACAGAGGAATTCCATTTATATTGGATATATAATCAGTAATGGGATTGTCTCATCAAGGGGAGCTCTCTTTCTCATGTTTTAAAGAATTATCAAATAATTATGACATGGCAATATTTTGTCAATTTATGTGAGATGTCCAAATTTCTTCAGAAACCACAAATTCCAAAATCTGATGTGGAAGTACCAAACAGAGTAGCCCCATATCTATTCAAGAGTTTGAATTTATTTAAACCTTTTCTCTCAGAGATAACTATAGATCTAAATAGCTTTATTCATGAAACCCATTAATCCTGTTTAAAGAAGAAATAAAAACACAATAATATGTTCTGTCAGAAAACAGGAGCAGATCAAAAGTGTTCCATCTCATTTTAAGAGATCAACATAAGCCTAACGCCAAAACCTAATTGGTACATGAAAAATAAACTGTGGATCTACAATACTAAGGCAGGTGAAAATGCTTAACAAAATGTATAGAATGTCAAATCCAAAATATAATTAAATTATGAATTCTTACTTTGTTTTCTTTTGTGTATATATCGCCAGGGTTTATATTCACAGAAGCAGTGCTTCTTCTGTTTCTAATGAAACACTCCCTTAAGCAGTTCCTGCAGGGCCAGTGTGGTGATGACGGATGCCTCCATCTTGCTTGCCATGGAGGTCTACATTTCTTCTGTTTTCTGAAGGATGGCCTTCTTGATATGGTATTCCTGGTTTGCAATTTTTTTTTCTTCCAGGATTTTATGTTCTGTATTCTCCTTTGGCCCTTAAGTTTCAATCAAGAAACCTGCTGCTAGTCAAATGGAGATTCCCTTTTACGTAACTGACTGTTTTTCTCTTGACTTTTCTATTTTACTTTAAGCTATAATTACTTCAAACAGAGTGACAGGGAAAGTTAGAGAAAGTGAAGGGAAGAGAGCAATAGACTATGGGCAGGTCTTGTCAGGCAGGACTGCAGTCCCAATGGAAAGTGCAAAATCTAGGGCTGTGGATGGGCCTAGTAGGGGAATTGAGGACATCGCTCTGATGGGCTACAGCTCCCACTGGGAACATGAGGACCAGCTTGGGGGTGGACCTGCTAGACAAGGGCAGCAACCACTGACAGTAATGAAGATAGTGGGGTCAGTTGGGCTGATCTAGGCTACAGCGCCCTTTGTTGTGTACAAGAACTGAAAGGGATGTGCAGTCTGCTGCTCATACCTGCATGCACAGGAACCAGAGCTGAAGGCAGGCCTGGTGGGATTACTAGGGGTCACTCCAACAGTGTTGGGGTGGGCCACAAATCTGTTGGTTTGGGTATGAGATGGGGCTAGAGACAAAACTGATCAGGCAACTGCAGCCACCAGTGTGTGTATAGACTGATGTAGATAATGGGCTGAGCCAGACCCCGTACTGGCTAGCATACAGAGGAGTCAGGTTTGGGGTCATCTCTGGTGAAGTTTTTTTGGGGATGCCCCTAACTGATCCACTGGTCTCAGAACAATCACAAGGAAAAGCACAGGATCTGTGGTGGTCTTACCCTGGAAAGCCTATGTCAGAACTGAGGCTCCACAGTTGCTGAAGCCTATATAGTGAATGGCAAGCCCAGATGCACATGGGGAAAATGACAGAACATCAAGGCCTGCAGTGGACATGCAGTACCATGGATGGCAGAAGAAATTGGACAAATCTCCCAGGTAAGCTTTGAAAGTCAGTGTCTAGGAAAACTGAAACTCTAAGGTGAGCTATGTCAGCAAATGGGCCTTGGAAGCATTTCCTCAACTTTGGAACAATGAAATCAACAGCGTTTTAGAACTATCACAACCACTTAAGCAGTCCCATTGGAACAGGCCCCATATTGGGGATCCCAGGATGACATGAAGAGGCCTTCCACACTCCCCGGGCACTGATTTGGTTAGGATGTTGGTGGCAGTTCTCTGCCCATCTCCTCCTAACCACAGTTAATGGGAAAAAAAAAATGGAAACAATTGTGTCACCAACTTTACACCATTTCCTGAGTCTCCCTACCATAATCAGAGGTCCGTACGTGTATACATGCTTCTCAACTAAATAAACATCATCACAAGTAAAATAAATTTGTTATAGAGTATTTATTAAAAAAAGAATATGAGTAAATATCTCATGAGTTATTAATATACCAATTAGTATGATTAAACATGCCATTTTCTTGGTTGAATCTATTGTATGTTCTTAAGCTTTCTAAATTTGAGTGTCTCTAACTTTCCAAAGGTTTGGAAAATTTTCAGCAATTGTTTCATTGGTTAGGTGAGAGCGTTTTTTCCCGCCATAATGCAGACGTTTGCTTTTTTAATGGTATCTCATAAGTGTTAAAACCTTTGTTCATTCTTTTTCTTTTTAAAGTCTGAATTTTTCCAAAAGACACATCTCAGAGCTTTATTGCTTTTTCTTAGAGATTTATTTATTTTTATCACAAAGTTAGATATACAGAGAGGAGGAGAGACAGAGAAGATCTTCCATCCGATGATTCACTCCCCAAGTGACCCCAACGGCCGGTGCTGTGCCGATCCGAAGCCGGGGACCTCTTCCGGGTCTCCCACGCGGGTTCAGGGTCCCAAGGCTTTGGTCCATCCTCGACTGCTTTCCCAGGCCACAAGCAGGGAGCTGGATGGGAAGCAGGGCCGCAGGGATTAGAACCGGCGCCCATATGGAATCCTAGAGCGTTCAAGGCGAGGACTTTAGCCGCTAGGTCACGCCGCCGAGGGCTGTTTTTTATTTTTATTATTGTTTATTATTTTTAATTCATTAATTACATTGTATTATGTGACACTGTTTCATAGGTACTTGGGTTCTCCCCACCCCTCCCCAAACCCTCCCACCATGGTGGATTCCTCCACCTTGTTGTATAACCACAGCTCAAGTTCAGTTGAGATTCCCCCATTGCAAGCATATACCAAACATAGAGTCCAGCATCTTATTGTCCAGTCAAGTTCAACGGCTTCTTAGGTATACCCTCTCTGGTCTGAAGACAGAGCCAGCAGAGTATCATCCCAGTCAATTGAAAGCTCCAACATACCATCAGCAAAAATTTACATCATTATGGAATTAATTGACATAGTAATGAGTAACCAATATGTTAAAAGTAAATGCAAGTTCCCAGCCACCTTCTGTGACCACCTCACTTACATTTCAATTTTAGTTTATACACAACATATAACATTCATAACATAACATAACATGTTATACATAACATCATATCATCTTAAATTAAGACAAACATGTGGTATTTTAATCAGTTGTTACATGACCTCATGGTACTAGGCCTGGATTTAAAGCCTGGACATATTTTCCCCTGCCTCCCTTAAGCAGTAGGAGTTTTTCCATCTCTTATTGGTTGTATTGGTCGTAGATGGGAAAGAAGTGATTAGAAACTGTAATTTCCTGTCAGCAGTCATCAATTTGCCTTCATGTTATACTGAAACTAGGTACTATAATCTTTTGGCTGACTTCCCTAGTGGCTATACAGGTAAATTGGAACATGAGTAATTGTTTAAATTATTGATGTCTCTGTAGGAATACTATCAGTGGAAGGTCTTACTTGGCTACTATCTTGTTCCATCTTCCAACCTGTGAATTTTCAATTGGCTTTCCAGGGAAGAAACATAACAGACATGTGAGATTCAAAATGTTCCAGAAAAAATTTTAACTTAAGGAGAATACTGACTAGAACTCATACTGGTGATGTCAGAATCCCATGCATGTTCCAGTTTGAAACCTGGCTGCTCCACTTCTTATTTAACACGTTGCTAACATGCCTGGGATAGCGATGGAGCATGGCTTCAGTGTTTGGGTCTCTGCATTCACATGGGAGACCTGGAGAATCTCAGGGATCCTGGCTTCTGTCTGGCCTAGCCCCTGCTATTGAGGTTATATTGGGAATGAACCAGCAAATGGAAAATTCTCTCTCTCTCTCTCTCTCTCCTTCTTTCTCTGCAATTTGACCTTCAAATAAATACATCTTAATTCTGGATTGATAATGGCAATGGTGATTGACAGAACTAAACATAAAAAAGTCTTTTGAGGAATTGTGCTTCCAAACTAGGTCTCTAAGAATGAGTCATTGCTTGAATTAAAAAAAATAAAATCATCACTAAAATTATAATGCACATTAAAAGCAGGAAATAAAGTTTAGGAACCGGCAAAGCAAATATGCATACAACAATAGGAATTAAATTCTGATTGGTACAACAAACCAACAAATGTTACCAGCAGAATGCCACTGGACACCATCAATTTAACAAACACTTTGAAATCATCAAAGGAATGAATAATTATCAAATTCTATGATTGAGTCTAGATTTTAACAGGAAAAAAGAGCTTTCCTTTTTATTTTATGAAGTTGGCATAAATCTCATAGTGAAGTTTGATGAAGGATGGAATTAGAAATTGTAAACCAATCCAACTTCAAATTGTGGATATAAATATCTTCAATCAAATACCAAGAAAAGGAATTAAACAAGTTTAACATCATATGGCATAATAAAGATTATCCAAGATTATCCATTTATATTGTGAACTATATTAATGAAATTCTTCATTATATGTGCACTTACAGGAAGAAACACCACATAGACATCTACTTGCGGAGAAATTTGATAAAAATATAAGTACTATCTAGCCAAAATACTTTTTCTAAATAGGGAGATAGCTATATTTCCTTGTCATTGTATACAATACTATTCTTAAAACTACCAGCAAAATTAAATCTATACTAGTCCATGTTGTTCAGCACTTATGGTAAAGTAGATACTGATATTTTTCTCATTTAATTAGAAATAAATCAAGACACAAGAGGTTTAAATATCTTATCCATTTGTTTAATATAGCTATTGGAAGGTTGACTTAGCATTTGGATGGCAAAAAGTGTTTTTATCTTTTTAAAGGTTTTTATTTACTTACTTATTTTATTAGAAAAGCAGATATACCAAGAGAAACATTTTCCATCTACTGGTTACTTCCCATGTGGCCACAATGGCTGGAGCTGAGCTAATCTGAAATCAGAAGCCAGGAGTCTCTTCCACATCTCGTCTGTGAGTGCAGGGTCCCAAGACTTTGGGACATCCTCTACTGCTTTCCCAGGTCACAAGTAGAGAGCTGGATGAGAAGTGGAGTAGCTAGGACATGAACAGGTGCCCATATGGGATCCCGATGGATGCAAGATGAGGATTTAGTCACTAGGCTATTGCACCAGGTCCACGAAAAATGTTTCGAGTCTATCCCCACAATCCTATGCCAATAATTTCAGTAGTTCAGCTCTTAAAAAGTTAAGTTTGAATCATTTTTGGAAATGATTGTGGTAATGTGCAGTTGGATACAGGAGCTCAGAATTCCATGTTCTGAATTAAATTTTGGAAGTCATTGGAATACAAATAGAATTTAAAGAGATTACAAGAAAAAAAGGTAAAGAAATCTGAGAATTTTATTGTTACACAGTTCAGAGGATTAAGGAGACTCAGTGAGTAAGAACAAGAAGAAAGTAATTGAAAGATAGAAGGAAAATGGTAATCACAGAAACCAGGTTAGTAAAACACCTCCAAATTAGAGATACGTGTATATTCACTTGTATTCAATGCTGCTACTTGGTCCAATGAATGGGGTATGAGAATTAACTTATGGATTTAGCTACCTGAAATTTCATGAAGTCATCACAATAACAGACTTAGTGGATGGAAAAACAAAATTTTAAACTCAGTGTGCTTAGAGAGAAGGGTAGATGAAACAGCTTATTGGGATATTTTCCTATAAAGAGAAGAAAAACAATGAAGCAACAGTTGAAAATGAAAGACGTGAGGAAAATTTGTAAATGATAAGATGGAAATAATATGCCCACTAGTTGATGAAATGACCTGATGAGAGAGGAACGCTTGAAAGGACAAATTACATGTAACAAGAAAGCAGAATGTAAAAATGTATTTTAGATTTCACTCCAACATTATTTGTAAGATTAAATATACATAAAAACATAGGTATAGAGAAAAAAACCAGCAAGTATAAACAACAAAGAAATGTCAAAATTGATTGTGATTTACTGCCTCTTCAGTTTCTTGCAACAAGCACCAATGATCAAATGACCATTTCATAATGAACAGTATTATTTAAGAATAACTTGGTTATAGGATCTTGCATTTTATGTATGTTTACTAAACTGATGATGACATTTGAATTTATGTTGTGGATGTTTCTTAACTCTGAGACCCCAAATTCTTTTTAGTTATCATTAGTAACAACCCCTTTACGAAACTGTTTGAAGAATAAAGTGCTATTGATGTTTTTCAGGAGAGCAAAGGATGAGCAGAGTTTTCAGAGCTGGTTTTCTGCTGTAATTTTAAAATATGTAATTACTAGAAGAGAGTAATTTGAAATTTACTTTAATGGGCTAAACGCATGGAGATAAGGCAGGTTCTCTTCTCACAGATAAATATACACTCTTAGGAAAGAAGTGATGGTAATTTAAGCAAAAATTCAGAAGGTTGTTGTTAGAATATAAATCAGCATTTCAATAATTGAAGAGGATTTTATGTAACAGAATATCTTTATAAAATGAGCAATCAAAATAGTGTATTAAACCAGTAATCATTAGTAAGTTTGGCTGGTATTCTACTTGATATGTAAACAAATCTGATAAATAAATTTTTGAAATAATGCCACAGGTAGCTTAACTATCTTTATTACTGAATGGAAAAATAAAACAGTCATTTTAACTGTGAATTTTAGTTTTTTAACCCATTGGAATGCCAAAGGGAAGATTTAATAATGTGAACAGTGGATAAAATTATAAAGTTGATTACTTAATGTTTCAGCACATAACATAAATTAGGAATAACCAAAACTTATTGAATGGGACACATTGATTTTTAGAAGCATTAAAGATGTTCAAATAAAATTCATAATTGTTATTAGCTTATTTACATATCAGGGCATTTAAGAACACAGTTTCTATGAAATGCAGGGAATGAACAAGTGGATGGTAGCATTAAAAGAAATAGATGTTGGTAACGTTTGCTTTTCCATTCTTTTGCTTGTGCCCTCACTTCTCCTTCCCTTGCTTCACATTCATAGTTAGTGTTTTCCTGGCAAAAAACAATATGTTTTACCGGGGAAAACATTCACCCACAACATGAATTTTTGATCCTGTTTCCCACATTCTTTGGAAACTCACTTTTTCCCTTAACCTGAATTGTTTTTCTATATTCTTTACTTTGTGAGGCTGTATGTAACTGAAATGATAGTTACGCAACAGTATGAATGTTGAGTATTTTAATAAAATTTTACCATATATGCTATCTTTAAACATATGGCATCATAATCTAATAATAAATTTCTGCCTTATTAAAATCTCACATAAAGCTGGAGGAACTAGGTATATATGCCAGGTGTGCAATAGCAAGAACACAACCGTTGGGAAATAGTTGAGCTGCAGAAATGTACAGTTAACTAACAGAGTAGTACCTCCAACTTATTTAACTGATGGCATCTAAGGATCAGAAATGAGAAGAGATTTAGGAGTGCTAAGGTTTGGGAAAGATGATGTTAAAGAAAAGACACTGACTAGATTAATGTAATGTACTAGATACAGAATAATTAAGCATATTGTAACAAAGATCTGAATCAATGGAAGAATTACTGCTTGGACATTTCTTTAGAATCCCATATTTATGATCTGATGACCTCTGAGGAACTACTTACTCTAGCTTTAATTTATATGAGACGTATATGAGTAATAACTACCATCTTTTTTATAAGCTAGGTAGAGTATTGAAATATTACTGCTACGACTAAGATATGAATTTTGATGTCTCCCAAAAGCCCGTGTTCTTCATGAAATCCAGGGTGGAACCATTTTTGTGGTGTGATGTGTGAATCTTTATGTATTTAGGTTGTGTCTATGGTTCTTTGGTACTGATGATGTGACTTTGGTGGAAGCTCCATGTAATACCATGAGGATTTGTGCAAGGATATTTCTTACATCCAGATTTTGTGGCAAATCTCTCTCTGTGACTCCTGGATTGCCAGGTGGCTCTTTCTCTACATAGTTCCCACCTTTGTCTTCAGATATCCTCATCGCATACTCTGTCAATAAGATCCTTGATTTGGTCTTGAATAACCAAAACTGGGAGGGAGACAAAACTTTTCTCTTTGTAAGTTCGCTACTAGAGTTATTTTGATTTAATAACAAAAAGCTGACTGACACAGCTATTTGGTACCAATAATGAAGTAACTTCTGCAATTCGTTAATGGAAGACTTTATAGGAACATGTTGTATGAAAACTAGAATACTATTGTTTGAGCATTTATAGGTAGGTTGACAAGGGTGTAGAGGACTAGAATTATGATAGAAATGTGTACAATACAGGCCATGCTGGTGGAGGTTGAGATGGATGTGAGGATCTCCTGGGAACTGGACTAAAGGTCATCTTGGTGTGTTGCATTATGTCTACACCCTGGTGCTCTGTGGGAAGTTGAATTTAAAGATGATAGATTAATTTATTTTGGAGAGGAGATTTCAAAACAGAATCAGACTTAAGATATGAGTAGTAGTAGCTGCTTCTAGTCAGAATTAAGAATCACAAGCAAAAAGGAGTAGAACAATAAGATTTGTAAAAGTCACAGCCTGGGGAAAGAAGTGATGAAGAAAAAGTGTATATGAGAGAATGGTGCGGATATCTCTTCTATAAAAGGCAAAGGATGATAGAAGGTGAAGCATATAAATAAAAGGAATTATATACGTTGTTGGTGACAATATAAATTAGTGGGATCACTGTGGAAAACAGTACAGAGATTTATTTACAAAACTATAACTGCACATGTCATATGATTCTGCAACCTAACTACTGGTATATATCCAAAAGACGTGAACACAAATTTGTCAAAGAAATCTCTGCACTAACATGTTTAAAACAGCGTTCTTTACAGCAGTCAAAATATGGAATCAACCAAAGTGTTCATCATCAGATGAATGGATAAGGAAAATGTTTATATATACACAATGAAATATTGTTCAGCAATAGAAAAGAATGGAATCATACCATTTGCCTCAAAATGAGTACAACTTGAGGATTTATACTGAATGAATTAAGCCATAAACAGAAAGACAAATACTTCACATTCTCCCTTACAAGCAAGTTAAAATTTAAGAGGGAAAATGAAGAAAGAAAAGAAAATGCCTAATTGTACCAGTGCGCTGCAAAAACACTTTTGTCAAATTTTATTTTATATCTTTGTTAAATCAATTGCTAATGTTGGTATACTACTATAATTTTTATTATCTGTGATTATTTAGCATCTTTTCGCTATCAATTAATTGGACAACTTCATTTGATTATTTTTTCTAGCACTTGCCTGTACTCTTATTGAACAATGGTCTTTTTACTTTTAAATTGTTGAACTTTTTCTTTAGTGGAGCATCAAGCCTTTGATTATAGTTTAAGTTAAAAATGTTACCTCTAAAATATAAAAAGAAAGAAATGGGGAGGGAAAAAGGAAGGCAGGGAATAAAATATCATTCTATTCTTAAAATTGTGTTTATGAACTTTATGGAATATTTTATATTTGCAATAATATGATATTAATGTCAGGATTGATAAGAAATGTGTTGCAATAATGATCATGTATTTGAGATTCTAATGTATCAATTCCTCAAAAAGTAAACGTGAACTACTTTGGATTGGGACAATGGAAGGTGAAAACATGCATCTTGCGTTGTGAAAGCAATAGGACTGCTGAAGATCAGAGACCAATGTGGTGGTTCGGGTTTGTTTATCCTGGTTTCTAAGGCCCGTGTGTCAAAATATGGCACTCCCATCTGGGCTATTTGAGCCAGTGCAATCCCTAAGAGCCAAGACCCAATGGGAGATTCTTAGGCTAGAGGGAAATGTCCCAGGAAGGTAGTTTGCATGTGATGATATGAGTTTGTGTTAGTGGATTTTTATACAAGTGTATACAAGTTTAATGTTCATCTTTGTCTTCACTCTTCGGCTTACCATGTATTTTTTTTAGGTGGAATCTGCCATGTAATCTTTGTTACTTTGGACACTTAGCCAGTTGCATAACCTGATCTTTGACTTGCACCTTCTTTTTTTTTAAGGTTTATTTTATTTATTTATTTATTTTATTGCAAAATCAGGTATACAGAGAGGAGGAGAGACAGGAAGATCTTCCGTCCGATGATTCACTCCCCAAGTGAGCATAAATGCTGTGTTGCACCGATCCAAAGCTAGAAGCCCGGGGCCTCTTCCGGGTCTCCCACAAGGGTGCAGGGTCCCCAGGCTTTGGGCTATCCTCGACTGCTTTCTCAGACCACAATCAGGGAGCTGGATGGGAAATGGAGCTGCCAGAATTAGAACCGGCGCCCATGTGGGATCCCAGCATGTTCAAGGCGAGAACTTTAGTAAGTGGCCACCGCACTGGTCCCGACTTGGACCTCCTGAATGATGAGCTACCTATCTTTTTATCTTAATCAAGTCATCTTTTTCAAGTATTTTATTGTAGTAATGAAATTTCAACTAATGTAATTATTTAATAGGCAGACAACTTAAACTGCAAGGACCTATACTTCATGATCATCCTTTCTAAGAAATGCATGTTAACGAAAATTCATGAATGAACACATGCCTCCTTTTTTTAAAAGATTGATTTTTTATTGGAAAGGTAGATATACAGAAAGAAGGCGATACAGAGAGCAAGATCTTTCATCCATTGTTTTACTCCCCTAATAGTCACAATGGCTGAAGCTGATCTGAAGCCAGGAATTGGGAGCCGGGAGCTAGGAATTCTTCTAGATCTCTTACGCAGGTGCCGGGTTTCAAGGCTTTGGGACATCCCCTACTGCTTGCCCAGGCTACCAGCAGGGAGCTTAATGGAAAGTGGAGCAGTCAAGATATGAATCAGAGCCAGTAAGGAACCCTAGGGGTTTCAAGGTAAGGATTTATCCACTAAGCTACAATGCCAGGCCCAAGATACCTCCATATAAATTCTTCACTCTAGGACTTATCCAACAGGGTAGATAAGGGATAACAATGAGAGCTATTGTTTTTCTGTATATACAAATTTGAGTTCTAGTTAATATTCTTTTTCTATTCATCTAAAGTTGATCATTTATTTTGTTCCCTCTAGTAGATGGGAATGATATGTTTTACTGGCATGAATTATGAACAAATCGATTCATTAATTTCATGAATAATGACTTACTTTTCAGTCTTTGTACTAGATACTGGGATGGAAGAATTATTAAAACACAGTACTTTATCCAAATTGTTCTCAGATTATCATGAGAATCACGCATAATGAAATAATTACAAACCGATGAGCTAAATACTGATGAAAAAATGATTCAAGTCTTATTAAGGACCATATAAAATACACACATGTATCTTGAGTGGAACTGGCAAGTTTTGGGAGAGAAATAATGAATGGTTGATAATATGACAGAAGGGAAAGATGGCAACAGCATGAGGGAGCTACTTTCTGTTTTTGGAGTAAGTATTCAAAACACCTACTGTGTAAAATGAAGTTGCAAGAACCAGGGACAACAAGACCTGGAGACTGCTGTGTTGTCAGGCTCAGGTAGTCAAGCCAACAGTGAACTCAACTTTTTTTCAGCAACATTTTGTTCTTTTGGGGCCTTCAGCAGTTTGGATGACACTCATTGGAAGATGCACTTCAAGTGCTGTTGATTTCCAGAAAAAGGTCTCAGGCACACCCAGAGTTGACAGCTAAATACTCATCTGGGCTTCTCTCTCCTCAATTCGGCTAAACATATTAGAAGTAACTATCAGACTCATAATGTGATTTTCAGTTTATTTCATGTATTGTTCTGCTTCTAATTATGTGTTAAATCTTAAACTCCCTATACAGAACACCTTCACATTATCCTCTCTCCATTATTGTCCCTATAATTTTCTTTCTCCTTTTCTCTTTCCTGTTCCTTTTTGGCTCTTTCATTTATATACCTTGAGTTTTAATACTCATCTGAAGCATAGTTCAGTTAAATTCAATGTTAATCTGTAAATAAACATGATTATCTTAACTGAATATACCAGCACGTGTGACTAGCATGAATTTAGGTAAATGACTGTAATTAAATATGCTATGATCACCTTCTCAGATAGCAGTATGTTTCAACCAAAGAACAAGAACAAGTAACCAGAACCACTGGATCTGAATTGATCTGAAGCCACGAGGTTCTTCTGGGAATCCCATGGAGGTGCAGTTTCCCAATGTTTTGGGCTGTCCTTTACTGCTCTCCCAGGATGCAGTCAGGGAGCTGGGTGGGAAGTGGAGCAGCCAGGAGATGAAGCTGTGCCCCTATGGGATCTCGGCACATACAAGGTGAGGATTAGCCGCTGAGTCTGAAATCATTATTTGTCCAAAGCAATTTATTAACGTCTCACCGAGGTTTATAATATTTTGGGTTACTCATTTTTGGTCACATAGACCTTTCATTAAAACCCTTCCTTATTAGACCTGGCATGATAGCCTAGCTGCTCAATCTTCACCTTATATCTGCCAGGATCCCACATAGGTCATGTCCCAACTGCTCCACTTCCCATCCAGCTCTGCTCATGACCTGGGAAAGCAATAGTGGATGTACCAAAGCTTTGCAACCCTGCACCTGCATGGGAGATCTGGAAGAGATTCCTGGCTCCTGTTTTCAGATTGGTACAGTATGCCCACTTGGAGAGTGAGCTAGCAGTGGAAGATTTTTTTTTTCTCTGTAGCTCCTTCTGTTTGTGTACCTGCCTTTCCAGTAAAAAATGAATAAATCTTAAAAAAAAAGTTCCTTATTGGGCCTGACCCAGTAGCCTAGTGGTTAAAGTTCTTGCCTTGCATGTGCCAAGATCTCATATGGGCACGGATTCTAATCCTGGCAGCCTTGCTTCCCATCCAGCTCCCTGCTTGTGGCCTGGGAAAGCAGTCAGACAGCCATAAACCTTGGGACCCTGCACCCATGTGGGAAACCCAGAAGAGGCTCTGGACTCCTGGCTTTCAATTCGAGATGCTCTGGTCATTGTGGCCAAATGGGGAGTGAATCATCGGATGGAAGATCTTCCTCTCTATCTCTCATCTTCTCTCTATATATCTGACTTTACAATAATATTGGATAAATCTTTAAAAGGTTCCCTATTAATAAGAACTCTTTTGTTAGCACCATTTTTACTTGGCTATATTGTCAATAAATATACTCATTTACTTGAGGAAATGTAACATCTTAAATGAACCATTAAAATCATTACCTTCGGGCAGATATGTAGCCCAGCAATTAAGAATATAATTAAGATGCCTGCTTTGCATTTTATATCAGAATGTCTGCGTTGCGTTCTTGGCCAGGGTTCCTGATTCCAGCTTCCTCTAATGCTGATCTTGGAAGTACTAGTAGAGGCTTAAGTAACATTTTTTTCATTCATCTGGGAGATTAAATTGAGCCCTAACCCCTAACTTCTATTTTTTTTAAGATTTATTTATTTTCTTTTTTTTACATTTTATTATTATTATGATCATTTTATGATACACTTCCATAGGATCCTGGCATTTCCCTTATCTCCTCCCCAATTCCCTCCCCCCCACCTAGTTCCTCTATATCACTAAAATATAGTTCTTCATACACAGTCATATGTCCATCATTGCAGGCATGGACAATGGCAGAGAGTCCAGCATCCTATTGTCAAGATATAGTGAACAATTTCATTGTAAGTCAATCTTTCTCTGGAAGAAGAAATGCATACTACATTGTATCCTCATTCTGGATGTTAGTCTCCATTTCACAGCTACTGTACATCCCCTCAAATGAAAAGTCACAATACAAAACCAACAATAGAAAGAAAAATAGAAATTTACAATGCCATAAAGTTAAATGACATGTTACTAGGTATGACAGTCTCCATTACACAGCTACTATACATCCCCTTAAAAGCCACAAAACAAAATCAGCATTAGGGAGAAAAAAGAAATTAACAATATCAGAAGTTAAATAATATGCTACTAAATGACTAACGTGTAGCTGAAGAAATGAAAATCAAGAACCTTCTTGAAGAAAATGATGCTACTGTGTGATCTGAGTCATTGAATGATTTAGTTAGAAAAAAGTGTTTTGAAGAGATTAAACTAACAGAAAACAACATCACCCATGCAATATAGTTTCTGCTTATTTTTGTTGGTGAAGTGTGTCTCTTCTAGACAATAAATAGGTGGGTTTTGTTTTTTAATCCTGTCTACTAATCTATGACGTTTGATTGAACTTAAGCCATTTACATTCAGGGTTAATATGTATGGATGGTACTTTGGTCCTGTCATTTTAGGAATGGGTTGTTCATTGGGTTAGTCTTCTGTTGTCATTTTACTGGGATGTTCTTCCCATTTGCCTTTGATTTTGGTAGGTGCTATTCCTCTTCTCTGTCAAGAGAACATCTTGAAGTATCATTTGTAGGACAGGTTTGAAAGAGGCAAATTACTTGGTGCCTTTCTGATTTCTTCACATGCATTAACTGAAATGAACTTTCCTTATGGGAAAATTTATGGAACCTTGCCTTGATTGTGTCCCATAAGTTTTGATATGTTGTGTTAGTGCCTTTGTTTGCTTCAAGGAATTTTGACAATTTTCTCTTTGATTTTTTTTTCAATAACTCATCATTCATTTGCAGCATGTAATGTCATTTTCAAGTATTTTCATATTTTCTGGGGTATTTTATTGTTCTCAAGTTTAAATCCATGAAGGTCTGAGAATATGCATGATATACTTTTTATTTTTCTAAAACTTGCAGAAGTTGTTTTATGGCCTATAATGTGGTCAACCTGGAGAAGTTTCCATGTATTGATTTTTAAAAAGTTTCTCTAGGATGAAAAGTTCTGTAGATACCAACAAAGCCCATTAATTCTATTGTCTAGGTAAATTATATTTTTTTCCTTGCTGAGTGTCTGTCTGTCAATCTGTCTATTGAGGTTAGTAGGCAGAATTTGAAAACCCAGGAGGTCATAATTTGTTAAAAGAAATGAACCTTGGATACACACAGTGGCAGTGGCAACCAGGGTGATTCATGTAGCAACATATATGAGACTGAATTAACAAGAAAGAGTAACTGTGGAAAGTGATTGTAGAAGGTTGGTGAATAGTGATTGGAATCAAGCAATATTAAACCTTACTTACTGTGTATATCAAGTAATAACACTAATCAATATAACCCACAGTTTTTTAATCTGAAATTTGAAATGGGGAATAATAAGTGATTTATTAGGTTGTTAGGAAAGGGTGAGACAAATGTATATCTCTATCAAATGGAAGTAATAAAAAGAGTAAATTGAATGTAATAATTGCACTAAAGAATGGAGAATTACTTTAACATAATCAGGATAGATGCTATGAAGAAGTGAGACTGAAGCTTATATAGGAATCCAAGACCAACACAAGTGACCCTTTGGAGAGTAAACTGGTAGATACAGGATCCTTCTCTCTCTCTCTTCCTTTCTCACTGTAACTCTTTCAAATAAATCTGTTAAAGAAGACTAAGAGTAAAAAAACCTGATCAAATAATATCATATGATGACAGAAAAGTAAGTAAATTAATTTGGTAGCTGCCTGATGTTTATGTGTTCAACACTTTCTAAAGTGCATTGGAATGTTTCTAAAGGCACAGGAAATAGGCTCTCCAGAAAGATGAATCATTATCATTGCTTATAGCATGCCACAATGATAACCCACATGGATTCAGTGCTTGGAATAGACAGGCTCTGTACTTGACATTCAGTGTGTCAACTGAGTGCCAGTACAACTATGGAAACCACTTAATTCATGAGGCAATGAAGGGAGCTGCATAATGGATAAATCGATGTATGGTAGAGCTAGGCGTGTTGGGAGTTTGATTTTAGATACCTCTCTGTGAGAGTTGCTTGGACATTCATTCCTGGATGTGACTTTTTTTCTTTCCTTCTTTTAAGGTTTCTCTTTTTTATATTTTTTAAGTTAGGAAAATATAAAACCTAACTTCATAACACAAATTAATTTGGATGTAACATGTTGAAAATTATTTCTGTGCAATCCATTCATTTAAGTATTTAATAGGTTAACAGTATAACAGAGACTATCAATTTTGGAAGGACTCACATTTTTCAAGCGCCTTCTTTAAAGGATATTAAAATTTAACCTTGAATGAACTTCATGCAGTTTTTAATTTACTTGTTTGATAGTGCTTTGCATTATATAATTTCTAGTCAAGATGTTGTCATTTTATTTGCAAAAAAAGAAAAATCTGATGCTTTTACTTTTCCATTTGCATGGTTTTAAGATTTTTGATACTATTAGCAGCTCTGTGTAGCTCTGAAGAGTTGATCCAAGTGTATATGTTTGCATAATGCTTTCTTGAAGTGTTTTCAGTTTGTGATTTATGAGTAATTTGTTGTGAAGAGATATGAATCTCCTCTAAAGACAACTTTTAAATGGATATCTAAGCTTCACATTTAAAGTCACTTGAAATATATCTTCTAAAGGATTAACAATTGATAATTTTCAAGAAAACAATTATAGAAAACTAAATCCTAATTAATATTATTTGTTGAATAACAGGAAAGCATTGCAAAATCATTTCTTTAGTGTAGTTATTTACTATTTACAATTATTGTCTGTGTATGCTTTGATAGTTTGAGTTAGCTATTCTTAAGTTCAATTACAAGTATCAAAGTTTGCAAGATTTATAAAAATTAGATTCACATTAAAATTGCAAAAAGCTTCCAATTTTTGATAGCCAATAATGCATAGACACTGAGATAGACATGCCAACTCTGCCTCTTGCGATACACTGAGCCATCTTGGGATATTACCAGCAAAAGTATCATTGCCAGGCTTCTAGATCTTGCACCTCCAAAAGCAACAATCAGAATAGAGAACTCTGCTGTTTGTAAAGTAGCCTGCTCCTGACACTGTGTTACGGTAATGAAAAATGACAAAATGAAAATACAATTTCTTACTATGTACAGTTATAATAACCAAAAATACAATTATCAGAAAATGAAACATAAAACCTTTCTACAAACTTTATTTTAAAATGTTTTATCTATGGGAAAATGTAAGTAATATGGTGAGCAATATTCTTTAATGAAAGACTTCTGTTGAGAAAGAGGTAAATCTAAAAATGCACTCTAATCTTAAGAAGTATAAGTTTAGCAACATATAAAACAAATGAAGCTTATTATCTTATTTATTCATGCAGAAAATACAATGTGTATAAAATCAATTTGTGTACTTAGAGAAATGTGAGTTTGACCTTTATTGGAATCAAGGAAGAAAGGGGAACTGATGGATGGATATGAGAAAACAGGAAAGTCATATAACAGAAAAGTGGTGTGTTTTGTTATGATATTTTGGATACTTATGATAATTACAGTAGAAAGCACCTTACCGTGATTTCTAGCTCAGGTTAGTTCACATTTCTAGTGAGGGAGACAAGCTATTGGTATGGCTGGGAACTGGGGCATCAGTTATATTTTCTGATTTTAAATGAGGAATGAGAAGTAATGAATCAAAGAGAAAGGTGATAAAGATGGAAAAGTAGGGCAAAAGTGAGTCACTTAAGTAAATTGAAATTTTATTTCATGATCGAGAGACTGAGAGAGTTAAAATAACTCCCAAGAGGGAAAAGGATAATTGTTTCACATTTTAACATGTAAAGCTTCAAGGTCTAAAGAAGGACACAGGTTATATTGACTCAGTAGCTATTGTATATCTATTACTGCATACGTAGCCTAATGCCTAATAGTGTATTGATGAGTAAATGTTTCATGGCCCCAAGAGGAAATTAAAGCAACATAATAATCATAATAATTACAGAAACAAAAATTTTCAAAATGATGATGTACAAAATATGGAAAAAGAAACTAAAAGACTATTGGAAGAAGCTGTGACTAATGGAAGCAATTATCACAACTTCTACAATAAAACTGATGACAGAAGGCAAAATTCTCCTATAGCTGAAAGAGCAGATTATCATGAATGGAACATGGCTATCAGCTGAGGAACACAGACATAACAAAGAGAACCTATATGAGAGGAGTATTGTAATAAGTGACTTTATATAACACTGCTGTCTTTTCTAGACTTCCACAGGTGTCCCTTGGTCAGAGGAAGCCTGAGTATATAGAACACAGTTGTAATTCCACTAAATCTGTTTCTTAGGGCACAGAGCAAAAGGTGCATAGAGTTGCAGTGGATGTGGGAAAGTACTCAGAAGACATCAACAGAAGAACACCAAGGTATGGCTGGCTTGAGAAAAGTATGCCAACTAAGATAAAAAGACAGACGGTGCCTGAAAGAAGGTAACTAGGCAATTGTAGCATTTGTTAGGGAGTAAGAGGAGGTGATACAGTGCTTTTTGTTAAAGTGTTTTATTTTAGGTCAATCAGGGAAAATCAAAATGATAGCAAAATAAAATATTACACAGAGACTAGAAAACAAGAACATCATGCCAGTAGATCGTAGACAAACATGACGGATGGTGTTTACATAGAGAAGTTTTGATGGTTTGATTGGCAAAGGATTTATATTGCAATGGGTCATGTAGCAAACAAAATGTGTAGTCTACCTAGACTTCTCATCAAAGAAGTTTTGTGAAGGAAAATTGTGTGTGTGTGTGTATGTGTGTGTGTGTATGCAGGAGGAGGAATGAACGGATCTGAGTTCCTAGAGCAATGTTCATAGGATGTGATCTTTTTTGCCAGTATGTTATTTATTTATTTATTTAAAGATTTATTTGTTATTGGAAAGGCAGATTCACAAAAAGAAGGTGACAGAAAACACTTACATCAACTGGTTTACTCCCCAAATAGCTGCAACACCCCAGGATGAGCTGATCTGAGGTTAGGAGTAAGAAACTACTTTCTGGTTTCGCAGGCAGCTACCAGGGTACCAAGGCTTTGGACCAACTGGAGTCCTCATGGGATCCCTGTGGTTGTAAGAGGAGGTATAGCCATTTGGACCATCAAATCAGAACCACCCCCTCCTTTTTTTCCCTATTTTTTTAAGAAAATATTTTTTCTATAAAATTTTAGATTGTGGGATTTAAGGATCACACTTTAGAAAGACAGAAATGTCCAGATGTAAGAGCTGTTATAATTTTCAGGAGAAAAAAAAAGAAAACAACTAAAATGTATGTTTCTTCTTCTTTTTTTTAAATCCCAAGGGAAATTCTACTGATATCTGGAAAAAATAGTATGTGAAGCATTAATTGTGGAGGACTCATTGTCCCTTATTGATGCTGAAGTTCAATAAATGTGTTTCTGCAGGGGATCTACTGCAGAAAAATAAAACAAAACAAAATAGAATGCTCGTTCTGGGATTCAAATGATGCTATCACTGAGAGATGAGAGTACAGATATGTTGAGGTTTCACTAGACAGAACTGGATCCCATCTTCCCTCCTCAACCCTTTTTACTCTATGTGCCTTCATTCTGGTGAAAGTCAGTGTTGAACAGTGACTCTTAAAGGGAATGATTTAATATCTACAAGGGATATTTGGTAATCTCTGAAGACTTTTTTAAGATTGTTTTTAAATTTTTATTGGAAAGTCAGATATACGAAAAAGAGACAGGGAGGAAAATCTTCCATCCATTGACTCACTCCCCAAGTGGCTGCAATGGCTGGAGCTGTGCTTATCCAAAGCCAGGAGCCCGAAGTCTCTTCTGGGTTGCTCATGTGGGTGCAGGGTCCCAAGGGTCACTTGTGAGGTGATGAAAAGTTTTAGGTTCAACTCAAGCCAAGATCCAGGACCAAAAGAGTGACAGAAATCTCAAATGTACTTAGTGAAGATATCTCTAAGATAGGGGGAGATACTGAAAAGCTAGAAACCAGTTGGAAAAAAGTCTTTAGTATATGAAAATATACATTTTGCTAGATGGTATTACTGCAACTTTCAATTTGCTATGCATATTAAAATTAGCATTGGTTGTAATAATCTGTGTTTAAATGGTACTCATGCTGATTTTAGGGATGCTTTTCTTATATATATCACATTAACCTACCACAATAATTTTAGCCATTTGAATATCCTATTTTTTTTACAGCAGACTACAATAAAATTTGTCTATGAACATCTGTGTGATACACTGCAATCAGGGCTTAGTTTTTGGAAAGACATCAGATAAAGCGGAATCCCTAAAGAAATGTATTACTGGGTTATCTAAATTTTGAAAGGATACCATTGGGGGATATTCATATTAAGAAAACAAAGTATATCCCTGAGTAATGGAGACTTTCTAACTAAATGGAAAAGATTGTTGTTTTCTAAAAATCTTTACAACTAAATCTTTTTATCTATATTAGCAACCTTAAATGATTGAAAGAATGCAATGGTGTTACTTAGATAAGCTCAGACAGAAAATCTAGCAAGAAAAAGGTTGCCTCATTTCTATTTTTTTTAAATTTTCTGTTAGGAAATTCATTTATAATAATTTTTTGAACGGATGACAGATATCCTCCATGCTGTCTTCTAATCTTCCTTGACAACCAAGTTTTCCATATTTCTTCTGTTTTATTTTGTTAGTATTACTTTTTTTTAATTTTATGGTACAATTCTATAAGGTCTGATTCCACCCCCCACTCCAATTCCCACTCCTTGACTGATTTGCCTCATATTATTAGATTCCTGGAGTAGTTGTTTCTGCATTGACTTCAGCTCTCCTTCCCACCCCACGTGCTGAACATTTCTGCATTTCTCTTTTCCTTTGAGGGATGTGTCTTGTCCTACTTTCCGTAGAAATAGCAGAACATCTGAGCCAAAGGATTTTGCAAACAAAAGGCTTATTTTGACTGATGTGTCAGGAAGCCGTGAAGTCCACCGTGAAAAGTTGCACTTGGTGAGGGCCTTTCACCCCTTGCATGCAAGGTAGCAAGCAGACAGGAGAATGGACGCCTGTGAAATAGGGAGCACTCCGCAGTGGTTTGCTTTTCAACAATCTGCTGTTAGGAGAAAATTACCTGATCTTGTAAGAATTAGCTTATTCCAGAGAGAAAGGCATTAACCATTGTTTATAATGCAGTCACTTCTTAAAAGTCACACCACATCTTACTACTTTGTGTGGAATCACGTTTAAAACTGAATTTGGATACTACTCAGCTATTAAAAAAAACAAAATGCAATTCTTTGTGGCCAAATGGGCCAAACTGGAAACCATAATGCTAAGGGAAATGAGCCAATCCCAAAAGGTTAGATACCACATGTTTGCCTTATTTTAAGATGATATGATGTTATGTAAAACACATTATGTTATGTATGTTGTGTTATACGTTGTGTATTAACTAAAATTGAAATGTCAACGAGGAGACCACAGAATGTGATTAAGAAATTGCATTTGTTTTTAACATATTGGTAAATCAATACTATATCAATTAATTCCACAACGAAGTCAACTGTTGCTGACGGTATGTTAGAGTTTTTTAAGTGACCAGGATGGTACTCTGCTGGTCCTGCCCTCAGACCAGACAGGGTCTCCCTAAGAAGCCGAGGAACTTTACTGGTCTATAAGATGCTGGACTCTATGTTTAGTATATGCTTGCAAAGAGGGAATCTCAACTGAACTTGAACTGTAGTTATGCAACAAGGTGGAGTAATCCACCATGGGGGGAGGGTGTGGGGAGGGGTGGGGAGAATCCCAGTAACTATGTAACTGTGTCACATAATACAATGTAATTAATGAATTAAAAAAAAAACTGAATTTGGGAGGAGTACTCCGTTGTCAGCCTTCTACTAAATGGAAGGTAAAATTTAGCAAGGAAAAAGGAAAACAGCATGGGTTGGGCACCTGGAGCAGAACTCCACTTCATCGGCCAATCTTCCCCCCCACCCCCGGCCCGGCAACTTTTTATGTAGCTGGCACTGTCTTTAATCCGCAGGCTTTGCTCTCTGATCACCCGGCAATGAGCTCTGGCGACTTGGGGGTGATGAAATACTTCCTAGGGACATCCATGGATATGGACACCATATGTGTAAGTGAGGAATGAATCCTGAGGGACACCTAAAAACAGCGCCATTGTACTGGCTTGTAAGTGACTGGACTGGTGTTATGGAGGGGAAAGATTGGGAGATCTGTATGGGTCAGAATGATTCATCAGCCCACATGGGAGTCCTGAGATGGGCTTGTTAGGGCAGAGCATCGCTGACCACCACATGCCATACCACATGAAAGCTATGGCTTGGCACCTGTCTAGCAGAGCTAGATCCAAATACCTGATAGAATGTTGGAACAGGGGACAGGTCACTCTAGGCAGGACCATTACAGTAGCCAGCACACGACAGAACCAGGCCTATGGGTAGATACTTAAGGGCAGGGGGGAAAGAGGCCCAACCCTATGGAAATACAAGTTCTGCTGCTTAGCTCAAGAGTTGGGGTGGTGAACTAGGAGCAAACATGGAACCTGCCAACACTCACAGGTACTGTAGTACTGTGGTGGAGAATAGGCTGGGCAGGTCCAAGCTGCAGTACCTGCATGTGCATCCTAAAACAGGGTATAGGGCAGTCTGGACTGCAACATCAACTAGCTCATACAAAGGCCAAGATGGAGGGACAGGCTATGCCCATCACAGGCCTAGCACTTACTGGCACATATGAGATCTGGGTCTGGGAGTGGGCAGAGTGGGGAAACTGAGAGATTTCCTCTACTGGGCTGTAGCTCCCACTGGTGAGCATGTATTCCAGACCTAGGGGTCAGGCAAGCTGGGCAAGATAGCCCCACACGTTGGCAAGTGTATGGGTTGGTTTTGGGAAGGGGCAGACCTTCAGGGCCAAGCATATCTTAGCCCACTGGTGAGTGCAGAAACCAGGCTTGAGTGCAGGTCATGCTGGGCTAGGATATCACACCTACTGGTTCACATGAACCAGGGATGGGAGCAGACTGAGCAGGGCCAGGTTGCACCACCTGCTGGTGAGAGTTGGGACTGGGCATTGGCTAGGTCAGGTCAGGATGCAGCATCCGAAGGCAAAGGCTAAGATGGATGGGGGCTATGCTAGGCCAGGTCAGAGCAACCACTGGCATGCATGAGATCTGTGGAAGGGAGCTGACCTGGCTGTGGAGCAAACGGGATGCCTGGCCGGGTTGTGATCCCCATTGGAGAATGCAAAGGCCAGGGTAGAGGATGTGCTCTGGACTGGGTATAGCTGCAGAATCCCCCGGCATGTGAGTAGACTAGGTATGGGATGTGCCAGATTGGGCTAGTATCCAGCACCCACTGGTGTTCGTGAGAACCAGGGTAGGTATAGGTCTCTGCCAGGTCTCTGCCCCCGCTGAGCCATGTGTGAGCTGTGTCTGGGTTTGGATCAGGCTTGGCTGGGCTGTAGCACCCAACAACAAGAATCAGAATGGGTGAGGACCGGTAAGGAAAGGTCATTGTTCCTGCTAGGACAGGAGGTGGACTAAGTGTGGCTGGTCCATGGACTCACTGGTGTTTGTGAGATCTGGCACTAGGAGAAATCCAGATAAAGGATCTAGTGAACCCCTCTATTGGGACACGCTCCCTTCAGGTGAGTGCAAGAACCAATTCCGATGAGCAGCCCAAACCAGGCCAATATACTGTACCCACCATCATACATTTGGTGCAGGTTGGAGGCAGTCAGTCCATATCACCAACTGGCGAATCCGAGTGCCAGAATGGAGTGTGATCATGCCGGGTCAGGGTGCAATACCAGCCAGTCCACATGAGGTCAGGGATTGAGGGTTGGCAGGACCAGGTTAGACTGTAGCTCCCACCAACATGAGTTGGAATTGGGGGTGGGCCTGGCCTGGCCAGGTTACAGGTTACTGGCAAATGCTGAGGTGAGGGGCCTATGCCAGACACCCAACCGTATATGTGAAACATGGGGAGGGGGTGGAAATGGCCCCAGTGAGGGCTGCAAAGGCCCCTCTACTGGGATACTACTCCTACTGGTGACCATGAGAACTGGGATGGGGGCAGACCAGGCTGGGCAGCGTCACATCCGATGGCTGGATCAGGGATAAGCCAGGCTAGGCTGATTCTACATTCTGGTACATGTATAAGCCAGTGTTGGTGTGGATTGATTCGGTTTTGCCTCAGCATCAGCTGGCAGAAGCTGGCACAAGGGCCGAATTCTGTCAGGCATAGGCATGGCTTAGGCAGATGGTGGCACCTGCTAGCACCAGTGTGGACTGGATAGTGGGGCTGGTTGGGATTAACTGGGCTTCAATACCTATCAACATGTATGAAAGCTGAATGGGACCAGTCTGCTGTGCATACTGGCAAGCACAGGAACCAGGCCAGGGGCAGGCCTGGTGAGGGGTTTTTTCGGGTTGCTCCAACTAGACTGCAGCTCCCACTGGTTTATGTGAAGGCCAAGTATGTGATGGGCAGGATCAAGCTGGGCTCCAACATCCATTGGGTTTCATAAAACATTGGACTGGAAACAGAACTGACCCAACAATTGCAACTACCAGTGTGTGTGTAGGCTGATTTGAGTGACAGACAGTGCCGGACCCTGTATTGGCAAACACACTCAAGAATCAGGTTTAGGATGGCCTCAGATGAGGTTTCTTTGGCAATTCCCTACCAACTGAAACACTGGACTCAGAACCCTAACCATGAAGAGAATTACAGGTTCTATGGGCTAACTGTGGGAGTGGATGTGTCAGAGCTGGGCCTCCTCAGTGGATCAGATGGAGCAATGGACAGCATATCCAAATGTACATGGAGGATATGGCAGTACATCGGAGCCTCCATAAGACACCTGGTACCATGGCAGAGGACAGAGGACAGAACAAACTGACTAACTACCCCAGCCAATCTTTGGAAATGAAGATCTGGGTAGACAGAGAAACTAATGTGAACCATAGCAGCCAGTGGATTCAGGAGAGATTTCATCATGATTGTAGTGGCGGGATTGCCAGCAATTCAGGACTGTTGGACTATCAAAACCTCTTAAGAAATTCATGGTGAAGTAAATGTCTATTTTTCTTCCTGCTGTTAATTTTGTATTGTGGCTTTTCATTTAGGAAGGATGTGTTGTGACTGTGTAATGGAGACTATCATGGCCAGATGTGAGGATGCAGTGCAGGGTGCATCTCTACTTCCAGATCAAGGATGGACTACTAATGAAACTGTTAGCTGTATCTTGACAATAGGAAGCAGGACTCTGCCATTGTTCATGCCTGCAATGAGGAACATGTGACTATTTATAAGCTATGCTATAGTAATCGTATAGGGGAATTTGGTAGATTGGAGGGGATTTTGGGAATGGGGCAGGGGAAATCCTAGGGCTTATAGAACTGTATCATAGAATGATGATAATAAAATAAATTAAAAACATATTTAATGAAACAATAAAATAAAATAGGAAACATGAGATAGGGAACCATTAAAGATATCATTTCACATTAATGTAGCAATTAAAGTTTCAAATGTGCATTAGGACTCCCTATATCAGCACAGTTACTGAAAATGGGAAATGGTTCTTTAACTTGATTGTAGAAATTTCGTGGGTTTCAGTATTGCTTGAGTGAAGAATTTAAGTGTTGGGGCTGCTGCTCATTGTTTTCCTTTAGAGTATCGAGTGCCATGAGAAGTAGCTGCCCAGCCTGTAACACTCAGATGCATCATTGCTTTCTTCCTATCCTACAATCATCACTCAATTTCTCAATGCCTTGAATGGCCTTTGTGTCCCACTTTGCTGTGTGAACTATGGATCACAGATATACTGCTTGATGCTGATGTTAAGATTCTCCTGGTAGACTAGTTGATGGGTTATTAAATACTTACTTAAGATTGTTAAAGTCTCCATTAAGCAAGAGGTCAAAATAGGAATTTTTTGTTTACAAAAAATATAGTTTATCCTGGATGTGATCCTGAATCTGCTGTGAGTCATGGTAGTTTCTCCAATGGTACCTCTGAAAATTGCTTATGGTATCCATTTTCTTTCCTGTTAGCTTTGCTTATTTTAATCCTCAAATACTGTCTGGTGAGCTCAAGCTGCTGGATAATTTATTATAGTGCTTCCTCTTATATCTCCTGCCTTTCTGACCTCAATAGATGCATAACCTATAACAGGAACTCTAGATTACGAGGTTCAGAAAAACTCAGAAAATTGGGATTGGCAACGTGGCATCACAGGCTAATCCTCCACCTGCAGCACTGGCATCCCATGTAGGCAGCAGTTCCTTAAAAAAAGATTTATTATTATTATTATTATTATCATTGCAAAGTCAGATTTATGGAGAGAGGGAAAAAGAGAAAGTTCTTACATCTGCTGGTTTACTGCCCAAATTGCTTCAGCATTTGAAGATGACCCAATCTGAAGCTAAAAGTCTGACGTATCTTTCTAGTCTTGCACATGGGTACAGGGTCCCAAATTCTTGGATCATCCTCTACTGCTTTCCCAGGCCACAAGCAGGGAACTGGATGGTAAGCACACCATCTGGTCACAAACTGAAGTCCATATGGAATCCCAGCGATTGGAGGTGGAGTTGAGCCAGTTGAGTCCTTGTGCTGGTCCCAACACACATGTTAATCACAGATGTTCTGTTTGTGATCTAGCTCCTTGCCTACAGCCTGAGAAAACTACAGAGGATAGCCCCAAGGTGCTAAATCCCTGCACTCCAGTAGGAGATTTGAAGTAATCTCTTGGCTCTGGCTTCCCATATGTTCAGCTCTATCTGCTTGTGCTATTTGGGGATTGAGACAGCAGATGGAAGATCTCTGTCTCTGACTCTCCCTTGATTGTGTAATTCTTTGAAATCAAAATAAATAATTATTTGAACAATAACTTCGAAAACATAACTGGTTAGATGCAGGATCATATGAAGTGAACAGTTCTGCATGAAGGACCAAGGCTGCCATGAAGAGACTCTGTATTCTACAGCTCTGTTTTCCTTTGACAATGGAAGCTCCTGTTGGCACTATTATGTATGACTGCTTCCCAAGACAGCCAAGATTAATCCTAAACTGCTTTATTCCTAAACTTGTTCATGAAGTATAGTTTTCAGAGAGAGTTTTGTCAATCATTTTTAGATTTTTGTTGGACGATGTTAAGATTTTTTTCCTTTTTTTTGTATTTTATTTCTGAAAATGTTCACGTAGTTGAGAATGATACATGTGCACGTGAATCACTAATTAGAATTGGAAGGATCAAGCAATGGGAAAGAGTGGATAAGATAAATGCTTCCAATTTTCCTTTCCATTTTTCTTGACTCTGGGGAAAGAGGAGAGAGAGAAGGACAAGGCCACTCCCAAAAGCTTAACCATACATGTACCCGAGGATGTGGACCTGCCACTTGATGTCATCTTGGAGTCCCCAGTGTGGAGCTTGTTCTAACTGCTTAAGTGGTTTTGATAGTTTCAACATGCTGTTGATTTCCTCCAAGGTTGAGGAAATTCCACCAAAGTCTGTTGACATAGTCCAACTTGGAGTCTTGACTTGCCCAGATACCTGTTGCCATAGTTCAGCCAAGAATGATGTCCATTTTGTTCTGCGCTTTTGTTAGTGTGGGATGTCTTCTGCATGCTTCAATAATCTGTCATGTTCCCCATGTGCATCTGGGCATGCCATCCATTCCAGAGGCTCCAGCAACCGAGGAGGCTCAGCTCTGACAGATGCACTCTATGGTCAGACCACAGATCCTGTGATACTCCCTATGATTGGAAATTTGAATCCAGTGGTCCAGTTTCAGGGCTCCCCAAAGAAATCTCATCTGAGGGTACTTCAGACCTGACTTCTGTGAATGTTAGCCAGTGCAAGATCTGGTTTGATCCATCATTCACATCAGTCTACAGATACACTGGTGGTTGGAATTCCCCAGTCAGTTCTGTTTTCAGCTCCATCTCATATGCAAACCAATGAATGCAGAGGCAGAGCCCAACCATGCCAACCACACATTTGGCCCTCATGCATGCCAGTGG
Source organism: Ochotona princeps (assembly GCF_030435755.1). Classification (NCBI taxonomy): domain Eukaryota; kingdom Metazoa; phylum Chordata; class Mammalia; order Lagomorpha; family Ochotonidae; genus Ochotona; species Ochotona princeps. Next base: position 56,412,213 of record NC_080834.1, read on the forward strand.
GAACTGTAATCCAGTTGGAATGTTCCCATCAATAAGCCCAAAAGGCCTGCTGCGAGTCCTAGTTCCTGGACATGCTGATATGTGTAGCAGACTGAACATCCCATTTGGTTCTTGTAAACATTAGTGAATTCTGTAGCCTAAACCAGCCCAATTGACCTCACTATTGAGGCTACACTATTGCCAGCCCGGCCTGCCCCCTGCCCTGATTCTCATGATCACAGGTTCTCTTGCTACCCAGCGGAGTTCCCCAATTAGGTCCACTCCCATTTTGGATCTTGCACTTTCCAGGTGGTACTATGGTCTAGTCTGACAAGACTTGCCCACAGTCCCAGTGTCTGTCAGGTGATGTTGTGTCAAAGCAGTCATCCTGTTCCTTCCTTGGCTCATGCATGCACCAGTGAATATGGTTGCTTAGCCCAGCATGGCTCTCTGCCTAACCCAGCTCACATGTAGGCCATAGATGTTGTAGCCTTGCCCAGCCTGGTCTACTCTCAGTGCCAGCTCTCACACCCAACAGCGGCAGTAGCTCTCACTCCCATCAGGGGAGACCTATAGTCCTCCAACTGGGCTCACTCACCCATCAAGGATTTTACATGTGCTAGTGGGTGCTGTGTTCCAGTCTGGCATGGCCTGTCTCATGTCGACATTTACTGGTAGGCGCTGTAGCCTGGCTCGGGCTGGCATACCTCCAGTTCTAGCTCATGTTGCTGGGTGCTGCAGCCTAGTGCAACATGGACAGACCCTGCCCTAATGTGAACTGGCTGGTGTTGTGGCCCAAGCTGGCCTGTCCTGCCACCTGTCCTGGTTTTCACATCTTCCAGTGGGTGTTATGATCTGACCCAGCCTGGCCCACCCACAGATCTAACACACATGTATTTATGTCAGTGGGTACTGTTACCTGACCTGGCAAGAGCTGCTTCTAGCCTTAATTCTTACACTCAGTGGAAGTGACTGTGTCCTGACAGAAATTCCCCAAGCTTCTCTATCAGTTCATTTCCTAGTCGCAAATCACACACACACACACACACACACACACACACACACACACACACAAACACACACAAACACACACACACACAGGGGGTTTCTTGGCCCAGCCTGGTTTGGTCCATCAACTCTCCTGGAAGGTATGTGGTTTTTCTCTATTGGCTCACCAGTTCAAGCTCTTATCATTGGGTGTTACAGCTCAGTCCTGCCTGACCCACTTACACATCTGGTTCTTATACGTTTCAGTGTGTGCCAAGAACTAGCCCAGCTTGTCCTATACCTACTCTGGCTCTTGAGAGAACCAGTGAATACTGGAGCCTAGCCCAGTCTGGCACACCCCAGACTCAGTCCATACCCATGCTGAAGGGTGCTGAAGGTGTGTCCAGCACAAATCACCAGTGCCATCCTGACTCTCATGCTCACCAGTGTGAGTTGCAGCCCACTAGGGCTGTCCTGTTAGCTCCCTGATGAGGCCCACTCCCTGCCACAGGTCTTGCACATGCTGGTGATTGCTTGGACCCAGCCTAGCATGTCCTAACCCCCATCTTGGCCTTTTGCTATCAGATGCTGCAGCCTGGTTTTGTCTGGCCAGCTTCCATTTCCAATTCTGACTGGTAAGTGTTGCATTGTAGTGCTGCCCAGCCTGCCCCCATTGCTGACTTTTATGCAGATTGGTAGGTGTGATAGCCTAGCCCAGCATGTCCTGCACCCCATCTTGGCTCCAAAGCATGATAGTGTGCTGTGGTCAGCTTGACCTGATCTGTTCTTCTCCCTGAGCCAATAAACACACATGTTAACAATGGAGCAACCTTGCCCAGCCAGGCCTGTACCCAGCACTGACTCACATGCTCACCAACGGGAGCTATGGCCCACCAGGGAAGTTCTTCAAGTTCCCCCACCAGACCCACTCCTAGACCCAGATATCACTTTTTTCTCTTATCTGGCATAATCTACCCCCTCCATCTCACCCTTTGTGTGTACTGGTAGATGTTGAGGTCAGAAACACCCCATACCTAATTCTTAGATACAGCTATTGATGCTGCCGCCTGGAACAGTCCAATATTTTCCCAACCCCAGGATCCATTTGTATTGATGGGTTCATGGTTAGGTCTAGTCCAATCTGTCACCACCCCCAGCTTTTGAATAAACCAGAGAATATTGCAGTCCAATAGGGGTGAGATTACATATCCCCCCGACTCTGATCCAAGATTTGGTTCTCTCACCTGCTTGTCAGTGTCATGGCCCAGCCTATGTGACCCATTTCCTATTCCAGCACTCACTGGAGGTTACTATGGTCTAACCTTACAAGGTAGGCTCCCAGTAGTAGCTTTATTGTGTGCTGGCGGTCGGTGGTTGGCGGTACTCAATGCTGACTATCCAGCTCAGCTCTTTGACAAGGGCAGGTACATCAATTTGACCCAGTAAGGTCCTCCAGCTTTCCTTCCCCAAATTCCTGGGTCTCAGACCCCTTGCTTACCTTAAAGTACAAAGTCCTTGTTGGTGGAAGTACTCCAGAAGTCATTCCTCACCTGCAACATATACACTCAGCAATCCTGCCTTCTACACATCCTTATACCCACTTCCATGGGCTATCCACAGTTCCCACTCCTATGAGCATGTGGGTTTCCCAGCCTGGTCTTCCCAAGTCTGGTCTTCCAGTCAGTAGGTGCTCTGGCCAGAGCTCTGCCTACCCACCAGGGACCCAAGCTCATATACGGGTACCCAGAAATAGTCCCTTGGCATACATGCTGACCTGGGACCTTACCCCTCCACCTGAAACCCAAGTACACACATGAATCCCTAGACTGGGCATTCTATCATGCTTGCATGGGACCTTTCCCTCCCCGCACCATGGCCATAGAGTCAAACACATATTTGTGTCCCCAGGCCTGGCCCTCCAGCAAACCATGCCAGCATGGGGCCTTTCCTTCACTCCTTCTCACCTGCCCATGAGACCCAAACACATGTGCAATTCCCTAGGCCCTCTGTGACAGCCCTCAATATGAGTCTCCTGTCCCAAGATCTGAGGAAGAGAGCAAAGCCATTGTTGGCCCTAACTCTGCAAGGATAAAGAAGCCACCAGGGTGTTCTGATGCTCACTAAGGTTTACCAAATGAATACATTGCTATGTTCTCACAAATACAAAGAAAAGCAGTGAGTAGGAAATATATATATTCTAATGATATTTCAGATCCACTCTTTTGCACCATACTCCATGTCTGTTTGCACAGGATCTATATATCCAATTCTATGTTTGTTTATTTGGAGTCAATCAGTAGATAGCACAGCTGGAATATTAGAAGGCATGGAGAGATAGGAAGGTAATTTGCCCCATCTCTCTTCCTGCAGAGTCCCTTTGCATTGATTGCATCCCTTGAAGAAAGTGTTAGTTTCTGCAGAAGTCTTATTGCCATTAAGTTCCTGGGGCTACTGGGATCTTGAAACTGCTTCCTGCCTTCACTTCTACAATCCCATGGTTGGAAATGACGTCACATAAGACATCATTGCTTGTGGTTTTCTTTATACGCTATTCTCATTTTGGAAAATTTTCCCTTAATTAAATCCTCCTCAAATTATCTTAATTTGGGTATGCCATCTGTTTCTTGCTGGGACCTAACAGGATTGACACAGGCAAGTTTGAAAACAGCAAATATCCTCTGTAGAGCCTAGAAAGGAGATGTCTTTCATGTATCCTTTCTACTTTTCCCTGATGTGTCCTTTTGGGTCTTCTTAATGTAGCTATTTTTCAAGAATATGATAATTTTGGGGTTATTGTTCTGTAGTATCTACAAGAAACAACTGAGAAGATATTCCCAAAATAAAATAATGTAAAATAGAGAAAACTGAAAGAAAGGAGCTAATATATCATTTGTAAGATAGGAGAACAGTTTTCACTCAATCTCTCAAGACATGAATTGAACCCATCATGGTATTAAGTAAGTTTTCCTTTCATTCTGTGACACCTTATACTTGGATATGGATTTGGGCATTTGAAAACACGATGAGAAAAAGGCCTTAGACAAGAGGCCATTGCCTGTTGTTGAGGAATAAATGAAATGGCACATTGTAAACTGCTTAATAGGTGCTATAGGTTGTTATGTAGGATGAGTCATGCAGCCAATTAGTGAACTTACCAGTCTGATTGCTATCTATGGCTGAAATCAACAACAATTTGGACTTAAAGATTTAGGAAGATCTGCAAAAGTTTAATTTTTAAAGGAATAATTATTTTTATGCTGCATTGCCAGAACCTTTCTTCAGCTGAATAATTAAACTGACTATGATTTTATACATTGTATGTTGTAGCTACGATGGTTTAATGCATCATTATTTTCAGGTATAATCTAGTTTTTTAACAAAGACTATCAATTAAAATGGCCCAAGCAATAAAAACAAAATGGGGTAAGTTGGGATATAACAACAAGGGAATAGTTACTGTAATTTACAAAAATTACTGGAGACTTTTTTAATCATATAAACATTTATATATATGTTCCCATTTTGCCTAGATATCTGACCAGTAGTAAATTTGTGATCAGAAGCAAAGTAGCCAGCACTGCAGTCAGTAGCTTACCCCATTAAACCACAACACTAGCCATCTGTGATTTTCAAATGTTCTCCTGGATATTCATGTAAGAAAAAAAAATATTGGAATTCTGTACATTTAATTTAACTGTATCTTATGCAATAACTCAGTTTTTTCTTTCTTCTTCATTTAAATGTATTTATTAGTGAATAATCCTAGGGAAAACTAATGTATCAATTGTGGGAAGATTTTATGTTGTTTTGTTCAGAAGTTTCCCAAAAGATACTTCATATATAGGGAAATGACATCATTGATGGATATGCTTTAAGCTACCAACCTAAGTTACGTATTTCATGACAACTATAGATGCTTCTTAAAATCATTTAACAGATGATATTTAACAGGTATTGAGTCATTATTACTGAACTTTTAAACATATAAAATATAGAGTACTATATAATTTCACTAACAATGATTTTCTGAAAAGTTTTTATATTGATATTCTATATATTGAAATTATTTATATTTTTGCTTCAGAGATAAAAATAATTCTTCAAATACAAACAAAAATGAAAAGATAACTAATCACATTTTTGCTTGCTTTGTGAAACTTTCTTATCTACCAAAACTTTTCTATGAACTTTTACAGTATTAATTTTTATTTGGTCTCTATTTTTATTCTGTAATATTTCTTGAAATTCATGATTCCAGACTTAAGATGTTTACCAAATAACAAGGGGTTTCAAAATATTATATTATATTGCTGTATTTTCAGTATATCAAATCTCTAAATTTGAATTAGCAGATTTTCCAATGTCATTTAGTGCAATTTATGTTTTTTGTCATTTGTAAATGTGCCTATTCTGCTATTTCTTATTCTAAACCCAGTTTGTGTTAGTGTTCAACTGTATTCACAACATTCACTTATTGTTTCTTTGTTTTTCATGCAAAAATATCTTCTAGTTTTACTTTTCTGAAACTCAGACTTATTTATTTACAGTAGATGCTAGTATTTGTCAACTCCATGAAATCTTCTGATGAAGTATATTATTAATTTCACCTTGTACACCATTATACTCATATAAGCATATGTACAATTTGCCTGTGAAAAATATTTCATTTCCAACTGTGTTATAGATATTATTTGGTAATATAAGATGATTAGTAAGTCTAGCAATATGAAGAACCACTACCGCCACAATGCTTCTCAATTTTTTTAAAAACGGGTTTAGCTCACAAGACTTAAAAATGAATTTATTTAGATACCTGTTCTCAAATAGGATACTATTAATGGCTTTTCAATTTTAATTTTTTGTGGGGAATTTGGGGATGAGTCGTTAATACAAACCAATATCAAAGAACTGAAAGTGGGCACTTTTTTTTGAAAAGTATTTAAATGTTACCTCTCAGTTTATAGTCATGTGTAGGAACTCTTAGTCTTTCAGAGTCTTTTTAAATTGATAAGTTCTAATTTGTAGTGTAAATTCATCATTTGCAAGCTATGTGTATTATTTTGATGTTTAAAAAGGACACATTGCAGGCATCTTTTTTTCAACCTACAAATATGTTCTATTTATTTTGTGTGCATTTGGCTTAGATGTTGTTTTTTTTTTTAGAATATGTCATTCTTTATTTTTAAAGTTTTTCTATAATGCCTTTTTTAAAAATTAATTACATTGCATTATGTGACACAGTTTCCTAGGTTCTGGGATTCCCCTAACCCCTCCCTGTGCCCTCCTCCCATGGTGGATTCCTCCACCTTGTTGCAGTATTACAGTTCAAATTCAGTCAAGATTCTTTCATTGCAAGTGTATACCGAGCATAGAGTTCAGCATCTTATTGTCCGGATAAGTTCAACAGTTTCTTGGGGAGACCATCGCTGGTCTGAAGGTAGAGCTGGCAGAATATCATCCAGATCAATTAAAAGCCCCAACATAACATCAACAAAAAAATATGGAACACTTCATGAATTTGCATGTCATCCTTGCGCAGGGGCCATGCTGATCTTCTCTGTATCATTCCAATTTTAGTATATGTGCTGCCGAAGCGAGCACTAGATATTGTTTTAAATCTGTGTACAGTAGGCAGGCAGCCCACAATTGCCCCGGAACCACCATTCAGCACACCAACTTAAACAGGTTCTTTAAGCCTCAGCCTAGACAGTGGTTCTTCTACCCCAGCAAACATATCCCTTAGCAGCACACTGTGCGCCTCCTCCCATCGCCTGCTAATCCTCGAATCTGGGCATGCCCACATGACTTACTGTGGCCAAGCAGACAGTGACAAATGTGATGCAAACAGAACGCTCGTCCCTTTTGGCTGCTCTTGCAATCTCAGCTTTCATGTGAACAAGCCTGGGCTGCCTACTCACAGATGAAAGACCACACAAGGATTTTGTTTTCCCAGACATTCCAGGCATCCCAGCCACGTGTCACATGCTTTCCGCAGTATTTTAATTCTTTTCCAGTCATAACAGTGAAGGCACAAGTCTACCAGCTATTTAGTAGTAAGTGCCCAATAGACATTTCTTTCTAGCTCAAAACTCAGTATTTCATCCTATCCCTGGGGTACTTACCTGGGCTCCATGCTTCAATAAAAGGTTTGCAGATAGGAGATGGCCTCCCAGGCAGGCTTCGTGGAGAGGCGACACGCGATCTGCGGTGATGAGGTTCACAGGCCAGCCCTGAGAGGCGGAATGACTAGAGCGAGGGGTGCAAAGCAACAGTGCCCTGCAACTGCGTGCTCTTCCGTCACAATCACATCTAACCTGGCTCCAAGTCTGACAGTAGGCTCAAGGAGCGCAATGAAAGAAAAAAACAAAGGACCTACCTGTCAGGCACACAGCTTGGCAGGACACATTATAGATCCCTTTTCAAAATGCTTGGACCAGATTCTGGAATATTGGCGTATACATAGTGAGTTACCTAGGGGACGCGGTGCAAGTCTAAACATGAAATTCATTTATGCTTATACATGCCTTATTCCTATAGCCTGAAAGTACTTTTATGCATTGTTTTTATAATTATGTGCATGAACCAAAGTTTCCCAAGGTGCAGCTTTCCATGGATGGGCATTGTGTTGGCACTCAAAACATCTCCAATTTTGCAGCATTTGGGATTAAGGATGCATCAACAGGACCATGTGGATGCCTACAAAGTGAAAAACTGACTCATCAGTATAGGCATTCAACAAGTACTTTAAAAATGTAAGAAACCTTCAAAACGTTTATGGAAAATATGTGATACGAAAAACCCTAGGGTCCAGCATGATGGCTCAACTGGCTAATCCTGCACTTCCAAGCAGAATTCCATGTCCCAGCTGCTCCACGTCTCATCCAGCTCCCTGCTTGTGGCCTGGGAAAGCAGTCGAGGACGGCCCAAAGCCTTGGGACCCTGCACCTGCGTGGGAGACCTGGAAGAGGCTCTTGGCTTCTGGTTTACGACTGGCTCAGCTGTGGAGTGAACCAGCAGATATAAGATCTTTCTCTCTTTTCCAAGCAACAAAGCAATTTTGTGTATATATAAAAGATCTTTCTCTCTGTCTCCTATCTGTAAATCTTCCTTTCCAATAAAATAAATACATCTTTAAAAACATCGCAATATGTGCATTTCAAAAAATTTTCTAGTAAAATATAAATTGAATGAATTTTCTGAGTCACCTTTCTGTACAAGATATTCATGGAGGGCCTGGTGCAGTAGCATAGTGGCTAATGTCATTGCCTTGAACATGCCAGGATCCCATATGGGCGCCGGTTCTAATCCTGGCAGTCCCATTTCCCATCCAGCTCCCTGCTTGTGGCCTAGGAAAGCAGTGGAGGATGACCCAAAGCCTTGAGATGCTGCACCCATGTGGGAGACCCAGAAGAGGTTCTGGGCTCCTGGCTTCAGATTGGTTCTGCTCTAGTCATTGCAGCAGCTTGGAGAATGAATCAATGGATGGAAGATCTTCCTCTCTGTATCTCCTCCTCTCTGTATATCAGACTTTCCAACAAAAATAATTAAATCTTTTTTTAAAAAAAAATAAAAGATATTCTTGGAGCTGCCAAAGTGGTGTAGCAGGCTAATCCTCTGCCTGAAAGCATCTCATGTGGGCACCAATTACTGTTTGCTTGATTTGCCATCCAACTCTCTATTCATGGCCTAGGAAAGCGGTGGAGGATGACTCAAAGCCTTGGGATCCTACACCCATGTGGAGACTAGGAAGAGGCTCCTGGCTCTGAGCTGTGGATCAGCTCAGCCCTGTTCATTGTGACCACTGGGTAGTGAACCAGCAGGAAGGCCTCTCTCCGTCTCTTATTCTCTCTCTCTGTAAAAATCTGCCTTTCAATTAAAAATAAATAAATCTTAACAAGAATATTCAAATTTAAAAAAATTAAATCTACTGTTTACTCCTCTTCCACAAAAACAAAAATTCTTTCCATAATCAAAATAATTCACTACTAAGTTAAATTTTAGCATAGTTACTTAAGAATATTTGTTGTACTCTACTGTGGGGTCATTAAATTGAAGCCTGAGGGTTTTTTGTTTGTTTGTTTTAGAAAATGAGGGATGAAGATATAACGGGAAATATACTTAATCTTGCATTCAAATGCAATTTTCTATTTCATATAATCTAAAGAACTATAAACGTCTCCAGTTCAATATGTATGAATGCCTACAAATTTTTGAGGAGCATGCACTGTGTATTTGAAAATGATCTTTAGCCTACTTTGAGGTATGAAATTCTCTGATCACATAATATATGTGAACCGCCTGTATCTTATAGTATACAAATTGACTTGTAGTAATCTATAATAGCTTCATGAAATTAGCCAAATTTCAACTCTTTAAGATGTAGTGACTGAATTCTGAGTATTTCTGTCCTGATACTGTAAATGTGTTGATAATATGTAAGTATAGTGTAAATTGCATTTTTACAGTAAAGAATACACAAATTTTACACATGAAAACGATCCAAGCAGTCTATTTAATGTGACTGAAATGATTCTAGGAATTTCAGTATTTTAAAACATTTCTCCTAGCTATAAATTTTCCAATATTTTCCAATATTTCTGAAATGTGTTTTAAGCCTGTAGTGTTCTTTCAGTAGTTCTGACCGTACAAAATAAACAAGGATTTTCTGATGCCTGTGATGGCGTAGAAATTAACCTATTATCCATGTGTACATGTTCATCCAATTCAACTGAAGTTTCTACCTTAGCTGATTGATTAGGGCATGTTAAATTAGTTCATCTATTTCATTTGTGTTGGCAGGTGCATTTTCCTATATGCTTTGTGATTGGCAACTTTGGTTCATGGAACAAGGAGCGATCATGCCTCTTAGTATCTCTTTAGCCTGAGGCTTCATTGCTTCCCATAGGAATGCTTAGTCTCCACCCCCAGAAATCTATCTTCCTTCCCAACGTGCTCCTAATATTTATTAATAATGCCAAGAACAGCTTGGATGCCTCTTGTGTTTGTTCCCTTCTCTCAGGTGAACTCTAATGATTTACACACCCTATGCTTGGAAGGATTGGACTTGAGAAAATGAAGAGAATACCATGTATTCAAATTAATAAAATAATTCCAGTTTCATCCTTGCAACAGGGAGAACTTTAGAAAGTTGGATATTTGGTTGTAATATAATGCTTGACAAATAATGAGGAATGCACAAATAAGCTGAATTGCATGTCACTTAGATCAAGGTTTAAAATGTTGATGTCCCCTTGAAAAAGACATTTTAAAGTGCTTTCCTACTGCTTAGCATTGGATAACTCCAAAGAAAAATTCAAAATAATCAGTAAATATTCCTTCAGGATCAGTAAGGAACAGAGCTGGAACAAGCAACATGCATCCAAATCTCAATTACACGTCTGTGCCTGACTTATTTTGTGACTGCAAGTTTGGAAACTTCAGCAGAGGAAGAAAAATGGTTCACATAATTTTCATTGGCCTTCACTATAGCCACATAGGTTGCCATCTGAATCCACTTGTGGCTGGCAGACATTGAGACCTACAATGAATTAGATGTAGCCAGACCCATGTGTCACTACATGGCAATGAAATCAGAGAGCAATATATGCTGCAAGTCATAAAAGGCTTTTGCTTAAAGTCAACAACACACAATCTTTTGTTATATCCCTGAAAGTATTTACAAATTACTTGAGTTGGAACATATTATTCTTTCAACAAAATGCAATGAATGCTATTTCATCATGTCTTGTAAGGTTTTACAACCTTCAAAAGAGTTAATGCCCAATGGTTGATTGGTTTTATGCTTCCGCTGGCCAACTCATATTTTTAAAGTCTAATAATTTTCAGGGGAAGTTGCTGGGATCTGAGAGCATGAAATATTGTAAGATAGGAAAAGAAAGATAGATATCAAAAAAGTACTTTGCCAAGAAGCATATGTTGTCTATTTGTCCAGACACATCCAGCCAGTGTGACACAAAAGAAAAATGCTCCATATTAGTGTTTTGTTTCAAGTCATACATAACCATAATGTCACATCTAGCTCCCCTTCCCCTGATCTTGACATGAACAAAGTTTCAGTCAATAAGTTATTGAAAGCCATTTCATTACCTGGCATTAGCCCCAGAGATAGCAGATGATGCTATGCCCTATTTTGTGGGGAACATGAAATAGATCCAAAGACATTAATTTGATGGAGAAACACTCACCAAGTTCTTCCAACAAAAAATGCAATGTACCATGTCATTGCCTGTTGTCTGAAAAAAGATAAAAATGATCTTTCTTCCACTTCAACAACTTAACTCCCAATAAATTATGCTGCTATAAAAAGAATGGCTAATTATGCTTCCACTAGGTACAGTAAAGTGTCCAATTATGGGTCTAATTAGAAGGGAAGGGCATTAAGTAATGGGCCTTTATTTAGAAATGCTGTTATTCTCAGGACAGCATTTTAAGTGGTTTCTATGTTTTGTTTTATGTATTACATTTTTTCTACCTTTCTGCATTTTTTTCTACCTTGCTTAGATTTATCTCAATAGGACAAACATCTGTCATGTCTTCCATATTGCTTTAATTTGATGTCCCTGACCCCTTAGGCAAATATAGACAGGTGGAAAACATACTGGCGATTTCACACAACATCTGTAGGCACTTTAGCCAGTTCTTTTTTTTTTTTTTATGGCTTGTCATAGCATGAGAGGGCTGCAGAAACCAAAATGCTTCCCAATTGTTGTGGAAGGGAGAGAGAACCAGGTGGAATTCCATACTTTTTGCTTGAACAACCCCGTACTGCTTAGCATTTACAAATTCAGGCTGGGAGAACAGCTGCTTAGATACAAGACTCCCTCAAAGGCTTTGGGGGCAAACAGGAAATAAAAAGTCAACCATGGCCAGTCGGGGTAGAGCTAAGGCACTGTCTTTATCTGTAACTACTGAAGAGTTAAATAAATGACCACATGCACAGTACACACATGCATACACACACACACATATACACAGTGTCTTTAGCAGCAATTTGATGTGATTAATGAGGTTGCTCTGGCACATCTTGAGGATTGCCTATTAGTCACAGTTAATGACTTTTGCATAGCCTTCTCAAAGAGCAATATATCCTTATTAAGTGTCCGTATCATGGAGCTGGAATGAACCTGAAAATACTGTATGGTCAATGACCCTATTTCTAATACTGGTGAAGACAACATCCTAAAAGAGCCAAGATGGATAGATTTAATTTTTTTTAATTGTCAAACAAGACAAAATAAAACCAAGAATGTAGATTCTCCAAATATCCCTAGTGACAGTTGTAGCCTCAAATCATTACTTAAGCCATTAACTCTGTCTCCATAAATGAGTTCTTACTTTAGTCAGAGCCAATTCCTTCTTGGGTAGACAGCAATGGAAAATGGAGAAAAAATGCTTGGATCTCTTATATATGCATTTGGAGATATTTAATTTTCACCATTTACAGGAAATTTTATATTATAGCTTTTCAGATTTTCTCTGAACCTTATCATTTAGAATTAGCAAAATGTGTAAAGGAAACTTTCTCTCCCACCAGCACAATAATCACTCGGATGCCCAGGAAACATGAGTACCACCTACTTTCTTCTACTCAAAAAATCTGGGTCTGTGGATGAAAATCCTGTGAGGCCCCAGGATATTGCCCTGTGAGGCCCCTAGTATTTTGGCTTGAGCACTAGTACTCTATTAAATTAAATTTGTGAAATGCATTTTTCAAAACACAGAAAATACATGATCTTTAGAAAACTGGTTTTTAATATTTATTTATTTACTTATTTATGGAAAGGCAGATTTACACAGAGAAAAAGAGACAGAGAGACAAGATTTCTTCCTCTTCTCATTTAGCTCATTTACCTGTTGCCTTTCTAATTTTTTTTAAATCTAGGCACTGATTACAATGAACTTTCCTCTTAGCATTGCCTTGCCTGTTTCCTATAGTTCTGATAGGTTGTGTTGAGGCCTTTATTTGTTTCAAGGAGTTTTTTTTTTTCCTAGTTTCCTCTTTGATTTATTCTAAATCCATTGTTTTTTCAGCAGCATTTTGTTCCGTTTCCAAGTATTTGCTATTTTCTTGGGAATATTTTGACTTGCTGGCTGCAGCTTTACTCCCTGACGGTCTCAGAAGAGGCATGGTACAACTTTAATTTTTAAAAAAAATTGCTGAGGCTTATTTATTGAGGTGTTGCTTCTCCTCCACTAACCCTTTTTTGTCTGCTTTAATGTGTTTTTCCCCTCATCTACCACCTTGCTCTCTGAAAACTTTCATCTCTTTCTAATATGTCCTATGCAATGCACTGGCCAGTGGCACCATGTATTGCATCCCTCAGTCACCGCATCTTCAATAATTCCAGTTTTCTTGCCTTTGTTCAAACCTTTGCTACTTTTAGGATTATCTTTTTCTCTTCCCTTTGCACATATTATCTACCTGGCCAGTCTTGTATGTTAGATCTGTTTTATATCATGAAGCATTTTTTAAAGATTTCTTTCTTTATTGAAGTTGGAGTTACTGAGAAAGAGGCTGGGGGGGAGATGGAGAGAGAGAGAGATTGAGATTTTGTCTGCTGGTCCACTCCCCAAATGGCTGGAGTTGGGACATTTAAATCCAGATATTTCTTCTAAATCTCCCATTTGGGTGCAGGAGCCCAGGAACTTGGGACTTCTCTTGCTATCTTCTCAGGCTATCAGGCTGGAGCTAGGTCAGAAGTGGAGCCACCATGACTTGAATGGATGCTGGTAGCACAGGCAGAGGTTTAAAATGCTAGGCCACGACACTGGCGCCAGCATGAATCCTTTTTAAAGTGCAGCAAAATTGAGTGCTTGTTGTGCTCAGTGTTACATCTATTGGAAAGTAATATCTTGAAATTTTTAGAAAGACTTCCTTGTGTGGGCTTACGTATATTCAGATTTTAAAATATCATTTAGTTCTTTTGAAGTTAAATAGTAATTGTGTTTATGCATGGGATGCAATGAAATTTTTCCCTCATATAAGAATGTATTTATTAGAGGTAACACATTTCGTCTATTTCATGTATACAATTTAAAAACATAATGATACTTACATCTGAACCATGACCTACTTTTGATTTTACAATGTGGTACTTTGATCATATATTTAACCCATTTGTAAATTTATGTCTTCACACCAATTTTGTAAGTATGGGGGTATAATAACTTAAATAACTGTTTTGAAAACAAAGAACCTGGAATAATTATTGGCACGCATATTCTATCCAGTATACAACACCTTTCCATATTCAGACTTTCTGGAGATTACAGACAAACATACTGAGAAACACATCAACCAAAGCAGAAAAAAGTCTGATACCCATATTCTGCAATACAGTATCTATATTTTTTTGACTTCTAGAGTCTTCTTCACCATTTCTTACCTAATTCACTGTTAATTGGTTTCATTTCTTATTATTGTCTCAAAAGTGCCCTCTCTAGTAACTCCAATGCTTGGACAAACAATACTTGATTTCTATTTTTCTCTCAGTCCTGATCATACTTTACTGAGAGTACTTCAAAAAGTTAATGGAAAATGTAATAAAAGTATTCACTTCATTCCAAAAAACTGTCTTTATGGGTCATTTCATAATAGTTAAAAAAGATTTATTTATTTTTATTGGAAAAACAGATTTACAGTAAAGGAGAGACAAAAAGATCTTGTGTTCACTGATTCACTCTGCAAGTAACCTCAACAGCTTGAGCTAAGCTGATTTGAAGCCATGCGGCAGAAGACAGGAGTTTCTTCTGGGTCTCCCAAATGGGTCCCAAGGCTTTGGACCATTGTCTACTGCTTTCCCAGGCCACATGCCAGCAGCTGGATGGGAAGTGGGTCAGCCAGGATACGAACTGGCATGCATATGGGACCCTGGTGGTTGCAAGCCAAGGATTTAGCTAGTAGACTATTGGGCCGGACATTTGAAGATCATTATATATGTGATTTTCAAAGTTTTTGCACAAAAATAAACTATAAATTTCATTTTTTTCCACAAACTTTCTCAACTATCCTCATATTTGCTATCAATAGTTGCTTTCTCTTTAAAAATATCTTTATTTTGCATATATTTTATTCTGTGTATCTTTAATAATTGTTTCTTTTTTTCATTGCAGCTTGTAGGTTAAAACAAAATTGAATCATTTGATTGTATATACTTTCTTTGCCTTTCCCTTGTGTATATGTGTTTATCAAAAAATGTTTCGTATATCTGATTCTGACTCTTTCTGTCATTTCTTATATTTTAGCTTTTAAATTTATTCTATTTAAAATATTTTGATTAACATATACTCACTTCATATTTTTATAGGATGCAGTACATTTTAATATATGCACACAGTAAGAAATGATCAAAGCAGGCAACAAGCATCTCTCCCTCTTCACCCTTCCTCCATGTTTGGAGCTTACAAGTTCCTCTCTTCCTGTTTTTTACACAGCATGTAATAAATAATTGTCCACCATAATTGTCCTATTTTGCAAAGGAACTCTAGAACTCATTTCTTCTTTGTGTGTTTGGGTACAGGTCTCCAGCTCCCTTTCTTTTATATGCCAGAGAGGAAAAGAACAGAAAAGCACACCAAGAACAGCTTGCTGGTGAGTCCCTCGGATTTTCCTCCTAGTAAAGGGATTCACCCTTGTGAAAAACAGTGGGGAAATCTGAACACTCATTAATGGAAGAAAGAGAATTGGACTATTTATCCAATGGAATAAGATCAAACATAAAAGTAAGTGAAGTCCTGATAAGTGCTATAATATGGATACATCTTGGAAACACTCTACCTGAAAGAAATTAAGCATTCACAAAGATATGATTCCACTTATATTAAAAGAAAAAAAAAAGGTAAGAGTTCCCCAAAGAGCTTTGGGGAGGAAAGTATTTGAGATTTATCCTGGAATTACACAGCCATGGGGGCATCACAACCCTGTGAAGCTACTAAATGATACTGATGGTACTCTAAAACAGCTGGTAGGCTTTTTGTTGTCTCTCTTTGTTATAATAAAACAAAAATCAAGTAACAAACTTAGGACCAAATGCACAAATATTAACAAATTTGAATGACCGAAATATATCACTTAACAGAGTAGAAACGTGGGCCATAAAATGCAACACAACCACTTGCTATCAAAAAAAAAAAAAAACACTTAAAACAATTTTTCCAAAATTACAAAAAAGAATAGATTACAAATTTTAACTACAAAAAACCTTATGAATGTGAGGTAATGGTTGATTAGTTAACAATTTTCATAATGTAAATATAGCAACTCGTCTCATTGTAACCACAAAAATAGGCAATTGGTATTTGGTAATTAAAAATAAATTAAAATGTAGTGAGATACACAATGTACCAATAACTGGATAAAAAATATAATTTATAAAGTAAAACAATTAAAAGGAATCAGAGTTGGTTATACTAATTTCACATAGTATCTCCCAAAGGACAAATGAAACCACATAGCTAGAAAGGGACATATATGCAGAAATTACTGAAAATATTCTTTCCCCATGAAAGTGCCTTGGTATCTTTGCAGTATCAATTATAAATATTTGGTTATACTTTTAGACTCATATTTCCATTTCATACTTGTGTATATATATTCATTGTCAAAGTAAACCATGAAATTGTATAGGTATACAATATGATGTTTTTCTATGCATGGATTGCTTGATATTTAAATTGTTTGCATTTTTTGGCTGTGATAAATAATGCCACCATGAATATTCAAAATTCAGTTTTACTGTGGATGTGTGTTCCTTTTTGTATTATGTACAAATAAACCTGAGAGGGATTTCTGGATCTTACACTAATTATATTTTAATTTTTGAAGTACTGATAGGATTTTTCAAGATATCGTGAAATTGAATATCCCCATTTGCAATAAACGATGGTTTTAATTTCTTCAAAAAAAAAAAAAAGAGAAAAGCATTATTAAGGGAAAAACTCAACAGGAAGATGTGACTTTGCTACATGTATATGCACCCAATGCCAAGGTGCCTGGATGGTAAAACAAATGTTGGTGTATGTAAAGGGCAATATAGGGTATAGTAAAATAATAACGCAGAATTTCTACATACTTCTTTCATCAATGGACAGACCAACTATATAAGAAATTAACAGTAAAACAACAGAGCTAACATAAACCATGGTCTTAATAAACCCAATTGATATCTATAAACCATTTTTCATCTCATGGCTGACAAACACATATTCTATTTATCAGTGTATAGAACTTTCTCTAGGGTAGATAATATGATAAACCATAAGGCAAGTCTCAAAAAAATAAAAAAAAAAAATGAAATCATACCAAGTATTAATTCTGATCCCAATAGAATAAAGCTGGGATTTAACAACTTAAGAAACTCTAGAAAATATGCCGATACATACAGGCTGAATAATGTGCACACACATGCAGACTGAATAATGTACTCCTGAATGGAAGTACATTTTTAGAACAAATCAGAAGGGAAATTAAAGCAAAAATAAAAACTTCATAAACTCTTAAAAATGACAGTACAACTTATGGAAATGTATAGGCTACAGCAATAACAGTGTTAAGAAATTTTATACTAATTATTGTTTATATCAAGAAATTAGAGGGGGTTATATGGTGGCATATCAGGCAAATGTTCTGTCAATTTTCTGACATCCATATAGGCACTGGTTTCCAGCCCAGAATGCTTCATTTCTAATCCATCTCTGTGATAATGTCCTTGGATAGCAATGGAGCATGGCACAAGTCTATAGGACCCTGCACTCACATAGTCAAACCAAAGAAGATCCTGTCTCCCAGGTTTTGACAGATTCAGCTCTGGCCATAGTGGCCATTTGGGGAAGAAACAGGCAGATGGAAGATTTGTGTCTCTCTTTGCAATTCTTGAAGTACAAATAAATAAATCTTGAAAAAGAAAATACATTGGATGACCTGGCTCAATGTCTCAATGACTAAATTCTTACCTTGCAGGCAACAGTGTTCCATATGGGTGCTGGTTCATGTCCTGGCGGTTCCATTTCCCATTCAAATCCCTTGTTGTGGTTTGGGAAAGAAGTAGAGGATGACCCATAGTCTTGAGAACCTGAACACACATAGGAGACCAAGAAGAAGCTCCTGGCTCCTGGCTTTAGATTGCCTCGGTTCTTACTGTTGCACCTGTTTGGGTAGTGAACCAGCAGATAGAAGATTTATCTCTCTGTCACCCCTTTTCAATGAATCTGATCTGCCTTTCCAATAACAACAAATAAATATTTGATAAATATATAAATTAATAAATAGGAAAACATTAAATAAATTGTGTACTAATGCAGCTGAAGACCTAGACAAATAAGATCCAACCCAACCCAAAATTAATAGAGAAATAAATAACAAAAACCAGAATAAGCAAAATTGATATACCAGTCATTCATATAAAAATGGGAGTATCGGGGCCCAGCGGCGTGGCCCAGTGGCTAAAGTCCTCGCCTAGAACACCCCGGGATCCCATATGGGCGCCGGTTCTAATCCCGGCAGCTCCACTTCCCATCCAGCTCCCTGCTTGTGGCCTGGGAAAGCAGTCGAGGATGGCCCAAAGCTTTGGGACCCTGCGCCGGAAGAGGTTCCTGGTTCCTGGCATCAGATCGGTGCACACCGGCCCGTTGCGGCTCACTTGGTGAGTGAATCATCGGATGGAAGATCTTCCTCTCTGTCTCTCCTCCTCTCTGTATATCCGGCTTTCCAATAATAACAAATCTTAAAAAAAAATGGGAGTATCTACATTAATTAATACATTAATAAATTAAAATATTACAATAGATGATAAAGAAATTAAAAGATCCATCAACCAAGAATTATTGCAAGCAGATATGTGCCAAAACCTGAAAAATATAGAGAAAAGGATAGAGTTTTGAACAAAATACTTTCTACCAAAATTGAATCAAGAAGCCATAACTAAAAGCTAAATAGACCAATAACAAAGGCAGAGATTTAATCAGTAATAAACTTTCCCAAGGAAGAAAATTCCTGGTCCTGACAGTCTTGATGCTGTACTGTAAAAAACATTTAAATAATAACGAAGTTCAGTTCTAAAACTATCCAAAACATTTGAAAGGGATGAAATTCTCTAATATTCCCTCTAAAGACAAGTATCACCTAAATTCCAAATTCAGAAAAAGATGAAATAAAATGATCAATATTCCTGATGAGCAAAGATACACAAATTCTTGAAAAAATTATTCCAGCTAATTAAATTCAGAAATACATACATAGAATATAATCTTATTCTGTAATTCATTGAGTTGCTTATAGATGGGTCTCCTTAGATGAAACAGTATTCTGTTTGACCCACAAGTTAATATATCTTTATTGCTTCCTACACTACCTTCCTAGGCATCATTTTATGTCTGACACTAGGATTTCAATTTTATGTTTTAAACGTTTATTTATTTTTATTGGAAAGATAGATGTACAGAGAGGAGGGACACAGAGAAAGATCTTCTGTCTGACGGCTCATCACCTAACTGGTCAGTATGGCCAGAGCTGAGCCAATCCAAACCCAGGAGCCAGGAGCTTACTACAGGTCTCATCTGTGGGTACAAGGTCCTAAAGCTTTGGGCCATCCTCTATTGCTTTCCCATGGCACAAGCAGCAAGCAGGATGGGAAGTGCATGGATTGGGACACAAACAGGTGCCCAAATGGATTCCTGGCATTTTTGAGGTAAGGATTTAGCCACTGAGACATCACTCTGGAACCTCAGTTTTTGTTTTTCCATTAATCTGGGTTTTATGTCACAAAATCTCTATTCTAACAACAAAATTTAAACCTTTGTCTCCTTTTTTTCTCAAGTACAGTTTTATTCATTTTGATAATGCCTTAGTATGTGTGTCTTCTCTGAGGAAATATCAGCAAATATTTATTGAGAAAGCTGTTAAGTATATAATGTTTTGAACTTGGAAATCACTAGGATAAAATCTTATTCTGTGACTACAGAGCAAGTACTTAGGAATAGTGTTTTTTTTTTCTTGATTGCTAAATAAAAAGGGTTACACTTTCCAGCATGTTTTTTAATTATTGAAAATATTCTGGAACACAAGTTCTCAATAGTTTTTAACTACTTTCTAATCATGATAGTGATGGGATAGTGTTACTAAGATAACCAGAACATGTGTGAAATACTATGCTGGATACAGGAAATAGAGTGGAAAGTAAAGAGAGATGTTTCCAACCTTTCAAGGAGTCTACAATGTATAGAAGAAAAATGAAAATCGATCCAACATCTAAAGTTTTTAATTTTTAACTAGTTTAAGCATCTGGAGAGATGGTGATGGTGATAAGAGAATAAAAAAAAAGTTAAGACTTGTTAATGAAGGAGAGGAAAAATGGGAACCTCCTGCCACAGGGGAAGCCTCTGAGAGGCCCTGGATTCAAACGGGCAAAAGAAATTGTGTAATTCCTGCAATGTGTGTAAAAGTGGGTCAGGTAATTTGCCAAGTGGCTCATCCGTTGTTGGATAAGATGCACACCAGGTGCTGGCAGAACTTGTGCTTTATCCAGAGAAAACTAATAAAGAGGGATGTTGAGCAACTAAGGGTTTTAAATTTTTTGTTTTCACGTATTTTATTGATTTTTTTTTTTTTTGCATCTGTTCTAATAGATACTTACAAACTGGGAGCTTAAGATCTCAGAATTATGCTTTTTTTTTTTTTATCCTGTTTTAAATTTAGGCCTTTTATTTTTAATTTTCTTTAAAAAAATTTTTTTTTTTAATTATTTATTATTTAACTTCAGTAATTACATTGTATTATGTGACACAGTTACATAGATACTTGGGTTCTCCCCACCCCTCCCCAAACCCTCCCACCATGGTGGATTCCTCCACCTTATTGCATAACCACAGCTCAAGTTCAGTTGAGATTTCCCCATTGCAAGCGTATACCAAACATAGAGTCCAGCATCTTATTGTCCCGTCAAGTTCAACGGTTTCTTAGGTATACCCTCTCTGGTCTGATGACAGAGCCAGCAGAGTATCATCCCAGTCAATTGAAAGCTCCAACATACCATCAGCAAAAATTTACATCATTATGGAATTAATTGACATAGTAATGAGTAACCAATATGTTAAAAGTAAATGCGGGTTCCCAGCCACCTTCTGTGACCACCTCACCTATACTTCAATTTTAGTTTATACACAAAACCACGGATAGCTAGAACTATCCTGAAGAACAGGAAGTTAGCAGGGGGAATCACAGTTCCGGACCTCTGGACATACTATAGAATTATGCTTTTATAGTGTTATATGCTAAAAGTCTGAAATCAAGGTGCTGTTCGGGCCATATTCTTTCTGAAGACTCTGGTTGAGGATTCTCAATTGCCTTTCCCTAGCTTCCGAGTGTAAATAGTGGTGGTTTCTCTTAGCTTTAGGCTGACTCCAATCTCTGCCTCATTTAACCCACATTCTTTTCACTGTTTATATTTAAAATCCCCCTTTTCTTATAAGGACCTGTCAATTGAGTTAAGCCCCACTTTAATCCAATTTTACTGTTAGTCATTTGATTGTTAATCCAATTTTACTATTAGTTATTTCATTGTTTACAAGTAATGTCATTGTTAAATACATTGGGAGCCTGAACTTAAATTTCTTAACTCACATCAGTCATGACAGTTCTTATTTGGAGAGATAATTTTAGAATAGTTAGAAACAGAAGGACTATCTAGAATGATTTGGCAGGACTGAGAAGGATCAGGAAGAGTAACTGAACAGATATTGTTACTAAAGAAAATAATGCATGAAAAACAAAAGTGGAATTCTGGAGGTATAATCAATGAGATGTTTATTGCTGAATACATTGGGTGAGAGGGTGAGGGAGCAGAAAGCAATTATGTTTCAAGTTTCTTTCCCAGACAAGTGAACAAAAGATGCACTGGCAAAGGCAATAGTGGAGAGAAGCTGGTATGAGCTAACAGGGATAAATCCACGACTCTATTAATGAAGTTCATTTTCTCTATAAGGTGCTGGACTGATGATACAGCAGTGGATCAGACAGGGTAAGAGCTTTTCTCATGTAATTTATGCCATGATTAATTACACAGGAATTGATTCGCACTTTAATAAACCTATAAAATTTTACATGGATTCAAAATGCATATGGGAACTTTGAAAAACGATGTAAACTTCCAAATAATTCATAATATGATCCTCTTTACTATTAGAAATACATTTGTATTTAATATTACACGCTAGGGAGGAAATATAGGTCATCTATTCATTACATTTCCACACAGACACACAAATAATGCAGTGGTACTTGAGCAATACTACCAACAGTTTTGCAATAAAAATACATTAATGAAAACTGGAGGAGGAAATCAGGAACCAGAATTTGGAAAAATTAATTACACATACATCATATGTACCTAGCATTTGCTGGAAAAAAAAATCTCATTTTTAGAATATAAAGGTTTTCAGAACAAGCAAGAGATAATTGTGTTTTAGATCTTGAGACATAAAAATTATGAAAACAGAATAATTGAAAAAATATATACAGAACTATGAGAAGCAAAAGCTAAGAGATTATAAAACCTAAACTAACAGGTTTTTTATTCTTATTGTTCTATACTATATTCATGTCATGTTCAATACTCTTTACACATGGGAAAAGGGTAGAGATGTTGAACAATAAATATTAATGACAGTTTTATGATGAAAGAATCCAGAGTTAATTCATGAAAAGTATGTGCACTGCTCCAAAAAAAAAATCAGTAAATAATTAACAGTACAAGTGTTTTTGACAAACAAAACTTAATTTGAGGATTAGTTTAAGAACCATATTGATAAAAAAGAAATATTTCATGAAAATGGTTAGACATACACCAGATAATCACCTTCTGCTGTTTTTCCTTCAAATAAACAAGTAAAATTTGAATTCTCAGAATGTGGCCTTTATAGCAACCTTTCATGAAGGAACTAAAAAGTATTTGCTAAACAATTTATTTGATACTACTAGAAAATAATGTTACATTTGGATAAATAAAAAGCCAAAGAAAAAGGTAATGAAAATTTAATGGATATATACCTTTAGATATGTGAGACATTTATAACGTTTAATCTTGCTTTTTTATTTAAAAGATTTATTTATTTATTCAAAAGTCAGAGTTACAAAGAGAGATATCCCCCATCCACTGGCTCACTCCTCAAATCTCCTTACTCACCTAGGTGGGGCCAGACCAAAGCCAGGAACTCGAAACTCCCTCTAGGTCAGACATGTGGGTTATGGCTGCCAATGGGCATGATTATAAAAGTTGGGAATGGGAGACAAGGTTCAAATACTAACTCAAAATCTATCCTTTTACACCTAGCATAAAGAGCTCCCAATGGAGTTAGAAGGCTATAAAGCAGATGACAAGTTTATCTGTTTTCCACCTATTGCATTTCTAAAGATCTATTGCTTTTTGATAACAGCCCTCCACCCTAGCAGTTACTTGTTTAGAAAGTGCCTGCCCCTGCCTCTGGAATAAAGTAAATAATTCTAGCTAATGACATTTGAAAACCTAACTCTTGTGATGGCCTTATTGAGAAAGAATCACTTGCTAATATTAGTGTCATCATCACAAATTAGTGTTTAAATGGCGAGTCCACAAACATGATTATTTTTCTCAGAGACCAGGTTGCATTTGTGCCTGTTGAGGTGAGCAGAGGGTGAGTCTGAAAGCTTTCAGAAAAGTCCCAAATCTTAAGAGCTAAAGCGACCTGAGTTTCTCCTAGTCTCTCTGTTATAGTATTTCACTCCAGTAATCCATAATTTATGCTTTTCACTTGAGTCTAATTTGTGCATTCCTTATCTCTTTTGTTGAATTTTTCTTTTCTACCTAGGGAGGCACTCCAGTTTAGGTTATTCCTGCTCCATTCAAAAGGTTAAGTGGACACAATTTAGGCAAAACATTTGAAAGGGAAATGACCTTATTTATACTCAAATGGATTCAATAAAAATATCGTGGATTTATTTTGTATATGTCAAATGTAAATTTATTAGAATCAATTCAAAGAGAGAAGAAACAAAGAGAACCGCAAGTAGCATCTTCAGTATGGTTACATTATTATTGCAACAGTTTTTTAACATTCATAGAAACACTTTAAGACTATTTAACTTGAAGCCCAAGTGTCAAGATGTAGGAATGTAAGAGAAAGAGCTTTCATTAGAATTAATGAAGCAATTTAAAATCAAATATTGATTTTTATCTTGTATTTTACATATAAAATTGGTATGTGGCAAATCTCTGAGATGTACCCCAATCTTTTGATACTCTTCTGAATCAAGTTGACTTAAATAAGCAATAGAAAATTGCAGAATCTTTATATATATATATATACATAATTACTACCTACATGTTTGAAAAAAATATAATTTCCAAATACCGTGAAAACAAATAAAAGGGGTTTGTGAAGAAAAGGTAGCCACAAAGAGGAAGGCTGCATGATGAAATGTGAACTTAGACTATCTGCACGTTGGCAAACAAAATATTCTGTACAAACCATTTTATGGGTACAAATTTAACATTAAATGCCATTTTGTATGTAGTATCAATGATCATCTGAAGTTTATTTTACACCACAATTATTTTTTCTCCATTGTAAGGTTTTTCTGAACTTCATTTCCATCTTTCAGAGGTAGAGAAACCAAGAAGTTAACGAAAATAGAGAAAGAAACAGGGACATGACATCGCCATTCACTATTTAATTTCTCCACTGTCGATTGGGCTGAGGTTAAAACCTTTGGCCATCATCTTAACCCAGCTATTGCATGTGGGTTGTCAGCACCAAGTTAGATGGGCCATTTCTGTGTTCTTTCCTAGTCCACACGCGTCAGAAATAGGGATCCGGAGCTGAAGCAAGGAACTGATTCTAAGGACTTTCATGGAGGACATGATCATGCTCAATGCTAGGATAATTATCCTACCCATAAAAACTTTGTAAGCGAAGGTATCAGTTTTAGTTACTTAATATTTCTGGCATGCTACTTTATGATGATTATTTTTGGTTTCATACTCTGAAAATGTGAGAACTAAAATATTTGAAAATCCCCTGGAACCTTTTTTTTTAAACTTGCCTTGATTTTTTCCTTTGACTTCTGAAGAACTCTTCTTTAAATCTTTCAAACAATTAGTTTTTAGATTTTGTAAAAATAATGTATCACTCAGGAACAAAGATGAATCCCAGAAGCTCTGCACTGAAGGACAAGATGGAGGTCTCCACAGCATCTTGACCTTCCTGCCCATGTTTGGTAGGAAGGGAACAAGGTGACCCAGACACAGAACAGCATGTTGAATGTCAGGGACTTGGCTTCATGGATTGTGTTCTGGGTATTAAAAGAGTGGATACTCTTTCAATAATATTTTAAAAATATAAAATCTTTAATACTTACACAAATATTTATATAAGATATGTAGTTATATAAACTATAACTTTTCCAGTATTTATAAATGCTCTATGGGAAGTAATTAGATTCATTCAATAGAATGAATCCTTGATGCTTTATAAGGAAAACTAAACCTCTTCTGTTTATATGTAGTTAGACTGTCTCAGGTGTTTCATTGCGGTAATGAAAAAAAAAAACTAGCTTTTTTTATCTTACATTGTTTACTCTGGGATGAGTGAGTGGCTATAACATAAAGATATCATTGTAGTTCAGATGGAGAGGATTGGCTTGGCATTACTGCGCTTAAAATAAAAACATTCTTGAAGTGGATTTTACATCCTCAAAAATGCCTTCAGATGACCATACTCCACCTAACATTAAATTACAATCTGTGAAAACTTAACATATTTCTGAATTCCTGACATGTAGAATATATTAGCCAACACATGATTATTATAATTTTAAACCATCAAGTTTGGCGTGATTTGCCTTGTAACAATAGCAAAATAAAGTGCTGTATTAACTAGGAAAAAAAGGGGAAAATGGTTCAAAATAATGCTGTCTCCAAAGGCAATGTTATAAAGAGTTTATAATAATAACTCTTAAGAAGAGAGTTTGGCAGTGCATTCTTAATACAGTATTGACAGTTATCAGCTACAGAGTAGGAATGGAAGATTTCTTAAAAGTTCTTCACAGACATTGATAGATATGATAGAATTTTGCATTTTAAAAATATTAAAAGAATAAAATAAAGCTCATTCATTCATGTATCTGATTAGTAAGTATTAGCTGAGCACAGCGACTGTGTTAGCAAATGATACAACTTCTGCCAAAAAGTTCACAATCTATCCATAAACCAGCAATTTTTAAAAAGCTTAATTAAAATCAAATAGTCACTTATTGAAATTTTATCCTTTTATGTACCACAAGAAATTATACCTTTTTCAGTTTCTATTTTTTTTTCAATGAAAAGTATTCTCTCAATTCTTTGGTTATAAACACAGACAAAAATAATTTCTCTGTAGTGATGTTAGGGGAAGGAAATGTAACAAAATGTAACAAATGTGCCCCAATCCATTTGTTTTTATGTATACTGTTTGCGTATATATATCAGTTTATACTGTTTTAGAGTTACAATCAGTATATATATGTGTAAATATATAATGTAGACACACACATATATACATAGAGTTACGAATCTACACACAGCATACATATTATTACTCAAATGTTCTTATGAAATAGCTTAACATGTTTATTATAATCTAAGGACAATAAATAATTTTATTGGAACTATAAATTAATTTTAGATGTCTTAGCCTCCAGTGAGATCACAGAGGATAAGACTTTATGTTTATTTAAGGGGAACACTGATGTATTACAAGTATTTTTTAGGGTAAATACCATATTTTCTCTAAAAGGATGACAGAATAAAGAACATTATGAGCCTATAATATAATGGTCAGACAATGATTTTATCATAGCTTCTGACTCTGTAATTAGATAGCCAATATTTGTCCTGGATTCAAAATACATTAAGAATGATAATAGATTATTAATTGCTATCATTAGTAATATTTATAATAATTACAAATTATTATAGGTTACGAGAGATTATTACTGCTATAGATTATAAAACTGCTTACCCATCCATGCAAATTTGCTTTGTAGATTGCTTTGTGCATCTGAATATAGATGTATTTCAAGCATGAATCATATCATCTGGAAAGAATTTTGCTTAAAGTGAAATCATTTCCTAATTATTTCCCTTAAAATTCATCCAACCTAATGGAACAGAATTAAATCCCAAACAAGAAAATTCGTATTTTCACTTTAGGATTATCAGCTAATAAACAATGTTTTTTTTTTAAGGATTTATTTATTTTATTACACAGTCAGATATACAGAGAGCAGGAGAGACAGAGAGGAAGATCTTCCATCCGATGATTCACTCCCCAAGTGAGCCGCAACGGCCAGCGCTGCGCCGATCCGGAGCAGGGAACCTGGAACCTCTTCCAGGTCTCCCACATGGGTGCAGGGTCCCAAAGCCTTGGGCCATTCTCAACTGCTTTCCCAGGCCACAGGCAGGGAGCTGGATGGGAAGTGGAGCTGCTGGGATTAGAACCGTTACCCATTTGGGATCCCGGGGCATTCAGGCGAGGACTTTAGCTGCTAGGCCATGTCGCCGGGCCCAATAAACAATGTTTTAAAGCGTGGTTTATTAGGTGTCCCACCCATATTCTTTATGAGAAAAAGAAAAGTTAAATTATAGTCAAAGTGGGGTATAATTTTCAGAAAACTTGATTAAGGCATCTCTTTGGTTTCCAAGGATCCCTGAAATTGTTACTTTTCAGCAAAGTGAACCTAATGGCATGCTTTTTCTTTCCCTGGTGAATTCCTATTGCTTAATTAGCTTATTGAGGTCAACTACCTGGTTCATTGGTTTTTGAACATCTGAGACTTGGCTTGAAATTCCCTTTTGAGAAATGAATTCCCATCACAAGCGCCTCGTGGGTGTGTATGTTGGGAAAATAATTTTGAGCAATTAGAAATTAATGATGACCTTGCAGGGAATAGAAGAAGACATAATCATAAAACTTGAGCATGCATCACTGGAAATGAGTAATGTACCACTGTTAGCATAATTGAGTAGTATTAAACTGGAGATTGCGATAATTGCCAAGGTTTAGAAGCTTTCTGAGGAAATGAGGAAGTCATGCAAGGTGCAGCCGAGACATTACTCTTGAAATTTCAAGTCATAATTATAAAAGCATATATAATGGAATCTTGAGATTTAAAACTTGGGAAAAGATTGAACGGAGTAGAATAGGAAAAAAAATCACTCCACTAAAGTGAAAAATGAGACAGGTGTGCATATGAGGTATTTAAGGGCTAATGGTTAATTAGATCAATCGAAGATTGTAATCCTTTCCTTCTGATTCGCTGCTATTCCGACCTTCTACTGACTGGATAAACTTAGAAGCAGTTTTACAAAGAGGCTCATCAGAGAGGGTCATTTTGCACATATAAGGACCAGCACTAGCAAGCTGCCTTGGCGATTCCTCCCTTGGAATTCCCTTTCTGATTGCTGCAGCAGGAGGTTTCTGGCTCTCAATAAATCTCACTTTGCTCACTGTTCATGTGGAAATTCTTCCTTAATGTGAAACCAGAACTGAGATTGCCCTCTTCCTCGTTTCTTCCACAATAGCACGGTGCTGTGATTTGTGTTCAACTTAAATCTGTCTCAATCAGCATCAGATGGTCTTACCTGATGAGGGTGCAAAAAGACTGCTTTGGTTTCTGGAGAGCCTCACTCTTCCCACAGCAACATTCTCAAGAATACCAGGTCCCTTTAACCAGTTCAAAGGGATTACTGGTGCTTTCATTCTTAAGACTCAGGGGTCATGCTTACTGAATCAATTCCACGGAGTGAAACACTGTGTTAATCCCCCTCTGTTGGGTGCATTGCACCTCTGTGAGCCGCTTGGAGAAAGTCTTCAGAGGACTGATGAGTTCTGGCCAGGGATCCACCTAGTGCCAAATACTCTGGACTGTACTCTGGGCCTCTACAGCTCATAAGCTTTGGGCTGGGTTATATACTTCCTTCATGGAAAAGCACTGTTGGGACTGAGAATGGCCTGCAGCAAGGCCTTGGGCTTCATGCCCAAATGCCACAGTTACCACTTAATGTTCCTCAGATCCTAGTGCTGGTGGTGTACTCTTTTGAAGTCCTCTAGAGCTGTAATCATGGACATTTCACTAGTTCGAATTCTCACCCGTGGTCGGAGAATGTTGGCCCTGTCATTTTTCAGAGGTTCCTTGGGTGAATACTAGACTTGACAGCCTGCTTGATGACTATTCCTTCCAGATGGACCCCTCTTCTGAGGCACCAGCCCTGTGCCTGGATGCATCAATAGTTCCTTGCTTTACCCCAAACTCAAACAAAATCTGTTTTGCTTTTTTGCTTGCTCACTACTACAAAGTGGATTCTGGACAAAATGAACCTTCCTCTGTTTTTACAAGCCAAAATGACTGATCCTACTAGTCTGTATTCCCCTCAACAGCTGCTTGGCTTTGGCTTAGAATGTGGTTACCCTTCTGCTGTCACAGGCAATCTCTTCAGCTACTCCCTCTTTAAGCAGATCTTCTCCTGACCTGGACTTGTGGAGGCAAGCCCTCTGGTGTGTTTTCTCATGTCTTCCTCTGTTTTCAGGTGTCTCCGCTTTGAGTCTACTATCGTAAGATCCTTTATATATAGTCTATACCTTGAAGTTGCTCACTGTGGAGGATTTTTATTCTCCTCTGTGCTCCTTCATTCCTTGCCTGCTTAGTCACCAGTCCTAGCGGTGGCCAAGACAGGCCCTGTGCTTCCAAACTTCAGCTTGAAATATCATTTTGAAGGTTTTTGTCTTGATGGCACATTTTCCAATTCAGGCTTGTGAGATATGGCTCAAGGCTAAGAGGTGTAGAAAACGGTTTATCTTCATAAATGGGGGCTAATCAGTGATGAGCCATATTTACACAAGACAGCAATTCCTTTTCTAACATGTTCCCAATGTATACTGCTTTGGAAAATATGTTACAGGGTTATAAATGAGAAAGACTGAGAGAACATTTATAACATACTCTAGTCCAATCTGTTTCTTCCGTTCCTTCCCAGTGAACTTCAGTGCGTATCTAGGAACCCTAGGTAACAAGAAAATTTGAGAGACACCTCAAATTCAGGACAGGTAAAATCCGAGGGACACTTCTGTTGCATCCTCTCATTCTAGATTGGAAACATCTACAGCAAGAATTCCCGGGGACTCGTTCTCAGACATAGGGGTTATTTTAGCACCCAGAGATTAAGGAAAAAATTCCTTGTCTTTGTTTTTGCACCACTGCCTTGATGAACTACAGACTAGATGATGGAGAAAATAAGCCTCTAGAAAGAAATATTAACCACAATCACTTGCTTCCATTTGATATGTTCTATCATAAAGCAGAGTAGTGAGTTAAGGCTGATTTATGTCCAGATTGTTTTTTGTGCTGTGAGACAATACAGAACTCCATATAACTTGTCAGACTGACTCAGCTACTGTGGCATCTTATATCCTGCAGGACCATAGCAAACTCAATATAATCTCACCACTCTCACTATTTATCCTACACACCAGCAATCTTCAGTTTTCCCAGTATCTTGTCAAATTTCTGCCTCTTCAGCAAATGGTTGAAGAATAGGAATCTCTTTGGTTCCAAGTGATCCAGGGGGACTGGATAACTTCACAGATTATCATTAGAGGCATTCTTAATTTGAAACAATATAATACTAATCCATGACCAACGCTGACATGTTTGCAAGCGTTTATACTTATATAGACAGCATCAGAATTTGGGAATGCATTGTAGGTGTCCTATGGACATGACTTGAAAATTACAGTAGATGAACAAGAGTTGCCATTCTGTATTAGTCAACAGGCCAGTCATCAGAACAATCCACTTAGGACCCTAACAATACTGTAGATGAGTGAAGAAAAAGGCATTTTATTCTCTTTGTTACAGATGGCCTAAAGAGAATTGGGGACAAACCTGTTAATTAATTTAAATTATCTAGGGTCACAGGAAAACCACTCTGCCTTCATGAAGTATTTGAGAAAAATTTTAAAGAAGTATACCCCCATTACATACTGGTTCTCTAGAAGCACAGAAAATTTAAAAAGAATAATTCCTAACCCAGTCTGCGTGGTCATGAGAAAAATACTACAAATATCTTTAATGGGAATGGAAAGAACCCTAGACATTCTCTTAAAGTTGTCCACTACAGTCCTTTATAACAGGATTATACAACTGTGCAAAGAAGGGGGGTGTTCTTGCTCATGTCACTTACTGAAAATTATATCTGTAACTCTCCTCACCAAAGAAAACCCTGGTTACAACTACCGGAAATTTGTGGATTAATCAATAATAAATTGGTCAAATCAAATATCCTTTTGTGTGCCTAAGGAAACCTCAAGTAACATGCATAATACTCTCTTGTTGGGTTTGAATGCTCTTAAGATTAAGCAACTAAAAGCAGTAAAGTCTCAGATGGTAATTTCAGATGAAGCTCACAAGGAAATTTGCATTCTACCATAGATTGTTGCTATCTGTCAATGATGTTTCCTGCCTTTATTATGAAGCAATTAGAGCAGGCCTCACCACATACTGCTTGTGGCAGTTAGAGTTCATTCTTCTAAGGGGATACTGCTTGCAGGTGGAGGAACTCTGAGTGTTGGGTGAGCAAATGGATTATTAGGTTAGTTGGAAGAAAGTTAAGTCATTTTGCCACAATTATTTATACAAAAATGACTTAGAATTGTAATCATTGCCTTAGGAGAACTGTTATTTTGCTACTTTTCTGATTGATAAAATCATGGTATAGTTTTAGAAAGGGAACCAATCAGAAAGAGTCACTTTGTCTATAAAAGAGTCAGCACTAACAAGCTTCTTGGGCAACTCCTCTGCTGGAATCCCTCTTCTGGCAGCTATGGTGAGAGATCACTTTATTGCAATAACTGTTACTTTGTTCACGCTCCCTGTTCATGTGGAAATTCTTTGTTGTGAGACAAGAACCAAAATCTCCTTCATCCTTACTCCTGCCATCACAAAAAGCAGGTAATATTGCTATCTGTTAGACACTTAGAATTAGGTGGGTGGGCCTGTAATCTTTTGGTTAATTCATTGGTACGAACGAGTACTTCTGATAATAGAGTTCTTGGATTTCAGGCAAAACTTTGGTTTCTGTTCCAGTTACCTGCCATTACAGACTCAGTGAAGCAGAAAATGTGGCTCAGGTGGCTGCCTGCCTGTCACTGATGTGGAAGATCTGAACTGATTTCCTGGCTCCTGGCTTCAGCTTGCCCTAACCCTGCTTATTACTGGACATTGTGGGCATTTGGATCTACCTGTCTCTCTTCCTGGCTGTCTTACTGCAGCCCAAATAAATTAAAAACAAAAGAAGAGCAATATGAATTGAAATTATATGCCCATATAACAACCAAATTGACTCATTGTTTTTCCACTTGGTGTTTTTGTTTATTTGTTTGTTTTAGATTTTTATTTAAAAGGCAGAGTATACTGAGAGAAGGAGATAAACACAGACACACACACACAGTTAATTTCAATCTACTATTTCATTGCACACTATCAACTCTGCTCTCAGAGAAATTAATTTTCTAAAATTGAGACTACAATTTAAAATGTACATAATACTTCATAGGCTTATTAGAAGGAATTAAGGAGCTGATTATATTATCTATTTATTTGTGGTTGAGTAGCAACTTAATCCAAACTTCATATCTTAAATCAAGGTTTTATTTCTTCTCATGCTTATAGGCACTGACTTGGCCTACCTAGACAGATCTCACTTGAGATCTCTCAAGAACTTGTAGTTTGTTGTTGACTGCAATTGCTACCACTTAAATGCTCAACTGGATGAATATCCAAGGTAGCTCACTGACATAACTGTTAGGTAATGATGGTTGTTGTCCACTGTTCAACATATCTATGTAGATAAAATGAGTAGCTATCTCATTTTCAGTACTCACTCAGTACAAAACCAAATACATTTTAGTAATGATAAAGAGGAACTAGGTGGGGGGAGGGAATTGGGGAGGGGATAAGGGAAATGCCAGGAGCCTATGGAATTGTATCATAAGATAATAATAATAATAAAATATAAAAAAGAATAACTTACAAAGTATGGTATTGTAGAGATGGCATTAGTAAGTTTAACATGTGCTGTGACAGTTCTGAAAATTAAAATACTCCCTGCAATGGGTCTCAAAATTATATGTTTGTGAGAAAATGTTGTGCTGTATTAATTGAAGCTCTAGTTAACATATAGAGAGCAGGGCATGGTAAAAAAAAAATACATTGTTTCTTTAAAATTATTAGTAAATTTAGCAGAATGAGAGAATGCTCCTGAATCTATCTCTGGGTTTGGACTCTTCTTATAAGAATAGCTTCATTTCAAGAAGAAGCAATACACAATAAAAAATTCTGTAAGACCTAGCTGGAAGTTCCAACACTTCTTTTAACTTAGTGGGTCACAATGTGCTAAGTTGAAGGGCATCATAAAGTCAACTCTGGTTAAAGGAGAGGGGATTTCATCTTATCTCTTACTGTGGAGTGCAGCATGTGTGTGGAGGTAGAGTTAATGCCAGTCATACGTGCAGAATATCTGCCCCATGGCCACAAGGTTTCATTTACTTATTAACTGGATAATCTACATTAGTTACTTTACAGAGTACCTGTCCTGAAAATATTCTTAAAAGATAACTTTTATTTTTAACCCAAATAATAAACTTGGAAAAGAGTCCAAAGTACTCTTTCTATATTTCTTGACTTAAAGACATGTGTTATCATATTTCATATTCACTCTATTATTAAATTGTTCTTTCAAAAGATCAGAATAGTGGGCTTGGCTAAATCCTCACCTTGCCAGTCGTGTTCCAACTGCTCCACTTCCATATCAGCTCCCTGCTTGTGGCCTTTGAAAACAGTGGAGGATGATCCAAGGTTTTGATAACCTGCACCTGCATGGGGCACCCAGAGGAGACTCCTGGATCCTGGTGGTTGTGGCTGCTTGGCGAGTGAACCAGCCGATGGAGCATTTTCTCTTTTTATTTCTGCTTTTCCAATCAAAATAAATAAATACTTTCTAAAAAATCATAAAAGAAAAAAAGTCAGATAAGTTGTTATGTTGTTAGATTCTATAATGACTAAAGCATATTCTTCAGTCATTATTATGAGTTTAATGCTATTCTTCAAGATAAATATCTTTTTTCTTTACCTAAAGTATTTTTGCAAAAGTGGGTAGTTCAGTTGGACTTTTTTTGCCTATTAAATTCCATCTGTCTTTTGTAGTCTATTGTGTTGCTGCATTTATCACAGAAGAGTGCAGAACAAAAAAAATTGAAAAAAAATTGCTTTAATACAATACCTTTTCCTTGCTCTTTACCACAAAAAGCCAAAGTCTAAATGCATCTTAGCTAGTGTGTAACTTGGGATTCCAGGTTATAAAAGCTTTTTATAATCGTGAGTCATTTAATATTACCGACATATTATTGGTGACTTTTCTTTCCTGGGTGTGCCAAAAAAACAACGTAATTTTTCAATTGGGAAGCAAACATGCTTTTTAAAAATGAGGTGCTGCTTCTGACATTCAAATTTTATTCATAGGCATCAAAAGATTCTGGACAGCCTTGTGTATAGAGATAAGTGTAAGTAAGAAGAACCACCAAATGATTTTCCTGAACACCAAAAACAGCATAACCTGTTGTAATTTTTTTAAAAAGAAACATGGTCGGCTAGAAAGCTATGTTTATTCAATTGCGCATGACCCTTGCAATGCACTGAAATATCATTTCTTAAAAAAGTTATTTGGTACACATTTAACAACACTTTAATTTGAAAGAGATCATCTAACTGATTCTAAGTAAATCTGTAATTCAGTTTTGAATGCTTGTAGTTTTATGAGTTCTTAAGCATGAAGCATTCATATTCACTTTGCCAGAGTTTATTCTTTCTAAACTTTCACCTCTTCCTTATGAACACCTATTTCCATATATAATTTTTCTTCTAGTACTAAATACTCCATTTTTTCTGTAATTTAAAAGATTATATATAAAATGCATACATCTTTAAATGTACATGTTTGTAGATTCTTTAACACATCCTTGGACATGGCATGCCAGATGATATTCTTTAGTATATTTCTATAAAAAGCCCGGTCCCTCTTACCAATGGTGGCAACCATCTTGCCTTCCACCAGCATAGATTTTCTTATTTGTGTATTTCATATAAAAGGAAACGAGCATCATGGACTCCTTTGTGTATGGCATTTTTGTTCAAATTTAAATGTGGTTAAACATTTCTTTTTTATTGTTTGGCATTTGGTTACTCTGTTTCTGTGATGTAAATTCATTGTCCTATTTATTTGCCCATTAATTACAAGTCACATAGTATTTCAGCATGATTGCCCATAGATTACTTGTTTGTATTTGGTTTATACTTTTATGCTCTTAAATCATGCTTTACAGTGAATAGAATTTCTTCAACTTTGTTTGGCAACATTTATTTTTTAAATAATCATATTTTTGCCTATCTTACAGCATTTGGAAATGTTCCTTTCTGGCCTAAGTGTTTTAATTTAAATTATCTGGTATATATCTATAAACTCTTTGGACTAAATTTTTATACATGATGTGAAGGAAATCCAACCTATATTGAAACATTTATTGAGGAGAGAATCCTTTCTCCATTGTAATCTAAACATCTATTTCATCAGAAATCTGTTGACTTTTATCTAGCAGTCTATTTCTGGGCCCTTTATTCTAGCTACTCTTATATCAAATTCACTTTTCCTCAAATAATTAATACTTTTTTGTTATAATAGGGTGAATAATCTGTTCCATTCATAAGGAGCAAAGAGATCAATGGGGTTTTTTTTTTGTAAAAAAATAAGTTTTTCAATTTTTGCTGTAAATTCAAACTTAACACTTTATTTGAATAATTTCCCGCACTTTTCAGATTTATATGGATCACCTACTTTATTGTTCTTTGAATTTTTCTCAATAATGACAGTTTATTAAACAATAGGAATAGTGGATAGAAATCAAATAATAATAACATATGAGGAGATAATTGTTTCTGTAAATTAGCAGCTAATATTCTTGAGTCTGGTAAAGATGGTGACCTGTGAGCTATGCAGGGAAGGTTTGTGGTAGTACTCAGAATCCTGGGTGGAGTTTTTGAATGATTTGTATTTTACAGAATATAAGAATTTTTTTTAAATATCTATTTTTTATTACAAAGCCAGATATACAGAGAGGAGGAGAGACACAGAGAAAGATCTTCCATCCAATGATTCACTCCCCAAGTGACCACAATGGCCAGGGCTGCGCCGATCCGAAGTCGGGAACCAGGAACCTCTTCCAGGTCTCCCACGTGGGTGCAGGGTCCCAAATCTTTGGGCCATCCTAGACTTCTTTTCCAGGTCACAAGGAGGGAGCTGGATGGGAAGCGGGGCTGCCGGGATTAGACCCGGCGCCCATATGGGATCCTGGCGCATTTAAGGCGAGGATTTTAGCCGCAAGGGCACGCCGCCTGGTCCAGAATATAAGATTTTAGAACTGTAAACTTATAGAACAACAGACACAGAAGTAGAAAAAATGGATGAAAATACAATTTTGAGTTTAAGTACATAACGGAAGACAAGGTCATAAACAGAAGAAACCCCTGATAGAAATAAAATAAAGAAACTAGAATGTTTAGAAGAATAAGAACAGCAACAATAACAACAACAGAAGAAGACCCCCACAGAACTCAAATGTACTGATAGAAAAGTAGGAGGATGTGGTTGGTGAATGCAGCTATTTGAATGCGTACATTCTTCTCAGAGGAGTCGGGCATTTCAGAGGATTGAGATTGAAGCCATTTAAAATGCTAAGACCACCGCCACAAGGCAGTGGGGGGGTCCCTGGCTATCTCCCAGGCCCAAGTGCTACCGCTTCCCCCAGGGTAAGCCTGCTACGAGGGAACCTCCAGACCAGGCTGGAGGGCTAGCTCCGCCCCTCAGCCATAAGCTGCAGGTGGGGCGAGTGGGGGAGGGACTGGAACCTTGCTGGCCTAGAGGAGGCTGGCTGCCCCTCAGGGCTGGGGCGGCCCTGGGGGAGCGGCCCAGCCAAGCCGGACCCGAGAACGAGGAGCCAGCATGCTAAGACCACCGCCACAAGGCAGTGGGGGGGTCCCTGGCTATCTCCCAGGCCCAAGTGCTACCGCTTCCCCCAGGGTAAGCCTGCTACGAGGGAACCTCCAGACCAGGCTGGAGGGCTAGCTCCGCCCCTCAGCCATAAGCTGCAGGTGGGGCGAGTGGGGGAGGGACTGGAACCTTGCTGGCCTAGAGGAGGCTGGCTGCCCCTCAGGGCTGGGGCGGCCCTGGGGGAGCGGCCCAGCCAAGCCGGACCCGAGAACGAGGAGCCAGCATGCTAAGACCACCGCCACAAGGCAGTGGGGGGGTCCCTGGCTTGGGGCGGCCAGTGCACCAAATGGTGCCAGGCTCTGCCTGCTGGCCGCCCCGCAGCCAGCTACAGAGTTTTTACGATCAGAAAAAGCTTCCCAGTAACACTCTTGAATAGCGCCAGCCTTTGTATGGGATAGAAATGAATTTCTGGTTTTTCCCAGCAATGGTAAACATAAACACTGTGGGAGTATTAGAATTTTGACGTGAAGGCTTGAATGAGAGTACCCATAAGAACTATTATAACCAGATTGGGTTGCCAACCAAGCCGGGACCCAGAAACTTGAGTGTCCTAGTTGGGAGGTGGTGGGCATCTTCCTCCTGGGTAACTACCCCTCTGATGGACACGGAACCAAGATACGGGTGGGATTGCTTAATAGAGATGCTTATGCCAGTTTTTATCTCGGCTGTGTGGAGGGCTGGTCGGGTCGAGTCTGGCATCAAAATGCATCAATAATTTCCAGAGTTTGATGGGGGGCGGGACAGACTGGACAAGACAGCAGTAAAGTTTTTTATGTATGTCTGATTGCTCCCAAATAATCTCTTTCCACTACTAGAATTCATCACATGCTCATGAAGCAGACGATGGCATCATTTTTCCCAAAAGACTTCTGTGTTTCCTTTTAATTAAGCATGTGTTGGTTACTCAGCTGCCCATTATTTTACCAGGGTGCTATACTCTGGTGATGATGATGTTGTTGTGGTTGTGATGATGTGGCTGTTATGAAATGATGTCAATGCAGAAAACAGTAACATTATTCCAACCCCAAACAGCCTGTATCTCAAGCAATAAGACATTGTGAAGTAACCAATGAACCAACAATCGATATGAGTCAGATTGCTTATGATCTGCATCAAGAATTGTAAAACCTAACAAACTTGTAAAGCCCTATGACACTTGGAAATGGGGAGGGAGGGCAGAGAAATCTTACATCACCCCAGTAGGTGTGAGGAAGACGGGGGAAATATAACCCATCAGGATCATAACTGGTAACTCATAGAAAGCAGTCTCGAGTCAGCATTAGACAATAGCAAAACTACAAAGACATGTGGAGGGAATCAGGAGCAATCCTAACAACCTCTTAACAGGAGGTCATACGCATAGAGTCGGTGGCGGACCCTAGAGCGGAGCAGGGGGACAGGAGGAGGCTTGTGTCCCAACCCTGAAGACTCCCGGAGCCTCACCAAGGACTATCAGTACGACCACCGAGGGCTACATCCCTACTGCCAAGGAGACCACGGGAGAAAAGGAGTGCCTTCGGAGGCCAGGAACTCTGAGGTCGCCCACCCCCATTTGGACCTACAATATGGGATGGAAGAAGCCCAATTCCTGCCTTGCAGGATTCAGGGACATCGGTGCGACAGCCAGGATCCCTGGACGGTCCGCGGAAACAGAAGAACAGTAAGCTTCCTTCGGAACTAGGGAGGGGAGCTTCCTCTGGCCCTTGCCTGCTTCCAACTTTGGGTCCCCACTCTCTTTTATAAGGACCATCAGGATTGCTCCAGAAACCTCTCATAACAAACACGAACAAACAAGTTAGAATAGACAGACAGAGAACAGATGGGAAGGCTTGGAAGCAGACAGGAAGTGGCCAGCCGGGATGCACTTGTGACTCACTGGGTGGGACACAAAGATCAGATACTCCTCTCTGGGGTGTTGAGGATTTCTCTGCACACCCCTCCCAAAAATATTCACCTGAACTGTTGACATTTGTCCTGTTAAAGTTATAGAGTTGGACTACCCGAAAAACAGCCAGGTTCAGCAAAATCACGCTTCAATGCTATAAAATGCTAAATACTAACATTGAAAAAGACAAGAGACAGCTGAATAGCAATCTATAGCCATTTTAAGGTATATAGACCATGGTTGAATGTAAACCAAAGTTGAAATGTCTATGGGGAAGTCACAGGTTGTGGTCGAGAACATGCATTTTCCTAGTAACATATTGGTTAATCAATACCATGTCAATTAATGCCATAATGCTGTAAATGGTTGTAAATATTGGGTTGAGTTTTTTACTTGATTGGGATGATACTCTGCTGGTTCTGCCTTTGGACCAGAGATGGTCTCACCAGGAAGCCGTTGAATTTGCCAGGACAATTAGATGCTGGACTTTACGATTGGTCAAAACCTCCAATGAAAGAATCTCAACTGAGTTTGAACTATGGAAATACAGCGGGGTGGAGCAATCCACTGTGGGAGGGGGAGGGTTTGGGGAGGGGTGGGGGGAATTCCAGTGCAAAAAAAAAAAAAATGTGTGTCACATAATGCAATGAAATTAATAAAAAAAAAAAAAAAAAAAAAAAAAGGAAAATTGAAAGAAGCAAATGTGTTGGTTGGCATCTTAAGCACACTGAAGTGATTTAGAAATCTGGCAAAACATGGAATAGGAGGAAAACTACTGATCCTTGCCTGAAAGTCCTCGGTGTGTGCGAAGGAGGATTGTTAGTTCAGCAGAGGAAAAAGGCATTATTATCGCATGTAATCAAGCTTCCTAGGTCAGACACTAAATAATGTCCTTCGTTCTTACAGTGCTCTGCTTAGGGAACCAAGAACAATGTAGAACTATCTAGAATTCCTGGAATTCCTGTACTATGTAGTATGAGAGGGCTGCATGGCGAATAGTAATCTCAGGGAAAAACCAAGGTGTTTTTTTTTTTTTTTTTTTTTAGGCAGAAATGCAAAGAGCAGAAACTAGAGTTCAGTGATATTTTTCAGGGTATAGTTAAAAGGGATGAAGAAAAATGAAGTGGTTAGAACCACTTCACAAAAGAGAAGGACCTAATGTGTAATGTGGATGTAATTCGGTTGAAGGTAGAGGAGAACACATGCGTATCAGTGTGTTTCAATGACCACAAAATAATTAGAAGCAGTTATTGTTCAGAAGATTGATTCTGGATGTTTCGTCTGTAGATATTCCCAGCTGCGGAGTACAATCCTTGAGCTAAAAATTCATGAACTCATCTCAGATGTTTGGAAAATCTAGAATATTAATCAGAGCAATGGATGGAATGCATGCGGAGGCAACAACAGGGAAGTCAGTACCAATGATACTTAGCAATTGGAAGGAAATATTAAATGACATGTAAAGGGCAGCTAGA
Source organism: Ochotona princeps (assembly GCF_030435755.1). NCBI lineage: Eukaryota > Metazoa > Chordata > Mammalia > Lagomorpha > Ochotonidae > Ochotona > Ochotona princeps. Next base: position 56,452,721 of record NC_080834.1, read on the forward strand.
ATTTATAGATACATTAGGTAAAGAAGGAAGACTTATTCTTGACTTTGGATATAACGTTCAGTATGGACTTAGAAATGAATTATTGTAAGCTTTCCTGGTTTTCTTATTAGTATTCTGAGTGGATTTCTGCTAAGATTGTTAACTAAAAAATAGAGTAGGCAGCACTTTTTAGAAACCAGATATTACACGTTATGTCTTTTTTATGATTCCTGATATCAATTATCTTTCTTTGGGGAATAGTTCCACATATTCTTTGGAGATGGATTGTGTCTAGTTTGACAGGTTTCTTATGCCCAGCTTAGTAACAGATTGCTGACCATACAGTTTGACCTATATTAAACTCTTCCTGTCAGTGATTATTCTGTAATTTCATCATATCAGTTCATGTCACATATAACTCAAACAGATTTGAATTGGAATCATTATACAAAATAAAAATAGAGAATTAGCTAGTGAAATACAGAAGTATACAAGATTGAACATATGCTAGAGACTCCTTGGAATGAATGCATTGTTGATTAATTATGGAAAAATCTTATTACCGGTAAGATGATTTTTGTTTAAAGGAAGTTGTATTTGCAACAATGATATCAAAAAGCCTCTCTTAGAAACATTTGTTTCTTCTTTTGTTTAAATATTTTATTTATTTTATTGGAAAGCCAGATGACAGAGAGAAGGGAAGATAGAGAAAAAGATCTTTTGTCCCCTGGTTCACTTCCCAAGTGACTGCAACGGCTGGAACTGAACTGATCTGAAGCCAGGAGCCAGGAGCTTCTTCTGGATCCCCCATGTGGGTGTAGAGACCCAAGACTTTGGGCTGTCCTCTACTGTTTTCCTAGACTATAATCAGGGAGCTGATTGGAAAGAGGGGTTGCTGGGACAAGAACCAGTGCCCATATGGGATCCTGGGATTGCAAGAAGAGGACTTTGACCACTAGACCATTATTCAAGGACCTTAGAGCCATTTCTGAGAGCAGAAAAAGGCCTGAGCTTGGGAGGGGCAAATGGTGGATGTTCAGATGCCTTTTCTTTCTTTTTTTTTTTTTAAGATAGTTTTTTTTTTTTTTTTTTGGAAGTCAGATATACAGAAGGGAGGAGAGACAGGGAGGAAGATCTTTTGTCTACTCAAGTGGTGGCAAAGCCAGAGCTGAGCCAATCCAAAGCTAGGAGCTAGGAGCCTCTTCTGGGTCTACCACAGGGGTGCAGGGTCCGAAGTCTTTGGGCCGTCCTCAACTGCTTTCTGAGGCCACAAGCAGGAAGCTGGATGGGAAGCATGACTGCTGGGGCCAGATCCTGCTGCGTGCAAGGCGAGGACTTTAGCCACTAGGCTACTTCACTGGGCCCAAGATGCCTTTTCTTATATATTTTTTTCTTCTCTTTCTCTCTTTTTCTCTTTTCCCTCTCTTTTCCATGGCTTCCTTTCTTCCTTCCTTTCACACTCTTTCTTTCACTTCCTTTCCTTTTCTTTTCCATGAAAACTTTCCATAGGCACAAGGATTTCCCCTTCACTGGCAATAAAAAGCAACTACTTTTGAATTCCACCTGTCTCTTAACTGCCTGACTCTGTGCCTGAAGAATGGGACTGAAAATACTCAAGGATTAGTTTTCTAACATATAAAAGTGGGATAACAATAGCTAAAAAGAATAGTTCTAATAATCATATCATTCACTACAGCTGAACATGCCACGTGTGGTTTTAAGAACTTTTTTAATGTGAAAGAGTTCGGTAATATTTTTCTTCAGAAAAGGCCTCTCAAATACTGACCACCAGCCTGTGTACCACAGCAAACCTGGACATCAAAAACTGTGTTGCCTAGTTAGTGCTTTAATATACTGGATGTAATAACCTCCCCAAGTCTGGTTATTTCTAGACAGGTTATTCAACAGATTAAAACATGAGCACCATTTACTAGTGGAGTCGCTTTAGTTCATTATCAACAATTTACCATGATTTGTTAGGGGTCTGAACCTATGCATGTTAGTAACTCCATTGAAAGATGTAAGCCAACTTTTCAGTCTAAAATGTCTAACATTTAAAAATATATATTAGAGGTGTGATTGAGAATTGCAGGCTTCCAGACACTTTTATAAAAAAAAAATCGTATTGGAAAGGCAGAGTTACAGAGAAAGAGAGAAGCACACGCACACACACAAACACACACGGAAAGACAGAAATAGAGCTAGAGAGATAAAGAGTATATCTTCCTTCTGCTGATTTACCCAAACGGCTGCAATAGCTGATATGAGCCAGGCTGAAGCCAAGAGCCTGTGACTCCTTCCATGTTTCACGTGTGGATACAGGGGCCGATGTTAGAACACCTTCCCATGCTTCCCTAGGCATTTCTGCAGAGGACTGGATCAGAAATGGAGCAGGCAGAACTTGAACAGATGGTCACAGGAGATGCCTGTGTGGAAGATGGCTGGTTAACCCACTTAGCTTCAGTGTTGACCCCTAGACACTCTTTTGAATCTTCCTTGTGTTAATCTTTTCCTGAGTTTTTCTCCTTTCTTCTCTCAACTGCCCTTCTTTGTTTCTGCTTTTTCTTTTTCATTTTATCTTCATTCCACATGTTGAACTTTCTTGAAGACATATAGAAATCATACGTTGTGCAGCATTATTCATTAATTTAGAAATTATACACAGGTATTTCCTAAGTTGTCATATGCCATTTTGATTAAAAAATGTTCCTAACTTCTCTCATTATCTTTACCCAAATCAGCATTGAGTTTAAAAATGAAAAATTAGTTCATATTTCAGATAGCTGTAGAGTTCACATTTCAAGAAAATGCAAAAGAAGGAAATTCACCTTTCAAGGACAATCTTCAAAGACAGTTTAAAAGTTAATGCTAATACTGAAATAAAAAAGTCAAGAGATATTAAGCATTTACCATGCATTAAATATTTTAAATATTTAAATATTGTTGATTTCTATAATATACATATGAAAGAAGTATTGCTATTTTAGTCAGTTTTTTGATGATATTGTATGATAAAGAGAAAAGATCCACAAAGCTAGAAAAAATGATAGTATCCATATAATTGCTGTTTGAATGCGAATTTCTGCTTTCAATAACCTGAAATCACAAAATAAGGTAACAATTTTGAAGGTGATTGGTCAGGCTATTCTGCCTGTAGTTCTTATTGATGAGAAGATACAGTTACGGAGAAGACAGTATTGGTGCTGGCCAGCCTCACTGGCAATTTTACGAAACAATATTCGTATACTCTTGAATCTCCACAGCAGAAGGTATTAGATGTCTCAGCAGACTGTCCCCTAATCATCCAAATCCAGGCAGTTTCTCATGAATAAAAGTTTATAATATTTTCATACTATTTAGAGACTGGCAGCTGGTTGCGCTATTAATTCCTTTTGGAGCATGCCACTTAAGATGGGCCTTAATGTATTCAGCATTTTATTTTTAATTAAAATACTTAGTTGAGGGAGTATTTATTAATAATTCTAACTGCAGCAGATGGTCTGCTTATGTGTTGTAACAATCTTTATCCCAAATCAGTCAAAATAATTAACAAAATGTAAATTATTAATCGCTTAAATATGCATTATGTATCATTACTGTTCTCACAGCATATTCTGCTTTTTTATGAGAAAAATGATGAACAATAGTGTAAGGAATGTTGTTTACCAAATGTTTTTAAAATAGATTTTCATATTTTGTTACATAAAAACTAACACTCATATTGGTAACTTTTTGTAATGTTCCTGCCACCTAGACTAGAGATGAATCCTAAGAAAGTAAAATTGTTTTGTTGTTTAAGGACATTATGGACTGTGGAGGGATTTACAGAAGAAATGCATCTAATATCAAAGAAAAACCCAGAATTCCTTACTTTTCTGATGCTGTTGCTGTCAGAATCTCAGGAAAATTTCATTTTATCTATTCAATCAGGATATTTGTAACTCTACTGCTTTGCATTTTTTTTTCTTTTTAAGATTTATTTTACTTTAATAGGAAAGTCAGATATACAGAAAGGAGGAAAAACAGAGAGGGAGATCTTCTGTCTGCTGATTCATTCCCCAAGTGGCCACAATGGCCAGTGCTATACCAATCCAAAGCCAGGAGCCAGGAGCTTCTTCCAAGTCTATCATGTGGGTGCAGGGTACCAAGACTTTGGGGCATCTTCAAATGCTTTCCCAGACCACAAGCAGGGAGCTGGAAGGGAAGCAGGGCAACTGGGATTAGAATTGATGCCCATGGGGCTTGGCAACTTGGCCTAGTGGCTAAGGTCCTCGCCTTGATCCCATATGGCCATTGATTCTAATCCCGGAGGCTCCACTTCCTCTCTATCTCTCCTCCTCTCAGTATATCTGACTTTGTAATAAAAATAAAAATAAATCTTTAAAAAAAAAAAAGAATTGATGCCCATACAGAATCCAGGTGTGTGCAAGGCGAGACTTTAGCAGTTAGGCTACCATGCTGGGCCCATATTTTGCAATTTCTTTGGAATCTTTAGACTAATATCATTTTATTGCCTCACATACTTGGGCCTTTAAAGTGAGATGAATGCTTGGAGCCCTGTGTCTTGATAACTGTTGAGAATTTCATTGTGAAGTCTAGGTTTTCATTGTCATATAAAATTACTTAGAGAGTACTAGCCTGAGTACTAGAGTTGTGAAGGAAAAAATGTCAAATGACTTCTGCCATTATTTGATTGCAATCATATGAGGGATTCCAAGCAGAAATGACCTAACTGAGCGTATCAGTTCTTGTAAATTTGAGGAATAATGAATTATTTTAAGTCACCAAGTTTTGTGATTGTTATATATAACTGGATATCTAGTATAGTATCAATAGGAAAAAATGTTTTATTTGTGGCAAAATATTTCTGCATCTTTTGAGAGAATTAAAAAGTAAAACATTTAAATAAAATTATCCAAATTGAAAAAAAGTTTGTTTTCTGCCTATTTTCTGTCTGATTCTCTTAATATATAAATCCTTTCAGAAACACACACACACAAATACATCATTAGTCCACTGCTACAGGAGAAAAAAAGTATTTCATTATGTGTGACAGCATACATCCCTACATTATCTTTTTCTATTGTCCATTTGATATATGGATTTGCCTTCTTTTGGAGTAACTGGTCTTCTTTCTATAATCCTGTTTTGTGATACAACTGGAAATATAGAGATTTCATTAAACTCCTCCAGAAAGTTCTTGCCTTTGAGCAGGATTCAGTAGACACCTGCAATATTTGAAGCATTCACCTAGCAGTTATTTTGTGTGGATGACTATGCCCTGCAGGCATTTATAGAAGGAGATGGAGCCAGTTGTCAATGATTTCTGCACTCAAGGCTGTGGACTAACAATATACTTGAATGACACTGAGGTTATGCATGAACTGCAAACCCACAGGCAAGCCAAATTTGCCATTAATAATGGGGAGCTAAGAGTTTCCACAAGGTTGGGATTCCTTGGTTGTGAGTTCCCAGTGATGCCAACTTGGACCAGGATATAACAGTTCTTGTTAATATAAGTCAGTGAATCAGCCAGAAGATGAACAGTTGAGGTATGGCATAACATGTCATCAAATTATGTTCAAATCCCAAGGCCTGTATGTTGTCATGCCTTTGTGACTCTGAGACCTGCAACTTACTGATAGCACATGTAATCTAATTTTCTGCATATGTTCCCTCTGCTGGACTAAAAACATAATACCATTTACTTGTTGCAATCCACAAACTATAAATATCTCCAGCTGAATGTTTATGGCATCTTATTAGAAGTCCTTGTATTACATTTGATATAATGTCTGGTGGTATTTTGTGAATGTATCCATTAAGTGACAATGAAGTGGTAAAGACATCTGCTCTAAATGCTCCATTTGAACTTTTAGTAGCAGGGAAGCTATAGTAATGCATTTTAAGGGTGAATTAATTTCAGGACAACAATACCAATCAGCCCTAAGTAAAGACCTTCACATAAACATTGTTTATTTATGTACCCAAGTAGTCTCTGCTTCATTGAGAATGCTTTGCTCTTTAAAACATGTTATGGTGTTGAACTTTTAACTCAGATGTATCTTCTTCCTAGACTGACTGGTGAACCATTCTGATTATTCTTTTTCATTTCTACCCCCAAATCTGAGTAGACCTAGTGCAGCAGAATAAGAAAATGTTCAGTCAGCTGTTACAGCCTATGATCTATTTACTAATTCTCATGTTGATTTCTTGGTCACAACAACATCTTAACATTAATTTTTACTTTCATTTTTCTTTTCTGTCATTTTTTCAGTCTCCTGAAAGAGAACATTAACTAATCTTGCATTTGAAAATGAGAAGACGATCATTTCTTCCTTTCAATTTTTTATATTAGTATTGGTTTCTGATAGAGTCCTGGGAATTTACGATTTTTCTGTCAAGGATGTCTCTGTTTAATCTCCACAATGGAATTGTCAGTCAATGAAAAGGAAATGAACACAATAAATATCACAGAGAGCAAAATGCACTAATAGTTGTATTTAAAAAAAATATTATGCTGCTCCTTTATGAAGGAAACACACATTCAAGTTTCTTTAACATAAAGGAAAGTGTGAAGGCAATATATACTTAAGAGAAATTATGCTGCAATTTTTTTTTTCTGTTGCAAACAGATAAGTTTATTTGTGAAGGGACCAGGTGAGCAGGGAAGGGAGAGGAAGGGGAAAGCACCTTCCAAGAGCTGCAGGTGGGGTGCTTCTCGAAAGGGGAGGGAGAGAGAGACACCAAAGGTTTGAGGAAGGGTCTTGGGATTTTAAGCCTTCCTTGACCCCTCCTTGTTGGGCAGGGAACCTGCAGGTAAGATGTTCCCCATTGGTGGTCTCTTAATTAATTATAAAATGGGTGGGCAATGCTGGTGTCGCCCACCTGAAGGTGTGGCCAAGACCTCAGCAGGCCTGGATGGTCTCAGACCCCCTTCTTGAAATCCCACACCCTACTTCTGTAGGGGTAAGGGGCGACGATGTCTTCTGGTTACTTCCTGCTGAATCGGATCGTCGTTTGGGTAAGGGGTCCCTAGAGGTGTGGGATCCAGAGAGATGGTCCAGGTCATCCAAGTTGCTACGGCAGAAGTTGGTCTGGTTGCCATACAAGTTTGCATGTTTCAAGGCCACCTGGATTCTGAAGACCCTTAATCAGGAAACAAACATTAGACAATTGAGAAGCCAGTTGTGTGCTTATCAGTGACAAGATGTGGGGAGCACATAGAAAGCACTTGAAAAGCAGCTTTAAATCCTCTAGTGCTTCCCAGGTCGGTTCTGCGGAATCTGATTGACAGGGGGTGCTGACCTTAGACCATAGAGTCAATATCTACCCCAGGAGGGAAAACAACCTTGTACATCAGGGGCCAAGACTAAGCCTACAAGGACCTTCATCAATATATCTCATCCCCAATAAAGGCGTCGGTTTCTCTGGAATAACAAGGATGGAGTGCCAGAAGTGGAGATATCCCCAAGTACAAGCCCGTGGCCAGAGATGTCTCAGTCACTTTAAGTGGATCTCGGCCCAGGAGAGAAGGGCAAGGCAGAAGATTGAGCACCTGTGTCCAGTAAGAAATTGACCTTTTGAGAGCCCACCATCAGGGAGACCCGAAGCTCCTCAGTATGAACCCAGGTGGTGGGAGCCTAGATAGAAGTCCCTGGGACTCGTCACTGGGGGTCCTGGTCAGCAGATCCCTGCTGCCTCCGGAGCTGGGGGCAGCCCATTTTCCAGTGATCCCCCTTGCAGATGGGACATGGACCCAGGGGAAACTCCTGGCCTGTGATTCGAGGGCACTCCCTCCGAAAATGGCCTGGCTTCCCACAGTTGTAGCAACACCTTGAGGTCCTTTTCCCTGAGGTGGATGCACTCATAGCGGCCAGCATTTCACTGTGGCGCCTGTCTTTCTGCCTTTCCTTCTCTAAGTCTCGGTTATAGTAAACAGAATTGGCTGCCTGGATCAACTGGTCCAAGGAGGACTTCTCAGGGTCTGCCATAATGCTTCAAATTTTAAGCTTTGATCTTTTCCTGGGCTTGTGAAACACACTATGGTTCTCTTGTGGTGCCAGTCCCCTGCAACTCACTGAAGCGCTGACAGCCATGTGATCATGAATAAACCACATACACTCCGCTCTATGCTGTATTTTGATGTTCTTTTTTTCTTAATTTTTTAAATGCTTATTCATCTATTTGAAAGTTAGATTTATATAGAGGGAGAAATGAGGAGAGAGAGAGGGAGGGAGGGAGAGCGAGTGAGCGAGCTGTCTTCCATCTGCTGGCTTACTTTCCAGAGTCAATGTCCGGGCCTGACCCAGACTGAAGCCAAGAGCTGGGAGTTTATGCAGGTCTCCCATATGGGTGACAGGGATCTGAACTCTTGGATCATCTTTCATTGCTTTCTCAGGCCATTATAAAAAAGCTGGATCAGAAGAAGAGCATCTGGGCCATGAACTGGTGAACTGGTGGGCACCCATATGAAGGCCAACGTCAGGGGGGAAGCTTTACCTATTACACCATGATAGATATTCAGTAAGTTATATGAGATACTCAATGATATATTATAAAGTAGGCGGTATTAGATAATTTTGCCAACTGTTAGCAAATGTAAATTTTCTGAATACGTTTAAGATAGAAGCTAAGTTAGGTAGGTTAGATTAAATGAAATTTTGACTGAAAATATTTTGGACTTAAGATGACTTTATCAAGATACAGCCTATTTAAAATTGGGATAGATTCTAGCTATTTTCTTTCAGCTATAGCGTTACTGCGTCTTCTCTGTATTTATTTTCTATTTCTGAATGGGTGTCTACCATACACATGCTGCAGTAGCTGTGACTGAAGATTCTCTCCTGCCTGTTAACTTTGCTGTCATCTTGAAACAAAGAACAAAAATGCAATGCATTTTTTAGAACTTTTGGCAGGAATCCTCAGTGGCTAAATTTATCTATTAGGTTAGTTGTACTGCAGTTCAATCCATAATGAATTAAACATTAATTAAGAAGAGGTATTGCTACATGTCGTAGATGTGACTAAAATCCACAATTAGCTAAATTTATTTTTTAAAATATTAGCTTATTTTATTTATTTGAATGGCAGAGAGAGAGAGAGAGAGAGGAGAGAGACAGAGATAAACACATACACAGACAGACATCTGCTACCTATTGCTTTACTACTCCAATGCCCACAACATCCAAGGCAGGGAAAAGTGGGAATGAGTTGGAAACTTACTCCAGGTTTCCCATGCACATGGCAAAAACTCATGGGGCACGCATGAACAAGAAGCTGAATTGGAAGTGGAGCTGGGGCTCAAGCCCAGAAACTCTTAAAATAGGATGCAGTACCTCATGCAGCAACATAGCTACTCTGACAAGTGCCCATACTGAGTAGAACTTCAGGATGGAGACCAGCATAGACAGATGGCCTGTATGGGCCTGCTTCTTTCAGATGACAGGTCTGTGCAACAGAGCTGAGGCTTCTTTGAAGATAGAGATGCTCACTGTGTCTCGGATTTTCAAGCCTGTTCTTGACAGCTTGCAGATGATCCTAACCAGTCGCTACATCATGTAAATCAATGACTTCCAGGAATTATCTTATCTGTATCCTGGTAGTTCATTCCATTTCTTTGGTTCAACCCTGACCGATACAGGAACAAAAGAGTTGAGAGAGACACTGTCTTAATGCCCTGTCTTCCTCTGAGAAAATAAAATAAAATAAACTTTTTAAATGACTTCAAGCTGACTTTCAACTTTGGCATTATAGTATCCGCTGCTTATAGTTCTCAGGTGGTATGCCTTGTGTACTCCATTATGTAAATGCTATCTCTGGAGGATTTTAAGTGTGGCTGTGGTAGTTTCAATTCTCTTCCTTGAAGTAATGAACATATAGCCATTTCAGTCACTTTAGATGTCAGTTCTCTTGGGCTTTCCACATTGGATGCTGGTTGATTGCTTCTCCATCTCTGTGTAAAAAAAGCTCCAGGGTCACCCAGATGCAAGAGTATTACAGAGACCTCTTTGGGTCAAAATTGCAGAAAAGCAAGGACAGACTTCTCTGTGAAAAAAAAAATGCTGCATTTGGGCAGGCATTTAGTATAACAGTTGAAATACCCACATCTAATGTTACAGTGCTATATTCTACTGTCAGCTTTCCTCACAATACCATCTTGTTTCTAATTGGCAACCCAGCAGGCAGGGGGTTAGGGTTCATGAGGCTAGGTTGCTGCTTGCCAGCTGCGGAGGTCTGGGTTGAATTCCTTACACTTAATATTAGGCCAGTTCAGTCCTAGCCATTGCAGACATATGGGACGGGACCAACTAGAGGGAACTCTGTTTCTTTTGGTCTCTTTGTTCCTTTATCTCTCTTAACTAAATAATAAATAAAAATTAGAAAAAAAGTAGTTCTGCCATTGCAATTACTTAGTAATTTTAATAGAGGCTAGCATCTGTCAAAGGGAGCTCTTAATATTTGGGAAATGGTTAGACAGTAGAAATAAGACTTCTGATTCTGGTTCTAGAAAACTGTGCATCAGATTGTTCTGATGGGTTGGTGATGCAACTGTCAGTCTAGTCGTTGTCAAGAACTTCTCATGACTACCGTTTAGTCTTTGGAACTGAGAGAGTACATTTATTGAGTAGAACAGGTGACATTTTAAAATAATTTCTAAATTTGTTTTACCCTATTTCTATTCTTCACTCCCTGCTTTCTGCAAGCTTTAATGAGTGATTTAATAGTGGTCTCATAATTCCAATTAATTACTCTTATTAAAATGACATTGATCTGCTTATTAAAAATGAAGGATGCCCCTGTCACGTCTCCGAGGAAAGTTTTAGTTACGATGCTTAAATAGCATGTAATAGCACCTTGTGAAATTATCTGGAAGTATTGAACTAGCCAAAGTAATCTTTACAAAAGCTGTAGCTTAAAATTTCGTCTAGCCACTGTGAGTATTGCAATGTCAGATCACCTGGCTGCACATGTGCAACCCCATGGTATGCTGTCTTTTTAAAACATGTGCACTGCTTCGCTATCCCCAGTTGTTTTCTCCATCTGCCTGCTGACCCATGTGGCTGTTTTAACATACACCTCAGTGGAAGCCTCCTATCTGGCTGGCCTGCAGAAAGTAACACAATGACAGCAGTTTCTGTGGGACTAAACAGGAGGGCATGGGAAACCTTGGTTGCCCTGTCTTTTTCTGGACAGCTGGAATTAAGAGAGAAGACAGCTCCAGGAGAAGTCACACCCTGGAATTTTCAATCATTGTGCATCGGTTCAGAGAATCGGTGAATAATCGACAATCTATTTCAGGGCAGTTTCCCTTCTGGAAGAAGAGGCAATTTGTTTTAGGGTCACATGCTAGGGAACTCTCTGCATAAGAAATCCAAATCCTGGGATAGCTTGCACAGGGAAGTTACTTTGTGATGAATCCGAGTCTGTCAACACACGGATCGAGATTGCATTCACCCCAGCAGTCAGGGAAAGTGTGTCTGGGGTAGTAATTGCTTCCTTTGAAAGCATAGAAGGTTATTTATGGGCTAATTTTCATTTGAATTTCTTGCATGCTTCCTGACATGATATTTAACTATCATAATTTCTTTAAATGATCACATGGATAGCATGTTTGGAGATCAGAATACCTGTTTACCCAATTATCATACAAAGCAAAAAAATAAATAAAAAGAAAAATAGCAATTATTTTAGTTTTACTTCCTCCTCTCCAAAATGATAATTTGCTTCACATTAACTGAAAATGTTTCACATTTTTTCATTAAAAAAAGAAATTCATCTTGGGATTGTTTGGGTTCAGCAAATTATCATGATTAAGTGCAGGGTATCATTGATATAAATGAAATGCACCAATGATTATGAAAATATGTAAACAAATAGACACACAAACATCTGATGCATGTGTCAACTGCTAAATTCTATTAAATCCAGTGGATATTTCCCCAAAGTGTGCATGTTTCTGCAAGGATTTTATTTAGAGGTTTTAAGCTTATTAGAACTGTAAATTTACATGAAAGTTTTACCTGTAGTCAAAGCAAAGTTTATTTTAAAGCTCTGTGACCTGAAATCACTGAAGCTCATGTGCTTTAGAGTTTCACTGGAGTTCTGCGGGGAGATGAAGGCTCAGTGGCATTGTTACAGCATCAGCTCTTCAGCCTGGAAATGCTGTCTGGTGACTTCTGCCTCTCCGTGGTTACCTCAGGAAATCTGTCTCATGATTCTTGGAAGGCACCACTTCCAGGCTGACTGATGGCCAAATGCTAACAGAGCTTGCTGAGACTGTCAGTTAACTTTTGAAATTCTCATTCTGTTAAAACAAAAATTGTCATATTTAAAATAAAGATAATTCAACCATGTGACTGTCTTCAAATGTATGTTTGTTTTCTGGTAACCCAAATCCATTTATAAACTCTGGAGTTGGTCAAAAGTAGTCAAGGGCACCTCATTATTTTGGAAGAATCCAGACTTCAAGGCAACTGACTAGACTGCTCAATAATGGCTATCCCGTTAATCACAGTTAGGTCGATAATGAAATATTTACCGCGAATGCTTCCAGAGCGATTTGAAGCTGGTCCTTTAGAGAGCATTGATAATCTCTAGGTAGCCTGAGTCATCCTTGTGGGAGGTGTCAATGTGCCACATTGAACAATGCCTCTGATAAACATCTGTGGATCATAAATAATAAAAAGCTATTTTAAGAGGTTTTGTAGTTTCACCATAAAATTACCTTTGACTAAAAACATGGCAAGGAAGATCTCCGTAGGGAAGATGAGAAATGTGAGTTTTTAGAATATCAGCAGTAAAGATAAGAATGTGGTAATAGCTCAATTATATCAGATTTGAAGAACCTGGAAGTGTGTGTGTGTATGTGTGTGTGTGTGTGAAAAAGAGTGTGTTTTACTATTGTATTTACTATAATGTTTGTTCTACATTTTTTAGCTGTCAATATTTCAGATCTTTCCCCTTATTATTAAATGTGCTTTAGCTCCTCTGGGACAGAGATTATGGGATTTTCTATATTTAGTAGATCTCATCCTGTGACTTTACTCAATAATTAAATTTCTAGAAAGATGCAATGATGAAAACAAGTGATGGGCCAGTTTAGACTGCAAAGCTATATAAATTATTGACGCATATCTCCAGAAAACAAGCTTAATAGCCTATTATGAATCTTATTTGAATGAAAAGACAAAAATAGTCTCTCACAGAAATTGTCTAGCAGCACTTCACAGACAATTGCACAAATTATCCAAAAGCAACCGTGACATGAGCACCATTCCATTTATGATATGACATAGTTGATATGGCCCACTGCTTGTAGGGCTATGTATCAATTATTTTAAGTAGACAATTTTAACAAATATACTCAATTAAAGCCAGACTTGAATCAATTGCAACCTGGACTCAGCAATGTCACTTTTCAAAGCAGCAAAACTTTCATTTAAATAATTATAAGGCTTGAAATAGTTTAAGCATTTGATGAAGTTATCATTCTAAAACAACAAGCATGCTTTACAGAAAAATTTAGTGAAAATCTCCCTACAGTGGGTCTCAGGACAGGGAATCTCATGCCTGGATCCCAGACAAAGGCCACCACATGCACATGGTGAGCTGTCCCCGGGCCTGCCTGGGCTCTGGGGGCTGGGGGTGAGTACACCGAGGGGGGAAGTTTCCGTGACTGGGTAGGTCCAGGGCCCACCCACCGCCCTCACTGGGTGGTGAATAGGATTGGGGAGGGGTGTGACCTTGGGTCTGGGAGTTTAAACTTCCAGCAGCCTCCCAGCTGCTGGTGGGTCTCAGGACGGGGCATCTCATGCCGGAATCCCAGACAACAGCCACCACATGCACATGGTGAGCTGTCCCTGGGCAGCCACTTAGCACCAGGCTCTGCCTTCTGGTTGCCTGGCCTGGACCTCTTGGGTTTTGGTTCTTTGAATCACTGCTTGGGTAGCTCCAGGTTGAACCCACTATGCTTCTAGGACGTGAATCAATCCTAAAGACAGTAACTCTTCCTTTGTAGAATCTGTAATCACTGAGCAATGCTGACCACCAAATACCAGTCCATGCAAAAGCTATGGCTCGGGGCTTGTCCATCAGAATCATATCCTGTTACTTGACATGATGATGGATCAGGAGAAGGGTCACATTAAGCAGGGCCATTACATTAATTAGTACTTGAGAACCATATCCGGGGGTAGATTCTGTACAGAATGTGTGGGCCAAACCCTGTGGAAATTCTAGTTCCACTGGTTGGCTCAAAAGTTTGGGTGGTGATGGACTAAGCTAGGTGTGAACAAGGAGCCTGCTATCAATCACAGGTAAAGGAACCCGCAACAGTCTGGACTGGTCAAGGCAGCAGCACCCAAATGTGCATCCTAAATAGGGTGTGGGGTGGGCCGGGCTGCAATGTTCACCAGCTCATACAAGGCCAAATGGAAGGCCAGACTTCACCGGAACCTGGCCTAAACCCAATGGCATGTATGAGAACTGGGTCTGGGAGGAACTTGGGAAACTCCTTTGGTGAGTCATAGCTCTTGCTGCTGAACATGTGGTCCAGACCTGGGGGGTCGGACGAGCTGGGCAAAGTAGCTCCAACAGCTGGCTAATGTGTCAATTGGTAATGAAACAGGGTGGACCAGGCAGGACTGAGCAAACCTTAGCCCACAAGCAAAACTAGAGACCAGGATGGAGCACAGGTAATGCCGAGCTAGGCTCTTGTACCTACTAGTCTGCGTGAGCCAGGAATGCTGAGCCACAGTGTCTAAGGTAGAGGTTGGAACAAGTGAGGGACTGAGCCAAGCTGAATCAGAACAACCACTGGCATGTGCATGATCTACGGCTGGGAACAGGCCCGGTTGCAGAGCTAAGGGGACAACCCTAGCTGGATTGAGTTTCCCACCAAGGGGCGCGTGGGCTGGGATTGGGGCTGTGTTCTGATCAGGAAACAGTTGTAGTCTCCATTGGCACTAGTGTGGACTGGGATTGGATGCACTGAGCCGGACCAGACTCCAACACCCTCTGGTGTTCTGGAGGACAAGGGTAGATGTGAGATGGACAAGGCATGGTCTCAACCCTTCCTGAGCCATGTGTGAGCCATATGTGGGTATGGACGAGCCGTGGCTGGGCTGAAACATCCAACAGCAAGGACCAGTTTGGGTTGAAGGCCAGTCAGGAAAAGCCACTGTTCCTGCTAGGACAGGAGGAGAACTGAGGAGGGCTGGCTCATGGACCCACTGGTATGAGCAAAATCTGGCATTGGGAGAGGTTCTGATGGAGGAGCCTGGGCAACTCCTCTGGCAGGACACAGACCCGGCAGGTAAGCACAAGAAACATGATAGGAAACAGCCCAAAATAGGCCATGGAAAGTTTCCCACTGGCATACATTTGGCATGGGTCGGGGGCAGACCAGACTGAATCAGTTCATGTCATCCACTGGCAAATCCAAGCACCAGAACAGTGTGTGTCAAGCCAGGTTCGGTCACAACAAAAACCAGTACACAACACGGAACAACAAGGTGATGTTGCCTGAACTGGATGTGACCGCAGTACCCGATCAGCACGTGTGAGAACCAAGAATGGAGGGGGTGGAGCCAGCAGGGGCAAAATGGATGGGGGTTCCCTTGCAAGATAGCTACTCCCACTGGAGAGTGTGAGCTGGGATGGAGGCAGACCAGATTAAGCAGGCCCACAACACCTGTGGGCCACATGTGGACTAGATCAGGCAAAAGCCAGGCTGGGCTGATTATTCCTACTGGTGCAAACAAAATTAGAGTGGGTGAGGGTTGTTTGTCCTTAGCTGCAGCATCAGCTGGCAGAACCGGGCACTGGGGTCTAGTTCTGTTGAGTTAAACCACAGAACTACCTGGAGAGTGCACAATCTGGGAGTGGGAGAGACCTGGGAGGGAAATAGTGGGCTCCTCCCTCTTGGGTTACCACTTCCACGGGAGAGCATGAAAACTAGGACAGGGGCTGGGGTGGCTAGACAGACACCCAACAGCATCTGTGTGGGCTGCATAGTGGAACTGGTTAGAGGGAACAAAGCTTTAATACTCATTGACATGTATGAGAACTGAATGGGATGTGGGACAGACTGGACTACTGCTACACATACTGGCAGACCAGGGTAGGGGGCGGGCCTGGTGGGGGTTATTGTGGATCGCTCCAACTAGGCTGCAGCTCTCACTGGTTTATGCGAGGGCCGAGTATGTGCTGGGCAGAACCAGGCTGGACTGCAACACCCACTGGTTCCAGTGGAAGTCAGGGCTGAAAAAAGAACCAACCCAGCGATTGCAACCACCAGCTGATCAGGGCGATGGACTGTGCCGGGCCCTGTACTTGCTAGTACATACAAGAATCTGGTCTGAGAACATCTCAGACAAAGTTTCTTTGGAGATCTCCCCAATTGAGATGCTGGACTCAGAACCCTAACCAAGAAAAGACAGAAGACAGAACAGGTCAATCAACCATCTCAGCTATGCATTGGCAGTGAAATACTGGGCAAACAGAGACTCTATACTGGACTATGTCAATCAGTGGCTTCTTCAAAGACCTCATAGTGCTTGGAGTGGCAAGAATGACAGCGATTCATAACTGGTGAATTATCAAAACTACTTGAGCAAGAACCTCGGAGCATGCCCTACATCTGGAACCTGGGCAGGGTGGGAAATTGGGTGGGCCTTTTCCCTTAATACCCCCCTTTATTTATTTTTATTGGAAAGGCAGATAAACAGAGAAGAGAAGTGACAGAGAGGAAGAACTTCCATCCGATACTTCACTCCCCAAGCGGCTGCAACAGCTGAAGCTGAGCCAATCTGAAGCCAATCTGAAGCCAGGAGCCAGGAGCTCTTCCAGGTCTCCCAGGCGGGTGCAGGGTCCCAAGGCTTTGGGCTGTCCTCAACTGCTTTCCCAGGCCACAAGCAGAGAGCTGGATGGGAAGCGGGGCCTTTGGGATTAGAACCGGCGCCCATATGGGATCCCGGGCATGCAAGTCGAGGACCTTAACCACTACGCTACCGTGCTGGGCCCTTAATACCCCCCTTTAAACATGAAGGAAACAATATGGAAAGAATAGTCTTACCCACTTTCCTATAGCCCTTGAACCTTTTTACCCTAATTAACTATGTCAAAAATATAATAAAAAATATTGGGGGGAAAAAAAGAAAACCTCCCTACACAGTGAATAATTGTGAAGAAAAAGACGTAGATAGATATGCTAACTATATAGCAATTCCAATTTCCACCTTGTCATCAATTTTTTTAGTTACTTAAGAAGTTACTGAGAAAGAAGGAATATGATAGTTTGTTTCTGTGCCATATACACTTTGGGGCAAAAATAGTTGTTCTATAATTATCTGAGATTAGTTAACTGCCTGTTGATAAGAAAAATTGCTCTTTGAATTAAATATTGGAGAAATTCTCTTGCATACTTTTCATTACTCTATCTTATACTATTCAAAAATTTGATCTTAAATAAGCATTGCTGTATTTATCATTCTGTTACATCTTGAAAAAACATGAGAAGAAACACATTCATAATTACACGAACAATCTGAAAATAATTCTCGTGGGGGGTGGGTGAATAAATCTTAAATCTATATGTACTGGAAGAGCTTAACTCTCAGCATGGTATTACAGGCCGCTGCCTCAGATGATTGTTTTGAAGGGTTCAAATATAAACTGACCGCTGTTTTGGAGATATGAAAAAGCCCATGTCATTCAATTTTATAAAAAATATTTGATAAATGCTTAATTATATATTCCCAGAGCTATTTCTGCTTTGAAAAATTTTCCCTGGGTATGTGCATACATAACAGCACTTTTCAGTTTTAATGTGATCCCTATCAAAATACAAATGGCATTCTACTCAAGTGTAAAAATCCATACTGCTAAAATTCTTATGGAAACACAAGAGATCCTGAATAGGTCAACAATTTGCTTTTTTTTTTTTTTGCTTTCTAAAAAGATTGAAAATTTTATTTTACATTTATTCGAAAGGCAGATATCAGAGAGGAGTAGGGACAGAGAAGATCTTCCGTCAGATGATTCACCCCAAGTGGCCACAACGGCTTGAGCAGCCAGGAGCCAGGAGCTTCTTCTGAGTCTCCCACATGCGTGCAATGTCCCAAAGCTTTGGGTCATCCTCAACTGTCTTTCCAGGCCACAAGCCGAGGGAAGCAGGGCTGCTGAGATTAGAACTGGCACCCACATGTGATCCCAGTGAGTGCAAAGCAATGACTTTAGTCACTGGGCTACTGCGCGTGGCCCAATTTAATCACTTTTATTAGAAAGGCAGATTCACATAGAATAGAAACATCTGCTGGTTCAAGTTCTAGGTGGCCATAACAGCTTATGCTGAGCTTACCTGACAACAGGAGCCAGGATCTTCCTCATGGTCTCCCATATGTTTGCAGGGTCCCAAGGCTTTGGACCATTCTCCAGTGCTTTCCCAGGCTAGAAGCAGGGAGGTGGAAGGGAAGTGGAGCATCTGGGACGCCAACCAGTACCCGATGGGTTGTCGGCATGTGCAAGATGAGATGCAGTCACTGATCCATTGCCCCAAGGCCAATTAAGCATTCTTTAAAAATAAACAAAGGTGGAAATAACAAAATACCAGATTTCAAGATGTATTACAAGAGAGTTATCATCAGAGCAGCACAAGAAATAGATATAAAGAGCAACAGTGAAGAATAGAATCCCAAAAATTAATCCATACATTTATAGCCAACTAATATTTGAAAACTGGCCTGAACCAATTCCAGGAGAATTGAATGTCTGCTCAGCAAATGGTGCTGGGAGAATTGGATCTGAATATGCAGAGGCATGAAACAAGATCCCTAACTTGCACGTTATATAATAGTCAAAATGGATCAAGAATATAAATTTATTACCAGATACTACCAAATTGTTGAAAAAAAATTGAGGAAACTCTACAAGACATTTGCATAGGCAAGGACTTTAGAAAATACTTCAGAAGCACAGGCAATAAAATAAAAAATAGAAAAATGGGATTACAAAAGTTAAGAAGCTTCTGAGCTACAAAGGATACACTCAACACAGCAGCCAACAGCAGAATGGGAGAAAATATTTCCAAGTTATGCAGCTGAGAAGTAATTAGTACCCAGAATCTATAAAAGAGTTCAGGGCCCTGAACAATAGGCTAGTGGCTAAAGTTCTCGCATTGAATGTGCTGGGGTCCCATATGGACACCGGTTCTAATCCCGGCTGCCATGCTTCCCATCCAGCTTCCTGCTTGTAGCCAGGGAAAGCAGTTGAGGATGGCCCAACACCTTGGGACCCTGTACCCATATGGGAGACCTGGAAGAAATTCCTGGCCCATGGCTTCAGATAGAAGCACCTCTGGCTGTTGTGGCCACTTGGGGAGTGAGCCATTAGATGTCTCTCCTCCTCTCTGTCTACCTGCCTTTCCAATTAATTAATTAATCAACTAATAAATCTTAAAAAAAGAGCTCACGGATCTGAACAACAAGAAGATAAACAATCCACTAAATAAAAGGGAAAAAAAGACATGAACAGGCATTTTCTTCTTATTACACTTTCTTTTCTTCTTTATCTTTCTTCTCCTATTCCTTTTGCTTCTTTTCCTTTCTTATGAAATTTCTGTCTTTATTTTTTTTTAAGATTTAAAGACAGAATTTTACAGAGAGGAGACACAGAGAGAAAGATCTTACATTGTCTGGTTCATTCCCCAAATGGCCACAAAGCTGATCGGAAGCCAGGAACCAAAAGCCTCTTTATAGTGTCCCACAGGCAATCCTCCACTGCTCTTTTAGGCTATAAGCAGGGAGCTAGATGGGGATCGGAAAGCAAGGACATGAACTGATTCCTGTATTGGATACCAGAATGTGCAAGATGAGGATTTATACATTGAACCATTGCACCAAGCCCAAAAACCATTTTCAAGAGGAAAATTCAAGTAGATTTGACAGCAGAATCTGGGGATAGGAGGAAAAATGTGGGCTCACCCCTGTGGAACTGCAATCTCTGCAGATGGGGTCCAGTCTTATTGGGGTGCTAAGAGGGTGTCCCAGCTGGATTGGGGTTCCTACTGGTGAGGACGAGAGTAGGATTGGGTTAGCTGGCTTTGCTGGACATGGATACAGCCTCAACTGGCTCAGATGTGTATTGAGACTGTGGAGCTCCAGACTGGGCTAGACTCCAGCCCCCACTAGTACTTGTGGGAGCCAAGTTGGGTGTATAACAGGCCAGGCTAAGTCTTGACTCCTGCTGGATACGTGAAAGCTGTTTTTGGGAGTGGACCATGTATCGCTGGGTTGCAATGACAAACAAGAACAATAGTGAGTGTGGCTGGCTGAGCAAGGCCACTGCTCTTGCCAGCATAAGAGGTGGACAAAATCAACCTGAGCCTACAATCCACTGGTGTGCATGAGAACTGTCACTGGGAGGAGATTTGTTGGAGGAGCTTGGCAAACTCCTTCATTGGGACACAGTCCCTGCAGGTGAGTGCAAGAAACAAGGCAAGGAGCAGCCCAGACAATGTCAGGTCACAGTACACACTGGTATACATGTGGATCAGATCTGGGGACAGACCAGTTTGGGTCAGCATACAACACTTATTGGCAGTTCTGAAAACCAGGGCAGGGGGCAGGAAGATCCAGATCAGGCCACAACACCAGCCAATTCATGTTAGCACCAGGTCAGCAATCAGACTTGGCTGGGATAGGCTGTAGCACCCACCAGTAGGAATTGGAACAGGGGGCACACTAGACTAGGCCAGGCTGCACAATAAGATTGTGGATGCTGAGGTGACACAAGTCATGCCAGCCTGGACCCAGTGGGGGTTGGGTTAGTGAGTCCCAGGAAATGGGGGATCTGACAGGGCTCGGGTAGTTTGACTCAGGTCCTGGGGTCCACCTGTGTGGTGGGGGCTGGGTTCCTGAGCCCCAGGGATGGGGCTTGCCCAGTGGGGCTTGCCTTTTAGGTGGGTGTCAGGTTTGAGAGCCCCAGGGGTGGGGGATTTGATGGAACTCGGGTTATCTAACCTAGGCCTTGAGTCCTACCTGTGAAGTGGGTGTAGGGTTCGTGAGCCCCAGGGCTGGGGGATCCAGCAGTCTTAGGTCATCTGGCCCAGGACCAGAGCCAATGGGTTTGTAAGCCCAAGGGCTGGGGGATCCAGCAATGTTTGGGATGCCTGGCCTGGGTTCTTGGATTCACTTGCAAGAACATGTCCTGCTTAATTAAAAAGGTGGAAGAGTGGACGCAGGCCCCATTATAAAAGGAGAATATGGAAGCTCATTTGGTGCTGTAGCAGAAGAACAGAACTAACTGGACCACTAATCCAAATAAACAATGACAGCAAAAATCTTGGTGAATGGAGCCAATGGACTTTGGGAGGGTGACATCATCCTCAGATTGGTGAAATTGGCAGCATTTCAGAACTGCCCCAAACCACTTGGACAGAACC
The DNA here is from genome assembly GCF_030435755.1 of Ochotona princeps. Classification (NCBI taxonomy): domain Eukaryota; kingdom Metazoa; phylum Chordata; class Mammalia; order Lagomorpha; family Ochotonidae; genus Ochotona; species Ochotona princeps. The sequence continues at coordinate 56,474,142 of NC_080834.1, forward strand.
CTCAGAATATGTACACATTGAGACTCTGTGTTGATACGAGGTGGCGATTCCTTATCCCTGGGTACTGGGATGTGCGGAAAGTCATGAGTGGTTTCCCCCTTTGTCTCTCCCCTTCCCCCAGAATCAACAAGAAGAAATTGCAAATTGGGAAGCAATGAGTACACCCAATTCTTTCCAAACATCGATCCTTCCCACCCTGATCTACCATGTATTCATTATTAAAAAATTAAAATTTATGAAAAAAAGAAATTCAAATGGCCTTTGACGCATGAAAAAATGATGAAGATCATAAACCATCAGATAAATGTAAATGAGATCAAAATGACATTTCCCCTCACTGTAGTTAGAATGGCTCTCATCCAATGCAAATAGATTAATAAATCAAAATATTTGTGAGGGTATGGGGAAAGAGTAACTGCTTTAATACACCATTGGTGGGAATGGAAGACAATAAGAACATTCCTTGGAAATTTGAAATTGATGTACCATATAACACAGTCATTCCAACCAGGGGCATTTAGCCAAATAAAATGAAATCAGCATAGGAAAAAATTTTCTGTACTTAACATCTTTGTTATAGCTAAATTCACAAAAGTTGATAATATACACAGATGTATATTAACCGAAGACTGGAAAAAAGGGGGGGGGGAGTGGTTTATACACTCCGCAATAGCACTTAACCAAAGAAAAGTGTGAAATCCTGTTGCTTTGCAGCAAAATGGATGCAACTGGCAATTACTATGCTAATGATATAAGACAGTTCCTGAAAGATAAATGTATCTTTAATTCGGTGGTGGTTAATACAGAATACAAAACAAGTGTACAGGAATGAAATGGATATCTTGTGAAATGACTGCTTCTTTTTCAGCCTTTGTTTGTACTTCTGTAGGACTGTGACATTTCTTTGAATGTATTGAGTATTATGGCTAGTCGTGTGTTAATTAAACCTTTGATTATAGAGTGGATTGAAATTATGACTTTTCAAGAATTAGAGAAAAAGGAAGGAAGGAGTGGGATGAATGAAGGAGGGAGAGAGGGGAGTCTATGGTTATCTTCTTAAAACTACCTATAAAATACATGAATGCTGATACCTTTATTTACAAAAACTAGAAAAGAGGCAAGCAAGAAAAAGTACGTTTAATATGAACAAATTTCCTGCTCCTAGGCAATTTAAACCAATGCTTTCCTGTATAATCCAGTTAAATTTTTCCATTTTTGTAGTTATTCAGCTCAACTAAACAATGTTCTACATTGATACTAAGTTTAGGAAATCAGAAAGAAGATGGTGAAGTTTCACAGTCAGTATTTGATTTGCTATTTCTTTTTTTAAATTATTATTATTATTATTTTTATTGGAAAGTCAGATATACAGAGAGGAGGAGAGACAGAGAGGAAGATCTTCCGTCCGATGATTCACTCCCCAAGTGAGCCGCAATGGCCGATGCTATGTCGATCCGAAGCCGGGAGCCACGAATTTCTTCCAGGTCTCCCACACGGGTGCAGAGTCCCAAGGCTTTGAGCTGTCCTTGACTGCTTTCCCAGGCCACAAGCAGGGAGCTGGATGGGAAGTGGAGCTACCAGGACTAGAACCGGCACCCATATGGGATCCCGGAGTGTTCAAGGCGAGGACTTTAGCTGATAGGCCACGCCACCGGGCCCTCTCCTTCAGTCTTTAAACCATTTCTGCACCTGCCTCTGTATTTGCAGATATTTCTAAAGTTCGCTCACAAAGTATCTTAACAGAATCAAATTTGGGATTGGAAAAAAAATTAAGGATCCAGCTGAGTCATAATTTGATTTTAAAGAAATAGCAAATCAGGGCCTGGCGGCCTGGCCTAGCAGCTAAAGTCCTTGCCTTCAATGCTCCGGGATCCCATATGGGCGCCGGTTCTAGTCCTGGTAGCTCCACTTCCCATCCAGCTCCCTGCTTGTGGCCTGGGAAAGCAGTCGTGGACGGCCCAAAACTTTGGGACCCTGAGCCCACGTGGGAGACCCAGAAGAGCTCCTGGCTCCTGGCTTTGGATCAGCATAGCATCGGCCGTTGCGCTCACTTGGGGAGTGAATCATCGGACGGAAGATCTTCCTCTCTGTCTCTCCTCCTCTGTGTATATCTGACTTTCCAATAAAAATAAATAAATCTTTTTTAAAAAAAAAAAGACTGAAGGAGAAGCATGGGTTATCTTATGCACAGAATCCTATATGAGCAAGGGGAACTAGTGTTTCCATGGTAATTAAAGTCTTCCATATGTGGAAACATAACATAATGAGTTGTCATTTCTACTCACTTTGTGGAATTTCTCTAAGCAGACTTTTTCTTAATGAGAAAATGAAGCCTTTGATTCTCAATAAAAGATACAATGTCAAGTTATCTGCCAACAATAGGTCTCCCAACCCTGTATCTCCTTGAGAAGCTAATTTAGATTGTGACTACTATGAAACACATGTGAGTTAGGCTAAGAGAATAATGAAGAACTCAAGAAATGAAATCTAATTGATTTTAGAGGCAATCTCATACCTTAGCAACTACCATGTTTCTATCCTACAAGGAATGATCACTATGTTTTCTGAGAACCTGTCCTATCCTTTTCCCTCCAGAGATTTCTATAAAATTATTTTTTTCCAAATAAAGCTAATCATGCACTTTTACTTCCAAAGCCATGTTGAGATTTTAAGTATTTGCAATTCTGTACAATCACTTTTCTATAAAGCATTTTGATGTCCAAAATGGGAATCTTATGGAAATTAGAATATAGCCTTTCAGCGCTCTTGGGACACAGTGGGAGGTGTGAGGGAGTTCAAGGCAATTACAAGGACTGCAACTGTGAGCAACACTCCACTTGGACAGAGTTTTCTCAACTCTCTGAGGGGAGGGTGTAGGCAAAGAAAGTGGCTTACATTGAATCTGTTGTATCACATGCTTGATTGGATTTACAATTGGATTTTTTAGTCCCCAACTTTTACTATACATTTGTGTGAAGGGGAAGATGGAGAAAAGTGTCTTTCAATTAAATAAATAAATGAATAAATAGGGCCCGGCGGCATGGCCTAGCAGCTAAAGTCCTCGCCTTGAAAGCCCCAGGATCCCATATGGGCGCTGGTTCTAATCCCGGCAGCTCCACTTCCCATCCAGCTCCCTGCTTGTGGCCTGGGAAAGCAGTTGAGGACGGCCCAATGCATTGGGACACTGCACCCGCGTGGGAGACCCGGAAGAGGTTCAGGTTCCCGGCATCGGATTGGCGCGTACCGGCCCATTGCGACTCACTTGGGGAGTGAATCATCGGATGGATCTTCCTCTTTGTCTCTCCTCCTCTCTGTATATCCGGCTTTCCAATAATAATAAAATCTTAAAAAAAATAAATGAATAAATAAATAACAGCTATAAAATATGGGATGGGGACATAAAATACTTCACTATTCATTTTAATAAAGGAAGAAGAAAAGGTACTTGTGCAACATAAACAGTCTTGGCAGTTACTGGAAATCAGCTTTGCAAAATGAACCCAAATATCATGACATTTCTTTAATTATTATTGTCACTAATTGTAATGAGAAAATTGAAAAACTTCTCAGAGTATATCATTGCATTTGCAGTAATACTTGCCCTGTTGTTTACCAAGTTTAGATTTTAAACAGTTATCACTTCCAAAGAAATAGATATAAAAGCAAAATAAATATATTGCAGAAATGTCTTGTTAATAAGATGTTTTATGACAGATGAAACTAGTTCACATTGTGTCCTATTTGTTATGCCACATGTAAGAATTTGTCATCACAAATCCCATTGAATATTTTGAAGACATTTTAGTTTTCAGGATTTCTTCTTACCTCATTATAGTAGAATGTGGGTGATAAGACAGCCCACTATGGAAATAACATATTGTTGCCATGTGGCAGATCTGAGCATATTATTTTCAGAACGTATTAGAGTTTTCTTACTTTGCTTTTTTCATCAACATCATACACTAACATTCTATATTCTCCTTTTAGAGAAAGAGAATTTCGTATTGCCTTGAGGAAAGTTGTTCTCAGCCACCTTGAATTTAAAGACAAAAACTTCAACAGCAGTGAACAAATAAGAAATACACTGGTTGCTTTAAAATTCTCTCTTGAGTATATTGTCCGAAAGACTCCAGGGAGCTGGGGAAATAGAGTATTTTTTAAAAAAATGGAAACAAAAATAAACTTCAAAGGAAAGATACTGATTTTTTTCCAGAATGTTTTATTTCTAGGCTCTGCTGAGCTAAGGAGTAGCGATTTTAATGGCCTATATCTTCTTATTTTCATAGATCTTGGTTGCATAGTTGTGAAATGATAGCCATGACAAGGACATGGGATGTTAATGTTCGATTCTAAAAAAATCAGACTTAGAAAAAAGAAGAAAGAAAGAAATGTAAAAGGCCAACAGGGCAAATTCTTGACTGCAAACTACATTCCCAGTAAGAGGTACATTAGAAGAATCTAGGATCAGCTGCAGCCACGCAGCAGAGATGAAGTAATTTATTTTGCTCTGAACTGACAACGTTTTTTTAAAAAAGAGTTTTCTATATGTTCTGGTATTGCCGATGAAAAAATAGAAGGCTTTATTATTGATCTGGAATAACTTATACATATGACATTGCCATCGTGATATAAACAAATGACTTTGAGATGGGCCCGGCACAATAGCATAATGGTTAAGGTCCTCGCCTTGAACGCACCGGGATTCCATATGGATGCCGGTTCTAATCCCGGCAGCTCCACTTCCCATCCAGCTCCCTGCTTGTGGCCTGGGAAAGCAGTCGAGGACGGCCCAAAGCCTTGGGACCCTGCACCTGTGCGGGAGATCTGGAAGAGGTTCTGACTCCTGGCTTCGGATCAGCGCAGCACCGTCCGTTGCGGCCACTTGGGGAGTGAATCGTCAGACTGAAGTTCTTCCTCTCTGCCTCTCTTCCTCTCTGTACATCTGCCTTTCCAATAAAATAAATAAATAAATCTTTTAAAAAGAAACAAATGACTTTGAGAAAAGAATCTGGTATTTGCTTGTCAGAAAGATTGAGGTGTGTGGGTATTTGGCCCAGGGATTAAGTTTCCACCTGGAACGTCCACTATGTATGTCACAATGCATGAATGCACTCCTGCTTACCCTGCTTCTGATGCAGCCATCTACTGATGCGCTTCCTTGGGGATAGTAAGTGGTGATCCACCTAGAATGTTTCAACCCTGATTGTTGTAGTCATCTGAGGAGTGGATCAATAGAAGATCTCTCTCTCTCTCCTACTCTCAGTTTTTATTTCTGCTTTTCAACATAAATAAAAATAAAAAAGCAGTTTTATCAAGGAAGGAAGTTTCCAAAAACAATCCTACAAAAACAAACTGAGTACCTCAGCCCTTGATCTCAGCCTAAATAAGCAATTCACAAAACATCTTTGATTAAAATTCTATCAGATCATATAAATGACACAACCATTATAGAAATTTCAATACAGAAAACCTATAAAGGAAAATATGGTATTGATAATGGCAACTGTTCTGAATACTTTAGTATGTTTTCTGTAATTTATATGTCTGTGTGTTTGTATGAATGAAATATTAAAAGGCTGTCTACCACCATGTTTTTCATATTTTGTAATTTTCCTTGATGTTTTTCAGGCTGCAGAGTTTTCTTTTTATACACTCTTTCCTGAATGCAAGATTATAAATAGCCTAAAGATACTGTAATAAATGAAGAGCTAAATGGATTTAGAAATTTATTATAATCTTTAGAACAAAGCCTTTACATACAAGCGGATTCCCTAAAACATAATAGAATACCTATATTTCAGGAAACCAGATCCTGTAAGACTTAAAATGCGAGCTTTCATAATGACCTGAAGAGTAATTCCCTTAATAGCTTTTTCTCTTCCAAAATGATATAAAAGAAGTCCATTGGCAGGAGATAGGGTGTCAGAGAGCATTACAATAGAGGAAACAATGTCACTGTGCCATTCTAGAATTAAACTTTGATGTTAGGGGTTTTGAACCAAGTAAAAAGTTTCCCAGGGTTGAAATATGGAGACGAAATGAGTACGAATGCTTTCACACACAGCCATGAACTTACACAGAAAGCCTTGAGCCCTCCAGGATGGCACAGGGGAAATAGAAGAGACTCAGTGAGGTCCCAAATATAACAGAACTGCTACATGTTAAGAGAATTGGGTAAACAGTGAAGGATTGGAATTTGAGGAGTATAGTATGGACATAAGTGGCAGATACAGTCACAATGATAATTCACAAAGCCAGTGGAAAGTTCGATATTTGTGTATTCGTGAACAATTTTCTCAGTTTTTTAAAAACATCTCCCATATTTATTAGTCTATAAAACATACACCAAAATAAACATTCCAATGCATTTTTTTCATAAATTTATTTGAAGGGTCATTCTATAAGCTGGATACCAGCATATGCTGAAAGCCAGGCTACTTGATCTGTTAGGACATAAGGTAGCATGTCAAATAAATACTTCCCTACTGAATCAGTAATATTAGTTAAGCCCTGTGGAATTTAAAGCATTTTGGATAAGCAAAATAGAAAATGAGAGAAAGAGAACCTTGTTTAACTTAATTGATGAAATACACACAGGGCATCAATAACAGACTAATTGTTCATTGTAATTTGCATGATTTTTTTCCCTTTCTTCCAAACTGAAATGAGTTAAGCTGTTATCTGGTTTCATCAAATAAAGCTATGTAGCATTTCAGCATATATTCCATTGATCAGGACTGTGTTAGATGTTTGGATTAGATTTCTATTTTGACTCATTTTCAGTAAACATCTACAACCAAATGCACTAGTATGCCTCATCGGTTATTTTGTCAAGACGTATTTCCAACAGTGTAATTACTGATGCCTGGGATCATGGTATAATGGAGAAAGCCACCCTGTGCAATACTAGCAACTCAGAGGGACACGCTTTATGTCTCAGTGGCTCCATTTACTGTCCAGGTCCTCGCCACTGGCCTGGGAAGGAAGCAAAAAATGGCTCAAGTGCATGGGTCCCTGCCATCCACAAAGGAGGTTTGGATGAAGCTGCTGGCTTTGACTTTGTTACAGCCTACCATCAACTGTGGCAGCATTCAGTAAGTCAAACAGCCAATGGACAATCTCTCAGTCTCTCTAACTCTGACTTTCAAATTATTTTAAAAAAGAAATGAGATCATTAATTTTTAAATTTTTTTTTCAACTGAATGCATTTATTTTTCAATTGATATTATCTAAGTTTCTGTTTCTTTATCCTAATATTAGAGACTAAGCATTTTGAAAACCTGGGGCACAACAATTTCAATTTTATTTCCTTGATTATCAGAATATGCCATAACTTCTAAAGTTATGGTAAATATGTTATGAAGTAAAATAAAAGTATTACACAGAAAAGCCCTCATTTTGTTTTTCAGATTAATCTTGTGTGTATTGCTTGGTGTGCCTGCTTGCTTATTTGTAATAGGAAAGATCTGTGTTTAGAAGTGGAGCTATGTAAGTTGGTTCTGAAAAGCTGTGTGCCCCTGTTCAAATGTGCCCAGGATAAAGCGAGAAGTGAGCATTAATATTTACTAGAGTCTTGATTTGGTGCATTGGAGATCCAATTGCCCGAGGGAGGCCATGGGGAACCTCGTGTTTCTGTGCCCTTTCTGAATGAGATCTTTTCTGGTGTTCAGACAATCTTCGTTTCCATTTTTGTGGCTGAAGAATAAAGCTAAGACCTCTTTCCCCTTTGCTAACTGTGATTTTGAGATAGAAAGGATGAATTTCACACAATGAGCCAAACACCTACGCGTGCCAAAAGTCAATACACATGTATCACAACATTTGCTTTAGAGGAATTTACAGTTTATGTTTCTTGTTGCAATGCACAGTGATTTTTGTCTGTTCACACCTTCCCACAGTCCAGTGTACACTCTAACATGCAAAGAGCTCACCATCTTTGTGTAAATTCGTTCCATTGAGTGAATGTGGTTAATATTTTAATGTTTTTCATTTCTTTTCTTAAGTTGAAAGATGTACAATAAATGTATCTAAAAGTTTGGATGCATTGTTTCAGAGGATTTTACTTAAGAAATTCAGATCAGTTTATTTAGGAATCAGGACATCTCCAGAGTTACCCAAAAGATATAGTCTGGAGCTAGAGTTCTGGGAAGGTTTGACAGGGCCTTGAGGATCCACTTCCAAAATTACTAACTCACTCAAAGATTGGCAGGTATTGTCAAAGTTTATGGTTGTTAGTGGGAGGACTTAGTTCCTTCATTATAAAATTATAAATAAATCGATTTATGTGTTTGTTACGCTTGAAGCTGACTTGACACCGAACAAGTAAGCCAAAACCCTTAAACAGAAGCCTCGAAATCTTTTTATGATCTAGTTTCAGATAACATAATATATGGCTTCTACAATGTTCTCTTGGTAACATAAATCAGTGCAGTTAATTGTGAAAGAGGCCTCTACAAACATACCAAACTTGGGTTTCTTGACTTATATCCACGTGAATATCATGACTTTAGTTACTAAGTTATTAAGACATGTGAAACTGTGAACCATTTTTATGTTCTCTTTTGAGAGTTGTCAATCCTTTTTTTTTTCTGCTTATCTTAACTCGATTTGTTTAAATTCTGTAGAGTTTTTTTGGTTTCCAGTGTGTTATGAGTAGCAATCCTTTGTAGTATGAGTATTTTAGAAATGTTTTCTCTCATTATGCCATTTTTATATTTGATCAGTTATTTCCTGCGCCATGTAGATATTTCGGAGTTTTATAAAACCCATGAAGGTGCTGTAAGGCTCATGTTATCTCTAAGAAGCTTTCACCTACACCAATGTTTTGAGGTATTTTTCTTTGTTTTCTCCTAGCAATTTAAATTTCCAGTGTTACATTAAATTTTCACCATCAACCTTGTGTTGATTTGTGTACATGTTAAGAAGAAGGAATCTCATTCTTGCACTATATTCTTGTGCACATATGTATGCCAAAAGTGATCCAGAACCAGTTACTAAAAACAGTAACTTTTCTACAGTGTACACTATTAGCTAATAGTTTTTAAAAACTCAGTGGACTATATGGACATGAATTAATCTCTGGGTTCTTTGTGCTCTTGTGTCTCTATTCTGTTCACTGAGCTGTGTGTTTGCTCCTATGCCAGTACCATGCTATGTTGATAAACTTAATATCAGATATCGTGATGCTTCTGGATTAATTTTTCTTCACTGAATTTCTTAAACTATTTTAGATCATTTTGGTTTTCATATAAATTTTTAGACTTTGTAGTTCTGTTACTTTTTTTTTTTTTTCTTTGCAGCAATTTTATTGAGCCTGTAAGTTAGGTTAGGTGGTATATATATATCGATTTGTTAATTTTATCAGTTCTGGTAGAATCTTTTTTTTCAGCTGGTTTTCAAAATCACATCACATTCAAATAGAGATCTTTTGACTTAGACTTTCTAATGCTGGTGCCCTTGATTTTTTTTCAAAGCAGAGTTACAAAGATCTTAGGAGAGAGAGAGAAATACATGACTCTCCCATCCACTGGTTCACTCCTCAAATGTTGACAACTGGATGTAGGCTATATTGAAACAAGGAGTCATTGTCTAGTTCTTCCTTATGGGTGCAAGGGCCCAATCACTTATTTTACCCTTTGCTGCTTTCCAACGACATTAACAGAGAGCTGGATCAGAAATGGAGCAAGTGGAAGATAAATTAATACCTATATGGCACACTGTAGTCATAGAAGTTTAACTTTCAGCACCCTTTATTTTTTCTCTATTTCCTAATAGCTCATTAAATTATTGAAAAAATTACATCTGATAAGAAATACAAAATGGCTAACAAAATATAAGAAAAAAAGGCATAACATTACTATGCAATAGGAAAATTCAAATGAAAAACATGTGTAGATAACACATCACCAGTGTCAGAATGGCTCTTTTAAAATGAACAGAGTGGAAAATGCTAGGCAGGATGTGGAGAAATAAGAATTTTTATGTGCTTTTTTTTTATAGTGTGAACTAGTTCAGCCACTTCATAAAAATACAGGTTATCTCTTTAAGAAACTAAAAGTTAAACTACCTCATGACAGAGCAATCCTACTACTTGGTTTGCATATCCAAAAATACATGAATTCCTTTTATCTAAGAGATACCTGCTCCACTGTAGTTTTTAGCATTGCTATTAACAATAGCTAAAATATGGGATCTACCAAAGAGTCAGTCAGCATTGAAATGGATAATTTAAAATATGGTAATATGCTATGTATTTACAATGCAATATTATTCAACTATTAGAAAAGGAATCAAATGGATTCTATTAAAGTCCCTTAAATTGAGGGAAATAACCCAAACAGAAAGACACATGTATGTGATCCACGTAAAATGTGTGAACTAAAAGTGAGCAAAATTTGTAAACAGAATGTGGACTTCTAGAGGCTGGAAATGGCTGAAAAGATAAATTTGAATTAAAAAAGATTGGGACACTCAGTGTGATTCATGAATTGTGATGGATACTAATATTGGATTTTAAAAATAGAAGAGAACACTTTTGTTAATCTCTCACAGTTTTTGCTTTGTAAATGTAAACCACTTCTGAAATAAAATACTCAAAATGGAAATAAGTGAAAAGAAGAATAACTTTGATGATTTATACTTGAACCTTTAGATGCAATCATAAAACAAAATAGTCTATGTTTAAAATTTTCAGTTAGATGATTTTTACCATAATCATTTGAATTGATTTTTATAATCTTCAACTTAACTAGGACTATCTCCTAATACTTTTAGATAACATGACTACTAAAAATAAATGTGAGTTGGGGTTTAACATGAGAGAATTTGATGTTTTCAATGTGTCATGTCTTTATTGAGATGGAATTTACACATCATAAAATCCATCCCTTTATGTATGCAATAAAATTTAATCACATTAATGTAGTAATGCTATGGCACTAATTGTGAATTTTAATTTAAAAGATTTCTATCATCTCAAGACAAATATTTCTCCGAGGAAACAGTCTGCTTCAGTTAAAATGGCTATCATGTAAAGAAAAAAGAGTAAATGCTGGCAAGAGTGCAGAGAAAGAGAAATAAATATTTACTATCAGCCAAACTCTTCCAGTTTAGATGCTCCCCTCATTTTGGTGTAGGTTTGACAACATGGTTTGAACCACCTTGATGTAATTAGGATGCTACCGGGAGGCTGTAACATTTATCTCTAAATGAGGAGTTCGTATTCGGTATGCAGACGGAAAGAGCCAAACCAGGATCCAGCCTTCATGTCTGGGAGCGCGAATATCATCAGAGAGGAGATGAAAATCACCTAAATAAAATAATTAATAACTTGAATTAGTTGTTTTTATCTTATAAACATGTTGTTTGGGAAAGGTAGTATTAGAATATTTTAATGGCTCTATTTAAGCGTCACCTGAATTTCACTTGTTTATTATGAGCATTCATATTTTCTCTCTTGTCTTTCATTCTTTCTCTTTTTCATATGTAACTGATAGCAGGGTTTAGCATTTCATTAGATATTTTTAAAAGGACAAGGTTTTTATCTCTTCCCTTGTTTTGTTTTCAAAATAGCTTTAAGTTTCTTGTTTTTTTTTTTTTTTTACTTTTCTGTCGTTCATGTTTAACCACTTGGAGTATAACAGTTCATAAAGAATTTAACATGCCTTTAACTTATAAAATCTAGTAAAAACTAAACATTTCCAATCTGCACAATTCAAGAATATATACAACTAGATTAAATTTTTATTATGTTTCTTTGCAATCTATTTATTTTATTTTTTAATGATACAGTTCCATAGGTTCTGGAATTTCCCTTTCACCAAATATCCTTCCCCCAGTTATTTCCCATGTGTTATTACAGTAGTAACGTCCTTTACAAGCAGTCATAAGTTCATCATTTTGCCATTTAAGTGTATCTTGACATTGTAGGTATGGACAATGGCAAAGAGTTCAGCATCTTATTGTCAAGATACATTTAACATTTTCATTGGGAGTCCATCTTTGATTTGGAAGTAGAGATGCATACTGTATTGTATCTTCCCATCTATATTTAATAGTCTGTATTACACAGTTGCTATGCATCCCCTTAAATGAAAAGCCATAAAAGAAAATCAATAACAGTAAGAAAAAAATTAATTTATCCACACCTTTCTTCCTTGCTCCAGCTTCAAGACCCTATATTTATAATATACTGTGGTATATCATTTTTGAAATAACATATTTATATTGCATATATTTTATCCTATATTTCTGCCTTCTCAGTTTTACACAATTATAGACACCCTTAATTTTAATGAAATTATATGTATCATTTACACATTTATCATCATTGTTTTCAGCAAATTATTTGAAAATATAGTGTTCCTTTTATAAAAGTGATCAAGTTTTTCAAATTGCACCCTTCAGATTTATCTGCTATATCATACACCTTATAGAAAATATATTAATTTACTTCCCTTTTGCAGAAGAATTTGGAAGTGGCTGTTCTGGCACAATAGTCAACTGGCTAATCTTCCACTTCCAAGTGCGAGTAACCTATAAGAGCATGGGTTCATGTTCTGGCTGCTCCATTTCCAATCCAACTTCCTGTCTATGGTTTGAGAAAGCACTGAAGGATGGCCCATAGCCTTGGGATCCTGTACCCAGGTGGGAGACTGGCAAGAAGCTCCTGGATGCTGGCTTTGGATTGGTTCAGTTCTGGTGGTTGTGACCACTTCGGGAGTGAACTAGCGTATGGAATATCTTTCAGTCTTTTCTCTCTGTAAATATGTCTTCCCAATGAAATTTGATAAATCTTAAAATAGAAGTGGCTAATATGATCCTTAATGTTATCACTATTAAGTAACTCCTGAGATGATATATATGACATAATCACAAATAACCCATTGCATCTCTATCAAACTAATATTTATTTTATCATTTTTATTTTCTGTGTGATACACGATGATGAAATTACTCAACATTTTCAAAGCCGGTGTTTTTTATGGTATCTTAGGTAACTAGTATATAGTAATGAAATTGAGTTTGATAATTAGGAATGTTGAAATTTAAATATCGTTATTTAAACTTCAGTGTGTCAAAAATTTTGTTCTTTTATCAGCCTTTTATCAACAAATAAAATGAATACTACTTCAATGAGACAAACTTAGAAATGAACAGTAGTAATTTTCAGTTGGTTTAAGTTTTATAGTGGTCACCAAATTTATAAACCTGCATATATAGCATATATATCTATTACTAAATGTGAACACACACATTTGTTTCTATCTATCTATCTATCTATCTATCTATCTATCTATCCATCTATCTAATTTTAAGGCTAAAAACTATTACAGAATCTCTAATATTCACACATCATTACAAACAACTTATAGAAAAAATGAGCAAGTATAATATGTATACAAGTTTCCTATAAGATGATTTTAGGTAAGACGTGACCACTAGAGTAGGCACTTGTAACAATTTTTAACTTTAAAAATAAAAGAAAAAAACTAGAAATGTCCTTGTATAACTTCAAGATCTGTTTGACTTTCAGGTAAAATCAAAGACTTTTCTATAGTTTATTCCCATTTTTATACTGAGCTTATTTTAGCCTCAGTAGATCTATGATATACTTCTCTCAGTGGAATAAGAAACAAGTAACATGGATGGCTTAATAGGGAATTTGACTTTGAATTTATTTCCTATTTAAGCTCCAAGAAATTTTCACAGAGACTGAAATGTTTTGGACTATTTTTAAAAGAACAAACAGAATTCTCCCAGCTCATACACGATCTACAGGCTAAAAAGCACTCTGACAGCTTAAAAAAATTCCCTTTTGAGATGGCAAAATGGAACCCCAAGAACAGTACTTCCTCTAGCATAATGTCCTTGAACAGTTCTAAATCTTTTGTTCTTTCTAAGCCTACTTTGAAAATGGGAACATTAAAGATGTGCATATAACACAGTCAAATTTTTTGTGTCTTCTTTTATGAGAGTAGGATATTTCATTATGGAAGAAATCCATGAAGCTTTATCCTTGTAGACTCATCATATTCTTTGAGTTTGAATATGGAACTAGGTTACTTTTTTGTTCATCCATGTATTTACTTATCCATCTTCAACTTTACTAAGATTGCTTCTCTTCCATTTAATGTCTGAATCAATATTTCTAGAGTCATATACTTAAGGTGTTGTTCATAACAAAACAAAATAAACAGAAAATGATTTATTCCATATTTTGCAAAATTCTGCAAATAAAAACACAACTGTTTGTGCCAATATTGGGTCTTTAACTCCTGGAAGATGGTATGATATTATTATTGAATTGTTTTTTAAAGCAAATTTTAGTTTATGCTCTGATTACTTATTGCAAAGGAAGCAATTCAAATCAATTCATGAAATAATATATTTTGGATTATTCTCAAAATTGACATTTAGCCAAAACCACAGAAGGTAACACTGAGAGTCTACAAAGGTATTTTAAGTTGCCATTTCATCATGGTATATGAAATATAACTTCAAATATGATAATTGTTATCTTAAACATGCCCTCACATTTCAGCAATCCATGTATGACAGAATTGCACCTGCTAATCTGCACAGAACAGTACAGCTAATTACATTAATTTTCCTATTCCTCTCTTTAATTTGACTATTTTGGTAGTCTTGAGTCTAACATCATAATGAAAAATGAAACAACACCAGGCAATCATTTTTAACGTTGATTTTGCACTTGAATACTTGGAAAATGCTTGGGGATACTGTAGCACTGTCTTGGATTCTAACTAAAATGTAATTTTATTTGAGAGGTGTGAACTACACTGTCATTTTAATAGGAAATAATGACACAACAAGTGCACTTTAAAGATTTTATTTATTTTTATTGGAAAGGAAGATATACAGAGAGGAGGAGAGACAGAGAGGAAGATCTTCTGTCTGGTGATTCATTCTCCAAGCGGCTGCAATGGCTGGAGCTGAGCCAATCCGAAGCCAAGAGCCAGGATCATCTTCCAGGTCTCCCATGTGGGTGCAGGGTCCCAAGGCTTTGGACCATCCTGGACTGCATTCCCAGGCCACAAGCAGGGATGGGAAGCAGGGCCACCAGGATTAGAACCAGCGCCCATATGGGATCCCGGGCATTCAAGGCGAGAACTTTAGCTGCTAGGCTATTGTGCCGGGCCCAAAGTATACTTTATACTAACAAGTTTTGCAAGCTGTTTTCTGCTTCTTGTTTTAGGATATCTGGGCAGTGAAAACAGAAGAAAAACTAATATCTTAAAATATAATAGATTTATATTTTTGACTGATGCAGTTTGAAAGACTTTTGAATTTAACTAGAACTAAAGTTATATATGAAGTAATATGATTTTTTGGTAATGATTCATTACTGCCTACAATTTATTATTCTAAATATTAATATTATAATACCATGGGTAGACATAGTTTTGCACATGTTGATGTTTAAAAAATTGTTATCCACAACTTAATACAACATGGATTTATGTTGTAGAGACAATATGTCTTTTATTTAAATTCGTCATGGAGTATTTTATGGACCAATGAATAATATGATATAATTTAAATTCTATCTTGATACACAACAGACATGACTTGGATGAAAGATACCAGATTAACCTGGGTGAACAAAAGTTGAGACTGCTACAATAGTGATAATCGAATATAGTTTAAATATTTGATAAGTTTGCATTAAATTATTAGTTTTTTTTTAAAGCGGAGAGAATTTTATTTTTAAGGGAGCTAGCAAGGTGTGGGAGAGGGGAGTTAAGAAAGAATGAGGGTAGCCGTCTCCAAAGAGGGTAGCGGTTGGAAGCCAGGTTTCTAAGTAGCAAAGTCCCTTCTGGAAGAGCTGCTTGGGGACCCTAACAAGGCCAGTGGGGAATTGTTAAAGGTAGCTCAGTCCCCTAGGAGTGCAATTAAGGGACTACAGAATTGTGCCTTTCAATGTTTGTGCTAATTTACACATATCAATCCTAAATCTCTTATTCCTCTACCTAATGAACCTCTTAGTCTCCGGGTGGGGGTCACATCCTGAGACTGTGGTACTTACACTGTTTTCCCTGGAGGGAGCACATGAAGGAGAAGGAGTGAGCATGAGGTCATCATCTTCACTGTCACAGGTGGTGTTAGAATGGTGTCGTGCTCTGTCTTCCCTTGGAGCTTGAGACAGTCTCATTCCTCTAGGAGCCAGTTGAGAATGATTTGTATGTCTGGCAGAATGCCTTCTGATGCTCATTTTCCAGGTTCTGTGTTTGGTGCTGATTGCTTGGTCTTCAGTTTTTCTCTCCTATCTCCTCCTTACTGGGGGTTGGTTTGGGGAGGGAACATTATCTTGACAATGCACACTCCTATGCTCATCCAAATATGTCACAAACCGAGTTCTAACATGTCGCTTGATATTGCTACTTACTCTAAATGGAGAAGTTACAGTGCTTTACACATCTCACATACAGAACATAGCATGATTCACACTTCAGGAGGATAGGTTACATATAAAACTTTGCAAATTTCATTACTAAACATCACAGGAATATGTAGAAAGGCTCCTTTGTGAAAGTTTGCAATGGCTCCAGGTGTGTGTGTGTGTGCGCGCGCACACACATGCCCACACACTTTCTGGAACAACCAGCATTCTACCAACGTTGAGATGAACTATCTGCATGGACTTCCATCAGGCCTGAGTGTTCAGGCCCAATGTTCCCAAATCCAGCATGGTAATAGATAGAAACATACACACCGTTTAGGTGACTCATAGCCAGTAGCCTGGGGCTGTGGGCGTGGACTGGGAAGGGTACAGAGGCAGTGTCCATGGCGTTACTTTCTGATGAGAGGGGGCATATTCATATCAGTAGTTTCTGTCTCTTCCGGCGCCAGCATGTGGGTAGTTTCTGTCTCTTCCGGTGAGTAGTTTCTCTCTCTTCCGGTGCCAGCATCACTGCAGCCAGGGCTGGAATTCATCAGGATACTTTCTGCATGAGTCAGTGATGTTCCAGATGATTGAATGAAAGAAACGTTTCAATAGCTGAATCATGCATGGTCCCAGATAAAGGACAAGGAAAAATAATATGAAGGGTGGAAAGGGGCCTGGAGGGCTTCTGGGATGAGTTGTTCTAACTTCTGGGTGCCCTGCCAGCTGGGAAACAGCATTGGTAAGAAGACTGGATTGAGTCACAGAAAAGTTACATTTTTCTTTTGGTCTTTTCTCCCTAATGTGGAATGTTTGAATGTCCTGTCAAATGTTTGAATTGGAAAGATTAAAATGGTTTTCTGAACATTGGAGAGATTGTTAGTTTACAGAGGTGTTGCCAATCCTAGGGGTCTCAGGAAAATATTTAGCCTAGAAAACAAGACATGTATATATAATGCCAGCAATGATTTGCTAGTAGGCATAAATATTTTTGAAAGTCAAATTGTGGATGACAAAAGTTTAGGCTAATCATAATTACAAAAATAACTCAGCAATTCATGACATCCTAACCTATAGCAGAGCTTCATGGATTTTTTATGCTTTGTAAACAGTCCTGATTGAAGAATTTTGTTGTTCATCAAGGCATATATCCATGTATAGAGAACAGATAAATCTTAAGTTGAAGCACAGAAAAGCATAGTAGTTTAGCTAGTGAGAAAATGGAAACTCTTGGGGTAAATTATTTGTTTCATTTTGTCTGTGTAATCCCTTAGGTGCTGTTTACTTTTCAACTGCTATTTTTACTTATAAATTTAAAATTTCCGTAAGTATTACTTCTGCTTCTTAACATTATCCACCTATTCTCCTTAATAATAAGACCTTTTGGGAACTTTCCTGGATATGATCTGTCTCCTTTGTTCAAGTGTAGTTAGATTGCCTTTTCTATTTAGTGTTAATAAAGTTATATGTAGTTTAATGAATGAATTATGTTGATCTTATATTGTATAATTCCTGAAGATGTATCCCTAAAAATTGACAAGGTAAAGACTATTTAAGGACAATTATAATTCATCTTTGTTCTTAAAAACTTGACTGCAACATAAATCCTGGCTAATATTCCCATTGTCCTGGGATGGGGGATCTCTTCCTCCCTGGCATCTCTCCTCCTTCCTTGCTGGAATAGGAGGTTTATGATTTAATGAATCTCGCCTTACTCACCAAATTTCCCTCAAAAAAATCTTTCATGTGAGACAAGATCTGAGTTTATTTCTGTGCAGTTTATTTGTGTGCTGTTCCCCAGAGCAGCTTTGGTTCTGTGACTTGGATTTAACCTCAATGCAACTAGGATCCAGTTCAAATTCAACTCTAGCCAGCATTGGCACATCACACCAGATGGGTGAGGAAACATGCAGCTCTTGTTTCTATTCTTCAGAGAACCTTGATCTTCTATGTTTTCTGGTATACCCTCCTTTCTTCTTCTTTTAGACTGTCTTCATCTTTTAGATTCCCTCTTTCAGGCGTCCTTCCTATGTAGCCCATACCTCAGAGGAAGCTTATTGGGAAGAATTTTTATTCCCACCATGCTTCTTTATTCCTTCATTTGAATCGCCAAGCAATATCCAGTATTGACACCCTCTCTCCAATTCCAGCTCAAAACATCTTTGCAGAGGATCTTCCTATGGTCAAGAGGTAAAGAAAAACCCTTTTTGTTTATGGAGAAGTGATCTTGCCATGGTTAAGAGGTATGGAAAAATCACTTTCATTGATACACACTGGGCAGAAGCCCAGTTCTAGCATACCACTGATTAAAAAGAGTATTAATCACTCCTTCGCATGCTGTTCTAAGTATGCATCTTGCCTGTCAGCTGTGGAAGCATGAGCAACCATACTTAATATATTTAATCCTACAATCACTTTTCTCCCTTCGCCTGGATGCAACAGACAATGAGATTTTGAGACATGTCTCCAACTCAGGAGAAATAAAAACTGAGGGAAATTTTTGTTTATATCCTCTCACTCCATGTGGAAATCACTGATCTACAGCAAACTTTCTCTTTGGCTGCATCTTTATATATTTGGATTACTTTAATACCCCTCACCACCACAGCTTAAAAAAAAAAGTCTGATCTTTTTCTGTACCATCACATTGCTTATTTACAAGCTAAAGGATGGAGGAAATTAGCCTAAAACTGAGATTCTTTATATCCAGGCTTTTCTGTACTGAACTAGAAAATTCTTCTGCCTTAATAGACTTGGAAAAGATTTTAAACATACTCCATTAGATACCATCAATACCACTCCTAGGAATATATCCAAAAGACTTGTTACACGAGAAAGCAATATGCATCCCAATGTTCATTGCAGCACAATAAATAATTGCAAGAACATGGAAACAACCTGAATGCCCATTGACAGAGGACTGGATTTAAAAAAAAAACTGTGAAACCATTATGCTCAGCGAAATGAGTCAATCACAAAAGAATAAATACCATATATTCTCTCTCATATAAGGAAGCCAACATGGAAAGGGTAACTCCAATAGTCCAATCTATACTGTTTTTTTGAGCGTCTGTTGGCTGTTTTGGCTGTGTCTCAGATGTTTTGATGTTTTTATGTCGGTTTGTTGGCTCCCAAATAATTTCTTTTCTTTAATGGAGTTCATCAAGTGCCCATGGAGTATGCGATGGCAACATAGTTCCTAAGAGAGTTCTGTGTTTCCTTTTAGTTAAGCATGTGCTGCCTACTCTGTGGCACATTACTTAATCAAGGTGCTACAATTTGTTGTTGACGTTGTTGCTGTTGTTATTCATGCTGTGGTTGATGTGGCTGTTGTGAAATGATGTCAATCCACAAAACTAGTTAAAAAAAATGTTCTAGATATGAGAAAAAAACTGTCTTTGGTATTTTGAGATTGCAATAAGCTTGTAAATTGCTTTAAGTACGATGGGTATTTTGATGATATTAATACTTTCAATATATAGGAATTTGATTTTAACAGATAATTTTGTACTATGAATGTTTACTGTTAGTACCAGGTGTGAAATATGGCTTTTTGTTACTGTTATACTTTTGTTTTCAAAAGATTAATTTTTCTGGCTGAAAGTCTTAATTATTTTAGAGGTAATCTGTGACTACTTTGCCATGTGTGTGTTTTTCTTTTCTTCCTGCGTGTTCCATGAGGAAGATATTCTGACTTTGTAGATAAAACATGCTTATGCTTTATTGTACAAGAAGTCTTATGTTTTTAAAGCAAATAAAGGTGTTAAAAAAATTTAAAAAAATAACAAAAAAACTGTGGTTAATCTACACTATAGACTACTACTCGGCTATTAAAAGAAAATGAAATATAATACTTCGTGGTCAAATGGGCCAAATTAGAGATCATTATGCTAAGGGAAATGAATCAATCCCAAAAGTTTAGATATCATATGTTTGCTCTAATATAAGATAGTATGATGTCAAATCTAGGGATATTACATGTGAAACTTACCTTATGTTACTTCATACTTACTTGCGCCTTATGTAATAAGATCTTGTGATGTAATTCGTTATTCAGCCATCCACAAAAGACTGTTTATAATTACTTGAGATGATCAATGTCTTTTTTTTTTAGCCACTGTTATTGGTTCTTCCCATAAATAAAGAAGATCTAGTCTTCATTGTATCTTCTTTAGCGCCCTGGGATTCAAGAATGAACTCAATGAAATGACCGACAGTCTCCTACAAGGTTGGGATACACTCCAGAGGCAGCATGACAAATGGGAAAATCCACAAAAGATACCCATTGTGAGACTGGAGGGGAGAGCATTGAGGAAGGAAGGGAACTCATGGGAGGGTAAAGGGAGACCCCAGTGCCAGCTAAACTGTATCAAAAAACAATTTTAAAAAATGCTGTAAAAAACAAACAGACAAAAACATACCCCATTAGATCCCAGTGCTATGGAAGAACAAGCAATTGTAAGTCAGACTCTCAATCTCATCTGCCCAGACATTCGGCAAAAAGCTCCAGAGACGTGCAGGGGGATCTGAGAGCATGCTGCTCAGCCTCTTAAGATTAGTACCATGCTGTGTTCTAACAGAGATCACGAGGAATCCCAGGATCAGAGTTTAAAGAACGGTAAGAAAGGTGTGCCCTTGATGATACTGTAGTTCCAGTTTGACCCCAAAGGACCTCCCAAGTGCTTCTGCTACAAAGAATATGGACACTTTGTCAAGTATGAAATCCCAGGGTCATATGTTGTATGAAGAGGAGATCATTGGAAATTTGACTATTTTGACCTCCTGCCTTCTCTTATAGCAAGCATAAGGATCTTGTGTGTTCCCCAGTCTTTGAACATGTCAGAAATTATCTAATCTTTACTCATTCTCTTTTGATCTTAACAGAGAGCCCAGCACCTTCACTGGTTTAGATGGCGATAATTCTTAAAGGACTATGGGAGACTTTACACCTCCTTCTGACAGACTCAATCCAGAAATCTGGACTGTCCAGGGAAAAGCTGGCTGGATTGTAACTTCTCAGCCTCTCCAGATTCATCTTAAAGACCAGTCCTGTTTTTCCCCACTAAAGACAAAAATCTGTTCACACTTATGCAGCTGGAATATCTTAAGAGACTTAGTCCAGTTTACTTTATCAACTCCCTCCCTAGGCCCTATTGATTTTGATTGTCCTTATCCAATCAGGGACTTTTCAACACTCCTCTCTTTTGTCACAAATGTTGGTGTGTGTGTGTGTGCGCGCACATGTGTGTGTGAGTGTGTGCGTGTGTGTGTGTGTAGGTATCTGTTCATCACTCAAAGCCAGCACTTGGCCCCAGATGGCCTCCTCTACAAAAAGATGCTGCATGTCCTATTTTCTCTGCTGTCTTTTGACAGAAAGCTAGCAATAATTCATCACAACAGTTTGTTTTAAACCACTTTTTGCTTGTTTAATTTTAGCCACTGACCAGTTTCCTTACAGTGCTGTGTTTTCCCAACTTCTTAAGGATTCTTCCTAGACTTGACAAGGGTGGATCACCCTGACAGCTCTGATTCAGAGTTCAGTTTTCATCACTTACTAAATTACAGAAGTTTCTTTGACCACCTATGGAAAATCATTCTGTTCTGTAAACATCAGGCTATGTGTTGTTAAGTCATGGAACACTGGTTGTTTGGCACTCTCTTGAAAATTACAGAAATCTGTGAAACTGCTTTAATAAGCTGTTGACTTATTGTAAATCATTAACTAGTTTAGTTTTTTGTCAGTCTCAATGTGACTTTCAAAAAAACAATTAAGTATTTATTTTAACAAAATATAATTGACTACATGCATAAATGTTTTGTCTTCTAGGCTAGAAATTTTGTTGAGCCTCTTGAGGTTTGCCAACTTTGATTAAGCATGATTGTGTAAAAATAATTTATCTGTTCTCTACCTCCTTTTGAAAGTTTACTTCATAATTTTCAAAATTGAAAACAACTTTAAAGTAACCAGGACTTAAAAATCTGTATATTCTTTTAGAATTTTTTTCCTGGTATAGCATTCTAATTTTTTCCATTAAGGTGTTTCTGATCAATCTAGGTAAAAATCTTATGCAATCCAGAAATTTAATGTGTTTTCTGTTGCTTTTATTGAATTTAATTACCTTACAAACCTTGCCTTTAGGCAATTAACTTTCTACCTAATCAGATCTAGTTTATTGCTTTGGTTCACAGGCCCAAGTTTAGCTTACTTTGACCCAATGTTTTAAACTTCTGACAATTCTTTTAGATCTAAAGCTCTAAAACTGAGCCTTGAACATTGAGGTTTCCATCAAGACTTCTGAAACTCTTAGATGTCACTTCGAATTGGGAGAAATGGCAACAATCTTATCCAGGACTGAATAACAGGACCTGGTTGCTTTACATAGGTTTGCTCTTGGGCCCGTGCACTTGCGCCATCATTCAGTGTTTTCCCAAGTTCATTAGCAGTGAGCTGAATTGGAAGTGTGACAGCCAGGACTTGAAATAGTGTGCAAATGGGATGCCAATATTACAAATAGTGGCTTAAACTGCTACATTACAATGTGGCCTGAATATCAAATTAATTCCAATGAGCAATTTAAAAGTTATCTATTTTAGAACAGTAACAAATGGAAAGACAGTGCATTCTGCAATTATTTTTCAAAAAATTTAATTAGGTAAGAAGAATTATGTAAAACAGGTAATCACTTATTAATCTATTATTAGGATTAAATGATACTTAGAGTAACATATTTCCTTCCATATTGATATGGACAAGGTGGTCACACCCTTCTTGAGAAAACTTTAGTCTGTTTCTTGATAACCATTAAATCATTTTTCACCAGAGGAATGGCTGGCAGATCATTAATGAAATAAATAAATGATCTGTATGATCTCATAACTATGTATATGTCGGGCAGTGCCTTGCGATCTGAGAACACTACACAGCCTCCATAGGCATTCCTCCAAAGTGTTTGATAGGACTGCTGTTATGCTGAGGAAGATAAATGCAAAGAAGTATTACCACCCTCTGAGAATTAATTTGCTTTGATTTCTTTGAAAACTTCGAGATATATTTAACAGCATTCTTAATGAAACTCACTTGTGAGTTTCTAACAGGATAAATGGAATGATTCACCTTTCAACATTACCTTGTTAGCATCCTTCAAAGATGAAAAAGTACTCAAATACATGTAGTGCTTTTATCCTCTCCTACTTCATCTCCATATTCTGTCCCTATCAATTTCCTTGAACAAGAATGTTTATACATATTGTAATTAAATTATTACAGTTAAATATCAATATCAGTTTCATTTCATGATAGAATTTTGGAGAGATATCAATTACAATTTCATTATTAATTCTTCATTTGAAATCTGATACCTTTTTGGAACATTTGTCCTTTCCTTTGGCAACATTTCCTACAGTATTTTCCCTGTGATTTTCAAGTAAAACAAAACAAAACAAATGACTGATTTTAAAGGTTGAATAATTTGTGAGATTTGCCTGTACAAGTCAAATATTATCTCTTTGCAGCTTAACAAACAAGAGCATATTAATCATGTAATGAATTTATAAAAAGAAATATCTGATTAACTCCCTGGGCAGAAGTATTATAACAAAGGCTGTTGTTCTCACAGCTAAACATGAGATTGAAATGATATGTGCAGTCAGTGAATCACTCTTTTGCTCATACGGTGTTGAAAGATATGCGTTTAGTAAACATTATTTGTATTGTTGACAGTTTTATTATTTAGTAGTGATGAGATTCAAACTTAACATATACTAATCTATAACTACAAGCTGTATTCATTTCCTATTATTTCAAGGCAAATTACACATATCTGTTATCATTATAGTTTAAAGTTAGACATTCAAATAGTTCTTGATGGACTAAAATCAAGGTATTGACAGGGGCTCGATTCTTCTGGAAGTTTTATAGGAAAATCTGTTTTCCTTCTTCAACTTTTAAGGTCCATCTGTGTGCCCTGGTTCCTGGTATTCATGCTTTACCTTATGAGAAGCTTACTCTCTTCAAATTCCTCTTTCTGATAATCTCTTTTTCAGTTATAGGGGCCTTTATGATGTTTTTGGCTTTAAGCGATTATACAGCAAAGCATTTGGTGCTCATCTCCACCTCAATACCATTAATAGGGACACATACGCAAAGCCCTATTGCCATGTGCAGTCATATCCACTGATACTGGTAATTCAGATGTAAAAACTTCTGAAGGCCACTTTTCTGCCAATTTCACCATCTAATCCTATGCCCTTACTATAAGATTTTCAGGTTTTCTACTACTACTATTCTTTATAGTAAAATAATGAATCTTAAATGTTACATTGAATTCTGCTTTGTCGAATGTATTCTGATTCTACATTCTTTACTTTGCTTCCTGTCAGGCGTTAACCTATTTGTCACATTTACCATAATAGATCATTTCATCAAAGTGGTAATTAGGAAGATCTGTAGTTACTCAGTTTCCTTTTGGTATTAATTATCAGTCTGTGTGAAGATATATTGAAACTGTATGCAAAATCCAGTCCTCATCAACCTTTCAATTTATTAGTTTCACTATTTCAGTGAAGATACAGGGTAAGGACTTAATTTCTGTTGCATTTATTCATATCTGTTCTCTTACTGCCAATTTGATATTCATATTATCTTTGCCCTGGATAACTAATTTTTAAGCCAACTTTTGTGTTCTTTGAAACCTTTTTTTAAAAGATATGTTATAGAATTAGCTTTTTATCTGAGAACACTGATTTACTAATCATAAGAAACCAACATTTCTAGTTTAAGATCATTCCTATTGATGTTCCATATTCTTTTGCCAGTATACAGTATATCAAATTCCTTAATTTATGCACACACATATACATATTCATAATTTAGAATCATAAGTATAAATCAAACACTACATTCTAGAATGCCAGGATTGATTTTTTTTAGGAAGGAGAACAAGGAAAACTTCTAGCAAATGAGGCAGAGGAAAGAAAGGTTATCATTTTATACCTAACTCATATTGAGGAAAATTCAGTTCACTTTGTTTGCAGTCAGTAGCTTCTTCTGATGTCTATTTCAAGATAAGACAACTTTGTTTTCTTTAATATCAATTTTGTCTTTAATAGAAGCATAAGCAAAATAATCATATAATATATAGTGGTCCATGTTTGACCTTATCTAATTAGCATAATCTATTTTATGTTTAATTTTGCTGCAATATATAGTTTGTTTTATGATTGGTGTTTCATGGTATGGATTTATTGGATCTTGATTCTTTATTAATTTTCTGATGATATTTTAATGCTTTCTACTTTTTGTTTTTTATGAATAATTCTACTTTATTAATTTACAAGTCTTTATGAGAACATATGCTCTTCCTCTCCTGGCAAAGTGATTAGGGGTGTAGTCTTCACGGGATAGAGGTATCAGAATATTTCAAACAGTTCATGGGAAATAGAGCTAAAGCATATGTTGAGTTGATGCTAATATTTTTTAAATCTACATATACATTTCTCATAATTATTTTCTTGAACTTTATGGAGATCCTAGATGCTCATTCCAAGACATTTTGCATCAGGATAAAATTAGCTTTTAATTCAATTTTCTATTAACTGTTTTTTCAAATATTCTCACATGCTTAAACTATGACATTAGCAATTTACTTTCCAGGGCAGTTGTACTATATATATATATATATATATATATATATATATCAGAGCTCCAGTTGTTCCACATGTTCTATGGAGGTTGATTTTGTTGGTCCGACTCATTTAGTCATTGTTGTAATAATATACTGAAATCTCATCATGGCTTTGCTTTGTGGTTCCTTGATCATGGCTAGTGATGTAAAACATACTTACTTATTTTTCTTGATCATTTGGCATCTTCTGCAGTGAAGTATCTTTTCAAAACCTTTGCCACTTATGAATAGTTATGCTTGAGTTACAGTTGCTGAATAATAGAAATTATGAACGCATCATTGTTCCAGATATGTTTTGTAAACATTTTTCCCCAGTATGGAGTTTGTGTTTTGTTTGTTTTACTGTGCCTTTCAGTGGAAAAGTTGTTTTAATTTTAATGAAGTATGATCTATCAGTTTCTGTTATTGTATCTATCGTTTATGCTCATTGTCTCCTATTTAATGATATTTGCCTAACTTTTCCTCATGGATTTTCTAGACATTGTATTGTTTAAGGCCTAACCCTGAACTCTATAATATAGATTGAGATTATGTCTGTATGTAGTATGAGGTAGAATAGGACGTTCTTTTTTTTCCAGTATAATATTTGAATATTCTAGCTCCTTTTAAAGATACTTTTCCCATAATGTGTCATTTTGGAAACCTGAGTATCAGTGAATGTATTTATAGGCTTTCATTGTATTCTATTATCCACAAGGTCTATTAAATGGTCTTAATTACAGCAGCTTAATTATACCAGAGCAAGTTATTTAACACTATTCTTATTTTCTCAAATCATTTATGTTTCTGTATACATTTCAGAATGGATTTGCCAAAGTATTTAAGTAGATATTTGAAAGGCAGGGGAAGGGAGAAAGGAAAGAGCTTTGAGAGAGAGAATCTTCTATCTTATTTTATGTGTTTTTTCCTTCTAATATTTGACTTTTTTTTTCCTGATTCAGTATCTTGTGTTACTTCCCTGAATATTAGCTCTTTAAATCTACAGCATCAAGGCTGCCGTGGTTGCTCAACAGGCTAATTCTCTACCTGCTAGCAATGGCATTACTGATGGGTGCTGATTTTTGTTTTAGCTGCTCTACTTTTAAACAAGCTTTCTCCCGTGGCCGAGAAAAACAATGGAGCATGGTCCAAAGCCTTGAGCTCCTGCGTGGGATACCTAGAAGAAGCGTCCTGGCTCTGGTTCAGGATTGGTTCAGTTCCGGCTGTTGCAACCATTTAGCGAACCAGTACATGGAAGACCCTCTCTCTCTTTCTCCATTCTGTTAATGTGCCTTTCAAAAAGAAACAGATTCGAAAATCTGCAACATGAACTTCAAGAACCAGAATTAGTAATACCTCATCCAACAAGGTTTACCTACTGTTGCACTAAAATCTTTCAAGAGAGCAGTGCACCAACTTAGGGAACTGGAATCGGGAGGCTGAATGTAACTACGGTGCACATGCCTCATCATGGGCCCAAGTACTCCGGCTAAACCAACCTGATATGTCAGAAAGGACAATTCAAAGGAATGAGGGGGAGAAGGAGGAGTTACCTCAAACAAATACTCTGACCTATATCCTAAAGTTTGCCTTATTGTAATAGAGAGTTTATGCCATTTATCCCATATTTCTGCCTGTTGCAGTAGGCTGTTCAACTGATGTGCTCTGCAACACTGATGAATCCAGGGAAGAACACTCCAGATTCTGGAGATGGCAGCAAATCATAGTGATATATAAAGCATGACTTATATGACTACCTGAAATTAATTCAGTCATATGAAAAAAATGTTTTATCATGCTGTGGAAGACAAAACATATATTAGGAGATGGAAATCCTGACCCCATTTGAACTTGTATTTTTAACTCGTAATTTATAAAATACAGATTGTTAGTGAGAAACCCTTACCTCCCCTTTTCTCACCTTCTTATTTAGCTTTCGTAGAGCCCTCAGAATCCTCTTAAAAAATCTATTGGCTATAGTGGTTAATCTTAGAAAACATTTTTCACAGATAAATGAAGTCTTTATAAAAATCAATCTAGTATGTTTTTTAAAATTTTATTTTCTCTAAAGATGCATTTTAAAACTCCAATGAAGAATATAATTTTCTAATTAATCTTCTTAGACATTGAAGAATATTGGTAAGCATACACACATTAACAAAGAAATTCAAAGATTCCTTATCATTTTCTGTAGAATTCATACTGATCTCTTTAGTGCAATATGTTCTTTTAAATTTGGAAAGAAATGAAGAACATTCTACAGAAAGTCGTAACTATCCAGTAGGATATGTTTATATTTTCTTTATTTTTTTGAAGGATTGCATTATAAATTATAATTTATTTTTAGCCTGATTGGTCAATACTTTCATAGAACAGTTTAACTTATATCATTGGAGAATCAAGATGGTGGAATATGGTAAGGACATGTTTAAATAGATGAAGAAACATTAGCCAGCATAAAGCAGAGAGGGCACATTCCAGAAAACAGGAGATGTCAGAATGACAGAAGAGGGGCACCTGCGGACTGACAGATGTGGGAAAGCATGGGAGCAATGATGAGGTGTTGAAGTGACCGATAATCCAGGGGCATTCAGGCAGCATTATCTTAACTGCACCGACAGACAGAATTCCACCAACAAAGTGGTAAGGAACATTCACCAGTAGCCAGCCCCTGTCTAGCAAGGCCCACCCTAAGCCCTGATTATCATGCTCACTAGTGAGGTTTGCAGCCCATCAGAGAGGCACCCATCATTTCCCTACTGGGCCTAGTCCCATCCCTGGATTTTGTACTCTCCAGGTGGTTCTGCAGTACAGCCTGACAGCACTTACCCCCGGTCCCAGTACTTCCCAGATTGTGTCGCAGCAAAGCCCAACCAGCCCACACCTACTCTTTGCCCCATACATGCACCAGTGGGTACATTTTGTTATACTGTCATGATTCTCCTCCCAACCCTGCCCGCATGGCAGCCAACAGACCTTGTAGCCCCTCCCAACCTGATCTGCCAGTTCCAGTTCCAGTTCTCATGCTCTCCAGTAAAAGCAGTAGCCCAGCTTAAGAGCCCTCACTGACACCCTACACACTCCTCCCCCCAGGTGTCACATAGAGTTGTGGATATGTGGCCTAGTCTGGCATGGCCCATCTCAATACATTATATTCCGGAAGGTGCTATAGCCTGGCCCAGCTTAGTCCATGCCTTGTTCCTGCTCATTCTGATGGGTGCTGTGGCCTAGCCCAACACTGCCCAGCCAGCTTACAGTCCCGTCCCTGATGTGGACTGGATGGCGTTGCCGTCTGAACCACCCTATCCTGCATGCCATCCTAGTTATCAGATCCACCAGTGGGTGTTATGAGCTGGCCCACCCTACTCTCCTCCCCCATACCGGACCCACACATATGTTGGTGGGTATCATAACTTGGCCTGGTCTGAGCTGCTCCCAGCCTCGGTTCTTGTGCTCACTTGCAGATACTACAGCTTACCGGAGGAGTTCAGATTTCTTCCCGGTAGCAGATCTTTCAGACACTGGTGAGTCCTTGGCCTAGACTTAATCTATCTCCTATCCTAGCAGGAAACGCAGCCTAGATCAATTAGCCCATGACCATCCCAATTCTTACTGTTGGGTGTTACAGCCCAGTCACACCCCATGCCCAGACACAGCTCTCACATGGTTCAGTGGGACCCAAGATCTTGCCCATCCCACAACTATCCTAGCTCTTATGAGCACGAGTGGGTGCTGGAGTCTAGCCAAGTGTGGTGCACCCCAGACCTAGTCAACACCTATGACTAGGGAGACTGCAGCCATATTCAGCCCAGAATGCTGCCCCCATTCTGGCTTTCATACTCATTAGTGGGAACCACAACCCAGCTGGTGCATCCCTTTAACTCCCCAAGCAAGCCCGTTGCCAGCCACAGATCTTGCTTGTGCCAATGGTTGCTCTAACCCAGCTCAGCATAGCCCATCCCCTGACTTGGTCCTTGCCATATGATGCTGCAGCCTGTCCTGTCCTGATTTGTCCCAAGTTTCAAATCTTTCTGGCTGGTGCTGCAGCCTAGCTCTGCCAAGTTTGCTCCCATCGCTGACTCATGAAAACCAGTAGGTACAATAGCCTCACCTGGCATGATCCACACTTCAGCCTTGCTCCTGCACATGCCAATGTGCTTAGGTTTGTCCGGCACTGCCTGGTCTCTCCCTCTCCAGTTAATCCGGACACTTGCCAATGGGTGGAGCTATGTTGCCCAGCCTGACCAACACATGCTTATCATGGCCTGAATCATATGCTCATGAGCGGGAACTACAGATCACCAGAGGAGTTTCCCAAATTCCACCATCAGGCCCACTCCAAGACCCAGATACCACATGGGCTAGTTGGTGATAGGTTCTTAGCTTGCATAATCTGCCCCCTCCATCCCACCCTATGTATGAGCTGGTGGACGTTGCAGCCTGTACTGCCCCACACCCGATTATTGGGTATGCCTGTGAATGCTGCAGCCTGGATGAGCCCAGCCTGTTCCCATTCCAGTACCCATGCATGTCAGAGGGTTCCAAGGTCACACTTAGCTCAGCCTGTCACTACTCCTAACTCTTAAGCAAACCAGCGGATGGCAGTTCCACAGGAATGGGCCCACATATCTCCAACAAAATTTGCCCCAAGATCTGATTCTCATAACCCAGCCTAACACTACATGTCCGCAGCTCTGTCTCACTGTTGGATACTGTGATCTAGCCTTCCCAGGTAGGCCTCCAGCCCTAGCTTTTAGTGTATACCAGCGATTGGTAATCAACTGCAGTCAATGTTAACTAGCCCTGCCCAGGTATTCCATGTGGGCTGGTGCATCATTTTGACCCTTAAAGCTCCTCCATACTGCTCAGTTTCAGTCCCCTCAATTACCTGCGAATTTAGTGACCTTGTCAATGAAAATCCCTCAGCAGCACTTCCTCACCTAAAACATATTCCCTCAGTGATCCTCCCTCCCACACATCCTCCTACACACAGCCCTGGGCAATCTGCCCTCCATTTTTGCTATGCTATCAGATGTCTTCTGAAGGTCCCGATGGAGAGCTGTATGCTTTTTCTAAGTCCCCAAAGAGGCTCAGTTGTATAAAAGTAGTAACCTTGGGTCCAGCATGATAGTGTAGCTGGTAAAGTCCTCGCCTTGAACGAGCCAGGATCCCATGTGGGTGCCGGTTCTAAACCCAGCAGCCCCACTTCCCATCCAGCCCCCTGTTTGT
Source organism: Ochotona princeps (assembly GCF_030435755.1). Classification (NCBI taxonomy): domain Eukaryota; kingdom Metazoa; phylum Chordata; class Mammalia; order Lagomorpha; family Ochotonidae; genus Ochotona; species Ochotona princeps. Next base: position 56,505,438 of record NC_080834.1, read on the forward strand.
GGCCTGGAAATGCAGTCAAGGGTGGCCCAAAGCGTTGAGACTCTGCACTCAGGTGGGAGACCTGGAGGAAGCTTCTGGATTCTGGCTTCGGATTGGCTCAGCTCCAGCCATTGCGGCCACTTGGGGAGTGATCTTCCTCTCTCTCTTCCTCTCTGTATATCTGCCTTTCCAAAAATAACTAACTAACTAAGTAACTAACTAAATAAATAAAATTTTAAAAAAAGAGTAGTACACTTGTTGATACAAGTCTCTCAGAAGTCATTTTTTATTCCTCACCTGGACATTAACCCCCAGGTCCCGTTGCAAGCGTACACTTCAAAGACACCAAGGGCACCTCAAACTGAGCCATGTCCAGCCCTTTCCAGAGCTCATGGGCCTGCCTACACTCTGTATGTGTGTCAAAATGACCCTGGCCATGCCCAGCCCCTTCTGGGGCTTGCAGCCAAGTTAGTGTGTGTGCATTTGAACAAAGCCCCTGGTCGCTCCACTTAAGTCAGTGAGGCATCTGTTTGAATCTACATGTTGGATTATCCAAATAATTTGTAAAGTACTTTTGATGTATCGTAAGACTCTTGTCTTTATACTAGACCTTACCCAGTATATATTTTGATTTAGACACCACAGAATTCTTAGGAAAAAAAAAAAAAACAGAACAAAGGACATATAGAAAATAGCCTTTAAAAAATATATACGAATCCAGGCTGGAAAGCTCCCAAGCCATTGCAGGCGAGAAAGCTAGTGAAGTAAAGAAGAAAGAAAGAAAACAAAAAAGAAAAAGAAAAGAAAGATAAGAAAAGTATGGGCAAAAAGACTCTGAGAAATGAGGAATGATTCCGTATGTCTACATATAGGTAATCCACTGTATGGGATGTTCATTTGCACACTATCACATTCCCCTGCATTCTCAGCCTTCTCACTTAACCAATGTTTAGTCTTAAACTTTTTGGTCAGTGAGAAGAAGCTTTCTGGTGTTAAAAATCTTTGTGCCTGTTTTTTGAATTACAAGTTTTCTATTGTGCCAATTCTGGGTGAACCCCAAGAAATGGCATTTACTGAAATCAGGCTCCATTAAAAAGGAGAGAAGGTGCTCTTTAGATTAGCAAAGAGAAAAAAAAAGGTAACAGGAGAGAATTTTTACCTACTGGGGCTAATGGAGAACTTGTTAGTTCATTTAAACAAAGAAAGTTTTGAGAGTGAAAAATGATGTGAAATGATGTGTCCATGACCTAAACAACTGATTTTATATTTCTCAGTCTTTCAAATATTGTTATTCAAAATTGTTGATATATAGATTTTCTAAATATAGAAATCACATACTATATATATATGTATATATTAAAGTTAACTTAAAATTACCTATACTACATAATGGAATAAAGATATGCAGACTAGCTACAACATTCATTTAATCAAATTTGTTTTTATTCTGATTTATTGACATTTATTGACATTTTCTGAAAATACACCTTAATTTTCATATTATTACTAATTACTTTATTAAAATCACTTATGCTTTCTATTGACTTCATTGTAAATTTTTTTTAAATGAATTATTTACCAAAATATAGTTTTGTAAGTATAGGAGTTCTTCTCTCCCCTTTTTGTCCCTCCCCATTTTCTGCTCTTGCTATTATTCCCCAAAATGATTACAATGGTATAATCCTGTAGCAACAGTTAAAGGATTAAATTCCTCCTATTTAACTGTGTCATGATGTGCTCAGTGTGCAGATGCAAAATATTTAGTAAGGAATGCTTGTTTTTATAGGAATACATTTTAATGTTTTTCTGCTTGCAAGCTGATGTTCAATAAATTTCCCTTACTAAAAGTTTCAGAATTAGAAATTATTGACCATCTAGTTATTAAGAATTTATAATAAATTTTGCCAACTTACCTTGAAAAATGCAAAGTAAGTCTCACTTGAAAATACATTTAAAGACATTGAACAAGAAGTAGAGCAAATTACAGATTAATTGTTTATATTTCCAAACATTCTAAAATCTGATTGCTTTGGGCTGCAGGTGGAGAGATCATATGATTCTTGTAACTTCATTTTAATTCCACAGGTTTTCTCTTTTGACAAGAATTTTTTTCTACATCAAGAAATTGCTCTTTCAAAAACAGTTCATAAATCAACCACAAAAGCAATAAACTGATTTTCCATTGGGGGCTTTTAAAAAAGGAATTTATGACATTAAAATAATGCAGTATTTTAATCTTTACACAGGAAACTTTCAAAATCTTTCCAACTACCCTACACCTACATGAATCATGTTGCTGTCTATGAGTCCTGAGTGACATCAGGAGAAAATAAAAACTAGTTGGCAGCCTAAAATAGTCATTGTCTGCACCTTAAAATCCAGTCACAAGTGGCTTTGCCTTGAGCATGTGGTTCCCAGAATTCTTTCCAGGGAATACCTGATGGTGTGTCGGAGTCAACACTTTTCACCTTGCAAGAACTCGTGTGTCATCCTTCGTAATTCTGCACTCTGTTGCTTCAGTTCATGCTTTGAAATTATTCATGCTAATATATCACATAGACCATGCTGCATATTTCCTACCCACCGTTCTACAGTTGAACCTTACTGTAAAGTGATTACCACTGTAAAGGAAACATGAAACCTCACTAGGCACAGCATACAAACTTTCCTTCCTGAGGATTCCCCATTCGTAAAGCTTTCTGCAAGAGAATAGCTTACTATGAGAATAAAATACATCCAGGTTTAGCTAAGACCATTCCAGTAAGCACTCATTGAAAGCTGCGATTAGCATTTGGATCTGAAATATTCATTTTGTCACAAGAAATAAATTATAAACAAATGCAATCACTGATTACATTAAGTTTGCTAGGATGGCTTTACTAAAAATCATGTTGTATCTCCCTCATCTTATCAAATAGTATGAAAACATTTCATCTCAATTTTCTCTTACCATGTGGTTAAACAGAGAAAATAACTTTGCAATGCTCCCTTCCATTTTGTTGGTGCCTGGAATAGAAATTATCTCTATTTGCAGATGTAGGAGAACCAAAAGACTCAGCCAAGAGACTACTGGAGCTCACAAGAGACTTTGGCAGAGTAGCAGAATGCAAAATTAAAGAACACAAATTTATGGCACTATTGTACACAAATAATTCCATGGATGAGAAAGAATTTGTAAGTACAGTCCCCTTTAAAATAGAGAGGAATCTTAAATACCTAGGAATTAAGCTAGCTAAATATGTGAAAGACCTCTCAGATGAAAACTATAAAAAATTTAAAAAGGAAATAGAAGAAGACCTTGAAAAATGGAGAACCTTATCATGTTCCTGGATTGGCAGGATCAACATCATCAAAATGGCCATATTACCAAAAGCAATATACAGATTAAATGCAATTCCAATAAAAATCCCAACAACCTTCTTTTCAGAAATAGAAAAGCTGATACAAAAGTTCATCTGGAATCACAAAAGAAGAATAGCTAAAGCTATCCTGAAGAAAAAGAAATCAAGCTGGAGGAATAACAATCCCAGACCTCAAGACATACCACAGAACAGTGGTTATCAAAACAGTCTGGTACTGGTACAGAAACATAGAAGATCAATGAAACAGAATAGAAACACCAGAAGGGAGCCCACACATGTATAGTTAACTAATATTTGACATGAAAACTGAAAACAATCCAGGCAAAAATCCCGATCTCTTCAACAAATACTGTTGGGACAACTGGATAGCAGCTTGCAGAAATAAGAAGCAAGATCCACACATGTCACCTTTTATGAAAATAAGCTCTAAATGGATCAAGGACCTAAATCTACACTCAGAAACCATCAAACTATTGGAAAACATAGGAAGCATACGCCAAGATATAGGAACAGAGAAAGACTTCTTAGAAAAGATACCAAGAGCAAAGACAATTAAAGCCAAAATGAACAAATGGGACTAAATCAAACCAGAAAGCTCCTGTACAGTAAAGAAAACAAGTAACAAAGTGAAGAAGCAATCAACAGCATGGGAGAAAATTCTTACATACTACACAAGTGATAGGGGACTAATATCAAGGATTTACAAAGAGCTTCAGAAACCTAGGGATAGCAAAAACAAAAACAAAACAAAACAAAAAAACAATCCTGTAATAAAATGGGCAAAGGAAATGAACAGATATTTTTCAAAAGAACATATTCAAATGGCTAACAGACATATGAAAAGATGCTCAGGCTCCCTAGCCATCAGAGAGATCCAGATGAAACCATGTTGAGGTGCCACCTAACTACAATGAGACTGGACTACATTCAGAACTCAACGAACAACATCTGCTGGTGTGGATGTGGGGAGAAAGGCACCCTCCTTCACTGCTGGTGGGAGTGTGGGCTAGTACAATCACTGTGGAAATCAGTATGGAGAGTGCTTGGAGAATTGCAAATAAACCTGCCATATGACCCAACTATTCTGTTCCTAGGAATATACCCAATAGAAGTGAAATCTGAATATGAGAAGGGAATCTGTATATTTGCAGCAGCACAATCTACAAAATCAAAGGCATGGAAACAATACAGACATGCATCCAAAGAAGAGTAGTTAAAAAAAAAAACTGTGATACATCTACTCAATGGAATATTATCCAGTTATTAAGAAGAAAGAAATTGTACTATTTACAACTAGGTGGTTCCAACTAGAGACCATTATGCTCAGTGAAATGAGTCAATTACAAAAGAACAAATACCGTATGTCCTCTGTTATATAAGGAAACCAGCATGGAAAGTGTAACTATAATAATGCGATCTATACTGATCTTTTGTTTGTTTGCTTGGCTGAATCCCATGTGTTTTGTTGTTTTGTATTTCAGTTTTATTTATTCCAAATAATTCCCTTTCTCTTGTTGAATTCATCACTGGCTCTTGGATTACACGATGGTATCATATTTCACAAGAGACTTTTGTGTTTCCTTTTTGTCACTCATGTGTTGATTATTCAGTTGCACATTTTTTCATGGTGCTGTAATTTGTTGTTGATGTTGTTGTGGCTGTTCTAACTCATATTAGCTGTTGACCTTGTTTCATGGCTTCTCAATTATGGAAATGTATAGTGATGGAGTACTGGGGTCTATCATCTACAAGTGTTGGGGTATAATGGAACGTGCATCCAAGCTTCCAGATGAAAGATGGATTCCCAATGAAACTTTTGGTCATGCGTAGACAATGGGATGCTGGACTGTCTGACATTGTCTTACCAACAATGTCGGGGTACACATAAATAAGAGACTGATAGAATTATGATTCCTTCTGCAGGACTACACTATTGTAGTAAAATGGGAAAAATCTGTCGGGGGTGCGAGTTTGGGAAGGAATCCCAGCCTATACAAAATTGTACTACATAATTCAAAATTCAAAACAAAAAAACGAAAATTATTTTGTGTCTCCAGCATCTACACTCATCTTAGCAAATAGTATGAAAATATTTCATCCCAATTTTCTCTCACCATGTGGTTAAACAGAGAAAATAACTTTGCAATGCTTCCTTCCCTTTTGCTTGTGCCGATGACACGAAAAATAAATTATGTTTCTCTTGTAAGGCAATAGAGTAAGTGCTTTATTATGATATGTATTCACATATAAGTAAGTACGGCTTCAGCTTAATTCATTGAGGTGTGTTTGGTGGTGTAAGAAGTACTCCCTCCAGATGCCCTTGCTGGGCGCTTAGTGCAATAGAGTATCATGCTAACAAATAGCAGTTTAGGCTGGAAGTCAATCAAAACAGTCAATATCACTTCAGTATTAAACCAACTAAATAGATGCTCAAGAGCTATCAGGGCTTGCACTTTTTTTGCAGTACTATTGACAAAAGTCAATATACAGATTCAATATAGGTGTCTGTTGAGAAACAAATGGATATATATATATATATATATATAATGTGACATATACTTACAGTCATAATTGAATATTAATCCTCTATAAGAGTAAAGAAATTCTGTTATTTGCAGCAACATGAAAGAACACATCAGGCACAAACAAACACATATTGCATGATTTTACTTATGAAAAGGATAAGAAGTTTTTATCTCGAAATAATAGACAATAGAGTAATAGTTGTCAGAGGTTGGGAATGGGGCAACAAAGCAGAGAAACGGGGGGAAAGAACAGCTAACAATTAGATAAGAGGTATAATTTCTGATGTTCTAAAGCACAGTAGGATACTTATGGCTCACAAGAATTAATTACATATTTGTACTTCAAAATAGCTAGTGAGGCAGATTTTGAATATTGCTAGCAAAAAGAAATGATACATATATGAGATGATGGATATGTCAATTACTCAGTAGTGATTCTTGTGCAAAGTAAACATGTATTAAAATGCCATGTGGTACCCCATAAATATGCAAAATGATTCTGTCAATTAAAAGTAGCAAACAACAACAACAACAAAAACACGAAAGAGTAAGTGTACCTATTGCCACAGTGGAGAAATATCTTGTAATCTCATTAAAATAGTTTTTACCAAAGGGCAAGTGATTACATGCTAGCTGATTTTCAACAATAGTTAAGTTTCATATGTGTACTTTCTAATTAATTGCATTCTAAAGCCAATTTTTTTATTACTTGCTAGTTTTAGGAAATGGAATCAAAGCTATATTTTTTATGAAATACATGGTCCCATCTTTGGCAAAAGAGGTACTAATCAACTGGAATTTATGTGGGTTATGTAAAGAATAAGCAAATACTTAAGAATTTCACCATGGATTATTGTAACAAGTTATCACAGTTAACAATTTTAGTCAACATAAATGTACCCCTATACAGTTGTATTGATCACACTGCTTCACATAGGTTTCAAAGGTCTAAAATCAGTAAGGTTTTGCTATTTCTCAGAACCCTAGGGGGAAAAAAGTTTCCTTCCATTTTTGGCCTTAAAATACTTTCCCTGCTGTTGGAAAATGAACAAATTTACATATTTCTGTCCATTCTTCCGTGTTTGTGTTTCCCTCTTTCTTATCACTTTGTTGATAAGCAGCAATTTTAAGAATGTAGCATTAAAGACCAAGGTATCATCCCACCTTAAGGAAATTTAAGCACATGTATGAAGACCATCTTGTCACATCAGATAGCTACAGATTTCTGTGATACACATATTAATGTCTTTTAGGGGCCCATTATCCTGTCCTCGGCATAAGGTGATCTTTTTTCAGTGAAGAATAGAGTATATTGTGAGCGAGGATGTTGAATTCAATGTAAAATCACTGTCAAAATATCAGAAGTTTCCCTAAATTTGGGGCATTCTATTTGTTTTTTTTCCCACCAGAAGTCTTAAACTTACCTCATATCCATCATCCGAGACTCCACCAGATAAAAGATCCTAAACTGGACCATATATTCATCACATTCATTCCTTGAATTTTTTTTTTCATGGTAGCCAGATGTCTAATATTTGGTTAGGAATTAATTCTGTAATTGTTTTAAAAAATAGCTTTCTATCCAAGGCCACACATGTGGCTCAGGTGCATTTGAACAGCTCTGCTGTTAGCTTCTCTAATTAAAGCTGGGATTCTGGATGTGCATGCGTTTCTCCCGCACTCCCCTGAAGGCTACATGCCCACTCAATTAAGTGAAAGCAATAATCACTGAATGGAGCACTCCTCATTCACTGCCAAATGTGCAAATTTTAATCCAAAGGATACTACAAAGAAGAATTTAAGCACATTATATATGTTGCACTTTCATTTAAATTTTAATACTTGATCTTTGGTCAGATAAATATTGCATTTACATATGTAATTACAAAAATGACATATTTTGGTTACATGTCTGTGCAAGAAGCACAAACCTCCATAAAAATAAGGCATTTTCAGTTTTTAGAAAGATTTGTCAAGAGTAAAATTTCTTACAACTCTCTTATATAGTTATTAGAAAAGTATTTGGAAATAAAAGTTATGTAATACAATTAAACACAATGGGACAATCACGGATATGCATGGAAGAAACACTGAAAACAGATGAATTCATAAAGGGAAACTATAAAGCATCAAATAAATTCAGTTGATCACACTAATTAACTTCACTCCCTGAAGATGCAATTTTAGTGTCAATTTCTTCAAATACCAAGAACAAGAGGGTTTTGAGATGATAAGCTATGAATGAAATAAAAAAAAAAGTAAATAAATGAAAATATGCCATTCAACATTGTTTTTGAAACATTTACTATATGTTAATACATTATTTTCCATTCTTATAGTCTTTGTCCTCTATATTAACTCTCTAGGAGTAGGTACTCAAACTGAATGGCTTAGACAACAGAATTGTCTTCCAATTCTGCAATCTAGAGTTTAGAAATCCAGATTTTGAAAGTGCCGGAGACTTTGCCACAGCATCAGCTGGCGGAGGCTGGCACTGGAGGCTGAATCTGTCAGGTTGAACTCCAGAAACACCTAAAGAGTACATAATCTGGGAGTGGGAGTAGCTAAAAGGTAAATAGAAAGCTCTTCCCTCTTGTGTTACTACTCCCACTGGAGGGCACAAAAACCAGAACCGGGGCAGGGGTGGCTAGACAGAAATCACCCACCAGCATCGGTGTGGGCTGGATAGTGGAGCTGATTGGGTTGAACTAGGCTTCAATGTCCATTAACATGTATGAGAGCTGAATGGAATGTGGGAGGGACTGGACTAGTCTGCTCTAGATATTGGCAAGCATGGGAACGAAGATAGGGGGTAGGCCTGGTGGGGTTATTGTGGTTCACTCAGATTAGGCTGCAGCTCCCACTGGTTTATGTGGGGGCCGAGTGTGTGCTGGGCAGAATCGCATTGGACTGCAACACTCACTGGTTCCAGTGGAAGACAGGGTTGGAGACAGAACTGACCCAGCAATTGAAACCACCAGCTGATTGGGGCAATGGACTGTACCGGACCCTGTAATTGCAAGTATACACAAGATTCTGGTCTGGGAACACCTCAGACAAAGTTTCTTTTGGGATCTCCCCATTCGAACTGCCAGACTCAGAACCCTAACCATGAAGAGAAGTGCAGGTTCCATGGTCTGCCATGGAGTGCAAGTGCCAGAGCGGAGCCTCCTAAGAGGCTCAGACAGGGCATTGGAGAGCATAACCAGGTACAGATGGAAGTTATGGCAGTCTATTGGAACCTGCAGAGAATACCTGTCACCACAACAGAGGACAGAACAAATTAATCAACAGCCCCAGCCATATGTTGGCAGTGTAAAACTGGACAAATGGAGACTCTGAAGTGGACTATGTCAACCAGTGCATTCTGCAGCGACCTCCTCGTGCTTGGAATGGTGAGATTGGCAGCAATTCAGAACCGTTTAACTATCAAAACCACTTCAGCAAGATCCTCAGAGCATACCCCGCATCGGGGACCTGGGATGGGTGGGAGACTGGGTGGGACTTCTCGCTTTATCTCCCCCTTTACCCCAGGTACAGAAAAAAGATGTGGAAATAATCATTTTATCCACTTTTCTATACCCCTTGAAGCTTTTTGCCTTAATTAACTATGTAAAGCTTTGTAAAAAAAAAAAAAAAAGTGCCAGAGAGAGAATCCTGCTCCACCTGCTCTGTCTTCTGGTAGCCTTAGACAGTCTTTGCCATGTGGCCACATAGTTCCAATATCTGACTGTCAGCACGTGATCACTTCTTTGTATCTCTGAAATTTTCTTCTAGGAATACCCGTAGTACTGGATTAGCTGTCCATTCTTTTTATATTGTGATCTCATCTGAACATTTGCAACAGCATAGTTCCAAAACAGATCACATTTTGACGCACTAGAGATTGAAATATCAACACATTTTTTTTGAGGGAGATAAATTCAACTTAATAACATTCTAGTTATTTGAAAGACTAGTTCATTTATTATGTTTAGTAAAATAAACCATCCAAAATGTGTATGGATATTTTTATTAATGTAGCAATAGTTACTCTAACATTTCACTGGCTCAAATATTTCACATTACTTCATTTTTAAGAAACAACTCTGAATATAGTTTTATTGGACTTTTAAAATTGAGTATATTTATTTTGTATTAAAGTCACTCAATAAGGAATACAGGCATCGATAATATAGTCCGAATTCTAGCTTTAATTTTCTATTTTGAAGTTCTAATTTTAAAATAGCTACAGTATCTTTCACTCTGTTTATATGGGAAATGAAGGAAGTGAGAGTGTTTTAATGTTACCTAACCTGCTTCATGAAGATGATATTTTATTTATTTATCTTTTGTTATATTTTATTTTAGATTTTTGAATTTGGTGGTACAATTTCATATATACTGGGATTCTCCCCCAAGCTCCCACCCGCCCTGACAGATTGTCTCCATGTTGCTACAATAGTAGAGTCATAATTCCATCAGACTCTTATTTAAGTGTGCCCTAACATTGCTGATACAGACAATATGAGGCAGTCCAACATCATATTTGCTACATATTTTCAATATTTTCATTGAGAGTCCATCCTTTGTTTGGAAGCAGGGATGCATGTTGCATTGTACCCCCACATCTGGATATGATATTCCCCAGTACCCCATCACTATACATTTCCATAAATTAGAAGCCATGAAATAGGTCAACAACTGGTGTGGATTAGAACAACAGCCACAACAACAGATTATAGCACCATGAAAAAAATGCATCATTGAGTAACCAACACATGAGTGACATAAAGAAAACAAAAAATTCTCTTGGGAAAAATGATGCCAGCGATGAATTCGACAAGAGAAAATAAAATATTTGAAATAAGTGAAACTGAATTATGCTCAGTGAAACTAATCAATCACAAAAGAACAAATACCATATGTTCTCTCAAATATAAGGAAACCACCATGGAAAGTGTTACTCAATAACCAGATCCAGGCTAATTTTTTGGCTGCATCTCATGCATTTCTATGTTTTTTATTTCAGTTTCATTTATTCCAAACATATTTCAAATAGTAAGAAAATTATTAGTTAATAGTACAAAAATATGTGCATACAGTTATCTTGAATACTTTGTTAAACAAGACAATAGCTTTGTGAACAAATGATTAAAGGAACACACATATTAACAAGTCATCTTATTTAGTTGATGCAATGTGAACTATGCATCAATTAAATAAAAGAAAACTGGGTCAAAATGTGTGCCTTACAGTTAACAGTGTGTCATTCAAAAATTTTTGGAGACTCACAAATATGTTTCAAATAACTGAATTAACTTTGTGGAAATATTCTAAGTAGACACCAAATTTCGTTTAAAAATGTAATGAAATAAAGCCCATTTATTTTCTTTTTTCATAAGGCACCTTCATATTATGATTGGAAAAATAATACATTATTTAACCTAAATAATGTTCTATTCATATAGAAAATGCCCTTTTCTTTAAGCTTCCAGGAATCATCTTCCAAGTAACATGTCATCAGTCAAAGAGTTTCTTGTCCACTGCACCCAGCATGACTCCCAGGATTTTAAGATAAAGTACAAATTTTAGTGTGCAATCTCCCTAGGCACATCATTCAACACAGATGCCCTTTGATGCATTATGAGGTTTCTTCTCGAGAAATCCATGGCAAATTGAAAGAACCACACTTTGCAAAGCATTTAAGCAACTTAAAAGTTCGAACAGCATTTTCTTAATGCAGCAACCAGTAGAGTTGTCAGTTTTTTGAGGCTGTATGGGAGTTATGGCTTGCTGCCACTTAATAGTGATTTGTAAAAGATCAAAATTCAAAATGAAAGGTATGTATTTTATGGAACGTATATAACTGTTGAACCACCCTAAAGATGAAAAGTTCATAAATTAAGCCCTTTTAAATCAAGGGGCTTCTGTATTTTTTTCATGAGGTGCTACCCCTTGGCAATGATATTATTACAAAGTGGGATATGGTCAAGATGAAGCAGATATTCTGATTTGCTTGGAACAATTCAAAAATACCTGCTGTGCCCTTTTGTTTGGCACTTTTAATTTGTTTTGTTTATAATGTAACATAAATTACAAATAAATTTCAGAAAATAAACCAGAATGTGTATGGTAGACTTTCATTTTATGCTTCCAACATCTGCCAAAGTCAGAGCTATTACCGTGATAAATGCATGAACTAAATACATGAACTAAAGGTATCTTTCAATAAAAAATACTTTAAAAAGTCCAGTGATAGCTTATTACTCTTTCCTTATTCTTCCCAGATAAGCCACACTGTTTTTTCCAAGGAAATTCTACCAGGACCTTGCTGATACTAAAATAAAATGCATCTCACTGTGATGGATTTAGACCTTAGGATAAATGGTCTTGAAATACGTAAGCTTTTAAACTTTTTTTTTTGTTTCTAATGTAAAGTTCAAGATGTCACATGAAATCTCATGCTCACTGAATAGTTTTGCATTTCACAAAGAATATAGTTTAAAGTTTTTTGTTGCTAAAATTAACAGAAAATGGAATTTTTTAGTGGAAACTGACAGTTGTCCTTGGTTTTGCCTATTTTTTGTCAGATAGTTTCAATCACCTAAGAAAAAGATGGGAAAAAAGGATCATATAAAATGGCATACAATGACATAGCAGCAGATTTTGAAACAATAAAGAAGAATGAGGGACTCCCAGTGGAGAGGAAAGCTATTTGGCTGCATGACTAATTATATGCACTAATAGATTTCCATTGGGCCCTCTGGTTTTTAAGAGTTCATTTAATTGCTGGATCAAATTAGATGTGTTTTCAGGCTCTTCTAATGGCCAGGGCATATATGCAGAAACAGAGCAAAATTCTGGAATTAGAAAACTTAGTTCAGATTCTCTTGCTCTCCAATGTTTTGAAATATTCAGAGTCTCATTTTTATTACCAATAGGAAATAATAATAGTAATTTAAGCAAAATACATAAACATACACACCATTGTTCTGAGGGTGACAAAGAAAATAAAAATTTTATTATTAATCTAAGTTGATTTAAGCTGTATTTTTGCATGTACTGTGCCATTTTAATTTTTTCCTCTAACATGTGAGTAAGCTTCTAACCATTACAGGCAACATAAAACTGTTTCCTTCCAAATATATGAAAAATCTTGTTTTTTTCTAATCTAAAAATAGGAATTGTTTAGTTTCGTAGACAATAAGTACAATCTTGAGTCTACTTCCTGTTGCTATAGGACAGTATTGAAGAGTGGGTGATTTATGGCAGTTAGGGATTTATTTTGGCTCCTTGTTACCGGAGGCTGGGAAGTGCAAAGGCGGGTGGCTGCACCTAGTGAGCATGTTGTGTTTCTTTACAGCAGAAAACAAAAGTAGAAGCAAGTTCATGTGAAAAAGCAGAAAAAATATGAGGAAGTGAACAATTTAGAACAATTTACTTTTGTTGGAAAAAATAGTCTGAAAAACAATAACTCATACGAGAAAAGTATCAATGCATTCAGAAGAGCACAACTCTGATGACAACATTACATCTCTTCAGGTCTCTATCTTAAAAAAAAATGTTGCATTGGAGATTGAGCCTTTATCAGATTTGGCGGAGACAATCCATTGCACAATACACTTCACAAAGGAATAAAGTTTCTGCCTGGAATTTGGAAGCAATAAACACAGTGTGTATTTCCCTGATAAACAAACATAGAAATCACCATTATATGAAATTCAAACTTTATTTGGATAACATTGCATGATTGATTCTGGTGAGTTAGCAGTAAATAAATGGTGTTGCATTGTTTATAGGAATGGCCTAAGAGGAACATATGTATCTACATTTGTTTTTTATTTCTGCTACTGGAGAATTTTTTCCAAGAAAAGATTATTTTATATTATTAGCTTTTGTGATGCCACCAATGCTTATAACTCAATAAATATACAGAGATTTATAATCAGAAAGAATAGGTAGGGGATATTTCTGCAAATAGTATGCAATAGTTGGATAAACTGTTTTATGTAGTTCTTAAGATCATTAGGAATAAATTTGAATTGGGTCAGGTTACAAGAATATATGGAAATTAAATGGCATTAAATGTGAACTTAATGTTTGATAATTTTCTTGAAGTATCAACATGTATCAGCTTTCACCAGCAATCTGAAGTAGGATTCAGAGACATGATGCCGAAAAAAGCTAGTAATTATTACGTATTTACCTGAAGGTGAAACTTCATGGTGTCTACTATTTTTTCCACCAACATTTCATGTCTTCTGTTAAAATAATATTATTATAAGTGAAAAGGAAATGAAATATGAATTAGGAATTTTGTGTACATTTGTGTAAACCCAATATGGCTATTGAGCTCATAATGAACTACATTATTAGAAGTAGTGTTTTGATATTGAAAATGGTTGTTACTTACACATTTATTTCTGTTCATGAAAACAATGAGCACATTCATAATGAATAAAATATTTATAGGTCATTTATTATATCCACAGCTATGGTGCCTATGTAGCCTAACAACTGAACCCCTGCACTCCCTTATCTGTGCCAAAATCCACCGAATTTACAGCCCAAAATATTGAGAAAATGAAAGGTTAGGTTTCCCTGAGGCTGTCAATGTCTGTATACCTTTCAGAAGCCTAAATGGTTCATTTTAGAAGGTAGAAAATATGAACAGATGGAATTTGACATTTTGTGGCATATGGATAAAATAAATCTAATTTATTTTATGTTAAATATCATCCTGTAATTATGAAAAAGAATGCACTTTTGTCAGGAGTAAATATAATCAAAAGAATACATACTGATTGAGGGAATACTGTTGCTTTGAAGGCATCAATTTCTGCTGAATAATAAACACAAATACTAAACATGTATAGTGGCAACTCATTGATTTGATACCCTTCAGAGAATAAATACTTAACCATCACAAACTTCAAGCCCAAATTTTATTGCTTTACATATCAGCACATCGAAATGTTGATAATATTTGGGAATTTTGTCTAAAGGGTTACACGTTTTTCAGTCCAGAAAAAAAAGATTTTTTTATGCATTCCATAGTTAAAAACAACAAAATAAGCAATTTAAAATTTGAGATAAATGTGAATTTTAGTTCAACTAAACATAAACTACAGATAAAATATGAGTAATATAATAAAGTATGAATATGGAGACTAATTGCATACTAATTACTTTGTTCATGTGAATTGAGTGGAATGAAATGATTAAGGTTTTCAGAATTCCTACCAACTTTATTTAGAAAAGTATCTGTTAATTATACAACAAAATTAACATTAGAGGAAAGACTGTTGAGCTATTTCCAAATATATTTTAATGCTAATTTCATCCACTGACTGTGTCCCCTTGCATTACCTAACAGAAAGATGAAGCTTGAGGAAACAACTTTTATGAATAGCAATGTAACGGGAGAAAGGAGGGCAAATAGCAGGAGCATATGCCTTTACGCCTCTCAAAGGGACTTGGGAGATTGTTCTCTTAAGTAATTAAAGTTAACCCACAGTTAAGTCATCCTCATCATCTCAAACACTTAAGACATGAGCTCATGCTTGTTCAGTGCCAATTAAGGTGGACCACGGTGAGTTGGGAAAGCTTTATGAGTAAGGTAAGATTTAATTTGACCCAAAAGAAATAAGAAGATTTGGAGAAACTGCATTATTGTTCTGAAGAATGATACTAAAGCAAACATATATTCCTTACTTTAGGAAACGTGTGCAACTTATTTGTCTTTATTGGAAAACTATGATGAGTTCAAATCGAATTGAGTAGCAAGATCATTTTTATTGCCTATCATTTCACTGCCTCTATTTGCATATCATTTGTATTCCATTACCATACTTGTCAATCAGTTTTGGACAGGAGACAATACTGTGGAAAATACCCAAGTTTAAATTCTATGAAGGAAAAAGCACCAAAATCCATGGCTTAAAAATGGTTACACTATGGATTTGGTTAGAATTATAAATGAATCTTCCTGACATTTGAGAACAGAATTACCAAGCATTTTACTTAAAGTAACAACTTCCAAAAGTTTTGGATTTCAATATAATCACATATATTTAAAATGATTTAATTAGGAAGTATTCATGTTTTTATCTTTTTAAAGGTGCTTTGCAGAATGATATTTAAGATTCAAGTAGTACACACCTAAAATTACATGATATCACATTGAAAATTAATGGAGTAACCATGATTAATAGAAAATTGTTCATAGAACTCTAATGGCAGACTTCAGTTCTAGGGTAAGATACAAGTTGATGCAAATGATCTTTTCAATGTCCTCTGACATGAACCAAATGAGTAGCATTTATTCTTTATTTTGTTGTTTATTTTTAAGGGGTCTCAAGTCTCATTTTGTTCATTTTTATTATTAATATTATTTTCCATGTGACAATTTTGTAAGCAGAGTGACCCCCCTTCCTCCCTGAGTATTATCTCCCAACACAACTTTTCTTGCTATATTATTAGTTATTAGTATCTTCTCCAATCTCTACAGCTCTGTGCTCCCCTGTTGTGGCAACATTATTGTCACTTCTGCCTTTCTTACACTCACTGTTTCATGGGCATCTGGCATCAGTTAAAATTCAGCTGTAATTTTAAACTAGATGACTGGTGGATGGTGAAGTCTATCCTGTTCCTACACCTGTCTCCACCACTCTGCCCCTAAGGTTCTACCACTCTCTTTTGCTCGTGATGAGATTAAAAAGATCTAGAATACATGCAATTCCATGGCAAGACTCATAGTGCATTTCTGGTAGTCTCTCCTTTCTATCCAACCATTGGTTGAGCTCAGATCACTGCTGAGGTAGCTGTTCATTGCAGCTACACTCTGGAGTCTGTCTTTCTGTGTCAGTGGTTCTCCTGATGCCCCTCTGTCACTGCTTTGTCCACTCTTATTTCCTGGGGTTGTGCCCTCTAATCCTTCTCCATCCATTTTTAGGTGCCCTTACTTAATCTCATCATCTTGACCTCCCTAACTTTGAATTCCTAAAAAAGGAAAAAAAAAAGATAATGTTCAGAGTGTTTATAACTTTTAGGTTATGTTTTTGATTGTGTGGTGTATGTGTGCATGAGTGATTATATTAGATGTACAAATGTATTTCAAACCTGAGCAGAAAAATGGGATGAAAAGGTCATGATGGGTTTAAATCTACTTCATACTGTGGCTGACTCCTGGCTCTGTAAATGCTCATTAAAGATACCAGTTTGTAACATGGTGGCATACATTGTCTGCTATATAGGTTTTCTATTGGTACAGTTTAACATCTGAGGCATAGAAGAAACGGGGTACAGTTTTGGATAGGCAATTAGTTAGTCTTTAGGCATTGTCAATTCTAATTCCTTCAGAAATCCTTCTAATGCTTCAGAATTTACCACTTTCTCCCCTTCAGAACACTTCTTGAATTAGAAGTGAGATCAAATTAGTTTTTTTTTATTTTTTTAAGTACTTTGCATTTTCCTTAATATATTTGAAACCGGACCTGGCGCGATAATGTAGTGGTTAAAGTCCTAGCCTTGCACGCCTGGGATCCCATATGGGAGCCAGTTCTAGTCCTGGCGGCCCTGCTTCCCATCCAGCTCCCTGCTTGTGGCCTGGGAAAGCAGTCAAGGATGACCCAAAGCTTCCGGACCCTGCAGCTGCGTGGGAGACCCGGAAAGAAGTTCCTGGCTCCTGGCTTTGAATTGGCTCAGCTCCGGCCATTGAGGCTGCTTGTGGAGTAAACCATCGATCTGAAGATCTTCCTCTCTGTCTCTCCTCCTCCTTTCTGTATATCTGACTTTGCAATAATAATAAAATAAATCTATCTATCTATCTATATATATATATATATACACATTTGAAACCAAAGGCTGTATTGATTATTTAGATCTGTGTCTCCTTTCTAATCTCTTTTCTGTGATATTTAAGTCAAACATTGTACATAAACTTATACACGGTTGTCATTGCTGCATGGATTTTTTTTAAGATCTATTTATTTTTATTACAAAGTCATATATACAGAGAGGAGAAGAGACAGAGAGGAAGATCTTCCTTCCGATGATTCACTCCCCAAGTGAGCCGCTACGGGCCGATGCGCGCTGATCCGAAGCCGGGAACCAGGAACCTCTTCCGGGTCTCCCACACGGGTGCAGGATCCCAAAGCATTGGGCCGTCCTCGACTGCTTTCCCAGGCCGCAGGCAGGGAGCTGGATGGGAAGTGGAGCTGCCAGGATTAGAACCGGTGCCCATATGCGATCCCCGGGGCGTTCAAGGTGAGGAGTTCAGCCGCTAGGCCACGTGGCCGGGCCCACTGCATAGATTTTTAAACATCTTTTGCTACACACTGGCAACTGGTTCCCAAGAAAGGGTATAAATTCTTGTGAATTAAGTGGGAAAAGGCTTTTTTAAGGTGGTTTTGGAAGCTACTGTTCTTTATTTTAGTATATTTGTTTTTATTAGGAAGATAGATTTTATCAGAAGAGAGAAGGAGAGAAATATCTTTCAAACACTGATTCACTCCTCAAGTGCCTGCAACAGCCTGAGTTAAGCTGATCCAAAACCAGGAGCCAGGGGCTTCTTCTGAATCTCCCACATGGGTATAAGGGTTCCAATGCTTTTGGGCCATCCTCTACTGCCGTCCCAGGCTGCAAGCTGAGAATGGGGTGGAATTGAAGCAGCAAGAACACAAACTGGTGCCCCTGTGGAATCCTGACAGATGCAAGGCCAGTATTTAGCCACTAGGTTATTGTACCAGACTCAAGTTATTGCTCCTGCGAAAAATTTCTACAAACAGATATAATATGAAACTGGAATCCAGGCACCAATGCTTTGTCTTACATATATTTTCTTAGATTTTTGGGTATACAAAATGTATTTTGACAGGATAAACAATAATTTTAAAACTAGGACAGAAGCGGGCCCGGCGGCGTGGCCTAGCGGCTAAAGTCCTCGCCTTGAAAGCCCCGGGATCCCATATGGGCGCCGGTTCTAATCCCGGCAGCTCCACTTCCCATCCAGCTCCCTGCTTGTGGCCTGGGAAAGCAGTCGAGGACGGCCCAATGCATTGGGACACTGCACCCGCGTGGGAGACCCGGAAGAGGTTCCAGGTTCCCGGCTTCGGATCGGCGCGCATCGGCCCGTTGCGGCTCACTTGGGGAGTGAATCATCGGACGGAAGATCTTCCTCTCTGTCTCTCCTCTGTATATATCTGGCTGTAATAAAATGAATAAATCTTAAAAAAAAAAAAACTAGGACAGAAGCACCTTTGGACAAAATACAGATAAAAGAAATTGTATTTCATCAAAAACAATTCTAGTAAATTGAAAAATAATTACTACTTTAGTGAAAGAAATGCAGTTTGGTAGTTTGGCTTCTAATCAGACAGTTCTAAAATTTCTAGGTAATAAAATTGCAAAATTAAAACAAAAGCTAATGCAAAATTTACAAGTATTGCAAAATGTTAATAGAAAGTAAAATTTAAATTTGTAATCAGTAAGGAGGTTGGAAATAAAAAAAGACGTTCAGTCATTATTAAATATATAGTTTGTGAATTCATTATAGACTAATCTCATTTTCATTTCTGATTGGTAGCTTAATATTAGTTATGCATAATAAATATGAATGTGAGCAATGCATTTAATATACTAATTGGCATTTGAAAGATCATCCTTTTCCCCTGAGGGAACATAGAACTCTGGGAACACAGAAACCCAGGAGGGAGGAGGATTTCCCGTGTTTATTAAAGCAACATCACTGTAATAAAGGATAGTTGCAGCGCAACAATTCACATAATCCTGTCATGACAACTTTGTGATACGAAACCGTAACACTGGATATTAACAAAGTAGCACAGGCTGGGCAGTTGATGATTATCAATGAATAAATTGTTGGTGACCATAATGTCTTGAACAGTGTGGTTCAGATATCTGTTCCTTTAAAAACTCCATGCAACAATTTTATCAATGACTTTTCACAACACAAAAACATCACGATCATTTTATTTGTGGGTGACACAAATCTAGATTGGTAATAAATATATTAGAAAAAGAATTTGACTCCTAAAGCTCTATGTTTGAAGAATGACATTTACAAAATAATAAAATATTTAATATACAGTTTAAAGTCCTACATTTATCTGTAAGATGTCCAAAGACAAACTTTCAGTGGGAAAAAAATTAAAATCAATTAGTTAATACAATTTACCTAAACATGACTTTGAGCACTTAGGTAACACTAAAAGTGGTACAAATCATTGCAATGTAATACTTACAAAAATTATTTTGTCATGCATTGATACAGACTTTGCATGAAGGTGCTAGGCTGTCCTATGATCACCTCTAATGAATGTGGTGAACATTCCTAGAGGTATAGTATATAGAACAAAATTAATCTAAGTCCCTTCCAACCCTGTGATCACAATTTAAGGGAATGGTAGATATAATGCAACGTTACTTAGAATGATAAAAATGCTATAGGGAACACCTCCGTTAAATACGTATTGAAACACATGTTTCAAAGGCTGTGTATGGACAGAGTAGCAAGGACACCAGGTACATCCTGATGGAGTGTGTGACATAGAGAATGACTCACCAGGACCCAAATATAGGATAATAGCAGGAGGAAGCACTGTGTCTGCTGAATTCATTCTCATCAAATGACAACTTTGCTCAGGAAATACCTTTTATTCACAAATTGGCCAGAAGGAAAACAATGAAAGTGACAATAGGTGAGCTACTTCAGGGAGGCTGGGAATTAGCAACAGCATACCTTTAACATCAGAAATGATTTTTTCTGATGATATTTTAACTGTGGTAGGTTATATATTATTATCAATTATTGGGAAATCATCTCTGATGATTATGGTCTGCCCCTCATGAAAGGCACTCTAATACCATGACAATTAAGGAGAATCACGTGATTAGTGGTATGTCCTTGACAAAAAAATTGCTTCGGGCAGTGGATTATGTAACATACAAGATATTGAAAAGGGATGTGACATATGTGACAATGAAAAGAATCTTAAATATTTTTAGGAGACTTGCCTCTATATGTTTCCTTACACAATGCAAACAAGATTGGAACAGTACATTCACCTGGATTCAAGGTGGTAAGACATGAAACACAGCTAAATCCCAGCTACGGATGCCCAGTTTAACTTCAGCATAAGACGTGATTATCTTCACTAAAATTTGTGGATAGCTATTAAGAAAACCTTACCTGGAAAAGTCCCACTAGAGAAGTAACACCAATTCATGAGAAGTATACTGTCATAGGGATATAAATGCGGTCTTTGGATGGGTCACATCATATTTTCCTAAGACTTTGAATGGATACATTTGAAAAAGAGATTGGTGGCACCAGAGCTTTGTCAAGACAATATTGGAGACGTAGTGATTGCCCACACAGGTCTAAGAGGATATAAAGATGCTTAGTCACCTCCAGAAGGTAGAACTAGGACAGATTATAGTCTTGTTTTTAACTTGTTAAAAATATAATAAAAGGTCTTGAAAGTAGCATGGATTTCTCTTGAAGTATAATGCTTTCCATAGTGAAAACCACATAGAGACAGAGTAATTGCTTTTGTAAAACATTGGAGGGATTAATCACTACCAAGCTGACTGAGTTAATAAAGCCATATATTGTAAATTTACTAGTTTACTTTTTCAATTCATTTGAAACACACAAAGAGAGAGGGAAAGGGAGGGAGGGGGAGAGAGAGAGAGAGAGAGACTCCCATTTGTTGGCTCACTTCCAAAATGCCCACAAAAGGAGTTGATCCAGGATGAAGACAGGGATCAAGACCTCAAACTGTTTGTCCCTTGTGGGTGGGTGACAAGAAACTCAGCTGTTTGAAATATCATTTCCTGCTCCTAAGATGCGCATTTCTAGTAAGCTGGAATGGGGTGTGGAGTTGGGATTTCAACCCAGGCATTCCAACAAGGGATGTGGATGTTACAAGCAATGTCCTAACTGCCTTGCCCATTGTCTTCTTTTAAACTGTAACAGTACTAACCCCCTTTGGCTTTCTCAAGATTCCAAAAGTCTTGGCTAAATAAAATGAAGCATATAATAACATTTGGGACTGACACAATGGCTTCCTAAACCTCCTCTTGAAAGTACAAGGATATTATCTGGGGGCCGATGTGTGTCCCAGCTGCCTTACTTCCAATCCAGTTACCTGCTTATGGCCTGGGAAGGCAGCGATTGATGGCCCAAAGCTTTGGAACCCTTCAGCTAGTGGAGGCGTCTGCCTCCTGGCTTCAGATTGGTTCAGTTCTGGCCATTGATGGCCATTTGGGGAGTGAATCAGTGGATGGAAGATCTTTCTGTCTCTCCTTCTCTATATAAATCTGCCTTTCTAATAAAAATGAATAAATAAAAGCATCATCCACCTTTTTAATTATTTATTTATTTTTATTGGAAAGGCGGATATACAGAGTAGAGACAGAGAGGAAGATCTTCCATCCCATGACCTACTCCCCAAGTGACTCCCAACGTGGCCGGAGCTGAGCCAATCCGAAGCCAGCAGCCCAGAGTCTCCTCTGGGTCTCCCACGTGGGAGCAGGGTCCCAAGGACTTGGGCCGACCTCAACCGCCTTCCCAGGCCACAAGCAGGGAGTTGGATGGGAAGCAGAGCCGCCAGAACTAGAACCGGCGACTATATGGGATCCCAGCGGCACATGCAAGGCGAGGACTTTAACCACTACACTATCGCGCCAGGCCCAGCATCATTCACCTTTGATTCATCTGTTTTTCTCATTTTTTTTTTTTTTTTTATTATCAGTTACTGGCAAAACTGAACATCAGGGCGGTATTATCGTTTCTTTGTCTACCTGAATGATTTAGACACAGCATCAAAGTAATGATGCACTTGTAGTTGGATATCACATAATTCCCCTAAGTTTGATTCTGTTTTGTGTGAATATGAGTGCTAACCCATGGGATAGAACACTTCAGTCTGTCAGTCTTTATGATCACTTTTAAGATTTATTAACATGTACCAATAATGTTTTCCTTACATTTAACATAGTGATTTTGTCATGAATAAAATAGTATAGGCAGACAGATATTATTGTTATTTTATTTGTCACTATTTTACGCATCATTACTATAGGTAATAATACTCAAAAGGAAGACTGAATACTGACTATAATGACAACAATTTTATTCAGTATGAAAATATTAATGAAAAATTTTTTTAACCCAGAGATCTTTAACAGGATCTGTCGAACTGTGTTAACAGCATTTTATTCTTGTCTGTAAGATTTCCTTGGCAGTGGAAGACAAATCCCTGAGCCTAAGAAACTGTATTATGAAAAATGAAGAACTAAAAAAAGTCCCTTAAAGAGAAGATAATTATGTAGTTTCTGAAACTATGCAACTAAGACTTGTTTATACTATTATACATAGCAATTCATTTGTAGAGAAAATTGGTGACATAAAAGAAACTATATATACATTATATTTATATATAATTTATTTATTTTTATATGATATTCTCATCATTGGTGTAAGAATACAGAAGGACCTTAGTGACCTAATCAATAATACAAAATTTGATGACAACCTGACATGCAAAATTTGAAACTGCAAACCAATTTGAGGAAATGCAGCTTTTATTTTATTTTATAAGGCACTAGATTTGTGATCTTAGAGTAATTTAGAGGTCCGCTTATGTTGAAAGCTGATTATGGACATGATAAAGTGTTTGGCATTGTCCACTTCTATTTTTGTTACTTTCAGATATTTTAGGATTTTCATTTCATAGTCTTCTAGTTTCTCGAGACTACTATAAATCACCATGAATGAGGTAGCATATATTTGACAGAATTGTATTTCTCATAGTCTGGAAGCTTGGCCTTCCAAGCTACATTTGGTGTCTGGCAAGGCTCTACTTCTTGGTACACCTTCTTACTGTGTCCTTAGCATGGTTGAATTGTTGGATAACCTTGGCTTTGCCTGGTTTATAAGGACACTAGTAGTACATATGAAGACTATGTGAACAAATTATTTACCACACAGAGATCCCCACTTACTAATACCAGCATTTTGGCAGGTGCGATTTCACCTATGCATTTTAAAATACATTAGCATCCAGATCCTGGCATCTAATCTTTAGGTCCTGTGAACCTTCAGTTTTCCACTCTCATAGGTGTTTGTATGGCTTATTTTGCCTTTTCTCAATCTGTTTCCTTACTCCAATGACCATATATACTTACACTAATAAAGTTTCTTGGGCTGCCTCATCAAATTTATCACTTGCAATTATTATTTATTTTAGAAAGGTGTTTGTGTGACCTGTTACTGATAAGCAAGAGCCATCACATTTTGAAATTGGTCTTTTATGGACAGATTTGTGATAAAATTTCAGACAGTATGACAAATGGGAGCACATTATTAATAATAGTGGAGGTATACTAGCTAAATCTGGATAAGTTTTTAAAATATCATTTCAATCATATTATGAACTTGAACTGATTTATGGAACTATCTGAATAAGTGACTATAGAAATGCCAGAAAATATGTGAATTGTTAGATCAGTTCTTTAACGGAAATAGCTTAAGGACTAACAATTACAGCTAGAAAAAGCTCTTTAAATTTTTTTACCTTCTCAGCACTTACTACATGGAAGATTTTTTTTGCTGTTTTGGTTATTGCTCCGTAATTTATGCAATTATTTCTGACAGTTTCCAAATGCCACCTATTTTATGTACTAAACAGCAGTGGATGCATTTTTGATGTTAGCAATATACATTCTGAAGACAAGAAACTTTGACAAGTACACTTTAGTTAAGATTTTTTTAAATGCACTCTGTATTTTCTTTACAAATGTGTCCAAGATAAAAATGTATTCATGTTGTGATAGGAGAAAACAGAAGTTTAAAATAGTTAATGGTTTTATTTATTTTCCTTTTTCTATTTACTACACATTCTGAAAATGGATGTGTGGTGGTGTAATAAATGAAACCAATTTCTTGAAGCTAATAACTAATCCTGAGTGAATCTGAACCAATTCTATAGTCCATTAAGTTCCGAACTATGGTTATAATTTTCTTTAACGGATCTAGATACTGGCTATATTTTTTCATTATCATAAACCTGAAGAGGAGACTGATAGTGAAAATAGATCAAAGTTTCGTAGTTCATACAAAGGTTCTTGTAAAGGCCGGTAGTGAATTAGAAAATCTAAATGTATGTCATAGTTTTGACACCCTCCTTGATTATTAAATAGGTAAGACTCACAAATGCAAGGGATTTAGGGAAGTAATTCAGGAAGGAACCAGGATTTGACAATCTTACAAGTAACAGAAAATAAATGGCCTTTGGTAAACGCACATGTTGCTGCGCCTCACTAGATTATGTGAGACAGAACAGAAGGTACTCTTACTTGGGCAAAATATTTTGATTTAATACCAAAGCACAAAAAAGCACATCTCTAGTGTTAGCAATACCTAAAGCTTTACAGGTTTTTTTTTTTTTTAAATTATTTGGAGTGGAGCCACACTTAAAAGAGAAAACCGATATAAATCAAGTGTCCTTTCTTTCTTGGTGCACAGCTTATAGAAATATGTTTATTTTGCATTTTTGTATTTGCATACATGCCACTCTCCTTGTTTCTTTGATAAAAATTTTATGGGCAATAAATTATGAATCATGCTTATGTATAATTTATCCCTCTAAATACATATTTTATATTTTGGCTTTTAAAATAATAACCGTCTTTAGCTTTGTATTTTGAAGAGATTCAAATTCAAAACTTTAAGAAATTCATGAATAAAGCATGTTTCAGCCTTAATTTGCATTTTTATAGTGTCTGCTGTAGAACAGTATGGATTTTGCTTTCTGAGTATACTCTTTCAAGCTGACACGATTCCCTGAAGAATAAGCCTTGAGAAAATTCACTTGCCCTTCATAAAACATACATTTCATTATCTCCCTATAAATCGGACACTTCCTTAACATGGTTGTGCATTTGTGTCTACACCTTGAATATTGTAATATCGTTTGGTTCACATACACATAGTAATACAAACAGAAAATGGCCATTTTATTGTGTGGAACTGGATGGTGATTGACCTGACATGAATCCAAAATGTGTTCTACCTCCCAGAAGATGATCTTGAAATCACACAATCCTTTAAGTAGCAAATTGTATGGGAGATCGGATTTCCTAAACTACACTCACATGTTAGACATGTTTTAATATGTTTCATAAAGTAACTTATTTTAGAATATGTTTATAATAGGAAGTGAGAAATATTTTTTGATAAATTACAAGAGAACATATTTTTCAGATTTGTAGAAGATACAGCCAGGGACCATGGTTTCTCTAGAAAGCCCTGTGGAATTACATCATGATATCCTCCTTTATCTTTCCTTTTATAGTGCTATTTTTTGTAACTACTGCTGTTTATAGAGCCTTTGCCTAGTAATTACAGGAGAAGATGCATCTCTCTGGAGGACAGAACTTTGAGTACAGAGGAAAACTAAGTAATTACCTGGGTTGCTCCATTCTGTTGTTACATGGAGGATAAGAAAGAGACCAATCACCTTGGTTTTGTCTAAAGTGAAGGGGGACTTTCTCTCCAGAGAATCGGTGAGCAAAGGAAGATTTGTCAGGCCACAAACCTCCTGCTCCAGTAACCAGAAGCTAATTTCTAAAAAAACTGTGAGAACTGAGTTTTGGGGGAATCCCAGCCTATACAAAATTATACCACATAATTCAAAAATCAAAATAAAAATATGTTTAAAAAAACACACTGTTTTGGGTGAAAAAATAGAACTATCAATCAGAGTGTGGGGACAAAAACAATGAAGGCTATCCTGTCCAGCCTACTAAAACCAAAAAATCATCAGAAGGATGCTATTGGTAATTTCTTGTTGTAAGCTATAAGTTCAGAAGGCTGGAATCACTGTCTTGTTATTCTCCATGACAAAACTAGAAACTCAGAAACGGGGCTGATGATTCTATATTCCAAAAGCAGCTCTTGTGGGGAGAAGCTAGGATCTTCTACACTTTCTTCTTCTTTTTAAAGTATTTTTACATTTTTTATTGAAAAAAGCATATTTATACAGAGATGGAAAAGATGGAGAAAGACCTTCTATCTGCTGGTTCATTCCCCAAATGGTTGCAACAGTTGGAGCTGAGCCAAGCTGAGGCCAGGAGCCAGGAGCTACTTCCAGGTCTCCTTAACAACTGCAGGGTTCCAAGACTCTACTGCTTTCCCAGATCATAAACTGGAAACCAGATGGGAAAAGGAGCATCCAGAACATGAACCTGTGCCATTATGGTATAATCTCATTTTGAGAAACATAACTAAATCTACATTATATCCATTCATGAAATCCTTTTTATGCCTAGGTAAAATCAGATTAAAAGGACCAAGGGACTAGTACTTCAACATGTTTTTGGAGAGACTACTGTTAAGTCCAGTACATGATGAGGCTGATTCAAATAATTTCATGGGATCTGTTTGATCATAAGCATGAAAATATGCTACTTTGAGATCTAAATGAAAGGTGTTGTAGGGAGTGGAGCGAGAATATGTATATATACACATATATATGTATATATATATACATATATATATATATATATATATACACATATAGATATATAGTATTTCAACTTTCATCTATTGGTGAAATCCAGCAAACATTTTGTGACTTACTGACAGGAGAATATATTGTATTTCATATGGGCATTAATATTTGTTCAGTGACAAAAGTTTGAAAATATCTGTGCTTCCTGCAGCAGATCCACAAAGGCATGGATAGAGCAAAATTTGGTAAAGGAGAACAAACCGATTATGGATACCATAGGATCCCTTAGCAGAAAGAAAATTATTGAAATGACAATGGGGAATAAATATCAAGGTCAATGCACATTGACCCACAGCCTGTTAAGGATAAGTGACATTTGAAGCTCAATTATCATTCAAATAAGAAGCAAAACATTTCCTTATTGCACAAAATAAAATAATGGATTTCTAATTAATCACATTAATGTGAGGATGAAATGAATGTTTGAAATTTCCAGAATCACTGCTTAATTTTAGTGTTTAGTTCACCATTTTGCTTCATTATTTTTACTATAAATATTTAATTCGTAATTTCAGTTTGAGTTTGTTTCTCTATTTGATTATAATATACTCTTACTGAGGACAATTAGGAAAAAAAAGTATTAAAAACCATGGTCAGTCTCCTATTTAAGTAAAATAACTCCTTTGAAGCTACAAATAATCTACTATGGTATCGTAGATTAAAGTAGGAAATATGATTGGAGATGGCAATATCTGTTTCTACTTGTTAGAAATAACTTGTACTGATATTTTCCAGGATGATACTATACTGGAGTAATGTGGTTGTGTGTAAAATTAAGATAGTATGATATGAGAATGTAAAATCTCCACCCAAATGCATAATGTACAAGCAGAATTCACAATCTGAGTTCTGGATACCCACATAATCTTCATTCTGATAGAGTCAAGAGCTTTTCTAGGTCTACTGCTTTGGATCCGAAACCAAAAGCACATGTATCAGTATCTGCCTGACTTTTCAGGAGTTGCTGTAGTACGCATATTTATATATTTCATTTACATAGAGAGAATGAAGGTTCTACATACCTAAAGTTCAGCTGAGAAACTTTGGTAGAATTCCAGAAATCTACAGAAATGATTCCACAAGGCATCTTGAAGGGAACCAAAGTTAAATTAATCTATTTTGCCTGGGTATAATTTCACTGGAGAGTAAAACAGCAATGCAGAATAACAGGAATAGACTTATTAGATATCACATATAGAAAATAAATCCATGGGGTAATATCTTTTTTATTCTAAATCAGCTAGTTGAATATTGGAAACTAGTCCCATGCTTATGAATAATAAACTATTCTCAGTGCTTTATTCAAATCCAGCTGGTGAATACACTAGCATTATAGCATTGAAAACTAACCCACATTTTTCCTTCCAACACTCATCATCCTCACAAGGCAAGTGGTTTCTCATACAAGAGGAGACAGATACAGATGATCAAAAATTATCAGTTCAGAGGCAGTGTCATGGTGAAACAGTTTAAGCCATCACTTAGGACACCTGGATTCCATATCTGGGTACCTGGTTATAGTCACAATTAGTACACACTTCTGATTCAACCTCCATATAGACTAGTGCAGGGATAAAAAAATTCTAAACTCCCACAATTTCTAAAAAATTTATTTCAGTCTATTTTTGAAATCCAAGCATAAACTATTCATATTGTTAATTTTCCATGAATTTCTTGAAAATCATTTATATTTTATACATTTCAAACCAAAAATTAACCTCTTTTAATTATATTTTCCACAAACGTTTTTCTGTATCATCATATAATTGATAAATTAATACATAATCAAGGTAGGAAAGTAGCTCTTTTGAATCTATGCAGAACATTCTGCTTTTAACCAGATGTGCCAAAAATGTTTTTATTTCACTTTTTAGGGTTTTTTTTTTTTTGAGATTTATTTTATTTGGGATTCCCTCCCCCCAAAAAAAACCTTCCCATCACCCGACAGATTTTCCCCATATTGCTACAATAATGTAGTCCTTCATAAGAAGTCATAATTTCATCAGCCTCTTATTTAAGTGTGCCCTGACATTGCAGGTACAGACACTATCAGACAGTCCAGCATCCCATTGTTTACACATTTCCAACACTTTTACTGGGAGTCCATCTTTTGTTTGGAAGCAGGAATGCATGTTGCATTGAATTCATATTGTTTATAAAAATCTCAAACAATTTTATGCCAACATTTTCAACCGCTTAAGTGGAATGCAAATATTTCTTTAAAAACACAAATTGAGAATACTGATAACTGAAGAAACAATGGCTCAATGTTTATGCAAGCAATTTTCAATGAGTCTCTCTTCTATCTTCTGCAATATTCAAAATGTGAATTTTGCTTGCTTAATGCAGTCTCATCAATCTTGAAGTTTTCTTCTTCTTTTGAGTTTTATCTACTTTTTAAATAATGTGGCAGTTATTTTAAACCTTGTCTTTAAGTATATAAATTATTTGTTCTATCTACTCAATACTGCTGTTGCGGCTTTCAATTGTATTTTAAATTTCATTTATTGAATTCTTTAGCTCTAAAATTTGTGATTTCTTTATTTTATGATCTCTAGCTCTTTCTTGAATTTCTCATTCATATTATGCATTTCTTTTTCAGTGCAAGAAGATAATCTTTATTATATTTTCACTATAAACAAATAGCAAGCTCAGAGTCTGGTTTCATTATTTTTAAAAAAACAGGCTTCAACAATAATTAAAAACCATTATTTTTCTATATTCTTTTTTATATCATCAAATTTTCTTAAGTTTGCTATGTTGAACTCATTGACTAGCAATTAATTGGTTTGCATTTCTTTCTTCTAAGAGAATTATTGAGTTCTTTTGTAGGCATTGTGTTAATTTTATTATACTGCCTGTTTTCATATGTTATTCTGTGGATATCTATCATGTCAGTTGCTTACACCAATTTTATCCTGTTATTACTACATAATAGTGCATCTTTTGATGTTGGCTTGATCTGCTGCCATGGATTTAGCTACACGCTGGTGTTTTAGTGTACTGCGGTTTAGTTTTCTTTAGCCTCAATCATTATTTTACTGTTTCTGTTGGTATTTTAATATTCTACTTTCTGAGATTTTCCTTAGATTGGGTGAGTTCACAGGGAGCATTAGCTGCACATTGCAGAACCTTTCTCTTTTTGCATGTCACATATGGACTGTGGTGTACTTGTGTGCTTGAGTGTGGAAGGTGTAGTATGTCTAGCAGTGATATGCAGTGCCTTTTAGTCTCTGAATGATGCACGTGTAATGTCATGTAGCTCTGTGTCCTGATGTTGCCAAGGATGTTTTCCCATGTGCTTCCAAGGGTCAAAGGTGTTTGGTCAAAGCCAGCTGTCATATTTTCAGTGTCATAGTGGTCTAAGTTTATGATAATGAGCTGCCCAACTGCTTGGACAGTACTCAATGCAACAAGCAGTTTGTGAAAAGAAAATAGTAATAATTGATTCTGGCATAGTGGATTAACAAGCTAATCCTCAGCTTGGAGTGGCAGCATTCTATTTGTGTGCCAGTTCTGATAATGGCTGCTCCACTTCCAGTTCAGTTACCTGCTTATGTCCTGGACAGGCAGCAGAGGATAGCTCAAGCTGTTGAGGCTCTGCAGGAATGTGGGACACCCAGAAGAATATATGGATTTTCAGATCTTCGCTGTGACCATTGCAGCCAGGCAGAGAATGTACCAGCAGATGGAAGATTTCTCTCTGCTTTTCCTTCTGCCTGTAGATTTGCCTTTAGAATAAATAACTCTTTAATGATAATGATAATAATGGCAATGACAGCTTAACTCGATAGGGAATAGCAGGGTAGATTGTAACTGGAATCTGCTGCCACTGGAGACCAAGGCTGAATGATTTGGAAAATGGTCCACAGTTAGGCAATGATCTGAGACAAAGATCAAGGCTTGTGGGCAAGAGTATGTAGCTGGGCAACAGTCCAAGGCCACAGAACTCTGTGTTTTAAGAATATCCCTGAGACAGCTGTGTACTGACTACCAAATCTGAGTCATACTGTTGCTTCCTGATAATCAAGCACTGGGTATTTGATATGAATACAGGGCATGGCTATCACACTCAGTACCCTGTAAATTTCTGCAACTTGATTCCCCATATTGCTGAATAAAAAATTTAAGATAGTGAGACTGCTTGGTCAATGTTCTTTCCCAGGAAAAATAGGTTTCCACTCTGTTCACCCCATTTTTATATTTGTCTAGTATCTGTCCCTTTTGTAGTTTTCCCAATTGCACATTGTCTCCTTCTCCAAACATGTTTATGCTGTGCTACATGGCTTGTGGTACACAAAAGGATGTGTGAGGACGCCAAGTTGTTTTCTGAGAGTGAAGGTGAGCCACACTAATAAAGAAAACTGCTTAGCAATTTAGTTGGCCATGGGTGGGTGAATATGGTCACTCATCTGCTTCCTTAAACTTATATGTGTAAAGCTGCTCAGGTCTGATACCTCAGTTGTTCTAATGGATCAATGTTACTGAGTTAGGGGCATTTGATAACTAAGTTATTTTCAAGAAAGCAAGAGGGTAAGTAGGGACAGCTGACTATTTTCTGAGTGTTTTTATGGTTGCAATGCAAAGAAAATATTA
The DNA here is from genome assembly GCF_030435755.1 of Ochotona princeps. Lineage (NCBI taxonomy): Eukaryota > Metazoa > Chordata > Mammalia > Lagomorpha > Ochotonidae > Ochotona > Ochotona princeps. The sequence goes on from NC_080834.1 coordinate 56,537,481, forward strand.
ACCTAGGGCCCCAGGTCTCCCTGTGCTGAAGAAAGATCAGTGGAGATGCAACCTCAAGTCCTGTTGTTTGGGCTAAATTGGCAGAACATCCAAGTACTGGCAGCATGTAGAACTCCTAATAGATATCATCAGAAAATGACTTCACCAAGACATATCATGACCAAATGTTGAAAATTACCCTAAAGAAAGATCCTAAATGTGAAAAGCATAAATATCAAATTATCTTCAAATGCTTTCCAATTATATTATAGCTAATTTTTCATGAGAAACCTGACAGGTTAAAAAACAAACACCCTCTCATTTATATACAGTTAAATATAGACTTTTCCAAAGAGACAGAAATTTAAAGAATGTGCTATTATTTGTTTAACCTTATAAATCATACACAAGTTTGTACTACACAGAGATGCAGAAAGACATCATTATGAAGAACAGAAAGTCTCTGGGGAAAAGCATAAGGACAATTAAAAAATAAACAATAGGAATGCTCGTGGATAATGGTAAAACCAAGTAATTACCTAATTTTGATAGCCTAAATGTAAATGGACTAATTTCTTTAAAGAAACTGATGGAATGGATTAAAAAGAAAACCCACCTATTTGCAGCAGTAAGAAATAGATATTACCAAGCAAGATACAGAAAACACAAATGTGAAATGATGGGAAAACGTATCCTATGCTAATGGAAAGCAAATATTAGCAGATATAGCTGTCCTAACATGAGGGGAAACAGACTTCAGTGCAAAATTGTTAGCGGCAAAAAGGCATTATGCAATGATTAAGAGATCAACTAAACAGGGCACATGACACATGAACCAAATTATGTCAATTGATTGAAAGAAAGCACCAGAACAAACTTTCATAATAAAAACATTAAGCAAATTGAGTTTAACCAGAACATACTTGAATGTAAATAGAGGTAATATGTGTCAAATTCACATTGAACATCATATTAAATGGGAAAAAGCTAGAATTGTTTCCACTAAAAATCCGAAAAGCACCAAAATGTCCACTCCCACCACTACTCATCAATATAACTCTAGAAGTTAGACAAACATTAGGCAAGGAAAAGGAACTAAAGTGATGGAAATTGGAAATCATTCAATTAAATTATCCCTGTTTGCAGATGACAGGCTGCTATTCATAATGGAAAAATAATGCTATAAGAGATTTTTGAATGTCGTATAAGACTTAGGCAGTGCTGCAGAATAAAAATAAACACACACACACACACAGCTTTTGAGTACACAAAAACATGCCATGATTGAGAAAAAAAAACTATAAAAAGTTCTTTTCAATTCATGATAGATACAAAATTTTTTAAATACCTGGAAAATTTTAACCAAATATGTGAAAAATGTCTACAATGAGAATTGCAAACATTAAAAAAAGAAGATACCAAAAATGGAAAAATCTTCCATATTCATGAACTGGAAAAATTAAAGTGCCCAAAGTAATTTACAGGATTAAAGAGATTCAGTAAAACTGTAGAAGATGTCCTTTGCAGATTTGTAAAACTGATCCCCAAATTCACATGGAATGATCAGCGCTTGAACAGTCAAAGCAATCCTAGTTTATGAAAATAAAAACAAAAGCATCACAATATCTGATTGCAAGACATATTTCGTGACAATTATATTCAAAAGAGCTTTGTTCTTGTAACAGACATGTAGAATAGTGGATCAGACTAGAGATTTGAATTTCAACCACTCACAAATCTTTGCTAAGTTCAAAATCACTATCTTAAAAAAAACACAGTGTTGGTGAAACTGAATCTAGGTGTGGGGAAGTATAAATCAAGATCCTATCTTAAATCTACAAAAATCAACTCAAAACAGAGGAAATATCTAAATTTGTAATCTGATGCCATGAAATCCTGAGAGGAGTGCCTGTCACAGTAGCCTAGTGGCTAAATCCTTGCCTTATAACCACCCGGAAGACATATTAGTTCTGGTTCATGTCCCGGACACTCCACTTTCATCCAGTTCCATGTGTGTGGCCTGAGAAAGCAGTAGAGGGCGAGCCAAAGTCTTGGGACCCTGCACCTGTGTGGGAGACATGAAAGAAATCCCGGCTCCTCGCTTTGTATTTGATTTGTTTCAGCTCTGGCTTTTGCAACCACTTGGAGAATGAACCAACAGATAGAAAATCTTTTTCTCTGTCTCTTCTTCCCCTTTTAAATAATCTTAAAAAAATTCTGAGAGGAAAACATTGAGAATACTCTGCAAGACATGGATACAAAGACTTCTAAAAAAGACTTCAAAAGCACACGGAATAAACCAAAATTGAAGAGTGGGATTATACAAAAACTCTGCACTGCGAAGGAAACACACCAAAAGTGGAGGAGACAAGCACCACAATGGAAGAAAATATTTGCAAACTACCTGACTCTTACAGGATTAAAATCCAAGATCTGTGGAAACTCAACAATCTCGAAAGCTACAAAGGAAAACAGGTAAGAAATGCACAAAGAGCATGTATGGGCTTTTTTTCAAAAGAAAGAAAGAAAGAAAGAAAGAAAGAAAGAAAGAAAGAAAGAAAGAAAGAAAGAAAGAAAGAAAGAAAGAAAGAAAGAAAGAAAGAAAGAAAGAAAAGAGAGAGAGAAAGAAAGAAAGAGAAAGGAAGAGAAAAAGAGAAAGAAAGAAAGAAAGGAAGAAAGAAATAAATGCAAATGGCTAGCAAACATTTGAAAAAATATCCTGGATCACTAGCCAATAGGGAAATGCATTGTCAAATAATCGATCCACATTTCCATTAACTACACTGGACTAAGAAATTTTGGCACACACACACACACACACACACACACACACACACACTGGAATGCTATTCAGCTACAAAGAAATGAGGAATTGCTGTCTTTGTAGCAAAGTGGATACAACTGGTGAAATTAGGCAGACAGTGAAAAATGAAATATATTATGCTTTCTTTGATTTGTGATAACTAAAATACTGGGTACCAAATGCAATGTGTGTGAACACTATGGACAGTGTGTGACTTGGTTATTGCATCCAGCTCTTATCTGTACTCTTAATATACATTGTCTTTCCTATTTGTTGAATTCTTTATTTGGTGGAGGTTTCCGCTTGAGGATGTAAGGAAGATTGAATGTATGTCACTGAAGAAACTAAAAAAAAAAAGCTTGAAGAAAGAAAATAAAAAAGAAGAAAGAACAAAGAGGGATGGTTGGAAAAAAATGGATAAGAGAGTGGGTATGGTTGGGATTAGTGTCATGTTCTTAAAATTATATATATGAAATACAAAATAGTTAAAATACAAAAGCAAAATAAATTATTTGGGAAAGTAAACCATTTGCTGTTTTAGTTTCCTAGTGGCCACTCTGACCAGGGCTGAGTTAATTCAAAGCCAGTAGCCAAATAGATTTTTTTTCCTGGCCAACCATGTAGGTAAAAGGTTCCAAGCACTTTTGCCATCTTCAACTGCTATTCCCAGGAAAGACTGATTTAGGACTAATTTGCAGGAAGATTAATCAAGAGATTAGAAAGGATATCCAAACAACTGTTAACAAAATTTAGAAGTTAAAAAAAAAAATCAACTAGATGATGTGTCATTCTCCTCCCAGTTCTGAAATTGAGACCAATAGAACTAAAAATTAGATAGTTCTAAACTAGCAAAACTGAAAGTCAAATGCATATTAACCAGGTTGCAAAGCAACATCTCAATAAAAATGTGTATTTATTTTCTTGGTTCTGTGTTTTAAACATAACATGATGGGATCAGCAATAGTCTAAGCATGTTGACAAGGAAAAGACTTACTGCAGATCTTTAAAGAACAAAGGAATATTTCAAAAATGTTCAGCTTCATCCAATATTTATCAGAGAGCGTTTTTGAAATGTGTTTAAAAAACCATGCATTTGATGATGTTTCTTCTAAATAGTAATTATTATTTCCCCCTGATTTGTTAGAATTCTTCTGCAAATACCAGTATTTCCAAAATGTATGTATGTAAATGCAAGAAGAGCTAAAAGTCACATTGAAGACAGCATTAATAAAAACAAAGGACAGAAAAGTCTTAAGAATTAGAACAGGAACATTACATGAACTAGAAAGTTTAGGGTAAAATGTTGAGAAAGCTATATTAAAACTTATCTTCTACGTGATCAAAAATGACATACTTTAACTATTTTGACTACATTAATTTCTAGAATTGCAAATTTCCATTTTAGTGGTGATTATAAGAAAATTTGCTCTTATTCTCTACCTTTTAGTTTCTTGCAACTCACCATCACTATATAATAATTGTGGTTAATAAAATTTGAGATTGGCTTCAGCAGTCTATCCGTTCCTTTTAAGGTTTTGTGGTTAAATTTTTGAAAGTGCATGTCCTGGTAGAAATATAATAGATACAGAGATATAAAGGCTTTTGTTTTCATTTTTGTTTCAAAGTTGTCAGTTTGGAAGAGAAAATGATTCTTTATTTTAAACTGAGACAGGAGGCAAACAGCACAGGCATTGCTGACAGAGCTGCAAAATCAAAACAGACAAATCCTGAAGGAGGAGAAGAGAGTGGACGCTGTGAAGTCTCTCATGACTCTCTGCTCTGCCCGGCTTCCCCCGTGGCCCCATGCTGCTGAGCAGCTCCTGATGGACAGGTGATATTAGTTTAGGTTTTCAGAAATGTTCAATTGGCAAAAAAATAATTTTACAAAATGCTAAATACTACCATGTTATATACAATTTGGGGACAAATTCAACCTCTTTTTACCATCAATCGTCTTAAAATTAACTATAATTTAAAAGTCAACAGAAAAGAATCACTGAATACAAGAGAACTGTCCAAGCCTGTGTTAGCATTTATGGTAGTGAAAGCCACTTCAAACTTTTGGAAAGTATTATGACAAAATATATTAAGAGCCACATTTATGCTCATATGTTATTACTGCTACTTACATATATCCAGGTAGTATATTTACAAAAATCCAAACAATGATGAAAAACTGAATCAAACCAAATATATATTGACTTAGGATTATTTGTTTAGCGATCATTAAAATGACATATCAGCTTGATATGGTTAACACAACCATAAGAACTTAATGGAATATTCAATAGCAAACTAATCACCTACCAAGTTCATGGATTCTTAGAAAGAGTTTAACAGGGTCAATTAGATAGAACTATTTTTATTTTACCATTTAAAGATATTTATCAATTAGAGTTACTCCATGCCTTTCACCTGCTCCTTATATCTTTACTTCCAAGGTAGCTTCAACAGTCAGGGCTGAGCGAGGACTAAACAAGCAGTGAGAATTTTTGTCTGGGTCTCCCACATGACTGGCAGCAGCCCAGGAGCTTTAACCATCTTCCACTGTTTTCTCCAGGACATAGGTAGGAGGCTGGATTGAAATTAGGGTAGCCAGAACTCAAAATAACACCCTTGGAGAGTGCTGGTATCAGCACACAGAGGCTTTACTTGCTATGCCATAAAGCAGGCCCATTATGATGCAGAATTAAGTAAGAATGAAGAAAATGCGTTTTTTAAAAAAGAGTTGTTTTGATAAAATTGTAAGGCTTACTAATTCAATAATTAATTCTATTTATTGGTTTTGTAAGGCTTACTTAAGAGTTAAGGAGAGGCCTGGCGCGGTAGCCTAGCAGCTAAGTCCTTGCCTTGCACACACCGGGATCCCACATGAGCGCCAGTTCTAATTCCAGTAGTCCCACTTCCCATCCAGCTCCCTTCTGTGGCCTGGGAAAGCAGTCGAGGATGGCCCAAAGCCTTGGGGCCCTGCACCCATATGGGAGACCCTGATGAGGTTCAAGGCTCCTGACTTTGGATTGGTGCAACTCTGGCCGTTGTGGCCGCTTGGGGAGTAAGCCAGTGGACAGAAGATCTTCTCTGTCTCTCCTTCTCTCTGTTTATCTGCCTTTGAAATAAAAATGAAATAAATATTTTTAAAAAATAATTAAGAAGGTCATTTTGAGGGATGGAATGGACCAGGAGGGGAAAGATGAGAGAGAGTAATATTTGTGACTTTCACCCTGTGTCTTTGGGAAGAGAGAACTTTCCTTTGCTTTGCTAGACTACATGTGAGCATGGGAAGGAAAGTGTTTATATTGTACTGCACCCAGATCCCTGGTGGGAGAGTGTATCATTTGATTGATAGATAGGTGAGACAGATCCTTTGATTGGTAAATAGATAGTTGGGACTTACATAGATTTATAGATAGATGGGATTTACATAGAGCAGAAGTGTGACTAACTTGTGACCCTAAACTAGCTACCCAGCTATCCCATTTCATTCACTCCTCAGAGATTTCTGACCCTTAATGTTAAAGATTGCAGAAGGATGTAGGATAATCACATCTTCTGTAGCTAATTCTGGCTGATTAGTGGTGAAGGGCTTGCCTATCTCAAATTCCAAAATCTTTGTCTCATCTCGTGAGCCAGGGAAATTCTTTTCATTGTCAATGGCTATGTCCCCTGCATCATATTCAATACTCTGAGTAGTTCTTGGCTTCGGAAACAGACATGTTTACTTACTCTTTGTCCTCTTGTAGAAGCAGAGGTGGTTGAGATTTTTGATTGTATAGAAGAGTAGGGAGTCTCGCATGTGCACCTGGATATGTTTTTCACTTTTGCACAGGAATCTGCAGCAGAGATGGCCTAAATATGTAATACATGTGCCAAGGATAGCCCACAAATCCATGAGCACTGTTCCCTGAGAACGGGGACTCTGAAATGTCTAAGGTCATCATGAGAGAAAGCATGACTTCTTGCTAATGCCAAAAGCAATGAAGGGTTCCCCTACCCAGTGGGTGCAGCAGCCTGGCCCTGGGAAGCCCACACCAAAACCCTTAGGAGCTCTCAGTCCAGTCTGTTCCCAGCACATTGTACAGCTCATGTGATGACAAGTGTTAACCAAAGGTCCATCAAGCACCAATGAACCTGAGTAGTTAATTTTCAATTTTTTGTGTACCGAAAAATTAGCATTTTTATTATTTACCAGAAAATACTTGATAAGCTGTTCGTGTTAAAATTAGGCTATGGATATTATGAGATTTTCAATGTTAAGTAAATAAAGATATAAGTGCAGTTACTTCTGACTTGTATTAAATTTCCCATTGCTAATGTCGCAAATGTATTTAAGGTAAAATGAAGAAATCGTGTTTCCTAGACATTTGGTAACAAATACCCATGCCTCCTACTGCAGATCTGCAGGATTCACTGATCTGCCTTATGAAGTTGAAAACAAGCAAATCTGTCAGCCCTAGTTACTTAGGTAATTTATTCACAGGCTTATGGTGTCTTAATTTCCTTTTTCCATGCATTCTTTAATAAAGCTATTTGCAGTTAGATGCAAATATTAGGATTCATGGGTTGTATAACAAGAGGTGAGTTTATGACCTTCTGCTTAAGAATGAACAGCGTGGCCTAGCAGCTAAAGTCCTCACCTTGAACGCCCCGGGATCCCATATGGGCGCCGGTTCTAATCCTGGCAGCTCCACTTCCCATCCAGCTCCCTGCTTGTGGCCTGGGAAAGCAGTCGAGGACGGCCCAATGCATTGGGACCCTGCACCTGCGTGGGAGACCCGGAAGAGGTTCCTGGTTCCCAGCATCGGATCGGTGCGCATCGGCCCGTTGCGGCTCACTTGGGGAGTGAATCATCGGACGAAAGATCTTCCTCTCTGTCTCTCCTCCTCTCTGTATATCTGACTGTAATAAAAATAAATCTTAAAAAAAAAAAGAATGAACAGAGATTTGGAAAAATTATGTCCTAGGAGTTCTCATATTGTTAAAAAGAAGTATAATTACAAAAATAACTACTACCTTACTTGAAACAACATAAAGGGAACCATAGCAACATCATAGTGCTCTACTGATGTGCAGAAACATCACACTCAAAATTAATCCACTCTTTTGCTATTTATCATATAAAATTAATTATTAAGGGTCTGGGTTGGTATCATTTTAAGTAGTTTAAGTATAAATATCACATTTCATTATTTTCTCTCAGTCTTTTAAACAATTTAATTTCTAAGTTAAAAATAAGTCTTGAAACAATGGTCTAGCATTACAAATGCTAATAAATATATTGATTCTTCATTTCATCAGTTTCAACATATAAATTTCTGTTTAGAAATATTCAAGTCTTGAACACTTGTAAGATGCCAAATTTACTCTGAAGAATAGCAATTCTCAGTATATCTTTTCTTGAAGCAGCAAAGTTTGTATTTTAGAACCTTTGCATGTTCTACTATTAAATAATACAAAGAAATCAACATTACTGTCTAAAGTGTTTACAAAAATGAAAAATTTTAAAACTACCAATAAGTTGCATTATTTGCACCAAAAGTTGTTTCATGCCATCCTCACATCATCGAATACAATCTTGCAAATATTGATTAAAGTAGTCAAAACAGTTGCCAGTTACATCTAATCATCAGAACATTCTCTAGATTTCGTGCCACAGAATAAAATATCAGCGCTGTATCATAGATTGAAGTGGACAAATTACTTCAGATATTCACATTTAAAACGCTGTATTGTTTTTTATTGATTAAATTTATTGAATGCATCTTAGAATAGAAAATCAGGGAATACACTTATACCATTAAGATATTCCCCTTAAATATATTTTGTTTTAAAAAATGATACTTTCCCCATATGTAAGCAATGGTCTAACTTGTCATGTACCTAAGCAAATGTTAGATAGCTAGGAGAAAAGCATCCAATAGCTAGTGGGCATTCTGGGCCTGGTTAATGCCAAATTTGTGTTAATTATACCAATGTGCCAATATTGTTGCCTGCCCTATGCTCTGCTCATTGCTTAAAAAAGATACATGGGTAAATTCTGTGTACCACCATACTGCACAGTGTGGTGGAAGGTGGGGCACGTGGGGCTGGGAAACCCCATCCTTGTACTCATGTCCCTGGGGTCCCACTGCTGTGCAGTAAGTGTGGGGAGGTGTTGGGAGATTGAGCTGAATATGGACTGGGTAAGGTATGTGTTGAAATGGGGGCCACAAAGGTCATGTTTGACAGCTGAGGAGTGATTTCTGGGGGTTTCCATGGACTGGGCCACTGCACTCAGTAAGGGAGCTGAGACAAGTTGTTTTACGGGGGGAAACTAAAAGGTACGTTGGGTTCAGGTCAAAGTACCTGCATCCATGGGAAAATGAGGCTAATCTCAGTAGCATCACCTGCTGGAATTCACAAAACCTGGGGATGGGGCCCATGCCTGGTGCAGCTAGGCTGCAATACCTACCTGCAAGTGCTGGGGAAATGGGTGAGCCATGTCAGGATGAGCCTCAGCACCTATCAGAACATAAGAGAACCAGATCTGGGAGCAGATTCTGTAGCAGACTTGTGGACTTACTTCTGTGGGACTGCAGTCCCCACTGGTTTGTGTGGGAGCTGGGGGTGGTAACAGGCCAAATCAGGCTAAAGCACAGAGCTCACCAACTCACCAATACATGCGAGAGCCAGAGATAAGTAGGACCGTGGCATGCAGTGGCAGATGTCAGATCAAGGGCAGGGGAGGGTCTGGTAGGGGAAAAATTGGGAAGCTTCTCTGCTAGGCTGCAGCTCTAGCTGGGGAGCACAAGAGCTGGGGATGGCGGCAACCAAGATCAGGCATGGGTGCAGCACTATGGCATATGTGTCGGCTACTAAATGTTAAAATGTGACATTCAGTTTTGACATAGTTCAACAAAACATATAATATTTGACAAACTATTTTCTTTATCAAAACTACATAAAGATAAGAGAGGGAGAAAAATCAGTACAATGGATTGTATTATAAGGAAGTAACGTGATGAAATAAAATTAGTAGCTGGTGTTTTATTTTCATATTTAATTTCATTCTTCATTTATATTTACCACATATTCTGAATCTCAAATTACTTGAAATACTTAATGAATGTTTTTTATTTGTATTCAGTATGAATGCCATACTCCTTGAACCTATAAAGATACTTCTTTTTTTTAAAGATTTGTTTATTTTTTTTATTAAAAAGTCAGATTTTACAGAGAGAAGGAGACACAGAGAGAAAGATCTTCCAACTGCTGGTTCACTGCCCAGGGGGCCAAAATGGCCAGTGCTGAGCTAATCCAAAGCCAGGATTCAGGAACTTCCTCTGGGTCTCCCATGTGAGTGCAGATTCCCAAGGCTTTAGAATGTCCTCAACTGCTTTTCCAGGCCACAAGCTGGGAGCTGGATGGAAAGTGGAACAGGCAAGACACAAGCTGGCTCACACATAGGATCCCAGCTTGTACAAGGCGAGGACACCAGCCACTAGGCTACCACACCAGGCCATTATAAAGGTATTTCCAAAATATTATGCAAAATAAATTTCATTGAAAAATTGCATTGATTTCATTTGTTTTTTTGCAAATGAATGTTTACTTTTTCATGGTACATTTCCACAGGCTCAGTAATTTGTCCTTCCAATCCCCCATTCCCTCTTCCCCTCACTGTTTTCCCCATATTATAAAAGTTTAAACACCTTGGTCACTAATTAATGATTTTAAAAGTGGGAAAACTCTGTGCAATTAGGGGGGTGTGGTTAATGGACTGTGCATAGGTTTATGGGAATACACTCTTAGAAGGAAATTCACAAGAGAACGTTGACTGCAGAACCCTAAGTTAGGCTCCTTCTAATTTCTGGATAGTTGCCTTACTCTTCCTGTTCAAGAACTCAATGCTGTTATATGGGCGCCGGTTCTAATCCTGGCAGCTCCACTTCCCATCCAGCTCTCTGCTTGTGGCCTGGGAAAGCAGTCGAGGACAGCCCAGAGCACTGGGACCCTGCACCCATTTGGGAGACCTGGAAGAGGTTCCTGGTTCCCAGCTTTGGATCGGCGTGCACCGGCCATTGCGGCTCACTTGGGGAGTGAATCATCGGATGAAAGATCTTCCTATCTGTCTCTCCTCCTCTCTGTATATCTGACTGTAATAAAATAAATAAATCGTTAAAAAAAAAAAAGAACTCAATTGTGTTGCCATTTTTTTTCTGTCATCCTCAAGAAGGAAAATCACTGAGGGCCACCTGATTTTGAACTTAATCCTCCAAACCAAATTAAGCAAAACTTTAATTTTTCTAAGATATTTACCAAGCATATTTCATAGTAACAAAACACTGATTAATATATTCCCAATCTCCCTATACTTATGATTAAACTCAGGGACACTGAATTCTCTCTCTCTCTCCTAAATATAAACATCTCCATATCTTAAAAGTCCTCAAGCTCAGAATGAATTATGTAAAGTGAAAATATCACCCGGTACCCACAAATTCTAATGGGGCCTTAAGGTATATGGTATTCCTTCAGCCATATGATAATGACAGAATATGTTCTGCAATTCCACTGACTTAATATTTACCAGAAATGGCTTTATATTGTGGAGATGTATCTTTCCTTCTATATTACACAAGTGCCATGCTTAACTTCAGGTATTTATGACACATCAAAGAAAGTCCACTAATTCAAACAGTAATCCAATGATCAGAATATTAGTAGCTAGATGGTGTCTGGTCAAAACCTGATTTGAAGTCGGTTTGGACTAATTGTTGCTAATGGTTGCTGGAGATGTCTTAGTTTGGCCGCATTATAACTACACAGTGGTCCCCATTAAAATTAATTATCTGTGAATTGTCATTGAAAAATATTCCAAATGTTCAAAACATACTGTATGTGTTTTAAGGCATGTTTATATAAATATTTTTCACACATATTTTGTTGGTAGATCAGGACGCTTAAAAAGTTACTATTAATATGTTGTTAACTTCAGTCTCTGTTAAATGCAGTATATTCTGGGCCTGGTGCAATAGCCTAGCGGCTAAAGTACTGGCTTTGAAAGTACTGGCTTTGAAAGTACCGGGATCCCATATGGGCATTGGTTATAATCCCAGCAGCCCCGCTTCCCATCCAGCTCCCTGCTTGTGGCCTGGGAAAGCATTTGAGGATGACCCAGGGCTTTGGGACCCTGCACCTGCATGGGAGACCCAGAAGAAGCTCCTGGCTCCTGGCTTCAGATTGGCTGAGCTCCAGCCATTGCTCCTTTGGGGCAGTGAATCATCAGAAGGACGGAAGATCTTCCTCTCTGTCTCTCCTCCTCTCTGTATATCTGCCTTTCCAATATAAATAAATAAATATCTTAAAATGCAGGATATCTCATTAACTTACTTTTTCCGATTTTTTGTTTGTTTGTTTTGTCCTTCAAACAACATCTTTTCAATTCCCTCTCACCTCCACTCCATCCTCCAGTTGCTGGCAAACACCTTTCTACTTTGTACCATGGTGATGTTAGTGTTTGAACATGGTTTGTGGCCTGTGAAAACTAATGGTAAAAATGAATATATTATTAGATGTTAAGAAGATGGAAACTTAATCTGATAATTTTGGTTAGAGCTGGGGCACTTGGAAAGAGATGAGCCCAAGATAAGGTCATTAGGATAGAACCTCCAAGACTGAATATTAGTGACTTCATAAGAAGAAGAGAGCCAAACGTTCTCATGCAATCTATTTCTTGACACATGATAACTTCTCATGCTCAGAACAATGCTGGAAAGAGATTAGGAAAGAGGTTAGCAGCAGGCAAGCAGTAGAGCACTTCCCAACTTGACTTCTAAGAATTAATTTGAAAAACAAATTAATGGAAACACGTATCTAGTTTTTATCAACCAATGTAAGTAGTAAAAAATTACTAGAAATTTAAAATCATGACATAATTTTGCTTCCCTATAAATAACATTTACATTTTAACCGTTTCCCTATACAACTATGAAAGCAGAAAAGCAACATACTTCAAAAGTAACATTTTGTCATAACCCAAAAACATATTTTTTAGAAATAAACATCAAAGAATGTAATTTCTTTGAAATAAGTAATTTAAATGGAGCATTATAAAAATATAAACATAAGTATTGAAAACTCACCTATGAGTATGTACAGAAACCCCTGCATGCCAGTATAATGAGTTGATTCTTTCCTTGTGTCATCACACATACCAAAAAAAAAAATGAAGAAAATATTAAATATAGTTAAAGTAAAAATACTAATAAGGAAGCAAATGCATGTTGTACAAACACATTATTAGAAACACGAGAAAGAATCAAAGCAATGTTGTAACATTTCAGTCTTCAAGTAATATTTATATGTGTTAAAATCATCTACCTAAAAATGAGATATGAGCCATCTATCTTTTTCCAAAGGCCTACCAACGTCTAATATTAATAACCTATTTTTTTCTCTCATAAAATACTTGTGTCTGACTCAGATTGTGTTTAGTTCATTTTGGCTGTGTCTAAAGTTCTTTTCACTGTTTCTTCAGATTCTTTTTTAATTCTTTCTAAAGTCATTCCCCTTCAAAATACCTGGAAAAATTAAAACTATTGTTATCCATTCCAAATGAGAGCTATGTGACAACAAAGAGAAATTTTGTATATGTGCCGCCAAAGCGAGCACAACAAAGAGAAATTTTGAAGCGCTGTTTATAAGTTGACTCACAAACTCCCGTATACTTAGAAATCAGATGGAGATTTCGGTGCAGTGGCAATGTTAATTTAGAAGCAAGGCAGGCAGCAAAAGATGGGTCCTACTTTGCATGCTTTTTCTTATATCCTATCAGAAGTGAGATTGAATTTCAAAAGTTTAGGACTAAATTAAAGCCGCAGGCTGTTACTTAAATTAGTAGAAAAATCATCCCCTTCCCTCTCTTGCTTCTTCCACCATTTTGAACTTTCCTTAGAGGCCCACTGTGAGGTATGCCCTGATTCAGTGGGATTAAACTATGAATTAAAAAGCTGTAATCATCTAAGCTTTCTTTTTAGTATAAAAGTTAATTAGTAGTGCCTTGGTATTGCAAAAACAAAGATTGTATTGCCATGGTATTTGCAAAAATTATCATTTACCATAATTGACTTTTGCTTATTGTTTCAAATGGCAATTGCCTACTCTTCTTCATTGATAACTCTTTTATTTTCTTCACTTCATTCATTGATTAAAAAATATTCCCTGTGATGAGCTGTTTCTCAAAATATTTCCCTAATCCTTGACAAAATAACAATATTGCTTAAGAATTTATGTATATAGGGCCCGGTGGCATGGCCTAGCGGCTAAAGTCCTCACCTTGAATGCACAGGGATCCCATATGGGTGCCAGTTCTAATCCCTGCAGCTCCACTTCCCATCCAGCTCCCTGCTTGTGGCCTGGGAAAGCAGTCGAGGACAGCCCAATGCTTTTGGACACTGCACCCGCGTGATCATCTTCTCTGTCTCTCCTCCTCTCTGTATATCAGACTTTGTAATAAAATAAATAAATCTTTTAAAAAAAAAGAATCTATGTATATAGAACTTGGGGGAAAAATTGAATTGTCCTTGCAATTACAGATGAAATATGTAGACTGTGATGCTGACCTCTTAAATCCTTCTTATTCCTACCTTAATGCTTTGATGCTGGCTACGAATCCAGAAATGTGAGACAATTGGTAGTGAATGGGATTGCTGTTATACAAGCAAGTATACATTTTTCCACCAGATATATAGAGTCCAAGTGGTGTTAGGAATGGATTTCCTACAGAGAAAATTAAGCAAACATATTTCTTAATACCTGATTTTTTTGTGCTGAGTAGCAAACCTGCAAATAATTCATATAATTTTTTATATTATTTAACTTTTTTATTTCCACAATTCAGCAATTCTAACTAAGAAATCAAGCCATGAACAGAGAAATGATTCAGCACACTGCAATGCAGCAAGGGGCAGTCAAGACAGTCAGACACTGTGACAAAGTGGACTAATCTCTGAGGGTGTACTTGTAACAGCAACTTCCTTAGAGTTAGGGTGAGTTTTGTTGTGGTCCAGTTGGTTTTCGCAATTTTGTAATTTTGTGGTGAAGCTATGGACATTGCATTGCCCTTACCTAGAGACAATCCTAATCTGCTAAGTGTCCAAGATGACCCTCTATGTTACCCACAAAGACTGACAATGACCAAACTTCCTTTTTTGACAAAAAGTCTCGTTTTCCATAATCGTTTCAAATTGTAGAGTGACCACATTGAAACTTCCCATGATTCTCAGTTTGCCAGGGACTCGGGGTGTCTCAAGGTCTGGGCTGTAGGGATCCAGTAGGTGAGAGAGCCTCGAGAAAGAATGACGTATTCTGGAAAAGCAGGTTTGCATTACCAATGGAATGCAAATGACCTCATCATCAAGAAGTTGGAATCGCAAGGTTGCTCTCTTTGTCACTGTATCATGTGGAAATGGATATGTTGTATTCTGGATGACATAAACAATTATTTTTCTCAAAATATGAGGCCCAAGAGTTAGGATGAAGAGGAGAGATATTTACCATCACCTGACTCGGTAACAGTCAAGTTTTCCACACAGGAGTTGAAAACTCAAACCTAGTTTCTAATTTCCTTCTAATCTAAACCAATAAAATTTCATGCATTTATCTTATATTCAACTTCCAACTCTTATGGCATTATTGTGTTTTTATCTGTTTGTTGACAAAGAAGGAAGAATTTGACCATCAAGAGTAAATATAAAAAAATCCTTTTTATTACTTTTGAGCAAAGCAGAGGCCTCAGAGGGAACGATTCTTAGTGTAACTTTGCCTGCAGTCTACTGTTGATTTTATTTGTTTTGCAGGTGGGAAACATCATCTCAAACGGACAGGCCAGTGTTCTTTTGGTGGGAACTGGTGTTCTGTAGAAGTATGACTAACACCAAGTATAAGACCCCATAAGCAAATTATATAACAAAACACACAAGAGCATAACATATTAAAATTGTTTTTATATAAGTATAGCAGGAAAGGTTGATTAACCATATAATAATGATTCCAGATTAAAGTTAGAAGCTAATCAAGGTAAACTACTCTAGTTATCTCTCTCTTTTAGCTCTGATGCCTGATATTTTGAAATTTTTAGACCAACTAAACAGTGATAAATCCGTTTACTCACCACAAGACTAAAACCTTTTGAAGTCAGGTAATCTTATATTATTAAAAACAAAACCTTCATAAAAGTTTTAAAAATGTTAAAATATGTTTTTCTTTATCTGAGAGTCAGAAAGAGACAGAGAGAGAGTTGAGTAACAGAAAGATCTTCATCTACTGGTTTATTCCCAAACGCATCCAGGTATTTGGGTCAGCTTCACTGCTTTTGTCAGACCATGAGCAGGGATTTTGACAAGAAGTAATACAGCCATGAAATGAAGTGAAGCCCACATAAGATGTTAGCTTGCCATGCTCCTATGGCTGGTCCCAAATGATTTTAAATTTGAAAGGAATTAAGCAGGAAGGAAATAATTAATTAAGCTGGAAACAGGTATTCACCCACTGAGGAGGAACCAGCGATACTTCTTTGGCTGGAAGCAAAAGGTCTGATGCTTCTCTCCTAAGAATAAGGTATTTGATTCTGGGTAGGCAATCTAGGTTTAGAAGAAAAGTTTTATCTATCCTCAAAGCATCAAATCTTCCAGCCCTCAAATCATGCTGAACAGGCAGCTAGCCTAAAAAGGAACTAGAGTAGGAAAAGTGCCATAGACTTACAACCTTTGTAAATTAAAAAGGAATCCCGATGTGAAAGCGAGGGTGTAAGCTTCATGATTGAAGGCAATGGTTATTGCATTCTTTTGAACATGGTCCTTTAGATTTCACTAAGGAATATCCATAATCAGAATATGTTGAGTACCTCTGGATGGGTAAGCAAGGACAGGAGATAAGAGTAGGGCAGGATTGTGAGTGATTCAAAGGCTAATGGCTGCTACAACATGCTATACTACACATTCAAAGTTGATTCTCCAGTGAACAAACAAGGGACTCCTGCATACACTCTAAAATGCTGCTGGAAGCAAATAGTTGAGATCAGCATTACAAATGGTGAAAGAATTCACTGGAGCAATCAGGTAGTAGGAAAAGAGTGAGATTTAGTGAACACACTGCAAAAGGGAAGTGAGAAGACAAGAGACTAACTATGCAACACAGAATATAATCTGAGGTGTATACCTGCAAAGGCAGTGGTTCTAGTTTGGATGAGTCTTCATGTAGGTAAGTAGGTTTTTCCAGATAGGCCTTTATGGGAAGAGTTTAGGCCTTCCAGTAACTTTACATTGCCTTTAGAGAAGGGATTATCCCAGTCTGCCAACTGTCCTGGGGCAACTCTCCATACAAAATTTATTGTTCACAAAGACATGAAGACTCAAATATATATATATATATGGTTTGTATTTTGGCATAATAAAGATGCCACTTGCAACACAATTGACTCACATGGGTACCAGTTTGTGTCCCATCTACTCCGCTTATAAAATAGCTACCATGATAATAACCCGGGAAAAGCAGTAGAAGATGACCAAAATACTTGGGTCCCTGGTACATATTTGGGAGACTTGGAAAAAGCTCCTGGCTTTAGCCTCGTTTAATGCTGAATATTGAGACAATATGGGGAGAGAACATGGAATTGCTGACTCTCTGTCTCCCCCTCTCTGCAACTCTTTCAAACAAATAAGTAAGCATTTAAAAAGAAAGTAATGTGGATATAATGTTTCCTCTTTATTTTCCAGTATTTGAAGAATACTGCAAGTTTCACGATAGAGTAATTGTTCATTAATTTTGTCTCATGTTGAAGGTTCTAGGTCATTGATTTTAACCAGCCTTTGAATGTAATCACACCAAATACTACAAAACATTTTTACTTTGTTGGTGAATAGTATTCTTTTATCTTAATGATGGATGGGATTAGCTTAAAGAGAGTGAGTTCCTTAGGAAGAAAATTTGTACTAGAATAATTAACCTTTTAGATCCATGAAAATTCTGACCCTACACTGCTATTGCCTCTGAATGAGGGCCTCTAAAATAGTGCCTCCTAGAGAGGTCTTATGACTTACATTAACATATATTTGCCTACTGTTAGACTTTCAGGAATTAAAGTTACTTTTTGAAATAAAACTAGCACATTTATGCTTAACATTGAAATGCCTTTTTATTCTAAATGCCTTTTTATTCTATTCTGTGGTCCTGGTCATTCTTTCAGAAATAATCTTCATGTTTTCATGAGTTGGAGTGTTTTCTTGCCACATTAAATTGACTAATTATGCCATTAGTTTAGTGTAGATTTTTCAGAAAGTGGATGTTACAGATCTGTTTTGCCTTTGATTATCTTGCTTTACTGAGACCCAAGAGGACACTTGATAATGATAAAGTATTTGTAAATAAAAGCAAAGATTTCACTGACTTGGTGTTTTGTTTATAAGAAACACAGACTTTGAAACTTGAATTACCTCCCATGCAGAAAATCATCGTCTAGTGCCAGGCAGGCCAGTTCTAGGCCAACCAAATTATTTTTGAGACATAGATATTATGAAGACTTAACTTTAACTTGATAGAAGAAAATAGAATAGTAACATCAAATTATTCTGAACTGAAGATTCATTGAAAGCCACTTTATAAGATTGAGAAGCACAAAAGTTAGTAAAAGTCGAAGTGAAGAAATTAATCAAAATGCTTCAACATAATGAATGAAATTATATTTTTTCCACACTTCATATACTGCTGCATTATCCACTGTGCAAAGTAGGCACAGTGCCTAGAGTTAAAAAAAATAGTTAAGTGCAAATGAAAATGTTTTGTTTTGTCCTAAAGCCTGAAGAAAAAATATTTTAACATACCTCATTGTCATAATAAGAACATGGTTTTAAAACAAGGAGTTTAGGTGCTGGTGTGGTAGCTCAACAGGATAACTCTTCACCTACAAGAGCTGACATCTGACATGGGTGCTGGTTCTTGCCTGGGCTACAATACTTCTGATTCAGCTCCCTGGGATTTAGCCTGGGAAAGCAACGGAGAATGACCCAACCAGTTGTGACCATGAACTCACGTTAGAGACCCAGAGGAGGCTCTTAATCTTGGATTTGAATTGTCATAGCTCTGATCATTGAGGCCATTCAGAAAAGAACCAGAGAATTAGATATCCTCCTCTGCCTTCACTCTCTGTCAATCTTCCTCTCAAGTAATATTCTGCTAATATCCCTGGGAAAACAATGGTTGATGCTCCAAATGCCCAGGTGTCTGTGCCCACGTGGGAGACACAGACAAGGCTCCTGGATCCTAAGTTCAGCTTTGGCATTGCAGCCATTTGGAGAATAAATGCAAATGTGCCTGTAAAATGAAAATCAACAAATCTTTAGAAAAGTGAAGGGGAGCAATCTTAAAAGCACAGAGATAGCGAAAATCATAATGTGTGTGTACTCATTGTCATTGCAAGACCTTTTTATTCCCGTTAAGTATCACTAATGGCATGCATGTAGCACATGTACATCTGTTGATATAAATACTGCTGGAGTTGAAAACAGAAGTCCTATTTAAGAAGTAAGGTTTGGGGCTAGCATTGTAGCATAGCACGTAAATCTGACACCTGTGATCTTGGCAACCAATAACGGGCACAGTGTTGAGTCCTGGCTGTATCCCCTCTCATCCAGCCCCTTGTTAATTAAGCAGGTAAAAGTAGCACAAAGTGACCTAAATCCATGGGAACATCTCTGGTGCCTCACGGGAAACCTGGATGAAGTTCTACCTCCTGGCTCCAGCTTCAACCTCACACAGTTCTGCCTGTTACGGGAGTGAGGGTAGTGAATAGGCAGATGAAAGATTTCTTGCTTCTTTTTTTTGTCTCTCTTGGTTTAGCTGTAACTGTGCCTTCCAAATAATAAAATAATTTGGTTTTGAAAATTGATGTGGATAGATGACAAATAGCCTACCAAAACAAATCAGTAGATGTTTATTTTATAATAATTATTAGACAATGCTTCCAATAATGGGTTTATTTACATTGATGCTTAAGGAATCGTTGTATAAGATCTTTAACCTTGACTTCCAGATGTCCACCTTTTCTTTTTGTCTTTTTGTAGTCTTGTCTACCTATCTATAGACTTTCTAGTTTTATGTGAACACAAGTCATACTGCATTGGAATATATTAGAGTATTTTAATTTCATTTTAATGATTATGTTTCCAAAAAGAATCATATCCTGGGTAATGAATATGAATTTTGGGAATATCATTCATCCCATACTATGGAATAATCAAAGTTAATTAATTAATTGTACTGCTCCAAGTACAAATGAATTCGTTAATATTACTATAGGTTTTAATATTAAATGCCAAGAGTGATGCAATAATATGTGGCATAAACATGTTGATGATTATTTTTTTGTAAAGATAGCAATAAAGAAAAAGTTTCCTTGGGCCTGGCGGCGTGGCCTAGCAGCTAAAGTCCTCGCCTTGAACGTGCCGGGATCCCATATGGGCAACGGTTCTAATCCCAGCAGCTCCACTTCCCATCCAGCTCCCTGCTTGTGGCCTGGGAAAGCAGTCAAGGACAGCCCAAAGCTTTGGAACCCTGCACCCGCATGGGAGACCTGGAGGAGGTTCCTGGCTCCTAAGTTTGGAGCAGCGCAGCACAGGCCGTTGCGCTCACTTGGGGAGTGAATCACGGGATGGAAGATCTTCCTCTCTGTCTCTCTTGCTCTCTGTATACCTGACTTTCTAATAAATATAAATAAATAAATCTTAGGAAAAAAAAAGAAAAAGCTTCCTTTAAGGTAGTACTTTTAATATTGTGATGCATTACTTACATTGGCATGCCCTGAGTTGCTACTAACTGGTTTTAGCTCAAGCCTATTGAATTAAAAGAATCTTTGATGGGGAGGGAATAATAATCAAATTTTCTATAAAACCTCCCAAACAATGATGGATTTTGAGACTGGCTCTAAATTCAGATGATGCTTTTTTTTCTGGTTTTCATTAAATAGCTTCCAGATCCACAGAACTGGAACAATGATCACCCACTCATTATAACCTGTTGTAATTTTTTTGTAAAAGATCTGTTACTTATATTGGAAAGTCAGGTTTACATAGAGGAGGAGAGACAGAAAGATATTTCATCTGCTGGTTCACTCCTCAAGTGATTTCAATGAACAGAGCTGAGCTGATTGATATGAAACCAGGAGGGTACAGGGTCCCAAGGCTTTGGGCCATCCTCTAGTGCTTTCCAGGGCCGGGACCAGCCAGGATAAGAACCAGCACCCAGTTGAGATCTTGGTTCATGCAAGGTGAGGACTACACTATACACTAGGCTACTACGCCAGGCCCAATCTGTTTAATGACTCCATGATCCTGTTTGTTCCATCTTTCTGTCTATGTATCTATCATCTAAAATATAGTAAATGTCCTTTATTTAAACCAAGAAATAATGAATTTTGATTTCCATTCATTTATATTGTTTCATTGGTTGACAAAAAATTTAATTTACATGCATTTTATCATTATTAAAATGTATATGCTTACAAATAAGAACACATGTACATGTTTGTAGACATACATTGTCATAGCATTTGTACACATCTACATATCATCTATCTCTGTATCATCGTTAAATTTTGACTGTTTTGAAAGTTTCAAAATGACAACCTCAGTCTTTTAGCAACTGTTACATTTGTTTAGGCCTCTTCTTCCTGTATTATATCTGAACTATTCTAAATTATCACAAATTAGTTGTATTATTTGTTTATTTTTGATACTGCAGGTATAAACATCCTTTCAGATATTCCATTATAATGAATGATTATACCATAATTTAATTTTTATTACCTCTTAAAATAGTTAATTTATAATATTATTTCACTATAAATAGCCTTTCTACTAATGATCATGTATGTACATACAAGGACACAGATGTCAGGGATGCTGTTGGATATGTACCTTGAAATAGAAAAGCTTTGTAATAGGGTAAAAGAATGCTAACTTCAAAAATATTGAGAAATTATCTTTTGTACTTACTATAGCTACTTACATTTTGATCAATAATGTTGACATTACCTTCTCTCATATGTGATATTATCAGATTCTTAATTTTTGACAGTGAAATGGACATGATACTTATTTGCACTGCCCTAAATAGAAGGAGATTAAGACTCTGTATTTGGAGGACTAATTATATATTTCCTCTTCTCAAACCTGCCTGTTTAGTGCCTTTTAACTATTTTTCTGTTTGTTTAACTGTCTTTTTCTTGCTGATATTATTAAGCAGAAATTCTTTGGTGTTGATTTATCTTTGACCATGGTCTCTTGTTAGCTAGATTTTTTTTTGTTTGTTTGTTTGTTTGTTTTTATTTTTTGGTAAGGATGAATTCTGAAGTTTCTAGTATATGTTAGCTAGATTTTTAGAGACACCTGTTAATAATTTTTTACCTTGTTCTCTCTTAAATTAGGTGAGTTTCGAAAAACATAAAACTGAAATTCTGTTTTTTAAGCATATCTATTTGAAAGACTAGTTAGACAAAATCAGAGAAAAGGAGGGAGAGACCTATCATTTAGTTTAATCCCCAAATGATTACAGTGATATTTGGGCTGGGCTGAAACCAGGAGATAGAAGATGTATCTGTGTTTCCAGGATTGGTGCAAGGTTCCAAACAGTTAGGATATTTTCTGAAGCTTTATCCCAAAGTCACCTCTAGGTGATGTTTAAAACCTTTATTTTGAATAGGTTTAGTTTTTGATTTTATTGAATTTGCTTGAATGTAAGGTTTTTGCTAAGATTCAGATTTCCTGTACTTTTTTTTAACATATAATCATTTTTGTTTGGTTACATTGCTAGTTTTGCTTTTATTTAGTCACCTTGTCATATGTTAATCCTCCATAAATTTATTTGTATCTGCATTTTTAATATATTTAAATTGCAAACTTGTGAACTCAAAATATATGGTTTTTGTAGCTTTATAGTAAATTCTGATATCCTTGAAGAGCAAATCTTCAGTATTCATTGTTTTCACATAAAAAAATGTTTTCACTGTTATTGGCCTTTAAATACTCAAATTGTTAGCCTGTGAAGTTTCTTTAAAAACCTTGCAGGAATCAAGTAACTTTGAGTTTAAGAATCTTGGGTTGGAATTCTGGCGTAGTGGGTCAAGCTGACACTTGCGATGTTGACATCATGTAGAAGTGCGAGCCCCAGACCTGGGTCCCTTGTAAAGTGCCTGAGAAAGCAGTGGATATTGGTTCAGGTGGTTGAGCACCTTCACATACTTGGTAGACCTGGAAGAAGCTCTAAGCTGCTGTCTTGGACTGACATAGTCCCAATTGTTGCAACTACTTGGTAAATAAGGCAGTGTATGGAAAATATCTCTCTCCATTACTCTTTGTAATCCTCCATTAAAAAAAAAAAAGTAAAAAGTAGAAAACAGAGAATCTTCATTTGTCATAAACTTTTGTCTATAATGCTACCTGGCGTAAACCTTTTAAAACTTGACCATTTTCAACTAATAAAATATATTGTTAAACAGTATTCACCATAGTATTAAAAACATGTTTGTTTAGGGCATTAAAAGAAAGCTTTGTAATTCAAGTGTTTGCTTTTCCTTCTCCACCCTGCATTCATCCTGGTTTGCATATATAGTGTAGTTTTTGCAGATTCACTTTAAGAGTTGCAATGCATTATTGCGTTGAATTTTTTGCCATTCCTTTTTTATTTTAGCTACTCAAGTGGCAAAGGCCACATTTTTTATTATATAGGGTCATTTACTCATGTTAGCTTGAAATTTGCCTTTTAAAATATTTTTAAAAGGTTTAGACTTTAGTATGTGGAAAAATCCTATTTGAATTTGTTTTCTAAAAATAACAAAGTTATTTATGAGTATATTTATCGCTATAATGGCAAAATTTCAAATATAATCTGTAAATTAAACTTCTGATGTTGACATTGTTGTAGGATTCCATTCTCTCTCATCTCATCTATTCAATTTAAAGTCCAAATTCAGAAGTATGTAAATTTGCAGCAGTAATTTACAAAAAAGAAATCCAGTGATTAAATGAAGATATATAGTTGTAGGATGTGTTATTTCTCCATTATTTAAAGCTGAGATAATATTAGAATTTACCTTAGCTGCTCTGTCTGTTATTCCATTACATTTTTGTTAGCGATAAGGTTTTGGAGTTATTTTGTTTTCTCATCTCAAATTTTTTCAAGGACAAACGATGTAAGGACACTTAGTATTCTAGTACAGTGCCCTCTGTTCTGTTCATATTTTTAATACTAGAAAACTGGAATGTGACAATGTTGTAAAACAAGGAAATAATCTCAAATCGCTCCTTCTTGTTCTAGTTTAATCCTATTTTAACAATTCACAAAAAATGCTTACTAAATAAGATAGTAAAAATGTGAACTGTCCTTTTTTTTCTGTAATTCTCCAAAATATTAACTCTAGTTCATATTAAATGATAAAAAAGTTTGTAAAGGACTGAACAGTAGAGACAATTTATAAGTGTTGCAAATCTCATTTGTTTGAGTATGCTGGATTTTAAGTACTTGGACGGAGAGAAACTAGAAGAAATTTAATTCTAGAAATTGGGATTTCTTCATAAAAAAGTCAGAAGACTGAAGACAGGAAGAAAAGCAAAATTTACAGTAGTGAAGAATTAAAATTCTCTCCTTAATTGAGATTAGAAGAAACATCAGGTTACAAAAGAACAATAACCGAAATGAAAGTGTAAATCAGCAACATTCAGGGTTTTGGGACAAACTACATGTCCAATAGGGGTGAAATTGACATTATGTTCTATTTCTTAGTTAAGCTATTTACCAAAGGCTGAATCAAGTAGCCTCTTGGATCAGTGTTGCTCAAACTACTTTGTTTTCTAGGATTTACGTTAAAAATACATGTTATTGGGACTGCCACTGTGACTTAGTGGGTTAAGTGCTGTTTGCAATGCCGTCATTCCATATTGGGCATCGGTTAAAAGTCCTGGCTGCTTCATTTCCGATCCAGATGCCTACTAGTAGCCTGGGAGGCAGAAGAGGGTGGGTCAAGTGTTTGAGCTCATGGTGCGCATGTGAGAGACATGGAGAAGCTCCTGGCTTCTGGCTTCAGCCTGACAGCCCGGCCCAGCCTCAACCACTGTGGCACATGGATAACAAACCAACAGATAGAGGTGTTTCTCTCTCTCGCTTTCTCTGTCTCTCTCTGATCTTATTTTCCAAATTAAATAAATAACTTGAAAAGTACATGTTGCTGGCCAGTAAACATTGGCACCCTATGTGAGCATCGTTTAGAATCCCTGATGCTCTATTTTCAGTGTATCTCCTTACTAATATGTCTGGAAAAGCAGCCAAGGAAAGCATCTGTTTTCTTGTAGTAGTCCTGGATTTAGCTCCTGGCTTTAGATGGTACTGAATCTGGACACTGTGGTCATTTGAGGTCGTAAACTTGCAGACATAAGATTTCTCTGTCTCTCCCTCTCGAAAACACTGCCTGCAAATAAATAAATAAATAAATAAATAAATAAATAAATAAATAAATAAATACTTAAAAGTGGAAAATAATTTGCTCTAATTCTGTCTACTAAGTTTTGCCAGCAAGAAGGTTATTTTGTTTTGTTTTGCTCCGTTTTGTTTTGTATTTGGTTATCTTTAAAAATACATGATTTATGGGCCCGGCGGCATGGCCTAGCGGCTAAAGTCCTCGCCTTGAAAGCCCCGGGATCCCATATGGACGCCGGTTCTAATCCCTGCAGCTCCACTTCCCATCCAGCTCCCTGCTTGTGGCCTGGGAAAGCAGTCGAGGACGGCCCAGTGCATTGGGACCCTGCACCCGTGTGGGAGACCCGGAAGAGATTCCAGGTTCCCGGCTTCGGATCAGCTCGCACCGGCCCGTTGCGGCTCACTTGGGGAGTGAATCATCGGATGGAAGATCTTCCTCTCTGTCTCTCCTCCTCTGTGTATATCTGGTTGTAATAAAAAAATGAATAAATCTTAAAAAAATACATGATTTGCAAAGTTAAAAAAATAAAACAGGATAATAATATTAGCGATTTTGTATGAGTCTGTTTACATATGTAATGCTACTTCACAAAAAGTAATCTTTTACTTAAGAAAAGCATTTATTCACTTAATGAGTGATTAAATTTTATTTTTCTTAAAGGCAGAGAGAGAGAGAGAGAACATGCTCACGGAAAGGGAGATAGGTTTATGCATTCTTCCACTATTCTATTGTCCAATTGCCTACGAGATTATATCTCTCCCAAAAATGTAGTAAACTAGATAGAGTGATGTATTTAATGTTCAACTGATCTCAGTGATCTGTTACTAAATTAGAAATGACATGGACTTTGTATATTTCTGTATTTTTTTACTTATTTATTGTGAGGATCGCATCTGTGTTAGAGTGATACCAGTCTTTCTCATGAAGTAGCAAGACAATATCAGAGCAGGGAACCCTGAGCAGCCTCTAATTTCTTATCGTATGAGAAGTGGGAAATGATAACTTAAACTCCAATGTTTGGTTAACTCCATTAAAATACCCACCAAGAAAAGATTTTCCTAAGTCTTATTTCCTGTGTCAGTAAAACAGAAAACAGGCCACCTAGCAAGTTCTGTTTGGTAATTTGACTATGAGATCTTACAGACAAAATCTTAAAGGAGAATTTCCACTTCATTAAATACTTCAGAATCACACCAATGTGTGCGCCTTTGAAATTAAAACATTTGTAGGTTGCCTGTTTGAGAGTTTTGGGCTCCAGAAGGAGATCTGTTTCACAAGTCTTTTTTCCAGTACAAAGATAGTTTCACAGAGATTAGCCACTTGCTTGGAAGTGCACAAGCCCCAGCAGTGTCAGTGCAAAGTCAGACCTTGGCTGTTGCTCTCAGAGACAACTCCGCCCCAGAGAATCCACATTTCTTGCTTTGTTGAACACAGTAGCTCTTTCCTTTCAGCATTGTGTCAAAATTACTTTTGCGAACAATTAGTCAAAATAAACACTTTTTCCTCTACATGTTCATCATGGTAGATTCTTTCCACAGCAGCCCCTGTGAGGGGCAGATGCTGTGTTGCACAAGCCTCGTCTTTCCCTCCTCCTGTGACCACCTGCTTCCTGCCTCAGCACTTGGATCCTCTCCACAGCCCAGCTGCTCTCTCTGTTCCAGGCCCCATGGCTCTCTTAGTCATGGCACAAGTGCTGTGTGGGCAGTGACCCTTGTGGCTTGCCTGTCATCGTCCAGCTGCCCCCAGCCTGTGCACTGACTTGAACAGGTTCTCCTCACATTTCTGCTGTCAAGCTAACACCGCCCTTTGCAACTTCCCTCATCTATTTCTGTAGCCTTTTTCAGGAGCTTTGAGGATTTTAAAATGTGCATCTGCCTGGTTATCCCTCATGGTTAAACTGCTGTGAAGAGTTAAATCTCCCCATCTCGTTGGACTCTACCCAATCTCATCTATAATGCAAAAAAATACAATTCTCCTTCCTCTGGCAGGAAAAGAGGGGATTGTTTTTCTACAACACTTGAATTTTGTAAAAAAAAAAAAAATAGACATTTGACTTTACCTGCATCTTAAGTCAGATGCAATAGGAATCTCTGATCAGGCTTAGAAGGCAATCGTAATTAGAGACAGATAGGCTAATTGCAGCAGAAAAATCATCAAATATGACAAAGCCTTGGATCCCTGATTTCTAGCCAAGTTCATAAGCAATTTAGCTGATATGGGTCTGAAATATCTTATTAGAAAAATGTATATTGAAGAACTTTGTCTGCCTGTGGACATGACCTTGGCCAGGAAAATCAAAATAGGATACAATATTTGACAGCATTTAATAACATCTAACTGAAGGCATAACATTGTTGGTTTGGTACTATTGTGAGGACAGTATTTTGAAAGTATAAAATGAGACACATTACATAGGCATTATACTACAGCTGGTTAAACTGTAGCTAGAGATGAATTTATCTTATATTAAATTGCCTATGGTAGAGTCCCAGTTTCCTGCTAATATACCTGGAAAATAGCAGATGATGATCCAAATAGTTGAATAAGAGACCTAGGTTGAGTTCTGAGTTCCTAGGCTTTGTTTGAAGTTCTGGTTATCAAGGGTATTGAAAGAGTCAACTGACAGATGGAAGATCTCTCTTTTGCTCTCTCTTCAACTGCCTCTCTCTTTTTGCCTTTGTGCCATTCATATAAATAAAAACCATAACCAATTTCAGTAAGATTCTGGAATTTATAAATTGTTTTTGTTGATAAATTTAGAGATAATTACTTCTTTAATATTTTATTTTTCTCTTGTGTCATATATATATACATAGTAGTTTGCTTTTAATTAATCTCTATACTTTAATGTAATTCACATTGATAGCACAATAATTCAAATCTTAGTATATAAATAACAGGGCCTGATGTGGTAGCCTAGCGGTTAAAGTTCTAGCCTTGCACACATCTGGAACTCTTCTCGCCGCAGTTTTAATCCTGGGCGGCCCCACTTCCCATCCAGCTCCCTGTTTGTGGCCCAAGAAAGCAATAGAGGATGGCCCAAAGCCTTGGGACCCTGCACCCACGTGGGAGACCTGGAAGAAGCCATTAGTTCCTGGCTTCAGATTGGCTCAGGTCTAGCTGTTGCGGTTCCTTGAGGAGTGAATCACTGAAAGGCAGATCTTCCTCTCTGTCTCTCTGTAAATGGAACTTTCCAATTAAAAATAAATAAATCTTTTTTAAAAAACCAACAACTTGGGGGACCAGTGTGACAGCCTAGGGACAAAATCCTCCCCTTGCATGTGTTGGGATCCCATATGGTTCCTGTTTGTGTCCCTGCTATTCCACCTCTCATACTGCTCCCTCTTTGGCCTGGGAAAACAGTAGAGGAAGGTCCAAAGTCTTGGGACCATGCACGCAAGTGGGAGATCGAGAGGAAGTTCCTGAATCCTGGCTTAGGGTGGGCTCAGCTCCGGCCATTGTGGCTAAGTGGGGCGTTATTGAGCAGATGGAATATCTTTCTCTCTGTGTCTCCTTAATCTGTATATCTACCTTTCCAATAAAAATAAATAAATCTTTTTTAAAGATAACTTGATTTCATGTTAGCCTTTTCTTAATATTAATTGCATTAAATTCCATTAATTATTTTTTTTAAAGATTTATTTATTTTATTTTATTTTATTTTTTTTATGAAAATATTTTTTTTTTATTATTTAACTTCATTAATTACATTGTATTATGTGACACAGTTACATAGATACTTGGGTACTCCCACCCCTGCCCAAACCCTCCCACCATGGTGGATTCCTCCACCTTGTTGCATAACCACAGCTCAAGTTCAGTTGAGATTCCCCCATTGCAAGCATACACCAAACATAGAGTCCAGCATCTTATTGTCCAGTCAAGTTCAACGTCTTCTTAGGTATACCCTCTCTGGTCTGAAGACAGAGCTAGCAGAGTATTATCCCTAAATGTGATACACTACATCCAAAAACTGAAAAACAAGAATCACATGATAGTATCAATAGATGCAGAAAAAGCTTTCGACAAAATCCAACACCACTTCCTACTAAAAACCCTAACCAAGGTAGGCATAGATGGAAAAATCCACAACGTAATTAAAGCCATATATGAAAAACCCAACGCCAGCATCATACTGAATGGAGAAAAGCTGGAACCCTTCCCACTGAGATCTGGAACAAGACAGGGATGTCCACTTTCTCCACTACTATTCAACATAGTCCTAGAGGTACTCGCTGAGGCCATAAGACAAGAAAAAGAAATCAGAGGAATCCAAATGGGAAACGAAGAAGTCAAACTCTCACTATATGCAGATGATATGATTCTTTATGTAGAAGAGCCAAGAGACTCAATACAGAGACTGCTAGAACTTGTACGAGAGTTTGGTAGAGTGGCAGGGTACAAAATTAATGAACAAAAATCAACAGCCATAGTGTATGCGAACAGCCCCAAGATGGAAAAAGACTTAACCAGCAAGATACCATTCAAAATAACAGAGAAAAGTATGAAATATCTGGGAATAAATCTAACCAAAAATGTAGGAGACTTATTTGAAGAAAACTACAAACTACTTAAAAAAGAAATTGAACAAGACCTCAAAAGATGGAGTAACATCCCATGCTCCTGGATAGGTAAAATCAATATCATTAAAATGTCTATACTGCCAAAAGCAATATATACATTCAACGCAATCCCAATAAAATTGCCCAAAACATTCTTCATGGAACTGGAAACAATGATCCAAAGGTTCATCTGGAAGCACAAAAAACCACGGATAGCTAGAACCATCCTGAAGAACAGGAAGTTAGCAGGGGGAATCACAGTTCCGGACCTCTGGACATACTATAGGGTAGTGGTTATCAAAACAGCGTGGTACTGGCACAAAGATAGAGAGGAAGATCAATGGAGCAGAATAGAAACACCAGAAGGAAACCCACACAGATACAGCCAAATAATCTTTGACAAAAAGACAAACGACAATCCAGGCAAATGGGAAGGTCTGTTCAATAAATGCTGTTGGGACAACTGGTTAATAGCCTGCAGAAACAAAAAAATAGATCCACATCTCTCACCATACACTAAATTCCATTAATTATATCATCCTGCTTTAATTTTTTCTTAACACAATCATAAATATGCACTATTTTTATGTCTAATTTCTATCAAATATTTTCCATGTGATATGTCATTTGAATAGTATCAAACTTATTTCTATATTTGCCATTCTTTAATGTCTTTAGTTTCAAAAAACTGCAAAATAACAATGTAAAAACAGTGTTAGGGAAACTCAGAATATTGAGAAAATAATAGTGGAAATGTATATCAAATAGATTTTGGACTTTTAGCGGCAAAATTACCATATATTCCATTGTATTTTTGTGTTTTCAGTTTATCAATTAAGCTTTTGGGGTAGAGTAATAGCAAGGTGATGACCCATTTTGTCACTTTGTTTTTATCGGCCAGACTGGTCTACCAAAATTTGGAATCTAAAAATAGTTGTGCTTTACACAGATTTGAGCATTTTATTAATTATATTTCAATCAGAGATATAACAGCTTTCACTTACGTTACGCCATTCCATCTTTCCTGTAACTCGCTAGTAAAAAAAAGAAAAAAAGCCGTTATGTAATTCCCTTGGAACATTCCTTGCCATACTTTTCAAGAGCAATTTTAGATCTGTGATTTAAGGACCCGTTATATTAACATGGCATTATCTTCACTTGCTTTTCTGTATTATGTTGTTTTCCAAAGCGTTTAAATCATTACAAAAATGAGTGCTTCTTTTAAACATATCGATTGATGTTCCATGAGTTATGTTAACATTCACTTTAAAAACCCAGCAGCATGGTTCAAAGCTCTGTTTTCAATCAGACAGCTCTGTTAGCATGTGGCATTACTAACCTAGACTTTTCACTTGGAATGTGTCTTAATGCTTTGAAGAAATCTATGTTGAATTCTCGTCTAAAGACATCTGCTCCTGCTTGGTCATGTTGACTGCATCTGCTCCGTTCACATGCCATGTGAACTTGGACTGCTGTCATGAGGAAGAGACCACTGCCACGTGCAGCGCTGCTTTCCTCGGAAACACGTATTTGCAAAATCTCTGGAAGAGCAAAACACGAAGGAGTAGTGGTAAACAAAACTAACTTAAAAAAGATAGTTTTTGCAGAGCTAAATCCCACTTAGGCCTCAAGACTAATCTATTTTTTTTTTTCTTTCTTTTTCACAGTCTGACGGAGAATGCCTAGGGGACTGAACAAAACAGCGAATAAAAGAACTTGAATCATTCAGTCAGAGGAGAAGGTTGGAAGGTTAAAGACTTTCGTATTAATGGAACTCATGTGTACAAGTTTGGTAATTGAGTCAAGATGAATTAACCTTTCTCAAAGGCAATTTTGATTTCTGTTTCAACTTCTTTACCTAAGAGGAAATGGCGTGGTACGTTGACAGGTTAAGGGTATGGAAAAATGCCTGTTTAGCCTGGCCAACTTGCTGGGGATTTCTGGTATCCCAGCTCACTAGAGTTCACTCAGACAGAGCTTGTCAATCTCAGGTCTGTTTGAACTGTTCTTCCATTTCCGCCACTTCTATTCAGAGTGAAACACTGTCCTGACAAAACTGTCCCATGTATACTACTGAAAAAAAGACACATGGAGACCGGTACCACCACCTTCTGATGTCAGAATGAGAGGAAATCAGCATGGTTTTAACTTGGTGTAAAAACGTACATTTCTAGTGGTGATAGCTGTTAAAGACAGGAAAGCTCTTGGGGAAATTAACTACATATATCTCCTCCTGGATTATCAAAGCTGGCTTTTCCAGTTCACAAATGTCTTCAAAACTAAAAATTGCCGCAAACAGCGTTTCAAACTGTTCATTGTAGGACATAGTATTCACAGAATGCACTGTGCCTCTGAATTTTAGATCCTAGAAAAGTTTAGGTTTTGTCCTGTTATTTAAATTTAAAACCTAAGCCAGAGAGTCATTCTTATTATTGATAGATTATATTCTGACTGATCAAAATAGAAGCACAAATAATAAAGATTTTGTCTGTTAAAATAAATGAATGTAAGACTCCCTTTTCCGATTTTATCAGTGATCAAATTATATGCGTATTAACTTTACATATAATTTTTATTCCTAAATGAGATCAGGTGACACTAAGTGAAATAATCAGAACTTAATGTAGGGAAATTTGTGTCTAATGCCAATAATATTACTGGTTTTATATTATGATTAATCATGAAACTCTTTAATATATATACACATCACAAATACTATTGTGATGATTCATTTAAGTAAAATTTTTTAAAGAAATTACTTGAGTAAACAAAGAGAGAGAAGGACAGATCACTTATGTTGGTTCACTAAAATGTCTGCAACATAATCTCCCTTATAGCTAGAAATATAGTTACTTGTGAGATTTATATACTGCCTCCTTTATATACATTTATATACTGTATGTTGAATTGCCAGAGTCAGGAGTTGGAGCTAAAATCACACCCAAAACTTTAGCTGTCAGGTGTGTATCTCTTAAACTTCTCAGCTATATGAGGGCTGTGTGATGGTTAATTTATCTGGCAACTTGAATAGGCCATGGGATGCTTACATATCTGATTAAAACATTGCCTCTGAGGATAACTCTGGAAGAAATTGCTTCTTTTTTTTTAAAGCATTCTTTCTTTATTATTATTTTTATTGGAAAGGCGGATATACAGAGAGGAGAAGAGACAGAGAAGATCTCCCATCCAATGATTCAGTTCCCAAACGGCCGTAACAGCTGGAGCTGAGCCAATCCGAAGCCAGGAGCCAGGGGCACTTCTGGGTCTCCCACGCGAGTGCAGAGCTCCAAGGCTTTGGGCCGTCCTCAACTGCTTTCCCAGGCCACAAGCAGGGAGCTGAATGGGAAGCGGGGCTGCCAAGATTAGAACCAGTGCCCATATGGGATCCCAGGCATGCAAGGCGAGGACTTTAACCACTAGGCTATCACGCCGGGTCCAAGACATTACTTCTTAATCCATGGACTGAGTAAAGCAATTTTTTTTCACACTGTGGGTGGACTTCCTTCAACCTACTATGCACCAGAACAGAACAAAAATGTGAGAAAAAGCTCAAGCTCCTCTGTTTGCTTGAGAGTTATATTGGAAGCATACATGTAATCTTGCTCTTGAAATGGTTGTTAGAGCACTGAGGATTCTCTTACTCAAACTTTTAGATATGTGCTGGAATTTATACTACTAGCTTTCTTGGGTCTCAAATACCACTGGACCATGGGACTTCCAAGATTTTGTATCTCTATTTCTCTCTCTGCTTTTGAGAAAATCAGCAAAAGCTTTGGCAGAAAAACCAGGAAAGCTTGGCTGCTGAGTTTTTCTTTATAATGACAATATTTAAACTGAATTATTTTTATTTACTTATTTAAAAATTCAGGACTGGGGCCCGGCGGCTTGGCCTAGCGGCTAAAGTCCTCGCCTTGAACGCCCCGGGATCCCATATGGGCGCCGGTTCTAATCCTGGCAGCTCCACTTCCCATCCAGCTCCCTGCTTGTGGCCTGGGAAAGCAGTTGAGGACGGCCCAAACCTTTGGGACCCTGCACCTGCGTGGGAGACCTGGAGGAGGTTCCTGGTTCCCGGCTTTGGATTGGCGCGTACCAGCCCGTTGCGGCTCACTTGGGGAGTGAAACATCGGATGGAAGATCTTCCTCTCTGTCTCCTCCTCTCTGTATATCTGGCTTTGTAATAAAATAAATAAATCTTTTAAAAAAAAAAGAAATCTTTAAAAAAAAATTCAGGACTTATTTTAAATTTTAAAGACTTATTTAAAATTTTATTTTAAAATAAATAAAAATATTTATTTTATTGGAAAGTCAGATTTACACACAGTAGGAGAGACAAAGATCTTCTGTCTGCTGGTTTAATGCCCAAGTGGTTGCAACAGGTGGGACTGAGCTAATGCAAAGCCAGGAGTCAGAAGCTTCTTCTGGGTCTCCCATGCAGGTACAGGGTCTCAAGGCTTTGGACGATCCTGTACTGGTTTACCAGGCCACAGACCGGGTGCTGGATGGGAATCAGAGCAACCATGATATGAACGTGTGCCCATGAGATCCTGATTAAGGCAAAGTGAGGATTTATTCACTGAATCATCATACCAGGCCCAATATTCTAGCTTATTCATCTCATAAAATAATGGCATTTTTGAGGGTTTAGATAAAAGATCACTAGGCTTCTGTTGATTTGCTTTTGCTTACTAATACTAAAACATCTCTAAGTCACACCTGTATTCCTTCAATCAGTAATTTGAATGATACTACATAGGCATGATTAAATTGCAAGGAACTTCCTGAGGATGAACTAAATGAATTGTGTCATTGCTTACAAAACTATCTTGAATTGGAAAATATTATATTAGAAACATTGTTCTTATTTTTTGTTTTGCTTTTGCATTTCAATTTAATTTTCCTAGACATGTTGCAGTTTTTATCCATTACAATAAGTAATTTTTGAACTTATGTAACTGCCCATCCATGGATGCATGGATAGAAAAATACAGAAATGATTCATAATGAATTGCTATATGTGAAAGGAAATTCTTTGAACTGGAGCTTCAGTTGGATGAAATTAGAGTACAGAATATTGAATACAATGAACCAGGCATAGAAAGACAACGCCAATTGATTTCTTGGATGTACAGAATCTAAAAAGAGGTAATCTCAAAGACACAGGTAGTAGAACAGTATTTACCCAAGAATCAGGAGAAAGGAGAAGAAATGAGAATGAAGAGACATTGGTAAATGATATGCACAATTAGATAAAAATAATAGGTTAGAGATCTATTGTACAGTGTGAGGACTATAGTTACAGAATATATACTGATTATCTGAAACACAAAGAGGGGACATTAAATGTTATTAACACAATAGTTAACCACATGGGGTAATTTGCTTATTAAATGGGTTTAGCCATTTCACAATGTTTCTATGTTTCAAAATATGTTATACATTTAATTTTATCTGTCAAGTAAGATAAAATAGTAAGTAGAATAGTAAATATGAAAACATCGCTCAATGTTCTTTTTTTAAGATTTATTTATTTGAAAAGCTTAAGGACTAATACATATTCTCAGAGTGCTGTGGGTTCAGCACGGAGTGTCTCATGCAGCATATCAGAGAAACCAAATTCCAGAACTTCCTGGCCGGGCGGCCAGCAGGCGAAACCTGGTGCCAAATGGCGCACTGGCCGCCCGAGAGCCTCGCACCCCATGTACCTGCGCAGGTGGTGGAAAGCTTGGCTGTGTTAGGCTGGAATCGTGGCAGGGACCCTCGCACCCGGGCCGCATGGCGGCCCGGGGACAAGCTGCTTGGGCCCCCGCCTGGATCGTGCTAGCTCCTCCCCCACTCCAGCCCCTGGCATGGCGGCTCAATTGCAAAGTCAGAAATACAGAGAGGAGGAGAGACAGAGAGGATCTTCCATTGGTTAATTTCCTCCCCAATGGCCTCTGACTGGAGCTGAGCTAATCTGATGCCAGGAGTCCGGAGCCTCTTCTCAGTCTGCCACACTAGTGCAGGATCCCTAAGGCTTTGGGCCATCCTCTACTGCTTTCTGGGCCCCAAGCAGAGAGTTGCATGGCAAGTGGGGCTGCTGGAATTAGAACCGGTGGCTCTATGATATTCTGGTGCTTTCAACGCAAGAACTTCAACCGCTAGGTTTTTGCGCCTGGCCCATCGTTCAACTTCTTTGAACAACTTGAATTAATTTCACTGCTCACTGCTGAATATAATCCTCAGAAGATTTATATATCAAATCCACTAAAAGTAAATATGCAAATATACCAAAATAAGCACATAAAATGAGTCAGATAACTTATGAATTCTGTATTTACTGATATTTTCAAAATCATTTTTCTTTTCATTCTAGTTATGCTTCAAATTATGCACATTCACCATATAAATTTTGTCATCAGAAATAAAGTATCATGTTTGATGCAATTAATTGTATTTAAAGTGATTTTTTTCCAATTAAGCAGTGTGTTTTTAAACTGACCAGATGAATATGTCTATAAATTTTTGTAACACAGAAGTCAGACATGCTTGTGTGAACAATGAGTGAAAATGTCTCATATGTAGAAGAAAAGTGTACCTGGAAATGTATGTGGTCATAATTCTACCCAAATGAATATAGCAAGTGTATAATCTTAGACAATTCAAGTAAGTTAACAAGAGAAGTCACAGGAATTTTTTTTAATCTCATAGGTTGCTTAAAAAATAATTAAAGAGATGTTTGCAGAAACACATTATGTTTAGAAACACACAATTCACAGATGTTCTTAAGCGTTTGTGAATATATTGACAAGGTGAATGGAAATGAAGTTAATTATATTCATTCATATGTATCCATTCATATATATATATATATATATATATGTATATATATATATATATATATATATATATATATATATATATATATGAACCACCTTATGTGATTAGAAATGATTCAGCAAATAGGACAAGGCACTGATAACGCATTTAAGTGCTTTTCATTGATTGCTAATTTTAAATAATAAATTCTGACAGTTGCCCCAGTATAAGTAAGGATAAAATTTTCCTTATTTTTATTTGTATCTTCCCCCACCCCACCAACATCTCAAGATAATTTGGAAGCAAAACAACTAAGTGCACTGTGTTGTTTTTGGAACTGGTTTTGAATGTCAAAAATGTTTGCAAATCATACATATTTCTAAAGTGTATGATACTCAAAATTGAGGTGATTGAAGGTCATATGATAAACTTTGTTTATGGAAATTCTTTATTTTTCTATAAATCATTCAACAACACTGGCTAGACATCTGTAGATGTAAAAATCATTTCAATAGCACTGTAGGAAATTTAATAAAATCAGATTTTTCTTAGCATGCTTTCATTATGTATCAAGGTAGCAATATTTAAATAAATATTAATGTTAAAAGAGTATATTTCTGACTTATTCTACTTATTTTGTGACAGATGATGAAACTTATTGCCTCCAAGGTCAAAACAAACTGAAGTTCTCTCTACTCACAACATAATTGAATTTGCAAACAAACTGCGCATTTGAACTAACTGGAATTTCCTTCAGTATCCCCATTTTCATAAGCAACACTAAACTTAGTTTTTCCAGCATGCTTTTCTAAACTCCCCAAGACTAGATTTAATCTCTTCTTTGTTTCTTTCAGAGAAGCTTAAACATCATGTCTTGTCAGTTACTGTGTTTGGATACCATTTTAATTTTTTTTTTTTTTCACTATAGGCCGCTAATTATAAATTTACTTAAGAATGGACAAATAATGGACAATTGGACCCAGTGCTATAGACTAGTGGCTAATGTCCTTGCCTTGTATGGGCGCTGCTTCATATGCCGGCTGTTCTACTTCTCTTCCAGCTCTTTGCTTATGGACTGGGAAAACAGTAGAGGATGTCCCAAAACCTTGGGACCCAGCAGTCATGTGGAAAACCCAGTAAAAGCTCCTGACTCCTGGCTTTGGATTGGCTCAGCTCCAGTTACTGCAGTCACTTGGGGAGTGAATCAGTGGATAGAAGCTCTTTCTCTGTGTCTCTCCCTCTCTACGTAAATTTGACTTTGCAATAAAAATAAATAAATGATGGATGGTAGATTTTGTTTTGTTCATCAGAGCCCCAATATGAAGGAAAGTAATTTACACACATTAAGAGCTAAAAATTATTTACCCACTGAATGAGTAACTTGCTGAGGTTTGAAAATTACAGTGTAATCTGAGTCAAGCTTGTGAAACATACAGATACCTAAAATAAAAACAGACAAGCATTTCTACTTTCAAATTATTAAATTTTACATGAAACCACAACAGCCTAAATTTTGCAAGAATTTGTAGCAGTTTCTTTTGATTGTATGTACTTGCAAAAATATACTAATTTTGTTTCAAATTGTTAACAAAAAGATTTCCAGGGAAAAGTGTAATTTTTTATATCAGATATTTGTCCCCAAATAAAAATAAATTAACTTCTGCATTCCCACAATGGAATTCAAAGCTGAGATAGTGGAAATAACATTCACCCATAGTTATATAGATGAATCTCACAAAACAAAATTGATTGAAAGAAACCAATCAAATTACCAAGGGTCTCCCTTACGATTTCATTGTATACAGTTTAAAAGGAAGCAAAACTAATGTGGGATGTTTGAAATAAGATTAATGGTTGCCATTTCTTTGGATAGTGATTGGTAAGAGGCAGGAGCATATTTCTGTGATTTTGATGCTGTTCAGGTTCTTCTCATAGGTAATAATATAACAGGTATTTATTTTACATGTTCATTTTTGTATGCAATCATATTTGTTCAAATTCATGTACATGTATTTATTCAAATAATTTAAGTACACAAGAAGTAGAACTAATAGAATAAGAGATGTAAATCATACACCCACGTACATGCTCATCTACATGTATCTATAACTACATATGTATTTGTACAATACAACATTTTATTCACATTATCTCACAATCCCTACATACTATAATTGCACATTATATGATTATAATCCCTACATACTATATATCCCTATATACTATAATTGCATATCCCTATACATATAGGGATATCCCTATATATATAATCCCTATATAATACATATCCTTATATACTATAATTGCACATAATTATAATCTCTATATACGATACATGCAAATATAGTATATATTTACTATATTTATGCAATTAGAGTGTATACAATAGCATATACATACACATGCACACACACACTCATACGTAGATACACATACATACACGTCCTCACTACTGGGAATTTGTAAATATATACATCCCAGTATCCTTAATGACCTACGCCATTACTAAGTACCAACTGAACTTGTAATTGTTGCGTTTTTGTTTGTTTGTTTGTTTGTTTCCTACAATTTTCCCTGTCCTGTAATTTATTCTAAGTGTTTTCTGTCCTCAGTCATCCAGGAATCTCCCGAGCCATTCACGAATCTCTCAGAATGGGCCATATTTTTCTGATGTCCCCCAAACTTCAGTACGTCAATACTGATTCTTTTGATGGTATCCTGGACATTTCAAATATTGTTTTGTCTTTTTTTAGTGGGGGTTGTTATATTTGGCATATTATACCAAATACCTGTTTTCAAGATCAGATAGTCTTTCTTTTCTTGACCCAATCTGTTCTTCCATTGTATTTTTTGTTTGAATTATTGAATTTTCTAATTTGGAAGCAAGATATATAATCTGAACATATGAAGCTCATAGGACCCACAGTAGGCATGATGAAAAAGAACTACACAATAATACTTATACTTAAGCTCTCAAAAGCACAGCATATAGAATCTTTTTTAAAAGTTTCAAGAGAAAAAACATCAGATCACTTTAAAAAGAAGTCTAATGAAATTGAAATCAGACTCCTCAATAAAAAGGTTATGGGGGGAGGCTGATGGAGTAGCCTAGTTGCTAAATCCTTTATTTGCACACACCAGGATCCCACATGGGGGCCTGTTCATATCCTGCTGCACCACTTTCCATCTAGCTCCCTGCTTGTGGCCTGGGAAAGCAGTCAAGGATCAGTCTAAGTCTTGGGACTCTGCACCCACATGGATGGCCTAGAAAAGCTCCTGGCTGCTGGCTTCAAATGGGCTTGGTTGTGGTCTCCCTGGCTGCCTGGAGAGTAAAGCAGCAAATGGAAGATCTTTCTTTCTGTATATCCTTCTCTCTCTAAATCTGCCTTTCCAATTAAGATTATAATAATAAAAAAAGTTTACACACCAAGAGTTTGAACTCAAGTCCAAACAAGCAAAAAAAAAAAAAAAAGTAAATACTTAGCCAATCCATGACTTTATCCAGTGAAGCTGTCCTTAATAAATGAAGGTGAACTAAAGACATCTCTCTCTCTCTCTCTCTCACACACACACAACTTAAATTCAACACCATTAGCCTTGAATGATAGAGTTTTATGTATATGGCGGCAAAGAATAATAATCTATGTTGTAAAGACATCTGAAAGTAAGAAACTAACTAGTAAAATAACACAGATTATTTAAAAGAAGTAATAGGTGTTCCAAAGGGGGAAAGGCCATGTTCTGTGGGGTCTCCCCCACAGATTCCTCTAGTACCTGGTCGCCGGAGGGGTGAGCTTGCTGCCCACCAACCAGTCTCCCAGCGTGCGAGAAACAAACAGGTAGACAGGGGTTCTGTCTAAGCAGTTTCAATTTATTTGGGGAGTACAAATTCTTATATAGGGTAGTGAATAGCCTCAGGCCAAGAATCCCAGGAATTCCAGGTGAGTGAAATGGCCCTAGCCAATCAGTCTTTCTTTGAAACGACTAGACCCCTGCCCTGGTTCACGCCCAGGGCTCTGTCCTTGGTCACCATCCTGCTCACCGCGGGCATCCCAGTGACCTTGACTGTTAGCAGCCAGCTTGTTCACCTAGTGACCTCTTTGCTCCTGAGCCCCACAATTATCAAGTTAATCATATCAACAATAATCTCATATAGAAAAGCATTGATTTCACAAATAAAAAGCACAAATTGGGTGAGAAAATATGTGAGAAGCATACAAGATACAACGGTACACTGCTTATACGAAATGAGGATAATATCTCTGTTAAAAATAGGTTGTGATGTACAGATACTACATACTG
Organism: Ochotona princeps; assembly: GCF_030435755.1. NCBI lineage: Eukaryota > Metazoa > Chordata > Mammalia > Lagomorpha > Ochotonidae > Ochotona > Ochotona princeps. The sequence continues at coordinate 56,578,423 of NC_080834.1, forward strand.
AGAGAGAGAGAGAGAGAGAGAGAATAAAGGTCATAGAAGAATTTAATATAATGGGTACTTAACTTTTAGCCCCATCATCTCACAAGTCCTGAGAATATATTTTATATGCCCTGTAAATTTGGAAATGGTGAAGAATGCTGAAGACATACAAACCTTGACTTGAGAATGTTTAAGGGGTTTGGGAATAAAATGTATTTAGAAAATAAACAGTAGAGAGAAATTGAATAGAAATTTTTATTGTTTATATTATTGTTGGCTAATATAAAAGGTATGAAGAGAAATGACAGAATTATAGAATCCAGCAGTAGTAGTAATCACACTTAAAGAAAGAACACTGGTATGTTCATTACTTTGTACGCCAACCATGTTTCTTGTTATTCAGGTAATTGGTTCCATGATCTATCATAAATACCAAAACCTACAAACACTCAAGTCCATTATACAAAATATAACAGTATTTGCAGTTCTTCTGTCTGTAGACTCTCATATATTTTAAGTCATGTCCAGATCATACATACACCTAACACAATGGACATGCTGTGTAAATAGTTATTACACCTCATTATTTAGGCAGTAATGCTGAGAGAATAAAAGTTTTCATATATTAAGTAAGCACATTACCCAAGTGTTTCGATCCATGCTTGGTTGAATCTATACATGTGGATGTAGAGGGCTGGCTGTAGAGTGTGAACTGTAAAGTCAATATGAGCATTTTTTTATGGAGTTCCACACTTCTTTGTTGATGCTTCCAGTAGTCCACTTTCTGTAGATTTCTAGGCATTTGCCTAATGGATTTCGTATGTTGACAGTTTTAGAGCCATGGATTTGAGCTGGGCAGAGTAAATACCTAAATGTTTGTTTGTTCTGTGCACATACTAAGAAAGTAAACTTGGATGGCTTTTAAAATCGTGAACAACTACAATAGAGCAACTCAGGTTAAAGCTATCTAAATCATCCTCTAAGCTAACAGAACAAATAGGCATAGAGCTTACTGGTGCTTTTCACTTTCACAGTGACTACTGCCATAGAATTGGCCAAATATTTCTCCTTTGATTTTGTGTGCACCATAGGCATGCCATCCTTTCATTTCCTAGAGTAACTCTAAGCAATGTAACTCAATGGCTACATCTAGGGAAATTACCTTTATTATTAATTTTACAAATGCTTATTAGTTTAGCAGAAGCTAAATAGCACTCAAAAACTGAATTATTTACTTTCATTCAGTGTCCTATTAAATTATAGGGTAACAGAAGCTTGATACAGCAAAGGCACTCAAAGGTGCATGAGAAAATTATAAGGAAGGTTAAGATGTCAATGAGAAGAGATTGGGAACAATAAACAGGAGGCCAACACAAGAAAGAAAAATATGTAGGAAAAATTATCTCACTGCTAATCCCTCTTCTCTTAATAATCACTGCAAGCTTGTCTTTAAAAAAATCACTTGTTCCCCCCAGAATAATATATATACCATCACAGATATATTCATGCATATTTATTTAGTGATTAGCTCTTGTTCACTTGAAATAAATACAGGGGTTCCCAGAAAATCATGACTCCTAATGTTAATGCCTCTAACTTCAGAACCAAGCTGTGTCTAGATCACTGTATTACTGTTGCAACTTCAGTGAGGATAAAAAGAAATTTTCCAATTGTTAATACAATTTCCAATAGGAGAATCTCTTTCACTTTGTATTTTATTTTAGCAGTTTTGGGGCAAGTGAATTTATTATTTAGTAAAGCAGGAGTGCTTTTTGATCTCTTTGGCAGAGAACACTCTCAAAAAATATAAATATCTTCTAGAATATTGCATGTGTAGGCTTTCAAAGTACACAAATGTGGTCTTTTAAAGTCCAAAAATATCCTATTGATCCATTTTTTGAAAATGAATAAGTGGTATAAATTTAACATGTAGTGCACTAACTTAAAAGCATACTTTAGTTTCACAAAATAATTTTGTAGGTCAATCTTAGGTATGGCATTATATTTATTTTTATATCTATTTCTCTATCTGCCAGGTCAAATTACATTATTCATAGAATAGATATCACTACTTTAAGAAAATTCTGGGCCAGGCGCGATAGCCTAGTGGTTAAAGTCCTCGTCTTGAACGTGCCAGGATCTTATATGGGTAGTAGTTCTACTCCCAGCGGCCCCACTTCCCATCCAGCTCCCTGCTTGTGGCCTGGAAAAGCAGTTAAGGACGGCACAAAGCCTTGGGACTCTGCACCCGCGTGGGAGACCTGGCAGAAATTCCTGGTTTCCGGCTTCGGATTGGCTCAGCTCCAGCCGTTGCGGTCACTTGGGAAGTGAACCATCGGATGGAAGATCTTGCTCTCTGTCTCTCCTCTTCTCTAAGTAAATCTTAAAAAAAAATAAAAGAAAAAATTCTGATTTAAATTTAGGCACAGCTGCCTTTCTCTTGTTTTTCTTCTTTTTTTTTTGTCATTACCTACTTACTCAAAACATACAGGAGATACCTTCATCTATACTTTCTGACTTTTCTGTCTCCATTAGTGGAGTTTATTTTATTTTATTTTATTTTTATTTTATTTATTTATTTATTTATTTATTTATTTATTTATTTATTTATTGCTATAAAGGAATGCTTCAGGAATTGACAAAGATGTGCTCTGTAGCAGTTAGATTGGAGCTGAAGAGGAGCGATTCTCTCCCTTGTACAGTGTGTCTTGGTGACCTAAGTAGCATTCTACCGCAACAGAAACCTGATACTGTCTGAATGGTGCCCATTTCATGTTCTTTAACTTAATTGTTCCTTTTCCTTTCTTTCCTTTTTTTGACTCTTTGACAAGTGATGTTTAGGACTCTTTTCAGTTTTTATTATTTAGTTGAGGTTCTAGTAATAGCAGAAGAAAATTTGGAAAAATAAAAGTCTTCATTATTCCTATTTCTTTCTCTCAACGAAAGAAATTTGAAAGGGAAGAATTAAATCTGATAGATTCCTGTAGATACTTCAACACCTCTCAGTTATGTTATACACCAAAGAAGGAAAGACATTAATGTCAACTTGGAGATGAATATTTCTCAGAAAAAGAATTAAGAATTTGTAGGTTGTCCTAGAAAATACCAGAACATCATAAGCCACAGAAGTGTTGCAACAAAAAGCAAACAAAAACTCAGAGCTCTGTTGTAGCCTAAGACTATATGCATTCCATCTTTCTTCCTCAAACTCTGATGATCCTTACAAATTGATTTTCTGAAGTCTTTCACCGTGAAATCTTAAACCTTAAAGTTTGAAAGACTTTGTATAGTGCATGATTTCTTGATAGCTCCACTGCTCTTAAAATTCATTTAACACATTTATTGATAAACACCCTGAAATCAAAATTTATCCACCTTCTAGTTGGTTAAAATATTTCTTTAGGTAGTACACAAATTATTGAGGTAATTAAAATACATGAACAAATCATTTTGCTGTTTGAAATGTTTTATGAATAGAAAAAAATAAAGATGATACTGAGTTTGGGGAGAGTCATTAAAAGAAAGATTTTAATTTTAGACTTCATATTTGTGCTTCTTGTTTATCATGACAGATTAGATTTGTCTAAATTACCACAGAATGTCTTTTTTTTGCAGTATGTTGTGCCTTTGCTCCCACTGAATGAGAGTCTATATTTTCTTTTCTTACACTTACATGAAGGCTTATTCTAGCCATGACCAAAGCAGTTCGTGAGAGTAATTCAATGTGACGCCAAAAGTTGGGTATTAAAGAATAAAAGACTCATAAGATTATCTCTTGGGAATCAAACCTCCACACTCCTAAGAAGCTGATGGTGCCTCACAAGATACGAGAAACAGGAACTGAGTTCTGAAGCCAAAAATCTTAAGAGCCACCACTCATGAGTCAACAATGTTAAACTGGTTTCAGGCCACAGGTTTTGAGTTTTTCAGCAGAAGCTCCAGGCAATGTGAAATGAAGACAAGCTGATCCTGCTGTGTGCTCTCCAATTCCTGACCACAAGAATCTCTGAATACACTGTGATGTTGCTCTAATCCATTAAGCGTCTAAGTAATTTGTTACACAGCTCTGGTAAATGGAGCACCTACATCTTAAGTGAATGAACCATGAAGAACGATGATGAGAATCAGCTCATTGGGTGATGTTACACTTAGATTGGCTAAATCAGCTAAGCTACTATGTATGTGACAAAATGAACATTCATTACTGATTGTTTTTTTAAAGAGTAAAACAACAATAAAGGAATATTCATTATCTGTCTTTACATTACTGTATACGTGAGCATGCATGTCTCTCTGTGTGTAGCTATTTCTCTCTATTCTCTAGTTACTAACCTGTACTCTAGCTAACCTTGGATCTCTTTTTTCCAGACCACAGGGTTCCACATGCTCTGGCTCAAACTGTTAGAATAAATCACTCATTCTCATTTGTAAAAAAGCATTGAACTCCTCTTTATACTTTGCTCAGAGCATGTGAATACTTCTGAAAATTGGGGACTATCTGTCTTGACTTTCTCTAAAGTTCTCTAAGGGTAATTTTGCACCAATCTCTGTATTAGTGGTAAGGAAAAGCTGAACACATTTCCACCTGGTAATATGATGTCACTTTTATTTGTAATCTTTAATAGATTAGGGAAGAATAATTTGAAATGTGTATCAACCATTAGGCTAAATATCCACTTAGTGATTTAATTTTGGAAGTAAAAAGAAAAGAGAAAGGCAAACTAAGACTTATTTTTTGTGAATATATTTCAATAGATGCATTATTAAAATAGTCATCACTCCTTTATCAAATTGGATTTTAACATAGAAAAAAACAAGTAAAAAATACAAAGTAAGACAATTTTAGGTATTACATTTTAGTAATTACAACTTAGGAGTTGCTTAAACTATTCAATTTAGAAAATTATTCCTGTTTCCTAAATGAGGTCTGTTGTCTGTAGAACCAGCAGAAGGGAAGGAAACATTGATTTGAACTAGAGGAGAGCAGTGTGAAACTGACATTTTTGAGGATAAATGGAACCTCGTATTGCAATTCTACATATCCCATAGATAAATCGATAGACAGACAGACAAACTTAGAGTATGCTTGTCTTTTACCTCCTGCAACATCTGTGTTTTGGGTACTGTGCATAGTAAGCTAGTCATGTATATTCATTTAGGTGTATGTGCAATTTACTCAGGTTTTGTAGAAAGTCATGGAAGAAATGTTGCAGAGGTTGCCAGAGATGAGCCCAGTTGCTGCTGTGAGGCAGCAGGATGCGTAAGAATCAGTGGTGGTGTTCATTTGATTCTATTTTAATGAAAGCATTAGTTGACCTTTTATCAACAGGGGTAATAACATGCCAAAGATGATCGCATCTGGAAGGTAAGTGGATTTAGATGTCACTAAGAGCAACACAGAGCCTTAGCACATTGCATTGTATTTAATACTATGTTTACATACTATGTTTGCATTTAAAAAGTTACACTAATAACTGGATCAGCGTAGATGTAAGTGGGAATGGGCTAATGTTTTTTTTTTTATAAGCTTTTCCTAACAATTTGAAAGGCAGAGCTACAGAGAAAATAGGAGAAAGAGAGAATGTGTGAGAGAGATCAGCCATCAGATGATCTGCTGGTTTATTCCAGAAATGGCTGTATGAGATAGGATTGGTTCAGAAGTAGAACAGTTGGATCTATATCCAGAGCCTACATGGGATGTTACCCTCACAGGTAGAGGGTTAATATCTGAAGCTGGAACAAAGGTTCTGCAAAGGAAATTTAAAAAATCTATTCAATGAATGCAAATAAGGTTGAGGAGTTAGTGCTATGATAAAAAGAATAAAGCTTCAGTTTGAAATGATGGCATACCATATGGATATTGGTTCAAGTTCCAAATGCCCCAGTTCCATTGCAGCTTCGAACTAATGCACATGGAAAAGGAGCAGAGGATGCTCCAGGTGTTGGGGTCACCACACTCACATAGCGCACCCAGAAGAATTTCCTGGTTCCTGGTTCCAGAGCAGCTCTCCTCTCCACTGTTGTGAACCAGCAGATGCATAATCATCTGCCCCCTGCTTTTGCCGTAATGCTGCATTTTAAACACATCTTTAGAAAGAGAAAGATAGTGAAAAATATTGCTTATACCGATCATTTAACATGCACATGAAAATTACTTTATTTTGAGCTTAATTTTTTTAAATATTTGTTTTAAAGACAGAGATACAGTTAGAGACTGAGAAACATTCCATTTGCTATATCTGTTTACTGCATGGCTGCAATGGCCAGGTCTGGGTTGAATAAGAGCTGGGATCCTGGAACTACATGTGAGTCTCTCACATAGATGGTAGGGTTCCGAGTAATTTGGCCATCCTCTACAGATCACTTGGATTAGCAGGAAGCTGGATTAGAAGCAGAACAACTTCAGTTTCATTCAGCACTCAAGGGATTCTAATATCAGAGGAGGTGGATCAACCTGTTGGACCACAGTGCTGCCTCCTGAACTGACAAAGAGCAGAGGACAATATATATGCTATAAATAATGAAGTTCTTGTATTTCTAATGCTTTTTATACATACTATGTATATCTTATTCTTCGGAGGTTTATTTTCAAATCCATCCCTACACTCTGTTTTAGTTGTGTAGTATTGGGCGGGTAATGTAATTTTCCCAGTTTTTAAGTGGGAATTATATAGTTATTATGGTGCTGTCAAATTTAAATGAGGTGCTATGAAGGAAAATACACGATGTTGACTGTCAACAGGCTGAATAGATCAATAATAATAAAACATTTGTTGTGTTTATTTGATAGGAAACAAAGTATTAAGTAATATTTAAGTTGGCAAGGTTTATATTTGCATAATTAGCTGTTTTAGTTAGTGTTGTAGTTGCCCTTTCACTGGTGGGCAAAGTCATCTCTTAGGTTAGGCAATGCATCTTAAATGGTCCATGACTAAATTGTAGTAATTTCTCATATAATAATTATTGCCCTCAATCCAGTTATTTTCTTCAATTAAGTAATCTGCTTCTCACAGAGTATTAATAATTATTTTAAATTGTATTAATCCTTCTTTTGTATTTTGAATAATATATTTTTAGAATATGAAACAACTGAATAAAAAGTGATGATGGCAGATGGTCTGGTGTTGGGAGAATGAGTTTTGAAGTCAGAATCTGATTCCTTGATTCAGAATGCACAGCTCACTGGTCCGTAACCTCTCCCAAATTACATCCTCTCTTTAGGATTTGGTTCCCTTATATAAAATGTGTGCAAGGAGTAAGAGGAGAAGGTTAGCATTTATGGGTATCTAGCACACAGTCAGCTTTAACTCTGTTTTTACCCCTCCTGAGTTTCCCACATCAGTGTGCTAATGGCAGCAAAATAAACTTGGTTGATGAGAACCAAGGGAGCAAAGTTTTGTTTGAGTTTGTTTAAAGCAGAAGTAATATTATGCAAAAAGTCATGTCCTCTGTGAATTCCCTTAACTCTAGAGATACAACAGCTAAATTCAGAGAACCAGTAGTGCAAGACATTTGAAGCCAGTGGAGCATGAGGCTGGACAAAAGATGCATTGTTATGTGAAAGGCTGGCTGTGAAAGGATACCAGTAAAAAAAAAATAATTATTCAGACTGAATGATCCATGTGATATTGCATTGCATTATCCTGAGAAAGTCATGCCAAAGTAGATTTTGTAACTGGACTAAACAATATCATTACTGCGCTCTGGAGGATGTGGAATCTTACAAAGATGGATTTGTCAGAATTGTTTCTTGTTCAGGTGTTCTCAAACTTTCACTGAAAAGGATTTGCTGAATGAAAGACATTTGCTTCTTAGTATTGCCTTGGATTTCCCCAGGGGCAATTATGCTCTGTGCAGTTTTACTAGCTCCTTGCTAATGCTAATAACTTCTTTTGCTTGCATTAATACTATCAATGCAGAAAGAGAAATTAAGGTGTTTCTATGCTTTGTGGTATCTAAATCTGAATGTCTCAGATTCCCTAAATGACAATCTTTCCAATTTATGCAACAACTTCTGATAGCATAGACTGAAAAAATTTTATTTATGCTATTTATGCACTCTTGCACTTTTAAGAACTACAAAACAATGCCAAGGGAGCCATCTAGTTACAAAGCTTAATATTAACACCAGCTTTGCTGTCATCTAAATTATTTTATATAAAACGAAATTGAAGTGTGGAGCTGAATTCCCCTGGGAAAGGATTTGCAGCAGACTGGTCCATGACCTTCCCATATATGATCCTTCTTTAAGCTTCACTTCCTCATGGTTCATATGTAGGGGAGGAAGTATTCAACCCCAGCAATGCTGGGTTCTAAATCTACTCATCTGCTACATCCAACATATCACAAATTTCAAAAGTCCTTTAAAAATTATATTGATTTTTAAAGACTTTATCTATCTATACATTTATTTATTTGACAGCCAGAATAATAAAACAAGAGAGAAAAAGAGAGGGGCAGAGAAGTCTTCCATCTTCTGATCTATTTCCTAAATGGACACAATGGCCAGGTTTGGGCCAGTGTGAGACCAAGTGCTAGGAACTCCATCCTGGCACAGATATTTTCATGTCTTCCCACATCCATCAGCAATAAACTTGATCAGAAATGGAACATTTCAGATTTGAACTAGAATTGCAATATGGGAGGACTGCGTGTAGGGTTAGCCCACATGTTAAAACAACAATCTCTCACATAGATTTTTAATTTTCTCTTGCCTGCTAGGAATACAATTAATTCAGATCAAACAATCAATTAATTAATGTAGGGGTTAGGCAATGATAAGGACCAGGAGCTAGAAACCCATCTAGGTCTCCCACGTAGGTGGTGGGAATACACATATTTGAAACATCTGTTGTTTCCTTGAGGTTTGTTTTGATGAAACTGGAAGCAAGAGTGGAGCTGGAAGTATGAAATAAATTCAGGAAGCTTAATATAGCATGTGGTATTGGTGTAATGGTAGGAAAATCCAGGTAACCACAGCACTAATAATGTTACAATTATATGCTTCTATGGCTATGCCTTATTTCCTTTGACTCAATGGTAACCAGCCAAGTTCCAGTAAGACCTGTAAAGGTTCATGCATTCTCTGCTGGTTAACTCCTGGGATAACCTAGGCTTACTGCATAAAAGGTGCCAGCTCTTGTTGGCTGGTGTTGATGTTGTGTTGTGGTCAACTGTGCTGCTTTTGCTGCTGCTGCCTGAATGAAGCATGACTCTTCTGCCTATAGCTCTGTACGTGCCTTTCAATTTCCAGACCTATATACGTGCAGGTTGGAGAAGACCAAGTAGGAGTCAGAAGTGTCCCAAAGCAAGGTGTTAATTGATAGACTATTTGCTCTATGACAAAATTTTTGACTCTAAGCTTGCCAGTGTTATTTTCCTACTTAACATTTCCTTTTGAATAAGCAATATTTAAAATGATCCTCAGTTGCTCTTGAGCATATGACATGCCAAGGAACATTAGTGATGCATGGAATGTCCATTCACTGAAAACGATATTGGATTGTATCAGTAGTCTCAGTCTATTGGATATCAGGGTGTTTAAAAATTATTCCTGGGGCCTGGTGCCGTGGCCTAAAGTCCTCTCCTTGAAGTGCCAGGATCCCATAGAGGTGCCAATTCAAATCCCGGCGGCCCCACTTCCCATCCAGCTCCCTGCTTGTGGCCTGGGAAAGCAGTCGAGGATGGCCCAACGCCTTGGGACCCTGCACCCGCGTGGAAGACCTGGAAGAACTCCTTGCTCCTGGCTTCGAATCTGCACAGTGCTGGCCGTTGTGATCACTCGGGGATTGAATCATCGGACGAAAGATCTTCCTTTCTGTCTCTCCTCCTCTCTCTGCATATATCTGACTTTGCAATAAAAATAAATAAATCTTCAAAATAAATAAATAAACAAAAATTGTTCCTAACTTAGAACTTTTCATTTTCATAAACTGAGATGAGTTTGTAAGACATTCATCATGTATTCCCCACTTTGAATCAGTTACAGAACAAATGATCATATTACACTTGTTTAGAGAATAATTTGCGTGCTTTCACTATAAACACTGAAATTTTCATTGCTGATTATTATTCAGACCTACAATTTTTAAATATTACATCACTAATGCCAATGCATTGCAATTTATCTTGATATACACCACTTTCCATCAGTCAGTACAAAGAAAAATGAAAGTTATTTTTTATCACATAAGACTGAGGAAGTTTGATGATGAAGTGTTGATTTGCATAAATGAATTTTAACACTTACAGTCCACATAAGTATCATAATTTCCATAAATGAACAAAAGGGCGCAATCTGTGAAGAAAGTGTGAATTTCCACCTCAAAAATTAGTTATTTGGAAGGATGTGAGTAGAGGTGGTGATTTGACACATGTAGCTGAGGAAGTTATGTTTTGTCCTTGCTTAGTGAGGACAGATTTTAATTTAACTAAAATATTGTTCATTTAATTTAATTTTACTACTTATCCATTCCAATTTTTCCTAGTGCAGTGGAAATCAAGCTGTAATTATTTGGATTAACTTCATTAACAAAAGATAGTCTTTGAAGAGTTAAATAATGGACATTTGAGCTCAATTCATCTAATGTTTCCAAAAGACTATTTTTTTAAAGATCTATTTATTTTTCTTGCAAAGTCAGATATACAGAGAGCAGGAGAGACAGAGAAGATCTTCCGTCTGATGATTCACTCCCCAAGTGAGCGCAACGGCTGGTGCTGTGCTGATCCAAAACCAGGAGCCAGGAACCTCCTCCAGGTCTCCCACATGGGTGCAGGGTCCCAAGTCTTTGGGCCATCCTCGACTGCTTTCCCAGACCACAAGCAAGAAGCTGGAAGGGAACTGGAGCTGCTGGGATTTGAACCTTTGCCCGTACCGGATCCTGGCATGTTCAGGGCGAGGACTTTAGCTGCTAGGCTATGGGGCATTGGGCCCCAAAAAACTATTATTTTCTCTAAGTGGCTACGGAACTCACTGGTGCCTTATTCTGTTCTCCTTTCCAGGCAACCTTATAAGCATGATAAGGTCTCTGCTTCCTTATATCCACCATTGCAGTCATGCTAAAGGCATGTTTATCCTCAACAGCTTCCAGCTAGTATCTGAGCTTGAAGGTGATGCTTCAAAGGCTATTTCTGCCTAGCGCACAATTCCAATGGACGATGTTTGCCGGGGAGGGTGGTTTCCTATTGGCCCACGTTTGCCTCTTTTTCAGAACTGCAACATAACCTGAAGCGCTTCACAGTCACTCTTATTTTTAGAACTTTAGCATCACAGATGTCACACATACAGCATTTCCCTACCTGCTATTCTCTGTCCTTTCACCTTTATTGGTGTTTTTCAGCAATTATTCTGTTATCTTACCAATCTTGCTTTCCTTGTCCTAGGGAACATAAGCTGACACAGAAATGATATGTACTCATAGAAGCAGAGGCAATAGTGGTCAAATAAATATTTTATACATTCACAGAATAACTTGGCACTTGCTGAAAGCTAAAATTTTATTTTTTGACAAAAATCAATTTCAGTGTAGCAATATGTACTTTCTTGCCTCTAGGTGCTCACCACAATGTTAGAATTATCTGAACCTTTCAAATTCTATGGTTTTGCTTATCGACCTAAATTTATGGAATGATATTTTGAAAACTTGCATCTTATTGAGAGAGACTTATATAGTGAAACAAATGATTAGAATGAGAAAGCATCTCTTTCTTTGAAACATTTGAAATTAATAGAATTTCAAATTATTACAAATAAAAATGATTCAATTTATAAGTTTTGTATTGAACTACTATTTGTCAAAGGGCACTTCCTCAAAAAGAACCAAACCTTCTGTTTATCAAACAACAGCAGTAAAATATTGGTATGTTTTCTACGCAGACATTAGAATCAAGAGCATCCTACATTTATTAAACTTTGCTACAAGGTTTCAAGGTACTTTAACAATCACAGTCAATTTGATTAAATAGTTTAAAAATAGAGACTAGTTCATTTCCCCTAACAATGATTTTTTGGCAAAGATTCTGAAAGTAAAAATAGACAAATGTGATTTTTCTTTAAAATATCTATATTTTTTTATTATACTATTTATGTAGCTGAGGTGAAGGGAGATATTGAGGGAGATTTCCCACCCAGTCTCCCACCCGCCCAAAGTCCCGGATGTGGGGCATGCTCTGAGATACTTGCTCAAGTGGTCTTAATAGTCCTCCAGTTATGGATCGCTGTCAGTCTCACCACTCCCAGCTCGATTAGGTCATTGAAGAAGCCACTGATTGTCACAGTCCATCATAGAGTCTTCATTTGCCCAGTATTTCGCTGCCCAACATTTAGCTGAGGTGGTTGATTGACCTGTTCCGTCCTCCGTCCTCACCTGGCAAGGGCTCTGAGCCCAGCAGTTCGATTGGGGAGATCACCAAAGAAGCTTTGAGGTATTCCCAGATCAGATTCCCGCATGTTCCAGCAAGCACTGGGCCCGGCACAGTCCATCGCCACGATCAGCTGGTGGTTACAACCGCTGGGCTGGCTCCGCTCTCAGTCCCGACTTGCACTGGAACCAAGGGTGTTGCAGTCCAGCCTGGTTCTGCCCAGCACACATTCGACTCTTTCATCAACCAGTGGGGGCTGCAGCCCTGTCGGGGTGACCCACAATAACCCCCACCAGGCCCACCCCCCACCCTGGCCTGCCAGTATGCATAGCAGACTAGTCCAGTCTGTCCCGCTTCCCATTTGGCTCCCATACCTATCAATGGGCATTGAAGCTTAGTTCCCTCCAACCAACTCAACTATCCAGCCCTCACAGATGTTGTTGAGTGCCTCTCCTTCTAGCCACCCCAGCCCCCCTCCTAAGTTTTCATGCCCTCCCATGGGAGTAGTGACCCAAGAGGGGGGAACCCCACCACTTCCCTCTTGGGTCTCTCTCAGTCCCGGTTTATGCACTCTTTGGGTGGTTCTGTGGTTTGACTTGACAGAATTAACCCCCAGTGCCAGCTTCTGCCAGCTGTCTGCGGCTAAGCCCAAACAACCTTCACTCGCTCCAATGTATGCTAGAATCGGCAGGAATAATCAACCCAACCTGGCTTTTCCCTGATCTAGTCCACATGCGGAGCTGAGGTGTTGTAGCCCTGCCCGGTCTGGTCTGTCCCCATCCCATCCCACACTATCTAGTGAGAGTAGCTGTCCGGCGAGGGGACCAGCCCCTCAATCCCCCCGCTGCTCTGCCCACTTTCTTCCTGGTTCTCACGCGTGTTGGTTGGGTGCTTCATTCAAATCCAGTACAAGTAATCTCACCCTGGCATTCCATATTGTGCACTAGTTTTTGTCACGACCAAACGTGGCCTGACCCATACTCTCCTCTGGTGTTCGGGTTTGCCAGTGGATGACATGAACTGATTCAGCCTGGTCTTCCCCAATTCATGCCAAATGTTTGCCAGTGGGAAACTTTCCATGGCCTATTCTGGGCTGTTTCCTATCATACTTCTTGCACTTATTTTGCGCATACCAGGGGGTCCATGAGCCAGCCCTTCTCAGCCCACCTTCTATCCTAGCAGGAACAGTGGCTTTTCATGCCTGGCTCTTGCCCCATTCTGGTTCTTGTTGTTGGATGTTTTAGCCCAGCCATGGCTCATCCATACCCATGTACATCTCAAACATGGCTAAGTAGAGGATTGAGACCTAGCCTAGTCAGTCCCACATCTACCCTGGTTCTCCAGGACACCAGATGGTGCTGGGGTCTGGCCCAGCCCTGTGCATCCAATCCCAGCCATACTAGTGCCAGGGGAGGCTACAACTGTTTCCTAGTTAGAACGCAGCCCCCATTCCAGCACACGTGCCCCTTAGTGGGAACCTCAACCCATTTAGGGTGTCCCCCCAGCTGTCTAACTTGGCCTGCTCCTAGCTGCAGATCATGCACCCGACAGTGGCTTTTCTGACTCAGCTTGTCTCAGGCCCTCTCCTGTCCTGGCCTCTGCCCCAGACACCGTGGCCCAGCATCCCCAACTAAAGTAGACCAGCAGGTGCAAGCACAAAGTTACATGTCCCTATCACTGGCAATTGCCAGGAATTCATGTTTCACCTATACTAAAGTTGGTCTAATTCATGAGTGTCCCTGAGCAGCTATTACAAACCATAAAAGCCCCAAAGCTCGCCACTGGGCAGCCAGCAGGCAGAGCCTGGCACTAATTGGTGCACTGGCTGCCCAAAGCAAGGGCTCATCCACCTCCTTGTGGGGTGGTTTTGGCTTGAACCCTTAGCCGGATTCCGTTTAGCAGAAACGCCTCCCCACAGCTGCCACCCTGCGAAGTGGTTCAGTCCGTCCCCTGCCCCAAGAATGGAATCCATCCTAACTTGTCCTGCCTCCATGGAGGCAGGACGGAGCCAGATTAGTCCAGCTCCCAAATTGCCCTCATGGTTTGTGAACGTGCGACAAATGTGATTTTATCAAGCTATTGAACTTCTGTACTTTAAAGGAAACACCCAACCAAGTGAGGAGGCACTTGACAATATGGGCGAAAATATTGCCAGATAATATAATTGATACATGAACAATATCCAGAATCTATAAAGAGCTCCCGAAGTTCAACAACAACATGGGAAACAATCCAATTAAGACATGAGCAAGACACGAACGTGTATTTTTCTAAGAATGAAATTCAAATGGTCAACAGACATATAAGAAAATGTTCAGAATCACTAGCCAATGGAGAATTTCCCCAGATGAAAGCCACAGTGAGGGTTCACCTCACTCTAAATGAATGGCCCTCCTATAAAATCAAAGCACGAGAAATACTGGTAAGGATGTTGAGAAAAAGGTGCCATAGGTTTTATGTGACACATTTCCATTTCTATTTTTACCCTTACAGGTACTATGAAAAGTTCATGTGTAATGAAAATAAATTCATTGTTGTACAAATGCTATGAGATTCATGCATAGTTTTTACATAACATTTATTCTTGAAAGTCTTGAAATATCTTTTATGAGTATGTATGTAAACATTAAGCATATTATTATTATTAAATGTTTTGGATTAGATTCTTAGCTTCTATATCCAAGTCAGATATTGTAGCCTATGTGATGATTTAAGAATGCTTTTGTGATTTTTTGATGTCCAATATAATGTAATATAAATAATTTATTCTGACCTAAACTAAAACACTTGGATATTTCTCCAAATATTTGTCATCTCTTCTTTATTAATTTAGAACTAATTCTACAATATTTGCAAACAAATGTTTATATCTTTTTTAAATTGTGGTGTTTATATAAATTTATGTTACAGTATTCAAACAGCACACTATTCTAATGTGTGCTATGACAATTCTGTATAAGGTACATAGAGGAATATACAAGTTTTCACAGAATGATGCATATAAGATGGGTTGATATTTACTTAATTCAGATCAAAAACTGATTTTTGGAAGGGATTAACAATGTTTGTAAGGTGCTAGCTAATAAATACGCCAAGCTGTTCATGCCATGCGATCTCTTATAACTACTCAACACTACTATCAAAATAGCACACCTGCCAGGGGCAACGAACATTTCTTAAAATTACTTTTAACAGCAACAGAGAAAAAGGCAGCAGGGTGAATTTGACCAATGGACTGTGAATCCTTGGTCTGTTCCTGGACCTGACAGTTATTGATCTGGAGTCTGTACAGTGAAATTTATGAGAGAGTAGCTTTCTTGAAGGCAGGCTATTTGTCTTCTATCTTCATACCATTTATGATACGTAGTAGTTGATAGCACATCAGACACTGGATAGAATTCTTATTGAAAGAAAGAATGGATTGATCACGGAGATGTCCACTGATGTCTTCAACTTCTTTCCACTGATTAAAATTTTTGTACGTAAGACTGATACATAAATCTAATTTGATTTAATGGGGAAAATATGGAATATTGGTTATAATGCTATGGCTGGATTTAATTCCTTGATTTACTGTACAACATGTGCAAATTACTTAGCTCCACAGAGTCAAAAGTTTTGCATTTGTCCAAGACAATTGTTCATACTGATGTCCTGATAAATTCAATTTATTACATATGATTTTTTGAAAAAGAAATAAAGAGTTGAAAATTAGAAAATACCAGCTTTCATCCCTTTTTAGCAAATCTCATAATTTGGTTATTTCTGCAGGATGGTAACAGATATGAGCAATAATTGAAGTCTGCCTTTTGCTTCTGAGCCAACTTTCTGCAGAAAAGAAAACAGAAGCCTAGGAAGACTGAGGCACTTACAGGAAACAGAGAAGTTTGAATTTTAAGGTGGAAAGTTGATTGTTATTTAATCATTAGTCAATTGTGAAAAAATATTTCCCTCGTTTAATTTGTTTCTCTGACTGATGAAACCAAGTTTCCAAGCCACTATTTCATATTAATGTTCCACATCACTGTTGCCAAATTTGCTAAATGTATCTCCCAATGAGTTTCTTTTTATCCACAAGGCACACATACACAACACCCACAGCCTTATTTACCTGCCCCCACACATGCAGAAAAATTTTAAGTTTATTTGAAATTACGCCAAGACTTTATACTAGAAGCAAAACTTTAGACAACGTCAGAAAAAAAAATGTGTGATACTGAGACCATGCTTAAGAAGTAAAACAATGTTTAACTGAGACCATATTTAGCAAATGAAACAAGAAGCATTGAACCAAATGAGATTGAAATTCAAAGCAGAACAAATTTTGTGTTTACTAGATGATAAATTAGAGTTCCGTGAGTCACGTCTTTCCATACATTTATTTCACTTTAGGATTCCCTGCTCAACTAATACCCGCCAAAGCCCCTTAAAGAGGTGGAGTATAAAGTTCTATTTCAAAAGTGTCTGCTTACTCTCCTTTTATGGTAGCTCCATCACTCCTTCTTATCCTTCCTCTTAAAAACCTCTGTCAGTGTAATAAGCACTCAAACTATAACGAGCTACTCAGATTAACTGCAGGGTTACGATTTTTGCCCTGTCTATCCAGCCTTTCCTTCTGCTTGATTGGCCTGGATCCTTTCCTCTCCCAAATATATAAGTCAACACGCATGCCTGATTTTCTGCATGTGAGAGCATCAGACTCTGGCGACACAATGAGTGCAAAGTGATCAACGTACCACATTGTTAGTGTATTTAGTTTTGTCTTAGTTTGACTTGTGAGTTCTTACAGGGTCAGGCATTTTGCATAGCTGTTAAGTGTATCAGTGGCACACCCATAACACACTGATAGCTTTCTGATGCTGTACATTCTTGCAAGCAGCAAATACTAGCAGTAGCTGAGTCCTTGCCACATACAGGACAGAATTAACTGAAATCCCCAGTCCTTGTTTCAGAACTATCGGATGAATGATCTCTCTCTCTGTTTCTCTCCCTCTGTCTCTCTCTCTCTGTGTCTCATGTAAGTCAACAATTAATTATATACATGTTACAGAGCTTAACTGAGGTCTTAATGTTACCTTAAATGGAGTTGTTTTGCTGACAAAAATTTGGAGGTATATATTTGTTTTTATTTCTCTCTCAGTTCATAGACAAAATACATTGTGAGAAAAACTGGCGATGTATATCACAAATTTTAACTAGAATATGTTTACTTTTAATTCCATTCTTCAATGATATTTTTGAAGTACACACATGTGTGTGTCTGTGTGTGTATGTGTCTACATTGTGTACAAAGAATGGGGAGAGGTTTTTGAAATTGGCAATCTGTAATATTATTATTTAATCTCTCAATAAAGAAAACTTGAAAAATCAACTTTTCTTATGATGAGGTATTTTAGTTTAAGAAAAATGATAAAAAAGTTCATTCATCCAGTATAAATAGCAACTCTAACCCATTTTTGCCTCCCTCTTCATACTTGTATTGTCAAAAAATGTTCAGTATATTAACTCATAATATGTCAGTCCTGAAAGGAGAAAAGTACTGTGATAAATATAGCTATTGAGGTCATAAAGCATTTTCCACTTTAGAACATTTTTAAGGGATCAAACTTTAATGTCACAGAGGGATAACTGTTAAATAGTATTGGGGAAGGACAGAAACATCACAGTTTTAGTATATCCATCAGAAACTTCCTGTTGTGTACATGTATGGGGTGTGTGTGAGAAAGGAAGAGATAGTTTCTGCTTTCTTTCATTTTATAAAAGAAACTTTTCTCTATATCCTAGAAATGACATGCATTAGCATGAATCAACTTAGACTATAGTGACATATATTGGGCCTGGCACAATGACTCAGTGGCTACATACTCGTCTTGCAAGAGGCAGGACCCATATGGGCACTGGTTTCTACCCTAGCTGTTCCACTTCCCTTCCAGCTCCCTGCTTGTGGACCGGGAAAGCAGCAGAGGATATGGAAAGATCAAGGACTCTGCAACTACATGGGAGATCGGGAACAAGCTCCTGACACCTGGCTTTGAGTCGGCTCAGTTTTGCATTGACTGAGCTCCAGCTACTGCTGCCACTAGGGGAATGAACCAGCACATGGAAGATTTTTTCTGTCCCTCTCTGTAAATCTGCCTTTCCAAAAAATTAATAAATCTAAAGAAAATGTGACTTTAAAAAGACATAAATATCAGATTTTGATATTATTTATTTATAATTGATCAACTAAAGTGAATAACTTTGTTTTAGCATTAATTTAACTTTTTAAAATTAAAAATCCTATTATTTTCTCCATTGGGATGTCAAGATAACTGACTATAAGACTGCGACTGAATAATTTTGTCGAATGTTTGTAGAAAAGCAATTTCAAGGGCCCAGTACTGTGGTTTAGCAGCTCAAGTCCTCGCCTTGAACATGCCAGGATCCCAAATGTGCAAAGGTTCTAATCCCGACAGCCTTGCTTCCCATCCAGCTCCCTGCTCGTGGCCTGGGAAAGCAGTCGAGGATGGCCCAAAGACTTGGGACCCTGCACCTGCGTGGGAGACCTGGAGGAGATTCCTGGCTCCTGGTTTTGGATCAGCACAGCACCAGCCGTTGCACTCACTTGGGGAGTGAATGTTGCGCTCACTTCGGGAATGAATCATTGGATGGAAGATCTTCCTACCTGTCTCTTCTCCTCTTTCTATATATCTGACTTTGCAATAAAAATAAACAAATCTATAAAAATGACAGACAATCATTTCCTCCAAGAACATCATAAGTAACTTAAAACAATGTTATGTAAGGAAGCAAAATTTGTTGAATCATGTATATATATTATTGTCTAATACATTTAGCATTGAAAGTTTGTAACTGTATTGTGGGGTGGTTATTCTGCATTGGCTTCCTCTTGGTTTGTTCCATGCCAAAGTTCAGCATGAAACATTGAAAGGTTGCAGAACATGAAATAATTTAGAAAGCTTTTTAAAAAAAAATTTAAAGAAACATCTGAGATGTTTTTAAACTGTTAGGAAGTCTTTCGGTTTGTCAGTCAATTGAACTGAAAATCTCATTTGTGTCTTAATGTCACAACTCCTAAGCTGTGCATAAAAAACCAGCAATGAAATAAAAGGATAGGTATATCCTATTGCAAATTAATATGTAAGTCTACATTTTGTCTAGTTTGGTTAACAACATTCACGAGAGATACTATGAATTAGAATAGATATGTTTTAAAACTAAGTAGCTCCTGTTCCATTGATGGATTTGCAAAATATTTACATTTGGAATGTACATGTATAATAGCTTGAATAAACTCTGCACAGAGAAAAACAAGGAGAATGTGTGTACTACCAGAACATATCTGACTGCAATTTATAACACCTAACAGTTAATATGTGCCTGAATTCAGGATGTCAAATATCCCAAATGTCTTAGATTTGAAAGAAGCTATGAATAAATAGATGGATTATTGCATCTAGCACACATATGTCCTTTTCATCCACTTTTGACTACAGGCTTTTGCTTTCCCAATGGAAAAATTAAGTTCTTCATATTCATTAGGTTTGGACTACATTTTCCACAGAAAGCTAATGGTGCAAAATGTTTTTTTGGTCTTTTGTTTGTTTCAATGATTCCATTTTACAGTTCAGAAACAAACTCGAGTATAGGACCAGATCAGTTAATTAAAAATATTGAACTGTATCATAAAATTAATTAATTAATAAAAATACAGCTACTGATGACTGATTATACAAAAGGCAATAACAGGCACTTGGGAGATTTTTAGTTGGTGATATTATGAGTTAAATAGCAATGCAAGGTCATTTCAAAATAGTACATGTAATGCTGGAAGAATTTTCCAGCCAAGGGTACTTTTTGGAAGATTGGTTATACGTTTATTTTTGGTTAGAAGAGCTATTGAACAATGTTCTTGGATTTCCCTTTGTACCAGTTTATGGGAGTCACCAAAAACTGAATCCCTATAGATTGGATGATTTAAGCAATATACAATTGTGTTTTATATTTCCTCAGGCTAATGTATAAGGTCATGGCTCCAGCAAGGGTTGGTTTCTGTGTAAATAGCCATTATCTCACTGACTGTATTTATGTATTTATACTATTTATTTATGTCTATGCTTTATGGTATCCTCTTTTGATGTGTCCCAATTTCTTCTATAAGGAGACATTCAGATTGGATTAAGGCCCACCTTAATAGCCTCATTTTTATTTAATCACATCTGTAAAGGGCTTATCACCAGACACAAACATATTCTAAAGATTTGCAATTAAGAGCTTTAACATACACATTTTGTAGGGATATAATTGGGCACATAACATACTCAGAAACTTATTTTTGCAAGAGATTTAGTTTGGCATGTTTATTTTACAGCTTAAAAGGTGGAAACTTCTCCAGAGAATGAAATGTCTTATTTAAGGTCACCTAATTAGAGTCAGAGCCTAGAATTGCTCAAAGATATCCTAGAATCCTGGCTAGGTATCCATTTAATTTTAATCTAATCACACAATTAATGTGAGTCAATTATGTTACCTACAGCCATTGCATCTAGGGGCTATACTTTAGGACTTTTTAGACATAGTATTGGGGGAGGAAGAACTTACAGCTGTTATTGCTATGTCTAATCCAATTCTTAATTTTGGGACACTTTATTAGAGCCAGCAAATAGACTCGCAAAGCAAACGAAGAGGTATTAATTAAGAGCAAAATCTGGTATGTATTAACTGTTAATGGTTGTTTTTTCTAACTTGTTCATAAGGATTTTAATCAAGTACCTATAAATTTTATTATCATGTTTTTACATCAATGTGAGGGATAATACCATATATCAAATATTTAAGAATACTTCGGGAGCGAGTCTTTTGGCCAGTAGGTTA
Source organism: Ochotona princeps (assembly GCF_030435755.1). NCBI lineage: Eukaryota > Metazoa > Chordata > Mammalia > Lagomorpha > Ochotonidae > Ochotona > Ochotona princeps. The sequence goes on from NC_080834.1 coordinate 56,599,636, forward strand.
AGCCAGCGCTTGGGATAACTACATCCCATTTCAGTGCCAATTTCAGTTTTAGTTGTTCTACTTTTGACCCAACTTCTTGCTAATGTCTGCAATAAGAAGCAACAGATGAGGAATCAATCATTCATGTCCCTGCCATTCACAAGGAAGCCTTTACTTGAATTCAAAGCTCCTGGTTTTGGTCTTGTACAACCCTGGCTAGTGTGGGCATTTGAGAAGTGAAACAGAGAATAAAAAAATGTTCTCTTTCTCTCTGTTTTAAAAATTAAGGTTAAAAAAAATTAAACTATCAAGATTATCTTTAAAGTTTCAATTTTCTAAAATCATAATTTAGAGATTTCTTGTAAATTATTAATATTTGCTTAGACTTTCCTAGACTTTTAGGGTTCAGTTTTCCAAAACGCCAAGATCAGCTGAATTTCAAGAGATTTTGTAAAAATCATCACCTAAGCAAGTTGTAAAACGTAACAGCAAAACACATAGCATCAGTAGATGAGCAGATGCACAAATGTAGATTGATAATGTAAAATAATGCCTGAATGAGCTTCACTCACAGAGATGATTTAATTGAGTCCTGATAGATGTCCCTGCCCCCCACCATATTGTTCCCTTCTTTTGTTTCAAAAATGTGGCATTTATTCAAAGAAAAATAAACTTTACAAGATTGCAAGATGTCCATATCTTGGCTTCCTCCTCTGTCATGTCCAGCTGCTCCTCTGTTCCCCTGGACTGACAGGGTGTAGACACTGGACTGAACCCCACCTGGGAATGGATCAGGACAGCCTCTGTCAGATGGGGTCAGCAACATTGAAGGACAACTCCTTGGTGGATATTCTTAAAGATCTTGATGTCTCAAAGAGTCCTTCTGTCTTCTTCAGCACCATGTTAATAGCCACACCCCTATGACCAAAGCATTCACCACATCCAATTCCATGGATATAGTTTTCCTTGTCAGGGCAAGATCATAGCTGATGACCAGACACTCCTTACACATTAGTGACTTGGGCCACCTCTTGATCATATCTCGTTATTTTTGATCTCTATCTCCATGCATCACAGAAACAGGTAGGTCTCACATAGGCATCTCCTCATTGAGCCAATCAACCTTCCTTTGGGAACTGATGACGATGAAAGCCTGGGTTATGGTCAGGTTTTCATATATGTCAGAAAGTGTGTCTAGCTTCCATTTCTCTCCTTTCACTTTGACGCAGAATTGATAAAATACCCTGCAGGATCAGCACTGTCTTCCTGATAAGAATCCATGTGGGGTCCAGCATGAACTTTTTGGTAATCTTTTCCACTGTATCTGTCAGCAAAGTCACCTGAATGTTACTTTTGAGCTTTTGCCATAGATATGGATTTTGAGTCCATGGCTTAACATTTTGTCTACTTCTTCCAGTACAAATATCTTGAAGTATTTACAAGACAGCTATTTCCGGCTAAGCATGTAAAACTAATGACCAGGGGTGCTTCCGTTTGCAGTTTCTGCACCAGTACATGCTCAATGCAGGCGTGAAAGGATGCACTCAAGGAATCCTCTGATGCCATGACCACCCTTTGTTTTTGGGGGGTTAGTTCCTGAGTGAGTGCTAGTACCAAGTCCTTAAAACCCTATTCAGGGGCCTGGAATGGCAGTGTAGTGGCTGAAGTCCTCACCTTGAATGTACCGGGGTCCCATGTGGGCGTTCGTTCTAATGCCTGTAGCTCTGCTTCCCACCCAGCTCCTTGCTGACTATGGCCTGGGAAAGCAGTCGAGGACAGCCCAAAGCCTTGGAACCCTGCACCCATTTGGGAGACCCAGAAGAGCTCCTGGCTCCTGGCTTTTGGCTCCTGGCTTTGGATTGGCTCAGCACTGGCCATTGCGGCCTCTTAGAGAGTGAAACATTGGACAGAAGATCTTCCTCTCTGCTCCTTCTCTTCGTATAACTACGTTTCTAATAAAACTAAATCAATTTAAAAAAAATACCCCCACAAAAAAACAAGAAACTATTCAGTCATCTGCAGAGTCCATATGAAAAATATGGCCATTTTCTCTTTTCTACTTGGCTTCAATAGTCACATCATTACCTTTGATACAAGGAAGAATGTTACACTCTCGGATGCCAGGGTTTTTTTTTTAAAGCTAGACAAAGATGCCACTAGGAGGGATTCAGAGAGGTGCATGCCATTAAATCTGTCAATGACCTCCTTCCAGGGACTCCCAGTGACAAATAGCATAGGTTCAACAATACTAATTTACTGACATGATTCTTTTTTTTTTTAAGATTTATTTATTTTTATTGCAAAGATGGATATACAGAGGAGGAGAGACAGAGAGGAAGGTATTCCGTCCGATGGTTCACTCTCCAAGTGACCGCAGTGGCTGGAGCTGAGCCAATCCAAAGCCAGGAGCCAGGAGCTCTTCCTGGTGTCACATATGGGTGCAGGGTCCCAAAGCTTTGTGCCGTCCTCAACTGCTTTCCCAGGCCACAAGCAGGGAGCTGGATGGGAAGCAGGGCCTCCGGGATTAGAACCAGAGACCATATAGGATCCCAGGTATGCAAGGCGAGGACTTTAGCTGCTATGCTATCGCGCCAGGCCCCCACTGACATGATTCTTAGAAACTAGTGATATTTTTTAAATTATGGTGAGAGTATATCACCCATACCCTGAGCCTATTTTTTGAACTGAGTGTGTAAAGTTACATTAAAGTAATATATTCAAATATTGAAGAAAAGTTTAAAATGATTGTTTGTGCCCTAGTATTGTGTAACTATGAGTTAATCCTCAGCCAGCAATGCTAATATCCCATATCGGAACATTCATTGATGTTCTGATTTGATCTACTTCTGATCCAGTTCCTTTATAATGAACTTTAGAAGCAATAAAAGACCTCCCTAATGTTAGCTCCTGGCTTCAGCTTGGCTCGGCCCTGATCTTGGCAGCCGTTAGGGGAGGGTGCCAGTGGATATTTTTCTGCCTTTTGAGTAAATAAATGGATCTTAAAAAATAATAAATAACTAAATAAAAATAGAAAAAGGCTGTCTTCACTTGTCATATCCACAAACCCCAGGGCTTGTACTGTCTTGTAGTTGGTTTAGGTAGCATGAATTTAGACACCTCTTCTGGGTGTGCAATGCATGTTTGAATTAGCAAGGCCTTTCTGTCACTGTAACTCGACTTACTTGACTGTCTTAACAACATGGATTTGAAAGGTAAAATATTGTCCTTGGAAAATATTTGTGAAATTTAAAAGATGAGCATCTATCTTATAGTCACACAGAGATTGTTATTGATTTATATATCATATTTGCATTGATTCACAAAAATAATCACTCATGTCTTTTTCTATATGCCTTATATTTTACACAGTGACTGATTAATTACTGACCAAATTCTTCATTTATGAAAAAGATAAAGCCAGGAGTATCAGGCATCAGATATTTTTCAGGTTCAGCTGTCAACTCCATATGAAAAGACTCCTTTAATCTATTAACTGTAGTTTTCGGTACTATGTACTTTAGCTAAAATTCTAATTTATTATTATTTTATTATTTTCAGTAACAATTTTATACGTATAAGGATTCTTCCCTCCTCTTTCCTATCCTCCCTCCAAATTTTCCTTCCATCATTGCTTTCTCCATTATTATAACAGTATATTCCTTCAGAAACAGTCAAAAGTCCAACATTTTGTCATGGCATTGAGGTACAGGTAATGGCAGAAAGTGTAGTCTCATGTTTTTGTCTGTGTTTCCTCCTCATCTGGGTCCTGGTCAGCACTATACTGTCTAAAGGATCATTTGATTTGAAAACGATGCTCAACATTTATTTACACTAGAAAGTAATTAATTTACTGATTCAGTCCACATTTACTACTCGGTGCCCTTATGATTATTGTTTTACCCCTGAACAACTGGTATTTAACCCGAGCACTATATGACATACAGAATTTTAGTAAGTGAAATCACCTCTAAATGTTAGCTTCATATGAATTGAAGATAGTTTTCTAAAAGGAGGGTTATGTGTTGGAAGTGAACACACACAGCCAAGGTTGAAAAAGAAGCATTGCTTAAATATTCATTCAGAACCTAGCATTTCTATGGAAGGATTTAAAGAGATGTGACAAAGAAAATGGGAAGAGGTAATAGTAGAGGATTTAGTTTAAATAGAATAATAAAATTAAAAGTAAATTAGAAGGTGTTATTGAAGTTTTAATAGTGACCATTAATGAAATAAACCTGAAATTCTGATTTAAATCACACTGCAAAAATAACTAGTTAAGATATTCAACAAACATGGTTGATATGTAGCTAAGTATAGAAAGATATCAATGGGTCTATTTTTATTATTTTTTTTCATGTGCTTGCTCAGCACTTTCTTGTCATAAAACTGAATACATATATTAATGATGAGAAGCTTTTATTATATAAAAGAACATCTGGACAAGTTTAGATTATGATAAAATGTGAAAATTCAGATGTTCTGAAAGAAAGCATCGATATACGAATTCACAGAAGAAAAGCAGCAAAGCTAAAAAAGTCATATCAACAGCTTTTAACACCCTTTATGGTCAGGGTAGTTAATTCAGTATGCTGAGATTTTAATTAATGAGTTTTGTTCTACCCTGTTTTACACAGAGGTTTTTTTTTTTTTTTTGATTTGTGTTTCAATTTACTAAGTTCTAAAGAAGACACAGTGCTAACTTATTTTCACATTTCAATATATTGCTGCTACAGAAGGGCTATCTTACTTGACTGTTTACAGAAATTCAGAAATGAGAAATATGCAGGAAATAGCCAAAGTTTCAGAAGCTCTTTGGGTGAAATTGGAGACTTTTTTAAAGATAGTTTTTGGGTAAAAACCCTTTTGTCAAAATAAGTTGACAGGCAGGTGTAATAAAACCTGTCAAATCAAACTCTCTGACGTATATAATCAGTAGATAACCAGAGATCCGAACTTAAGCTATTGCTCCCCATCCTACAGCTAAAAAACATCCTGATAAAGCAGAACCCTAATCCTTACCAAGATTCCTGTATCCTAAGATCTGTAAAGAATATATGAAAAGATATTCTTGTGCTGGAACAGTCAGATTTTAGGAGCCCTTCATGTTTTTCATTTTATCGGAGTTTAAGCAGAGCCTTAGATTACCTTAAAATTAGGGAGCAAACATTTGCTCAATGATTAAAAGCATTGCTTGGGATGACTGTATGCCATGTTAATGCATTTGCCTCAGGTCCCATTGCTGCTTCTGATAGAGTCGCTTCCTCATCTGTACCCTAGAAAGAAGCAGTTGTTAGCTGGAGTGCCAGCTTTTGTTCCATAAATGTGGAAGCTTTTTGTACAGTTATAAGATCCTATCTTCTACCTTGCCCGGCTGTAGTTGTTGCAGGCATTTAAGGAATGTAGAGTTGAAAACAAAATTGAGTAAACATAGCTCATTGTTGACTGCAATACTTTTTGCTTCTGTGACTTCTGCTTTGTTTGCTTGGCTAAGAAACTATGTCAGCTGACAGGCCTAAAGGCCTATGTAACCTTTAGCACCAATGGGCCTCAATTTCCTTAAATCAAGGTACAAGCCTTGTTATCCCACAAATGGCTCCAAGGCTGGAGTCTGGTTGCCTTCATTACTGGACTGCAGAGGAGCCAGGCATGCAATGTACAGCTGTGATAGGCAGGGAACATGTGTCCTCTCCTCCCTTACCTTACAAGCTATTGTTAGTGGTCCCTTAGAAGCTGTTCTAAACCGCCCCTAAAATCTCTGTGAAGGTGCTGCTCAGAGCCACACTCTGGTAAGGGGTGTTAATCCCGGGCAGCTGGTCACTGTATGGTTTATTTGCCTTGCCTCTCATTGTAATAAAACTTTGTTGTGAGTGGTCACTGGCGTACGTAACATTCTGTTTTAACCGCCAAGTGGATGCAACAGGAGTAAAAGTGAACAGGAAACTTTCTCTCCATTTAAAATAAAATGTAAATAAAAGTTTTAAGAATGAAGACGTTTTCAAAAAGAAATAAGAACTCAAACAATATACAGACTAATCAAGTCCAATCCTATTTGATCCTCATTTTCTAAAAGCATACCTTAACTTCCAGGGTCGATGTTACATTATAGGAGTGAAAAGGAGTTTCCTTGGGAGAAAAAACGAAGTGCCATATGGGCTGGCCAGACAGTTAGCCCTCTGAGCAAACACTGAAAACTACAAGTTCTAGAATTCACTTATCAGAAGAGAGAAAGAAATTATTTTAATTTTCTTTCCTGTTTTGAAAGAAACTCTTTTAACATAAGTTCACTAAATCAATTAATAGGAAATAAAAAGTCATTGTTCAGAGGTATGGACAATGAAAGGTATTCAGAACATAAAGTGGATTTAAGTAGAGAGGGTAGAAGAATTATTTTTTTCTGCCTGAGTTAATTTCCAATTCTATTTAAAATTAGACACTTGTCTAATTTTCAACAAAACTCTGCTTAAATATTTTCAGCTATCAGAGAATATGTTATTCTGAAGTCAGACTTGGATTTGTAAGGTTCTAATTATCTGGCAATATTTACACAGAATTGAAATCTGTCTGCTTGTAATTATGAACCATTATTTCTAGTTGTCCAGTAAAAGACAAAGGGCATTCATTTTTAACTTAATTATTATGTATTCATTCATTCAGCAAAGTCTTATTGGGCGCCTTCCTATCCTAATGAGAGTACTGGGCAGTGTGGAAATGAGAGTTCACACAGCTAACTTCCTGCTGCTAAAAAGCTTACACTATTTCATGTCAGTCGGTGTGAAGTACAGACTTTCAGGTGCCTCTCTTCTTATTCCTGTAACACTCATTTGAGTCACTATTTGATCAAGTGCTGAAGCTGGAAGATATAAAGTCATTCGAAGCTATATCTTCCTTCACTTCCTCATTTAAGCTATCGTGTAGGCATGTTTAACATACCTCTAAGATATGTTTTAATGTATCTATTTCTCTCAATATCACAGGCTCCACATTTAAAGCCATCACCACTTCTCAATTAGTACCAAGATAATTTCCTTCTTCATTATCCAGTTTCCACAGATTAGAGAATGAACTTGTAACACTGTAAGTCAGCTAGCATGACAGATCAAGGGAAAAATGTCTACAATGCATTCTTTCTGCCATAAGGATCAAATTCAAATTTCCAACTTTGACATGTAAAGCTTTGCTTCATCTAGCCCTGTTTTTCCTCTTATAAATTTCCCTCTTGATACTCTCTTACTGATAAATCATCACAAAGGCATATTTGCTCAACATCATTTTTTGTACTCTCTGGGTTTAGTTCTCAATCTGGACCTGTGACACACCTCCCATACGCACCCAAATTATAGTTAAATTAAAAGACTCCACTGACCATATCAGAAAAGTCAAGATAGCAGAAGATATCCTTTTTTTTTCACTGCACACCCTTTTTTCACATTTGTAGCCCTTTATATATTTTGTTATTCTGTATACTTATTTAATCTACTAGTTAATATAATGGTTTATGGTTATATTCTTTATACAGTTCTTTACCTGACATATTGTTCAATGTTAAATGAATAAGTTTCTTAGTTAATGCATGGAAAGAGAGACTATCATATGTTGCATAATTTATTGCCTATACTTAGTCTTTGAAAAAGCTGATAATTTCACTGGTGACTACTCATACCCACATATAATCCCATCATGCATTTCTACGTGGATTTAGGTCCTGTTATTATCTTATTATCTATTTCATTGATTATTATTATCTATTATCCAATTATTATCTGATTATTATTGTCTATTTCATTTCACTTAAATGTGCACCCCAAATGTTGTCACTATATATATATATTTTTTTTTTTTTTAAATTGGGTAACACAAATTAAAATGTAGTAGTGGGCACAGCACAGTGGCCTAAAGGATAAAGTCCTCACATTGCACACACTGGGATCCCATATGGGTGCCATTTGATGTCCTGCCATCCTGTTTCCCATCCAGATCCCTGCTTGTGGACTGGAAAAAGAGTCAAGGATGGCCCAAGACCTTGGAACCCTATATCGGCACGGGAGAACAGAGCAAGCTCCTGGCTGCTGGTTTAGGATTGGCACAACTGTAGCTGTTGAGGTCACTTGGTGAGTAAGTCATTGGTGGAAAGATATTTTTCTCTGTTTCCTGTCCTCTCTGTATATCTGACTTTCCAATTAAAAAAAGTAAATCTTCTAAATATAAATGTTAGAGTAACTTTGTTAACTCAGTATTTCTTTTTGTCCTAAAAAAAAAAAGGTGTAGCCCAGGCCTGAATAGCGTGCTACTGATGATTGTCTGGGTGGGCCTAGGGAGGGACTGAGACCGAGACTGATACATATATGCTGCCCTACACTCGGATGCCATGAGAGCATCAGGCCAGAGTAGGGTACACCCCTGTAGAGAGCTTTTTTGATGCTTGTAGAACTGTACTTGAGGGCTTCCCAAAGCCAGGCCACTGCTCATACTGACATGCAAAAAGCAAGGGCTGGGGGCTGGGAGCATGGCAGAAAGTAGGGAAGCAGCAAGGCCTCTCTAGGGCAGTACATTGCACCCACTAGCACTAGGGCTTTGTCCTGGATTGGTGGGAAGCTTGGCTAGGCATGTCCTGCTTGAATCTCATGTGTGTCTCAGACCCATGGGACCACTGGTATCAGGGAACAGAGCTATGCATGTATGAGCCAGTCACTAATCATGTGTTGCACAGTTGGGCACCTCCATGGCTAGACTCCTATGCAAAGGTGAATAACATACCTAGAACACTTTAAAACTGAGCTCACCTACTCTTCTGATGCAACTGAGGACTACAAATATCTTGTCTTAAGAAAGTTGACTAACTCTTCAGGCCAATTTCCACAGTAAGCACCCGTATGTGTTTACTCTGTATCTGAGGTAGTTATAGACAGCCAACTTGCCTCATTGTATATAAAACAATCAGGAGCTCGTGCTGTGACAGATGCGCTTTGTCATTTCCTATTCACTGAAACCAGAGACTTTTCAGAGCAATCAGATACCAGGGAGTCAAGTCATAGGGATTTAATGGAAGATGCAGAGAAAGGCTTAACCAGAAAGAAGATGATGTAAGAGAGGAGAGTCTGTGAGATGCACGAGCGATTCTTCCAGTTTGCAACACACATGTTTTCAACCAGATTATAGACAGCTGATTGAGATTTTTAACGAAGATTAAAATAGAAGATTATCCCTATTATTGCAATCAGGTTTCTAAGTTTATAGTCTTAGGATCTCAAATAATTTCAGTAGTACAAAATGTAGCAGGATGATTTGAGTCTTATTTAACTCATGAAACTGAAAAAAAAAATTGCAATGTCCTCTTACTCCAAAATAAAATTTCTTGAGACTATTTTGCGTCATATTGCATTGAGAAATAAAAATAATTCTGTGGTTTCAGTTATGCTGTCTACCTCTTATATTTTCAATAATTGTCTTTCCTGAAATATTTATCATTTTGGTCATAAACATGACTAAATATCCTATGCCCTTAAAAATACAACCCCTGTTGAGCTGTGGTTATGCAACAAGGTGGAGGAATCCACCATGGTGGGAGGGTTTGGGGAGGGGTGGGGAGAACCCAAATACCTATGAAACTGTGTCACATAATACAATGTAATTAATGAGTTAAAAATAATAAATAATAATAAAAAAATATATAACCCCTGAAATCTTTCCTCAAGCTTGATAACACCTCTCAAATTCTCCAACTTTATTTATTCAAAACTATTAAAAGGCAGGTAATAATTAGCATTTAGGATTTTCATTTCAGATCATGCTTATAATATTTTCTGACTATGCACAGAAAGAAATCCAAAGAAATAGCAAATATAAATATGAAAAATAGCTCCATTTAGCACATTCTGAGCCATGATCTATCATATTTTAGGAAAAAGATTATTGTGTATGGAGCTCAACTGCCAGAAATTCAGTCCTTAGGTTAAAGCTTTAATTAAGTCAAGTTTCCGATTATAAACCAAGTGCAGTACTTGAGGGTTCCAGGAGCACAAATATACGAACACAGGGAGACATTTAGCTAATTTCTTCTCAACTTTCTTATTTCCATTTGCCTGGATGTTTTCATTAGTCAACTCAGTTATTACCAGTCTTCTAGGAAGCCTCCGATCTGTCCATTTAACTTCCTAGATGTTGTCAAAGTGGCCACTCTTTAAATTAGCTCTAATTTTATCTCTTCTCTTGCATAACGTGGTATTTGTACAAACCTTTTTTACATGAAAATCAGATTTCTTTACTTACTCTTGTGCTCCTAACCTGTCTAGCTTTGTTTTCCTCCATCTTTCCATATTCTGTTTTTCTTTACAATCAGTTGTAGTGTCAAGAGTTTTCTGAGTTTCACATTCCTTTGCTATTGGTCCCTCTGCTGCCATATCTTTATTAGCATAATACCTATAATAGTTCATTTGACTAATTCCTATTTCCAAATCTGGGCTAAGAGACATCAACTCAAATTCCCAAAACAATATTGAATCCCTCATTCTCTGATCTCTCAAGACCTCTTGTAAACTTCTCTTGTGGTGCTGAACAAACTTGCTTATCTCCTATATTAATCTGCATACTGAGGACACATTTTGTTTGATTTAATATGTTAAGTGGCTAGGAAAATGATTAACTCATAGAACTGAATAAATATTTCGTGAGATAATATTTGCCTTCTTGCTTTCCAGAGAACACTGAGACAGGGAATTCCTAGAGTTAATCACTTCTGAAACTATGTATAAATATCTTTGTCACACATTTTTTCCCTTCTGGACCACTATAAATTTTCTCTGTAGGTGATTTTTTTGACCTTTACATTCCTTTTAACTCTTCCTGCTAATATTATTCAAATTTTAATTTATACCACCACTCATTACTTCAATTGCCTGGTTACAGAGTCATTATATGACCTATGTGAAAATCAGATAATCAGAATATTTTATTCCTTTGTTCTAAATAATTAGTTCATGGTCTTGTGACTCATTTGATAAGTATTGAAAGTGTATCTGAAAGTGATTTTGAAAATTAGTATTTTTCAGTATGAAATGTGTTGGACTCCCTTTTGTTCCTATTTTTTTTAAGTTTCAGTGATGAGCCTTTAACTTTTATTAGAAAAACTTGATATTTTATTTATATTTTACATATTAGCAATAATGAAATAAAGAGAGATAGAAGGAAGGAAGGACGGAAGGAAAAAGGAAAGGAAAGGAACGAACGAAGGAATGGGAAATGAAGGAGGGTTGAAGAGACATGCCTTGAAGTGCTTAGACTTCCGTTCGAAGTGACCCTGAATAAGTTCACCTTGGATTAGCATCGCGTTAGCAGGAAAATTTTGAGGATTATGTTTCAATTATCATTCATTTACTGTCACTGTGAGAATCAGATGCATTAATACATTTCTTAAAATTTCATTATACAATTGTACCATAGTGGCATATCTTTCCTATTCTATTTTTTTTTTCCTTTTTGACATTTCTTACTTTTTACTCATGGTTTTCACTTTTCTAACAGATTCATTTATTTTAATTGGAAAGGCAGATTTGCAGAGAGAAGGGGAGACAAAGAGAAAGATCATCCATCTGCTGCTTAACTCTCCAAGTTGCCATAATATCTGAAGCTGAATTAATTCAACGCCAGAATCTAGGAGTTTCTTCAGGCCTCACAAACAGGTACAGGATCCCCAGGCTTTGGGCCATCATCTACTGCTTTCTGAGGCTGCAGGTAGGAAGTTGAATGGGAATTGGTTCAACCAAGACATGAACCAATGTCCGTATGGGATTCTGGCCAACACTCTGAGGATTTAGTATTTTGGCCATCCCGTGGAGCCCAGGTTTTTCAGTTTGATGATGCATAAAACTTGGTTATATATTATTAAGTTTAATACTAACTGTTTCTATGTTTTACTGTCTTAGAATGTACTTTATGAATTTTTGAGATTATTTATTATTAAATATGTGAAGGCCAAACTGTTCCACAGTTTCACAAGAATATAAAAATGGTCTAAAAGCAACAATCATATCGCAAAGTGCATGTTTCACCTCTTTATAAACGTGTACATTTATGTGTATTCAACACTAATCAGCTAACTAAGTTAGTTGCTTATAGCTGCACAGAATAATTTCCAGGATTTCCATTCTGTTCCATTGGTCTACATATCTATTTTTGTGATAGGATCAAGCTATTTCAACCAGAATTGCCCTGAAGTATACTTTGAAATGGAAATTTATCCTTAATCACATTTTTGTTTTAGAAAAATGTTTTCATCTTTCACTCTGTCCATTGTTTGTTCTGAAGAAAATTTAGATGTAACTCCACTTTTCTATTTCTACGTTTATTTATTTATTTTTCCTGTAATTTGTTACTACTGTTTTGAATCATATCAGGTAATTTATCTACCAAGGACAATGTCAAGAATGATGCCGCTATAATTTCTTCCAATGGTTTTGCAGCTTTTTTTCCTTTAAATACTTAATTTCTTTTGAGTTAATTTCTTAGATTTAAGTATTTGATAGCGAGTTACAGAGGGAGAGAGAAAAAGACACACAAAGACAGAAAAAAGAAGAGGTCTTCCGTCTGCTGACAACTTCCCAATGAGCCACAATAGGTGTGACAGAGCGAGTTGAAATCAGACGTTTCATCCAGATGCCACACAAGCATTGGAAGCAAAATTGAGGCAAGCTGATATCAATGCAATATAAAAGTTTGTTTTCTCCTTTTAAAACCAGAAATCAGAAGTAGTAATAGAAATATCTCAAATGTATTACTACAAAGCAGAAAAAGCTAAACAACTCCAGAAAACAGTTCAGAAAAAGTGTCCATTTAGCCATGCTATACTTATTACTCATTTTTATTACTATTTTGAATCATATCAAATGGCCAAGATAAAATAAACTCGCAAAAGTGCCTAATTTAACTGGATTGTCTTTATTAAAAAGGCTCGATTAAGTGGTTTCAGCTGTAATAGCATTTGAATTCCATTAGATTTTCAAGGATTTAGATATTCAAATTATTTTTTAAAAATTAGATGGCAGTGTAGAAGATAATTAGTAAATCCTAGGTTGTAGTTGCAAATTTATACTCAGTAGTTAAATTGATCAGAAATATTAGCTTTTGTTTAAATACAAACAGAATTGATAAAACACTTTTACAAACACTTATTCTTTGGCATGTGCAATAGACAATATTTCGGTATTTAAAATAAATGTTTTTTGTGGTATGATGCAAATACAGAAATTCCACTAATATCATTCTCTTTAAAGAAAAAATAGCTTCTATATGCTAACATATGGAAGCTATTAATTACTCTCAATAAACAATGGGCCACTGAATTTCTATTTTTGATTGATTTCTTTATTTATTTTTATTGCAAAGTCAGATATACAGAGAGAAGGATAGACAGAGAGGAAGATCTTCTGTCTGCTGATTCACTCCCCAAGTGGCTGCAGTGTCTGGACTTGATCCAATCCGAAGCCAGGTGCCAGGAGCTTCTTCTAGGTTTCCCATGTGGGTGCAGGGTCCCAAGGTTTGGGACGTCCTTGACTGCTTTCCCAGGCCACAAGCAGGCAGCTGGATGAGAAGTGTGGTGGCCGGGACAGGAGCTGGAACTCATATGGGATTCCTGCATATACAAGATGAGAACTTTAACCACTAGGCTATGGTACGGGCCGCCACTCTATTCTTGAAACTATGTTTAGTATAGAAAATCAAGTGATAATAATAAAAGTAGTCCCCCCAAACATAAATTTACAAAATAAAAAAAATCCCTTTTAGAAATATCCAACAGTTGTTAATAGAATCTAACCCTCATATTCATAAAGAATATGCTTTCAAATGGAGGATATCTTATCCTAGCATGGTTCCAACTGATCCACGTACCAGTCACAGCTGATCCACTTGCCATCTAATGGCCTGGGAAAAGCAATGGAATATTACTCAAGCATTTGGACTCCTGCTATCCATGTGTGTGTCCTGAATGAAACTCCTGGATCTTGGATCCACTCAGCCCAGATCTGATCCAGATTTAGCTGTTGTAGCCATCAGGGGAATAAACCAGCTGATGTGAGATCTCTGGTTTTTTCCTCTTCTTCTCTCTGTGTATTTATAAATATAAATAAAACAAAACTGAACAGAAACTGTAGATGAAGCAAAGAGAATTAAGTCCAATCCATTCATATTGGGCAAAAGTAATACATTTATTATTATTTTCAGGAAATCATCTCTATCTAAATTCTATAAAATTAACAGCAATACAAAACCTAGAATTTTATTGAATACTGTATTTTTATTGGAAAGGCAAATTTATAGAAAAAAGACATAAAGATTATCTATCCAATGGTTCACTCCTGAAATAAATAATAATCAAATGGAAAAATGACTACTTCACTTCTAGACTTTAACCTCAAGGTGATCCTGACATTAAAATAACAGTGTAAAATTCTTAGCCTTTAGTGTGTGACAGTGGCTTCCCATAGGAGCATAGTTTGATATTGTGGTTTCTCCACTTCTGATACAGCTGTCAGCTAACTGCTTGGGAGAGCAGCAGGCCATGATGGTCAACAGTTGAGTCCTTGCACCCACATAAGAGATTTGGATCAACCACTGACTCCTTACTTAGGCCGTAACTGTTATGGAGTGCAACCAGTAATTGCTCCTTCACCTCTCTTTGTATACTCTTCCCCCAACATCCTAATTCGGCTGGGATGTTGGATGCAGATGAGTCCAATTGGTCTTTTTAGCTGCAATCCCAGTTCCTGTTCCTGCCCATCCTGATGAGTGCCAATTAACTCTTTTTTTTTAATTATTTATTATTTAACTTCAGTAATTACATTGTATTATGTGACACAGTTACATAGATACTTGGGTTCTCCCCACCCCTCCCCAAACCCTCCCACCATGGTGGATTCCTCCACCTTGTTGCATAACCACAGCTCAAGTTCAGTTGAGATTTCCCCATTGCAAGCGTATACCAAACATAGAGTCCAGTATCTTATTGTCCCGTCAAGTTCAACGGCTTCTTAGGTATACCCTCTCTGGTCTGATGACAGAGCCAGCAGAGTATCATCCCAGTCAATTGAAAGCTCCAACATACTATCAGCAAAAATTTACATCATTATGGAATTAATTGACATAGTAATGAGTAACCAATATGTTAAAAGTAAATGTGAGTTCCCAGCCACCTTCTGTGACCACCTCACCTATACTTCAATTTTAGTTTATACACAACATATAACATTCAAAACATAACATGTTATACATAACATCATATCATCTTAAATCAAGGCAAACATGTGGTATTTAACCTTTTGTGATTGGCTAATTTCCCTTAGCATTATGGTTTCCAGTTTGGCCCATTTGGCCACAAAGAACTGCATTTTGTTTTTTTTAATAGCTGAGTAGTATTCCATGGAGTAGATGAACCATAGCTTTCTTATCCAATCCTCTGTTGATGGGCATTTTGGTTGTTTCCATGTTTTTGCAATTACTGATTGTGCTGCTATGAACATAGGAGTGCATGTTGGTTTCTCATAGAACAAGTGTTCTGGATATATTCCTAGGAGTGCTATTGCTGGATCATACGGTATGTTGAATTTGAGTTGTTTGAATATTCTCCATACTGATTTCCATAGAGGCTGTACCAGCCTGCAGCCCCACCAGCAGTGGAGTAGGGTTCCCTTTTCCCCGCAACCTCGCCAACAAGTGTCGTTGGTGTTTTTATTCATGTGGGCCAGTCTTACTGGCGTTAGGTGGTACCTCATTGATGTTTTAATTTGGATTTCCCTTATTGCCAGGGAACTTGAGCATTTTTTCATATGCTTATTTGCCATTTGGGTTTGTTACTTTGTGAAGTGTTGGCCCATTTCCCGTGCCCATTTCTTGAGTGGCTTGTTTGTTTTGACATTTTGGTTGTTTTGTAGCTCTTTGTATATTCTGGAGATCAGCCCTCTATTACCTATGTCGTGTGCGAAGATCTTCTCCCATTCTGTGGGTTGCCTTTTTACTTTGTTGATTGTTTCTCTAGCTGTACAGAAGCTTCTTAGTTTGATGAGGTCCCAATTGTTTATTTTGGTCTTGATTTCTACTGCTTTTGGAGTCTTTTTTAGGAAGTGAGGGCCTACCCCTAAGTGTTGCAGTGTGTTTCCAACATTTTCTTCCAAAAGTTTGAAGGTTTCTGGATGTAGGTTTAGATCTGTTATCCATTTAGATCTGATCTTAGTTTATGGTGAGAGATGTGGATCTATTTTTTTGTTTCTGCAGGCTATCAACCAGTTGTCCCAACAGCATTTATTGAACAGACCTTCCCATTTGCCTGGATTGTCGTTTGTCTTTTTGTCAAAGATTATTTGGCTGTATCTGTGTGGGTTTCCTTCTCGCGTTTCTATTCTGCTCCATTGATCTTCCTCTCTATCTTTGTGCCAGTACCACGCTGTTTTGATAACCACTGCCCTATAGTATGTCCAGAGGTCCGGAACTGTGATTCCCCCTGCTAACTTCCTGTTCTTCAGGATAGTTCTGGCTATCCGTGGTTTTTTGTGCTTCCAGATGAACCTTTGGATCATTGTTTCAAGTTCCATGAAGAATGTTTTGGGCAATTTGATTCGGATTGCGTTGAATGTATATATTGCTTTTGGCAGTATAGACATTTTAATGATATTGATTTTACCTGAACACTTAGGTATTCGCTCCTGCCCACCTGTGACTCATTATCAACTGAGAGGGGGCAGTATTGCATTGTTGTGTAACCACTCCCCTCACAAGCCCCTTTAAAAGGCCCTTGAAGCGGGGCTCACTTGCTCTCTTTCTGGTCCGATGTTTCCATTATTCTGGCACCTTCACTGCTGGCTGATCCAGGACAGGTAATCCCCTGAGCATGGTCCCTGTGTACTGCTTAGATGGGACAATGGATAGATTAACACTATTTCTGGAATGTTGGCAGAGAAGCCAAGGAAAGGTGAAAGTTTGCAGCTTTTTGTTTCCAGATTATTTGTTGCATGTCCCTTTGGATAACTTATTTTGTTGGGGAAGCTGGAACATAGGTCTTCAGCTTAACAAATGGAGTTAAGGGTAATGACCATTTGTTCCCCTTTGGATTATGTTTGCTAGGATTATGACTGATTGGATTGCCATATGGGCTTGTGATCTGCTATTTATAGTATGTTCTCTTATCACCAAGCTTGGTTAGTAAAGACTCCTCAATAAAACCTTAGACATGTCTGTTGTGATCTCACTTGCAACCCGTAACATTAACTAGGAAGAACTCTCATTTTCTGCCTTGTCCTTTTACTAAAACTCCTTCCAATAACTATAAGCATAAATTATATATATAAAACCACAGGCATTTCTTTCACTTTTAAAATTTTTCTATTCACTTTTGGTTCCCACATGTAAAAGAGAATACAGTATATTTATCTGTTTGTGTCCATCTTATTTCACTCAACATCATAACCTCAGTTGTATCAATTTTGCGTAAATATTAGAATTTTTAGTAGCTATATAATATTCTATTATGTATATGCCACATTTCTTTTCTTGTATTTTTGCTTATTTATTTATTTCAATTGCATTGTTTGTAATGAATTCACGCTTGATCAGGGTGGGGAAAATTGGAGTTTAGGGAAAACTGGGTGAACTCATTCTTTCTAAATTTGCTATTTCTTCTTCTTGTTTCTGGGGGACAGGCAGAGAGAAATGGGAAAGCCACACATGACTTTCAAAACATCCCAGTACCCAGGGATGAGGAACCACCACCTCATATCAACCAAGTGTCTCAATGTGTCCTAACTAGACAGTGTTATGCTCAGCAAAAGGAGTGAATCCCAAAAGGACAAATACCATATGTTCTCTGTGATATAAGTCAACCTTCATGCAAAATGCAGGATTGGTAAACCTTTTAATACTGTTTTTGATTCATATTATGGGTTTTGATATTTTTGTTTTAATTTTAATTTTAATTTCCTCAAAGGAGTCTCTTTTTTATTATCAGATTTTTCAATGTTTTAGAGATCATAAAGTAATATTTTCTCCAGGAAATTTTTGTTGCTGTTGTTTTCTTTTTCATTTTCTCATCAACAGATTGGTCATTTAGTAGCATGCTGTTTAACTTCATGGTGTTGTAATTTTTTTCAACATTGTTCCTGTTGTTGATTTTGTTGTATGGCTATTCATTTAAGGGTGTGTACAGTAACTGTGCAATTGAGACTATAATTTCCAGATATGAAAATATAATGCAGTGTGTCTCTTTACTTCCATTCAAAGATGGACTCCGAATGAAACTATTAAATATATCTTGACAATATTCTGCTGGGTTGTCTGCCATTGCACATACCTGTAATGTCAGGATACACTTAAAGAGCAGAGTGATGGACTTATGACTGCTTATGAAAGACTATACTATATTGTTAAATCATGGGGAAAATCAGTGGTGGGGCGGGAGTTTGAGGAGGAGGCAAGGGAAATCTGGGGAGTGAACCAGTAGATGAACAATCTCTCTCTCACTCCCCATTTTTGTTTCTTTTTTAAAAAATAAATCTTAAGGTATTTGATATAATGTAATATGGTTTTTACTATGAGTGTTCACACTTACTTCACTCTATGTAAGTTAGACCTTTTCAAATGCTCTGAGATTTTATTTTGTATTATTTATTTTCTTTTTTAACCTTACCCTTGAGTTGACATTGGCATTTATTGTATTTAACAATAATCTTGAAACTTAGAATCAAACATCATGAAGTTTCACATAGGAAAACGTTATGTAGATTAATTTAGTTTTAGAGTCAAATACCTAGCAATAGCATCATCCCAGTTTTGGTAATAACCTTATGCTAAATAGCAGAAGCTTCTGTGGGAAAAAAAAAAAAAAGAGAGAGAGAGAGAAATCACATGGAAGACAGAAAGTCAGAGAACAACTCAGGATTGAACTCATTGTGAAAGCAGTTTTTTCTCATAAAGACAACTTTATTCCCTGCCAAGGGCACCATTCACATTGAAGTGATAGCCTCCCACAAGGCCTCCTTTCCTAAAAGGCCAGCCTGCCCATTGTGAAATATCACCACACAAAGGACCACTCCTCTAACATTTCACCCTTTATAGAACATGCTCAATCTGTGTCTAAACCTTAGCAAGTGAGCACTAAATATTGTAAAAATATTCTTAAAATTAAAAAAAAAAGATGCAGTAAACTCTGAACATTTAATTTGTGACCATTGTGCTTATGAGCAGACCATTTTTCATGAGTAGAATTTTTAATCTTTATTTTAAAAATGGCAAAAACTCATACACCCCTCCCAGTTTGTGCTTCAGTCCCCAAATGGCCAGTACAGGGTCACGCTGATTCAAAACCGCCAGCTATTTTTCCTCCCAGATATTTAGGGAGGCAAGTTGAAATCAGCAGCCTATGCCAAGAATCAAACACAAGGACTCCCATGAAGAATAGGGGCAAGATAGCAGGCATCTGTTAGGTCAAAAGTGCACTTTAATTTTTACAGCTTTATGTAGTCGAAAACAGATTGGCAGAAGACAATAAATCTAAAGGGATGAAGAGTAAAAATGAATAGGGTTAGTATATTTGTTTCAGGAGAGAGTTTTGGAGATTATATATATAAAAAAAAGAGTTAACATTGCAAGAGAGAACATTACAACAAATTGAAGTGATATGTTTATTATTCGTAATGAATTGCAAATACACTTATTGTAAGTAATTTTATTAAAAATTTTTTTTTTTTTTGGAAAATATTCTCAAAAGTTTTATTTGTACAAAGTGAATTTAATGCAAGTGCAGTTACATCAGTGCGTATGACAACTATGTATCTTTTGCAAACACTATAGCAATGCTAATCCAATTTTTTGTCTGGTAGGCAGAGTGATTTTTTTTTTTAATTATTTATTGTTTAACTTCAGTAATTACATTGTATTATGTGACACAATTACATAGATACTTGGGTTCTCCCCACCCCTCCCCAAACCCTCCCACCATGGTGGATTCCTCCACCTTGTTGCATAACCACAGCTCAAGTTCAGTTGAGATTTCCCCATTGCAAGCGTATACCAAACATAGAGTCCAGCATCTTATTGTCCCGTCAAGTTTGATAATGCCTTTGAGATATCTGTTGCAAGTTCATCTGGTTGTCATGCTTTAGAATACTACTTCAGCTCATGAGATATTGTAAATAACCAGTAGGTATTTTAAAAATTTATTTTAATATATCTATATTTATATTTTTATTGTTGTTTTCTGTGATATGGCTTTGTAGGTATGAAGATACCCCTTTTTGTCTTCCTCCCTCCTCATTCTGCACCCACCAGTATCTTCCCCATATGATTACAATATTATAGTCCTAGAGTAACAATCGAAAGACCTACCTTCTGTTATGTGAATCAAGACATTGTAAGTCATATTGTCAATGCTTATTTAACAATTTCATTGAGAGACCTCCTTTTATTTAGGAGTAGAGATGTATACTGCAACAGATCTTCACTTCCAGGTATGCTAGTCTCCACTATACAGTTCATCTATGTGAATATATATATATATGTATATACATATATATATATATATATATATACACATTATTATCTCTGCATCTATTTATCTTGTATTTTACATGAATGTTGCCTTATATCAGAAAGAACATACATTTGTCCTTTTAAGATTAGTTTATTTCAATGAGCATAATGGTCTCCAGTCAGGGCCAATTCGTTGCAAATGGTAGAATTTCTTTACTTCTAATGGTTGAATAGTAGATATACGAAAGTTCTTTACCAAATCCTTTTTCTATTGTCATCTGTGTTGCATCCATGTCTTCATTACCGTGGATTGTGCTGCTGTAAATATAGGGTTTTATGTCACTTTCAAGAACCTTAATGTGATCTTTATTTGCATTTCCCTTATAGCTAAAGAGGCTGAGCATCATTTCATGTATCTATTAGCTATTTGAATTTGTTCTTTTGAAAAATGCCTGCTCATTTCCTTCTGCCTTCTCAAGGTTGCTTTGCTGCTGTTGAGTTTCTGAAGCTCTTTGTAAATTTTGGATATTAGGCCCCCATCAGTTAAATTAAGTCGGTGCAAAGATATTCTCCCATTCTGTTGGTTGTTTCTTTGCTTTGTTGGTCATTTATTTTGCTGTACAGAAACTACTTAATATGTTATAGTCGCACTTGCTTGAATGTGACTGCCTGAAGTTTTGTTGACATTTCTAAGATTTCTTTACCACTGCCTGTATCATGGAAAGTGCTTCATAAGTTTTCGTCTAAAAGTCTGATGGTTGTTTGGGCATAGTTAAGTCTTTTCCTTTCCTCTCATCGCGGCTTTCCAGCTTAATGGATTAACATTTCCAGCACGGTAGCAGCATTCCAACAGTGAGAGTACTGACAAGTCTAGGTAGAATAATATTTTCTTTAGAGCTGCTGATTCAACTTCCAGTATATCACTTCTGCAAGTTGCTACTTCCAAAATAAATCATTAATTTGAGAGGAATTAGGCCTTACCCGTTGAATAACAAAAGAGAAAAGAGTGGATTCTCATCTTTAATACAAATCTTGAACAAACTCAACCTCTCTTACTCCAGTCATATACATAGTTCTCTTTTCTGCTCTACATATTTCTTCTGCTTTCTTTCTATCTCAGCAATATGTTTAGAGGTATTGCACTGATATGAGTTTCACTATTTTCTTTGCGTTTCTTCTCTAGCTTTTCATTTTTAATAACCAAGACCTTAGCTCCAAAATTTTACGGTTTTTATCAACCACATTTTGCAAACTTTTTTCCTGACTTTGGAGAAAGAGGAAAGGTGAAATCTGAAGTTATTTGCATAGAGCAAAGATTCTTGATTTTACGTCTGTGTGGCCTCAAGTCTTTTTAACAATGCAAATTATCGTTTTATATTTTGTTTTTCAATAATTTTTACAATGTCTTGACTGAAAGGTACTTTAAATCAGATATTCTGCTCTAAAATTATAAGTCAGGATCAAAAACTCTTGAATATCTGGGACAGACAGCGATAGTACCAACAACCTACTGAAATGTGTGTAGGGGGGGACGTGACAAAAAGGAAAGCAAGCAAGCAAGCCTCAATAGTCAATTATCATTTGTCAGGTATTCATGCACATGCTTCTCTATCAAATTATAAAAGAGAAAGCGATTTTCTTCTTTATTTGAACAGTAGCAGTGCTCTCTGTTATCAGTTTTCATATATCATTTCTAGCTCTGATGATTAAATTTGGATGCAGTCAATCTTACTGATGAAGGAAGAAAGCATTATTTTTAAATTATCATTTTGACTTAAATTTTGTAATTACTTCTTCTTAATAAATTATAAGTAAATTGATATTGATTCACATGTCACCCAGGTTAGCAAAAACACCCAAAGAATTGGTATTTACTTGAGTTGAATTAAATAATTTTAAGCTTATATTGTAAAGTGAGAATGTCATGAATCATCAACAGCATTTTATATGACTTCCATAGAGAAACAGTAAGATGAATCTGTAGAATTGAACACCCACATGTAACTTAACATTGTTCATGAATTCAGAAAGAACAGTTTTAATATCTTATTTTTAAAAGATGACATGCTTTAACAAAACATATGGCAAAATTGCAATATCAAGAGTCACTAGGTAAATCACAAGAATTACTTTAAATGTACTATTTTATCTTATCAAATTTTAGTTAATAGTAGTATCATTTGTAGTTTCACATTTAAGAAGCCTTTAGTTCGTCTATAGTACCCACGTTAAATTTGAAATTTGTATTTTGTTTTAAAATGTACATGACATACTGTCTAATGATAATTTACACTACTTTATAATTTATATAAATCATTTATATGTTGCATATAAGAAAGAATTCATATGGAGACACTAAGAAATTTCAATTTCTCAATAAGTGGTTACTAATTCATTGAAATATTTCTCATGTGTTTTAGTGATTTGTCTGTACTAATATAATTTTTTTATTCTTTATTTTACGACACAGTTTAATAGGCATTGAGGTTTCCCTTTCCCCTTCCCACCCACCCATTGTTCTACCCTCTTATCTTTCAATAGGTATCTTTCGTGTACCCTCAGAAGTCCATCGTACTGCCATACACTAATATGGTTTTAAAAATTACTTGGCTCAAGATAAATGGAAAAGATTTTTTGTTTAAATAATGGTGTTTTTACAGTGGTAAATTTCAGTCTAATAAAGAAAAAAAAAACAAATTGGAGTCACCAAATTCTAATGTACCATCATCCCAATTGCTTCTATCTCTTCTTAAGTTGTACATTATATCGTATGATTCTAGAACCCCATGCCTTATTTTGTTGTTAATATTCCCTGATATTGTCAATTTAGGAGGTAAAAAATTATGCTGGAAAAGGACTAAATTAAAACATAAACACAAAAGTGACCTTAGAAAAATCAGAACAATTAAGAGAACAACTACTTCAAAAATAAGACAAATTTGAAGCTGAATTTGTGCTTGATGGCATATTTTAAATTTGGGTTACAAAATTGTAAACATTAGGATAAACAGGGCCTGGTACAGTAGCCTAGCAGGTAACGTCCTTGCCTTGCACACATCAGGATCCCATATGGGCTGCTGGTTTTAATCTCGACAACCCCGCTTACTATCTAGCTCCCTGCTTGTGGCCTGGGAAAGCAGTTGAGGTTCGCCCAAAGCTTTAGGACCCTGTACCCGCATGGGAGACCAGAAGAAGCTCCTGGCTCCTGGCTTTGGATCTGCACAGATCTGGCTGTTTCGGCCACTAGGAATGTGAATCATCAGATGGAAGATCTTCTTCTCTGTCTCTTCTCCTCTTTGTATATCTGACTTAGCAATAAAAATTATATATATATATGTATGTATATATATATATATATATAGTTAGGGTAAGTATTGTAATGTCACTGTCACAGGGTAATCTAGCACAGTCCTGGTTCCTAGAAATGTGCCTGGAAGGTAGCAGAGATGGCCAATTATTTGGGCTCTTTCCAGCCAGTGGAGTTCTGCCTTCTGAATTCAGTCTAGCTGTCCTGGCAGTTTCAATAGATTGACTCTCTCTTATTGTTTCTCTTACTCTTCCTTTCCCTGACTCTTTCTCTTCTTCCATATCTATTGTTCTACCTTTCAAATAAATAAATTGGTAAAAAAAAATACATCAATTTGATAAGTTGACACTTTTAACACTAACCTCACTGGATCTTGGATACATATAAATCTACTTTCTGGTTCAATAAAGGAAACTATCATATTAACATATATCTCCAAAAAACCCCTATTTCCTATACTTATCTATATTAAGATATCCTGGATAACTTATCCTGACATGACTTGTCCAAATAAATACGTAAAATTTCTTATAGTGTCTTTTTTCTTTTCCAAAACATCATTAGTAGTCAAACTCATTTTAGCACAAAGTGATGCAAATACGTTAAGATTTCTGAGACGTCTCTTGCAGCATTTTGGTAAGTATGATTATCAGGATTCACGAGAAAAGACGCTGATTTTCTGGCTCTCCTTGTGCTCTCCTGCCATTCATCTTGCAGTCATTTCTCTGCTTCACAATTTCCTGTCTTTAAGGAAATTCATGCTAACATCTTGAAACAAATGTTTGCCAAAATTCTAAAATGTCATGGTTTTGTGATATTATTTCTTTATAGTTAAGAATATGTTAAAGGAGCCAGCATTTTGGCACATCAGTTGAATCCTTGATGTCTTGTTTCAATACCATAGTTCTGGTTTGAGTCCTGGCTGCACGGCTTTCAATCCAGCTTCCTCCTCTGTACCTGCGAAGGTAGTAGAAGATGTCCTGGTACTGATTCCCTGCTACACAAATGGGAGATCAGGGTATATTTATTAGGTCCCTTCCTGGGCTTGACAGTTGCAGTCATTCGTAAAATATTTATCTCTGTCTCTCTGTTTCCCCCATAACTCCACCACCTCTTCTTCCCTCCCTTTCAAATAAATTGATAAACTTAAAAAACAAATAAAAAAGATAAGTTTTGTAAACCTATTTCCCTAACTAGACATTTTACGTGGATTATTTTCTTTAATCCTTGCATCTCTCTTTTCTAATCTTGAAACAATGCTTCAGATTTTTTTTTCCAAAAAAATTCAAGAGTTTATAGCTGGCAAAAAGCAAAAATTAGAAGAAAAATAAAATGCAATGGTGTTAGGTTGTTTACTGTGGTAGATACTTTTTTAAATCCCATTAGGAACATATTGAAGAATTTTGAAAAATGCTCCATGGAATAATCTGTCGAAAATGATGACAAAATGAAATACTTTATTGCTTGTGAGTTCCCTTGTACCTTACAAATTGCACCTGTGTACTCAAGCTAGGGGACTTTTTTTTTTTTTTTTTTTACTTTATAGAAAGACATAAGGCAGAAAAACAAGATTCCCAGTACTGCCAAAGTGGGAAGGTAAGTGTTTGTTAAAACCTGTTCCCTAATGCTGTGCTGACAACAAGTTGGCTAAGAGGGCATTTTACGACCTGTAATTTAGAACTGAGAACAGTTTATTTTCTAGTTGAAGAAATAAATGTTGTAATGTGACACTCATAGGAATAGGAATTTTGTAGTCAAAACATTGTTTTGACTGCAAAATTAAAACTTTGTGGCAGTATACATAAGTTGTAGAGATGTGAGTTACAAAGAACACTGAAGGAGTTTTAATAAATTTTAGCTCTGCAAAGTAGTTGCAGAAGCCCCAGTAGATAACACAGTGGATAATAAAAAGGACTTTGTGTAATTATTGAAAAGAGAAAACATTGTGTTCTGTCATTATTTCCATGGATAATTACTCAGGTTTGCCTAACTTTAGTTATTTTTAAGTATGTTCAATTAGTTTTATCTATTTGATAATCTCCCTCTCTCATTCTTTCTTTCTCTAACATACATACACACATGCAACCATACACCCCTTGATGCTGGATTAATCTTTAGTTTGCTGATTCATTCCTCCAAATGTCAATAATGGTAGGGCTGGGTCATGCTAAAAGAAGGAGCCCAGAACTCTATGCTGGGTTTTGGTATATATGCCTGTAAATCAAACACTGGAGACATCATATACACTAATAGGAAGTTAGGTGTTGAGCAGAATAGCTGGCACTCAAAACCATGTACTCCAATAAGGATTGTGGGTCATCTACATAGGCAACCTATCTTGAGCTGTTACACCACCACACTTTAATTTAAACAAACAAACAAACAAAAAAAGGCCTGGCACTGTGGCCCTCAGGGTTAGATCACTGTCTGCATTCCTGGAATCCAATATGGGCATGGGTCCTGGGTGCTCTTGTTGGTGGCTTGTCAAAGCAGTGTGGGATGGCCTCATATCCTGAGACCAGTGCACTATCTGGGAGATCCTGAAGCAGCTCTGGCCCCTGCCATCGGCCTGGTCACGTTCCAGCCACTGCAACCATTTGGTGAGTGAACCAATGTATGGAAGACTTCCCTGTTTCTTTCTGTCTCCTTTCCTTACCTTGACTTTGCCTTAGAAGTAAATACATGTTTAAAGCAAATTATAAAATTGGCATTACAAAAATTTATTAACAATAGATTTACCATGGTAATTAAATGAGTTTACCAAAAGTAAAATATTTCAGCTGAACCTGGGGCATAGAAATTGTTGTAAAGTGTTAATTATTTTTAGTTAGGTATTTTAATTACTATTTTTGTGCTTTTCAAATTGTAATTACACTTTCAAGGATTGATAAAGAAACCCCAATTTTGATAGTCCCTCCCCCAGTTTAGGGGAGTGTGTCTTGTTAATCCTCTTTCCAGTACTGGCAAGACATGGGTTTTGTAACACATGACACCACATACAGAGAAAAATAGTGTTTATCAGGTAATAGTTCTAAGATAAAGTCTTACTATTTTTTGTAAAAATGGTCTAAGTGCTATAGATATGTATCATTTACCTTGAGGGATTTGTAGAGTTGGAACCTTGTGACATCATTATAGTTAAAAAATAATATTACTATACTCTAAATTTTAGCAGAAATGCAATCCAGTACAGATTCTTTACAGTGAGATTCTAACAAAAGTTTTTCATACTCCTTAGCAGTATTCTTTTCCAATTTCTTCTCTGAAAATTATTAACTGAGTACAGCTAGAATAGTGATGATTGCATACATTTTTTCCCTTTCTCTATAAGTTCCTAATTTCTTCTACTTTTTTTGAGTGTTGCCATTTGTTACATTTTGCAGTATCAAAATGCTTGTTAATATATCAGACAACTTTTTAAATCTTTTCCCAAACATTTGCTTTGCACTTAAATATTAAGTGTTCATCAAAATTATCGGTTTCTTAAAATGTTACTATACTTAATTGAAAGAGTGCTGCCCTAATGCTGATTTTTGTGTTTCCTGTTCCAACCTTTGGCGCCATTCTGAACTCAGTCAGTGTTGTACAGAAGATTCTATGTCAGAAAAATCTTCCCAGTGACTTTGGTTTTTATTGTCTGCTCCCTTCTTGCTCTTTGAAGCTGATGTCCCCTCCAGTGTCTAGATGGAGTCTCCACTCCCTGCTGCGCGATTGTACTGCCCACACTTCTACATGGTGTATTTCTGCTGCATTGCTGCAAACTTTTCTCCAACTCTTCCATGGAAATAAACTTCTGCTTTTCTTTTGCTAGCTCTCTGTGGTTAAAATCAACACAACTTTATCATATTTAGCCATCTCGAAATCCTATGTGCTACTCACTCTTTTGAACAGGCTTGAAAATGGCTCAGACACACACACACAAAATAAAGAGTATCAACATATTATCAGAGATTTAAGAACAGATTAATATCACATTTCAAGTTTTGTCATTCTGTAGAGAAAATTAGCAACAAATATTTTAATTGCATTTCTAAGCACTATATTATTTTTCATAAGTTTATAATGTAGTTCATTGACATTTTAAAAATAGTTCTAGAACTAAGTTTATCTCCATTACCTGTTAAAATGGCATTACTGAATAATTCTTTAGTCATATTGTCTGAAAAATGAGCATGTGTAACTTGAAAATATGTGAATATATTACAAGGAATAGATAAGCAAACATAATTTAAGGGTTTAACATTTTAAGTAATTGAGTATGGAGAAAAATTCTGATTACAGAAATACTTTAAGTGACAATGTGTAGTCCCACAAATAATTTATGTGTAAATGAGTAATAATACTTTTGTAACTATTTGTCATTACTCATTGTTGTAGCATCATGTACATTTTAGAGGTAGCATATAAGAGATGGCTTTGAAAATGTAGACATATCATATGGACTCTGTATACCATGTAATTTATAATTTGGATGGTGGGGAGAGGACAATGACTGCATTTATATATAATTTTTGTCACACCAAAGAAGAAAATTAGTGGTCTTTCAATAGTTGACAAATATTAAAGTCATGCTTCTTGCAAAATTTTATTTTCCATCATTTTCACAAGCAAAAGCTCTTATCACTTCCAATTTACAATAAGAATACTGGACCTGAATGTTTAACAGACCTATGTAATGACATGTGTTGAACAAAAGCTTCTCTGATTTATTTTTTTTAAAAAAGGCTTTGAATTCATTTTCCAATGAACTAGGCAATCTAATCAAAAAGATAGTTGATGTTATTTGAATTTACTTAAAATCAATGACTTTATATTGGGAGATTATTGAAAATCAGTATTAAATAAAATTAGGTTTTGAGCCAAAGACATACTCATGAAGGGAAAAAAACAAATATTTTCTCATACACTGTGGTGTCTTCTGATCTGTACTCTGTTACACAAATTTTGTATTCCCATAAAATCAATTGAAGTGATCCTTGAAAATTATTTATTCAATATTAGTGAAAGGAAGTTCAAAGATAAAAATAACTAAATCAAGTTTATGTGCTTTCCAGAATTATAAATGGAACACAACTTTCTGTCTTTGATTCAATTATTTATATTGCAAAATTCCTATCGTTACTACCATCTGTGAAGGAGGCAGAGATACATTTTAGTCTTATTTTGTAAATTTTTCATAAACAGCTATTTTTACGTATATGTATCACTTGACTTTATTTTTCAGTAAACTATACAATATTCATACACAGCAATATTTCATTTGTTTTGATAATGTGAGAATGGTTTTCATATGTATTGCGAGATTCCTATACTGAAATAAAATATTTCCTTCCTTCCATGTATGTATTATACAACAAAGTATTTCAAGTGGACACAGCAGTACCAAGTAAAAGATACAAATCAGTTGCAGTGATACAAGCCAAACATTTCCCTTTTTAAATTTAAAATTGTTTTCTCATAGAATAAGTAATATTTCACTCTTGAACAGCTTTTTTTCCTTCATGTATGGAAAAACCAGATGGGTCTCACAGGTTATTCACTGTTATGAAAGAAACAGCAAAATATTCTCCTCAGAGGTGAGGTCTCTTGTTTAGTCAATAGAAAACAAATTATCTGCTTGGATGGAACCTTTTGTAAAGCAGTGTAATTGCTGATATCTGTGGGGTGTCTTGGAAATGAGATGCTCTGTCTTAAGGAGTTATAACTTATCCTTGTGGATAAATTCTGAATAAATAAGTGGAGTATTCCTTGAAGTTTCTTGTAGAGAGGAAGTCGATCAAACCAGAAGGAAATCAGAACTAACCCCATAAGTAAAGACATTCATATGAACAGGCTGATCTACATATATATATCTCTACATATATATATATATATATATATATATTTCAAATTTCAATAAATTATACTTATCTGTACCAATCTAATAGCAAATTTCATGCGTATGTATGAATGCAAATTTTGATTCTAAAATTTTCTCATCTTCTCATATTTTCATCTAATTAGATCCACTATAAAAACAGTCATGTAACTTCACAAATAATTGATTAAACGGTTATTGAGCGCTTACTGTGAATCATTCATTGCTGTTGACACTATGGATAGAAAAATGAATAAAATAACTAAAATATGTTTAATCTTGAAACTATAAATTATAGAGATAGAAAACACAGAAGTGTATCATGGGTCAATTTGTGCTAAGTACGATTAAGAAATGGAAGGCTATCTGAGGGAAGCCTGTTACAGAAGATAATATTTATGTGACTATTTTAAGGAAATTATTAAGATGGATGATGTCAATGTAAAGGGGAAAGAATTTACAAAGGCCTTGGGAGAAAAAACTGCTTGCTGTCTTCAGGCAGCATTAAGAATTGTGTGGTTACATTTAAATTATATTAGAACAAAAGGAAAAATAGGGAATTGTTCCTTGAAGTTAATGATTACAATAAATATGTATGATGCCATGGACTGTATTACTTATTCTCCTGAATAATACCAAAAACAATGACCTTGATCACAATCTTGCTGAAATTCTCTCAGATCCACATTTCCAATTGTATGCTTTAAAGTGCTACTTAAATATTATGGGCTGCATTATGTACTTCCTTGAGATACAGATCTGGAAGTCTCAATTCCCAAGGCTTCATGATAAATGAATATATAAAGCCCTTATGATATATGTAAGGTCAAATAAGAAAGTTGAGTAGCATCTAAATCCAGTATGACTTGCATTCTTGTAAGAGGAGAATAGGTAGGGCACAGGCAGCAACAGGGAAAACAACGTGAAGATACAGTGAAGATTATCATTAACAACACGAAAGAGATTTCCAGAACAAATCAAAACTGACAAGAATTTGATTTCAGAAGCTTATGTTCCATATTAAATCACTTTTTGTATGTCCTCCTCCACTTTAAAATGCTTAATTCACCAAATACACTGAATAGTCCACTGGCATCTGGCACACATCTCTATAACTTCATCAAATCTGATCTTCCTACTGGAAAATCTATCTCAGCAAAGGATACATTTATTTATCTAATTTCTTAAATTAGAAACTAAGTCTTTATTTTGGATCTTTTAAAAATATCAGTACTAACATTTTTTTCCTTAAGCCATGATGGGAGCTCTCCAATTCATTCACTACTTGCTATCCCCCAAGCTCATTAACATAGATTATACCATTATCATCTCTTGCTTGAATTATTGCTTAGGCATTCTAGACAGAATAACTAACATTGTTCTGTGCCCACCAATCCATCCAAGTTACTTGCTTGTTCTTTGTTGGTTTCCAATTATTTAGGAGGTGAATACAAAACTTCTTAGAGTTTACACTCTTGTAAATTTTCCTATATTTTCTGCTTAACCTAGCTTCTCCCATACCTTCTGTTTATCCTAATTTCTATTTCACTCACAGGAAGCATTGCTACAGAAACCTAATTTGTCTTTTAAGTGTGCTTGAATACGATGTTCATACAGTCATCTGTAGAACACTGAAAATGTTGTCGTTCTAATCATTAATATTGTCAGATACACCTGTCTCTTCGCTCTCCATTCACCAAACTTAACTATTCCTTCTGTTAATATCCCACGGGCCTTTGTTTTGGCATGAGTTGGTTTGGTAAGTTTTTGTTTCTTTTTTTTGTGATAAGAAAGTCTGGCTTAGAGTCTTATTCTTTTTTTTTTTAAGATGTATCTATTTTTTATTGCACAGTCAGATATACAAAGAGGAGGAGAGACAAGGAGGAAGATCTTTCGTCCAATGATTCACCTTCCAAGTGACCACAATGGCCGGTGCAGTGCCGATCTGAAGCCAGGAGCCAGGAACCTCCTCCAGGTCTCCAACATGAGTGTAGGGTCCCAAGACTTTGGGCCATCCTCAATTGCTTTCCCAAGCCACAAGCATGGAGCTGGATGGGAAGTGGAGCTGTTGGTATTAGAACCCTGGCGCCCATATGGGAATCCTGGCACGTTCAAGGTGAGGATTTTAGCCGCTAGGCCATGGCACTGAGCTCTAGAGTCTTATTCTTTATGGACCTGAGTCTTACTATGGGTTTAAGTACTCACCAAGCAATTATGCCCATGTTTCTTGCTAGACTGTACTATCTTGAGAGCAGGAGTATATCTGTGTTGAATATGCATTATATGTGGTCCTTAAACAGTGATGAGTACATGAATGTTGGATTAATGATATGTAGGACAATGTTGGTTGAGATCATCAAAGTGTAATTTGATTTAAAAGTTGATAATATGTTAACCACAGTTTCTCTAAGTAAGTAGTTTACTCAACATAATTCCATCTTTTAAAATCGGATTGCCTCAAAGATAACATTTCTGCTTGCTTTAGGCTTTTAAGGTGCACACTGAAATGCAACAAACTGCAGTATTCATTTTTATACATATGTAGGCTAATTATATTTTAAAGCATCATTTGTTATTCTTAGTTTTAGCCCAATTTAAGAATATTTATGAATATGTTTTATCCAGACTACATGTACACAGAAAGTTGTACATTACAGCATTTTCCTAGTAATTTAATGTTTGCATTCCATATAAAAAGAAAACAAAATATACTTTACATAAGTTCAATTTTTGCATGTGAAGCTGGAAATATGAACCATAAATTTGCAAATCTAAAAAAAATCTTAATTACTTTCTAATAAGTGTACATTCAGTGAAAGCATAGTTGACTTCAAATTTTATTCTTGTAGTGCTAAATTGTTTTAGGATTATATGATCATAGAATCTATGGTAATTTAATCCTGTTTGGGCTATCTAATAATAGCTATCACTCAATAAATTGTCAATAACATATATCTAGAATTATAAACACATTTGATTTATTTGAGAGATATAGATACAGATGATAAGATAAAAGAGTGAGAAGAAATGCTTTTATCCACTGATTCTTTACCATTATACCTACAATTGCTGTGATTGGACTACAACTGAAAAACTTTGTACATATTTCCCATCTGAATGAAAGGAAGCCAGTATTTCACAGCTGCCACGCAGCATCCTTGCATTAGCAAGAAGCTAGAGTTATCACTTGGACAGGAGAAACATACCCAGATACTTTAAAGAGGCATGTGGTCTTTCTTCCTTCCTTCCTTCCTTCCTTCCTTCCTTCCTTCCTTCCTTCCTTTCTTTCTTTCTTTCTTTCTTTCTTTCTTTCTTTCTTTCTTTCTTTCTTTCTTTCTTTCTTTCTTTCTTTCTTTCTTTCTTTCTTTCTTTCTTTCCCTTTCTCCCTTCCCTTCCCTCCCCTTCCCTTTTCCTTCCTTCCTTCCTTCCTTCCTTCCTTCCTTCCTTCCTTCCTTCTTTTTTCTTTCTCTCTTCCTGTCTCCAATACTTCCATCATTCCTTATTGCTTAAGATATATTTATTTCTATTGAAAAGGTAGATTTACAGAGAGAAAGATCTTCATCTGCTTGTTCACTCCCAAAGTGGCCACCGCTGAAGCTGATCTGATCCAAAGACAGGAGACTAGAGCTTGTTTTTTTTTAAGATTTATGTTTATTACAGTCAGATATACAGAGAGGAGGAGAGACAGAGAGGAAGATCTTCCGTCCCATGATTCACTCCCCAAGTGAGCCGCACCAGGCCGGTGCGCGCCGATCCTATGCCGGGAACCAGGAACCTCTTCCAGGTCTCCCACGCGGGTGCAGGGTCCCAAGGCATTGGGCCCTCCTCTCCTGCTTTCTCAGGCCACAAGCAGGGAGCTGGATGGGAAGTGGAGCTGCCGGGATTAGAACGGGCGCCCATATGGGATCCCGGGGCATTCAAGGCGAGGACTTTAGCCGCTAGGCCACGCCGCCGGGGCCCGAGAGCTTGTTTTGTGTCTCCCACATGTGTGCAGATTCCGAAGGACCTGGACTGTCCTCCACTGCTTTTCCAGGCCGCAGGCAGGCAGCTGCATGAGGAGTATAGCACTCGCAGCATGAACCAGTGCCCTTAGGGGATCTTAGTTACTGCAAGGTGCGCCATCATGCTGGGTCCGGATCTGGGTTTCTCAACTAGTATCTTTGCTGCTAGGATGCCGCCCACATCAACAACTATGTGTATGATTTAAATATTTATCTGAAACACAGAAAGAGAGAGAGAGAGAGAGAGAAGAGAAATACTGAGATGGAGAGGAAGAGAGAATCAGAACAAGAGAAAAAGAAGACGGAAATGCAGAGAGAGAAATAAAAGAGAAAGAAAGAGACCAAGTGACAGAAAGAAAGAGCATGAGGGATTCTCCATATGGGTTTTCATTCCTTGAAATATCTGAGATGATGGTCGGGCCAAACAGAAGCTGCGGGTCAGGAGCATCCTCCTGGTTACACAATTGAATGCAGAGGCATTTGAGTCATCCTCTGACTGCATTCCCAGGTGCATTAGAAGTATGCCGAATTGGAAGCTAAATAACAGAACAGTGCCCATAGGGATGCCACCATTGCAGGCAGTGGCCCAGAACACCATGCCATAAAAAAGGCCTTAATACATATATTCTTAATCATTGAAAGAATGAATGCATATAGCATCATCCACCATTTATGCAGGATAATTTGCCATGCTGATAGTATAATAGTTAAGAACAATGGCAGTGCAAGGAGACCACGGGGAATTGGGGTTCCCTCGTAGGCCAAGAGCTCTGAGGTCATCCGTTTCCTATCGTATCTGCCACACGGGATGGAAGAAGCCCAGATCCTTTCTTACAGGATCTAATGTTATTGGAACAATAGCCAGGAGCCCTGAGTGGTCCTCAGAAACAGAAGGACAGTAAACTTCCTTTGGGATTCGAGAGAGGAGCTTTCTCTGGTCCTTACTTAGTTCCAGGTTTGGATCCCCACCCTCTCTTGCAATGACCATCAGGGTCACTCTGGAGCCCGCCCCACCCCCAAGACCAAAAAAATAGATTAGAAAGACAGAGACCAATAAGGAAAACTTAGAACAAACAGGAAACAGTCAGCTTGGACTCACATATACCTTACTAGGTAGGACACAAAGATTAGCTACGCCTCACTAAGGTATTAAATTTTTTTTCTACACACCCCTCTTGAAACTGTTCTGCCTCTCAATTGTTAGCATATGCCTTGTAAGAGTTACAAGCCTGTTTGGACTATCCTAAAATTCACCAAGTTCAGTAAAAATCATGCTTCAATACTATAAGCTGCTAAATATAAAAATGAAAATAGACACGAGACAGCTGAATAGTACCCTATAGCCATTTAAAGGTGTATAGCAGCTGGTTGTATATAAACTAAAATTGAAATGCCAATGAAGTAGTCACAGGGTGTGGTTAAGAACTTGCATTTTTAAAACATGTTGGTCACTCAATACCATGCCAATTAGCTCCATGATGTTGTAAAGTGTTCTTGATGTTATTTTGTGGCTTTTAATTGGAAGGGTTGATACTCCGCCAGCTCTATTTTCACACCAGGGATGGTGTCCCAAGGAAACTGTTGAATTTATCTGGACAATAAGAGGCTGGACTTTATGCACGGTACATGCTTGCAATGAAGGAATCATCACTAGATATGAACTGTACTACTGCAACAATGTGGAGGAATCCAACATGGGGGGAGGGCATAGGGAGTGATTAGGGGAGTCCCAGAGCCTATGAAATGGTGTCATAAAAAAAAAAAAAAAAAAAAAAAAACAGAACAATGGCAGTAGCTATAGCCTTAGATTGCTTAACCTCTCTGCCAAGACATTTATTTGTCCATAAAATAAGCATAATGTTTTCCTATTTTACCATATTTCCTGTAAAAATGAAATGAAATAATGTGCTTAAAACATATATAGTTCAAAAAATAATAAGTGCAATTTTGAAGTAGTTGGAAGCCCCTGGCTCATAATCTTCAATGAGAGCACATGCCTGTTGTTCTGTTTTGTATGGATTCACTTGCCTTTTATGTTGTCACAAAAGTCCCTCCTTTGCCAATTCTGTAGAGGTAAAAATAGTATCTAATATTTAACTTGAACCTTCTGAAGTTTTTGATTTATTGCCTATCATCATTGAAAATGCATATTAACCAGGCTTTTCAATTTTTCAATTATCAATACTTTAAATCATTTTGTGCAAAAAATATCCAGAATCTTCCTTCCTGTTGAAGCATTGATCCCAGAGGTGATTAGTAATGACATTAACTTTTGTCACTTCACTAAAGTGTCATTCTGGAAAGCACTTCTGTGCTGGGGTAACTTATATTCTCGTCAAACACCATTAATGCATCTTGAAACATTCCATATTTTACTTACAGAAACAACTCATGAAAATATATTTGCTCCCTAATGATGATATGAGCTTAATATCCTTACATCCTTAAAGTTACTCACTTTCTCAAAATAAGTGGAATTACTCACACTCTTGTCAAAGTTGAAAGCCCATTCTTATGACTCATTTCAATATTTAATGAATGCCAAGGGTGCACCAGGCAATGCGGAGTGACATAATACTGTAGTGATGTCAGTAATCCAGTAATTATGCAGGTTAAACTTGTTTGTAACACGTATGCCAAATCCATTTTTTTTCCAGCATAGATAATTTTATTTTACTTATTTTGAACTCAAAGCCACACAGGGCATCATGCGCATATAAAAAGCTTTAAAAAGTTCAGTTGCTTCCTAGCTGTCTATGACAAGCTTCAAAAGCTTGAAAAGGAAGACTGCTGACAAAGCAGAGAACGCAGGTATATTTCTTTTCAAACAATAATGCACAATGAAAGAAGAAACTCAAATTCAACCAGAAATAAACCCCTGATTGTTCTCCTGTCAGTCTGTCACCTACATAAAACAGCTGCTAAAGCAAAGACAGACAAAGCAGCTATTGCTGCTAAAAGCTCCGATGAAAAGAAATCTTAAAAAAAACTTTTTAAAAAATTTTCATAAGTCTAAAATTGAGATGGCATGCCTGATCTGTACGGGAATACTCTTCTTGTCACTTAGAATCACCTGGAGCCCCCCCAGCAGGTTTAGAGCATGGCCTTGTTTAGTATTCATGATTTTTTGAACTGGCTGAAACTGAAGTTATCCTCTTCCTCCTTATTTTGCATGTTTTATCAGTGATGAATTCTGTTCTTCATGAGACAAAACAAAATATTCAATTGTTTCCACATGTATATCCATAAGAAAATACAGAAAACTTCCCTGTTTGAAATTTCCATTATATTTAAAAAAAAAAAAAAATAGCTACTCAGGCAATCAATTTTCAAACAAAGAAACAGAAAAAAATAGCATCCTAAAGCAAAAAAAAAACAGGAAACTGAAGGTTCAGATATCATTTGCATATGTATAAATCAGATCTCAATTTGTAAAACTTCAACAATTACCAGGCCTCATTTTCTGACATACGCCATTTCTTTGCCCTGAAATGCTCTACCATCCTTTCTCAGCTAGCTTGCTTTTCATCACCTGAGTATGTTTTCCTTATGAAATGTGCCATTTCTGAGGCTTCAGGAAATAGAGTTAAATAATATTGTTTCTATTTGTTACTGACATTCCAAATGACCCTTTATAGTGCTTACTATATTGCAATACAAAGATGTGTTGTGTTTTGTGAACTCCTGATATCAAGAACTTGTATTAATTCATTTTGTAATTCTATTAGCTAGCTCAGAGATTATTCAATACAAAATGGGATACATTCAGATGCAGCAATAAATGATGTAACAGCATCACCTTAAAGGAAATTACCCAAAAGTAACTGGAACTATATACTTTACCATAGAGAAAAAAATTTGTATGGATATTAGCATATATGCAGAAAAACTACAACATACATATGTGAATCAAAGTGGTATTTCATTATAAAGAACTTGATTTTTCATACATAAAATGAGAATGATTACTTCTACGTGAAAGAGTAGGATTTGGCCAAATCAGCTTAATCCAGCCATCCAAACCTCATGCTTTAATACTGATGAGGGGACTCCTTGACAGACATTTCTGCATATCTCACTTTTATCAAGGCTGTATAAACTGAATTAAATTCAGAAGAGAGCGACGAAGAAAGAGATAGCATTTATTGCAATATTTTTGAATGCCACTTGTGATGTTTAACATCACAAACAGATATTTCAGAGAATACATGGCTAGATAGAGAAGCAAGAAGTAGGAAACATAAAAAGAATTTTGCTGACGACGACAATAATCATACAAACTAATAGCAATCCAAAAGACAAATGAATTATTCCAGAAAATGCTGAATTGTTTGTCAATAAAAACACTCAGGCACTTGACTGAGGAAATGAGGCTGTTAAACTGGGCTGAGAGATAAATTTGATGATGTTTCATGCACATTTTATACTGGAAGATTTCTAGATTTGTAGTTAAGGGTATTTGGAGTAATATCCTACAACTTTCATTTTACAGTAGTCTAGCTCTCTAATTTTTTTTAAATTTTAGTGCTTTAAGAAGACAACACTGAACTTTCTTTTAAAATAATCTGTTCAATAAAATATCTGTTCTGCTCTAAAAACTTCCTGGATTGCATACCACACAACTGTATTCAATAAAGTTGTAATAGATTTCATTTTTTGATTTTATTAATGTGGAATTTATAATTTTTGTAGTAGAACCTGACTGTAGCTAATATCCAAAACTACTTTCTTTAACCATGAAACTATTTATTTCAGTGTTTTTCAACCATAAAATATCTACTATCACCATTGGATTATAGTGGAGTTCTTCACCAAGAACATGTGAAGAAAACAAACAAGATGCCCACAGTGTAGAAAGGCAGTACTAAAAGTTTCATTTCAGAAGACAATTAAAAGTGTGGAAATACAAATTGTCACAATTAACAAAAGCTATGAATTCCAAAACTGCTGAGATTATTTTCTGAACCCATCCAAATTTGTTACAGAAATTTAATTAATCATTAAAAATAAGTTTATTTTGGTAAATAAATAATACACCCTATTTTATTAGCTAATTCTATCAAATGTTAAAGGAAGAAATCAATAGTCTTTATATTGTATGACATTTTCTGAAGAATACAGAAGGTGAAGTCTAACTAGTTGACTTTTAGAAAGTATATCTAGCATATTATGTGAAATAGAGAAAAAACAGAAAAGGTCAAACCATGGTAAAATTATATGATGTCTTCACTATCTGTGTATATGTAGTACCATAGGAAATATTATACATCAAATGCAACATAATAAAAATAAGTAATGAATTCTAGGTAACCTCACATCATATGTAATTGAGAAAACACAAGCATTTCTTCTTTACATGTTTTACCCTAAGATTTATGTATTGTTATTGGAATGGTTTATTAGGTTCATGAAGAGCATGAGATACAGAAAGAAACATCTTCCATCCGATGATTCACTGCCAAATGGCTGTAATGGCCAGAGCTGAATTAACTCAAAGTCAGGAGCCAGGTGCTTCTTCTGCAGCTCCCATGTGACTGCAGGGTCCCAAGCCCTTGGGCTATCATCTGCTGTTTTCCCAAACCATAATTAGGGAGCTGGTTGGGAATTGAAGCATCCAGGACATGAACCAATGCCCATTAGCATGCAAGTGCTTGTAAGTGGGAGATTTAGCCATTGAGCTAACTTGCTAGGGCTTTAGATTTTCCTTTTCTTAATTATTTTTTTCTTGTTTATGTAATGATATCAAACTATGTTGACTTGAAGTGGTTTACCATGGACAAGCTTGCTGCATGCTAGATGTTATGGAAGCAGATTTTCATATTTTTTCCTGTCGTCATCTTTTATCACTTATGGTCATTATTGCTTATATTTTTTCTGTATTTATTTATTTATTTATTTTAGAATATTGAATCATTACTGAATTCTTTACAATGCTTTTGTGTTGCAATTGAAATAATGAGAATCTAACTATTCCTTTTGTTAGTGGGTTCTGTTATCATTGAGTGTTTTGTTTATTTATGGATTTTTCAGTCCTGCAGATAAGTATCAATATGTTCTGGTCTTGTTAAATGCAATTTTATTGAGTTATCTTTGCATTTATATTAATTTAGGTATTAACTTGTAGCGTACTTTGTTTGAGATGTCTTTTTTGCCTTTGGTTTAAAATGACTTTGTGTTCCTTATTTTTATATATTTCAGAGGCATGTAAGAAGTGTTGGCATTAATTCTTCATTGAATGTTTAGCAGGATTCATGCAGAGGCCACCTGGGCGTGGACTTTTCTTTGCTGGAAGGTTTTTTATTACTTTTTGAATCCCATTTTGTTTTAATTCTCTACTGATATATTCATGGTTTCTATTGATTATTGATTCAGTTTTAGCAGATTTTGTATTTTTAAGAATATATCATTGTCTGACCTAATTTTTCCATATATAATTGCGCATCCTGAACCCACATGTATTTTTCCTTGTTTCTTAGACATTCCTTATAATATCTTTTCTATTTCTGAATTTATCATATTTGAAATTTAAAATAATGAAGACTTACATTATCATTATATTGAACTCAGCATGTCAGATTCCACGTATATGTCAAAAATAGCTGTTTTGGCAACCTGAAGTGATTTTCAACTTTTTGAATGTATGTTGAATATTAAAACAAAATTCTGTGTTACTAAATATAGCATCATCTCGCTTTCTTTTCTTTTCTTTTTTTTCAGAATCGCAAAGCATTTTATTACTCAATGGATTTTTTCCTCCATTCTTCCCAAGTCTTGGAAAATTATTGGGTCCACATAACTGTTATTACTTTAAAAAGCACACTCTAGTAGTTGCTGTTTAATAGAACAGTTGTCTTGCTGCTTGGGGAATCAACATCTTCTCTAAAATTACTGGTTTTCATGTTTTGGCTCTGTTTCCATTTCCTGCTCTCTGTTGATGTATACTCTAGGAGGCAGCAATACTATGATAAAATAGAGAGTCAATTTCATTTCCAATTCCTGGCTTCACTACCCCAGTTGAAATATGTGGGAAGAGATATATAATGAAAAATGTCTCTTTCTTTGGTTCTATCTCTGTTGTTCTTTTTCCATTATTTCTATCAAAATGTGAAAATAGTGGAATATATTGTAAAGGCATATTCTGCATGTACCAATCATTGTAGCTGAAAGATGATGTAATAAATGTATTTAAAACTTTAACCTATTAAAAAGTTAACACATGAAAACTGTTCTAAAATGAAATGTATTAAATTATCACAAACAAAGGAAACTATTTGATAGAGACACAACTTAGAGACACAAACAAAAAATTAATGTAAAGCAAAATGAAATTATATATCACATTTCAAGGCACGTTTCATATGCTAGAGTAAATTTAAGCTAAAGAAAATTACATAAGTATGGGACACCAGACATAGAAGAGATTTTCATATTACTTATTTTAACTTTTACTTAGAAAAATAAAATCCTATAACATAATAAATTAAAAGGAAATCAACAAAAAGTTGAGTAAGTAAAGTTATTGGATAAAGAAAGAGCATACAAATGTGCAAGTGCTCAGTATGATATGTTAAATATATTAGAAATAGGTCATTGAAAATGAAAGAAGCTAGGAGATTTTTCATAATCCATTAATATGCAGTAAGTCAGGTAAAGAATCCATATTTTCATTTCTAAGATTAAAACTGATAAAATGTATTGAAAGTGATATTTATTTGGTTTGTGCTAACATCTGAACAATAAAAACAACAAAATATTTCCAACATAAGGAGGAAAACAAAGATTAAATATTTTAGTTATATCAAATACTGTCTTGGGAAGATTCAAGAAAAATACTGAATGTAATTACTCTTCACATTAGGCACAGTTTTTGACATGTTCATCAATATATTGGAAAAATTCAAGCTTTCAATCGAACTGTTACAATCAGACATTTGTAGAATATGTATATGTGGCGTTTTTGAAACATCATTATGAACAGTTCAGGATGAGAACAGAAGTCATAATAAGAAATGCTCTGTAGAGACTTGGCCCAGTTCTATTTAACGTCTTCATTCATGACCTAGTTAACAACATGGAAAATGTATTTTTTAGCTAAGAATAGGTTTAGCATGCTAATCTACCATAAAACTGTTCCAAAAAGTGACTGAAAAAATCATGGTAAAGTGGCAGATTCAATGTAAGTACAAATTAGAAAGCAGTTTACATTGACATGATAGCAAAGTATTCATTTATTTGATGAAATATAAATTGAAAATATAATAATCATTTA
The DNA here is from genome assembly GCF_030435755.1 of Ochotona princeps. Classification (NCBI taxonomy): domain Eukaryota; kingdom Metazoa; phylum Chordata; class Mammalia; order Lagomorpha; family Ochotonidae; genus Ochotona; species Ochotona princeps. The sequence goes on from NC_080834.1 coordinate 56,641,554, forward strand.
TACTATATTTAAATCCCAGAAAATTGTGTTTTCTTTAATACATGCATGTGTAACAAATTTTATTCAAATTCATCTTACATCCAGCTGAAGATTCTACTTAATTAAAACTCAATTTTGAAAACTTGAAGTAATTTCAAAAAAGCCACCAATAATTCAAAAGAATGGAAAACTCTATTCACACATTAATTGATACTATAGCTCGTGACTTAGATATCAATAGAAAACTATAGAGTCTTCAGTCTGGAAATTTTAAACCATAGCTTTACTTAAATATGTGTATGGTCTAAAATGTTCACAGTTGCTATTCACTTTATGATTCCGGGCAGTGGAAAACCTTTTAATAAAATATCTGGAGATGAAACTTCTATGCTACAATTGCTTAATTCATTTGTGTTGTTTGATGTGGGTAAGAACAGCTCTTAAATGACCTCTAGTATTCTATATTCTTGAATAATTTTTTTCACCTTTCACAGTGAGCAGGTTGGAATATTCCTTTAAGTCCACAGAATACGAAAAAGGTATAATGAATAAATAGATATATTCAATTCTAAAACAATTGATTTAAAATATAAGCACCTTAGAAGAGAATTTAGAAGCTTCTTGCAAGAAACTGAAGTATGCAAACAACCTGAAAGACCTGTAAAGTTAATCTTTTCCCAGGTAACCTTCTAGTAAGAATATAGCTGCCTTTCCTTAATTTCAGGATACTTAAACTGAGTGGATGAGAGGAGGATAGACCTATACCTTATTTGGACTCTTGACAAAAAAATATGGAATGATATTTTTGTCTGTCACCTTGCTATAGTTTTGTTATGTATCATACTGGAATTGGATCCACTACCAAAATAAGAATTTAAGAAAATTAGCTTGACATTCTATCAAATGTTTACTCCCATCCTCCAAAAATTATCATAATACTGTATGTTAGAATATTCTACTACAGTAAGCAATGCTTCATATAAAAGTGTTCCAAAGATTAAAGAGCAGTTTCTTAATGAAAGATTTTGTGTGTGTGTGTGTGTGTGTGGGTATGATTCTGTAACTCTGTATTCAGTTTTCCTTTTTCTTCAAGGACATATACTTCATATCCTGTGTTGCTTCTTTTCTCACTTAAATGAATATTTTGAATTGTCTCATTTCTATACATGCTTTATAGCATTTTGTGTTTCTCAGAACTCAAATATAAACTTCTATTTTGATCACTTTAACTCCCTCATTTGCTCAGAAACTAAAGCCATTGAAAATTCTGTATAGAATTCAACAAATCTACTCCACAGCAGAAATAAATTTTATGCAAAGCATTTTTACTTTATCTTATAGAATAGTTTTAAAGAGTTTTAAAACAGGGAAATACAAAAATTCGAATTTTGGAAATCTGCTTCAGGCTTTAGGTATATGCAGAAAATAAATGAGATAAAAATGAAGGTGCATAAATCTAGACTTGCTTTCTAGAAACACAGTAATATTCAGGATGAGGAATATAAAGTGAAGCTGTTGATGATAATGATGAAGAAGAATTAAACTAAAATAGCCTAATAAAGAAATATGTGATATCAGATATAACTGCTTAAGAAAATGAATGAATTGCTGATATCCATATTTTTTGATTATATTGTCAAATTAATCATGGGATATTCCACCAAAATAAAGAATTCAGAAGAGACAGAGTTTAGTGAAATGCTAGTAAACAACTTTGAAAAAGCTCACTTTAAATAGGCCATAGATTAGTATCAAGGAATTCGTCTGCAGGAATGCACAGACATGTTGTAAATTATAATCATGGATAAGGATTTTGCAGTGGAATATGCAACATTATTAATCATACCCAATATTTTTTAAAAGGTGAAATAAAAACATTCATTTGACAAGTATCATAATCAAAGTCCACAAATTATATTAAAAAGGCTAGTGAAGAGAGGTAAAAACTGCATAAAAACAGTATAAGATAAGATACACACAGAACAAAGGCAACATTATGATTTTAATATGGTTATTGTGTGCTGAAATTCAACCCCCATTGTCAGGTACTAATCAGGTGAAAATAAGGTGTCTTTGTGTAATGGCATAGTTCTTTGGGAGGTGATTGATTAGACAGTTACTAAGGTGGTGCCTCTTGGATTGTTTACCAGTATTATATAAGAAGAAGGGAAAGGCCAGAAGATACAGAAGTGCATGCTACTGATTTCATACCATATCCTGACCATAGCACATAGAACAAAAAAGCATTATCCAAAAACAAAGCATGCCAATGATAAAGAAAAAAAGCGCTAGCATAGTCATTCTACTATCAGATGATACAGACTTCACTGTGAAAAACATCAGAAGACATAAAGAAGGACACTACATAATGATAAAATGACCCATCCACCAAGAAGAAATGGCAATAATAAATGTATACACATCAAATATAAGAGCACCTTGCAATATGAAAAAAAAAAACATTGATGGGCTTAAAGGAAGAGCTGGATGGCAGTAGAATAATGGTGGGGACCTCAATACCCCAATTACATCAATCGACATATCAATGAGACAGAGACTCAGCAAAGAAAAAGCAGATCTCACACAGACAATATAACAAAATGGACTTACCTGATATATACAGAATCTTCCAGCCCATGGACACTGAATACACATTTTTTTTCAGCTGCACATGGAACCTTCTCCAGGATGGACCACAAATCACAAAATAAGCTTTACCATCTTAAAAAAAATACAAAATCACAACATGCATTTTCTCAGACCTCCATGAAGTGAAACTAGAGATCAATAAATCAAAACACCTCAGGAAATTTATGAATTCTTAAAAGCTGAGCAACATGCTATGCTCTTCACACCTTCCTCATGGACTCCAGCACTATTTTAAAAATTACGTCAAAAATAAATCTTGTCATAGGGAATTACATTAGTGTTACTAAAATTTGACATATGCACATTTAGATTTGAATTTATAACTAGACTTTTAAATAAAAGTGAAAACTTAAGCTTCATTCTTATTTTATTTTCAAATATACGCATTTTCTATTGAAAAGGCAATTTTACAGAGACAAGGGGAGATAGAGAAATGGAGAGGGGAGAGATGGAGGGAAAGATCTTCCATTTGCTGGTTCAATCCTCAGATGATCACAACGACCAGAGCTGAGTATATCTGATCTGAATTCAGGGTCAGAAACTTTTTCTAGGTCTCTCACACCATTACAGGTTCCGAGGCTTTGCGTCATCCTCCACTGCTTTTTAAATTAATTTATTAATTTTTATTCATTTATTTAACTTACTTTTCATGATTCAGTTCCATAGACTCATGGATTTCTCCTTTCATCTTCCCATTCTCCCTCCCCACCACCGTTTCCTCCCATGATATTACAATAATATAGTCCTTCAACAATGGTCCTAAGTCCATCATCTGCTTTCTCAAGCCTTAAGCAGAAAGCTGGAGGGATGTGGAGCAGCCAGGACCCAAGCTACCACCCATATGGGATGTCAGTGCTTGCAAAACCAGGAATACCCAATTGAGCCTTCACACTAGCCCTGCTGGCCTCATTTCATTCAAACTTACATGCAATATTTGAAGTGTGGATCACCACCAGAGTAGTAAATGGAACTGACAAAATTCTTAATGTTTATTTGATTAAAATAATTAGAAACACTTATATTCACTCTATTTTGAAATTATAATGCCAAGATATATTGAAACTAATAAAGAACTAATAAAGAACTAATAAAGTATTCTCTAAATAAAAAAAGATATATTGAAAATAATTATTTTAAAACACTATAGTTATTTAAGATATAAGCAATCTTTAGTGAAAAATCAAAATGTTCAGATTGAAATGCATTTTTCAGCGGTAATAATTACTTTGTATAAATAAAAGCAACTGCTATAAAAATTCGAGCAATATTCAAACTGAAATCCTAGCTACTTAATCATAGAATAAGTAACAGAACTTGCTAACCACAACATAATATATTTGAAAAATATAATTTATTCTAATGATTTATGCAGGTGCTACAGAATATGGCTGTATTTATTATTTATCAGAGAAATATAATAGATTTCCTTATTTGAATAGGAAAATAAGAATTTTTTTTTGTTTTCCCTACTTTCTGATTAATGAGTAATTTATCAAGCAATACAATGGCACTCACTTAATATTCAGCTTACAAAAATAAAAAAAAAATAAATATATTTTCTTAAGTTTTCCACTGCTTAATTAAGGTCCAAAAATACAAAGATAACTAAGGCTTGGAGTAACACATTAAAAATCCATACCATAGATACAGTTGATTTTACAATAGTCTTAAAATTAAAAGTGTAACTTCAACATTTATAAGTTACTTTCAAAAAAAGTATGATTTGTCTAGAAAAATCATTTGTTGGTCTGGTACTGTGGATCAGCATGTTTAGTCCCTACCTCTGATTCTGGAATCACACCTAAGGACTTGTCTGAGTCTGGACTATTTAATTTTAGGTTTAGATCCCTCGTAATATGCCTGGGAAAGCAGCAGAGGATGGCCCAAATACTTAGGTGCATGGCACCCTCATGGGTAACCTAAATGGACAAGCTTGTTCCTGGCTTGAGTCTGGCCAAGTCCTAACTATTGGGGAGCGAATCAGCAGATGGAAGATCTCTTTCTCCTCTTCTCTCTGCAACTGTGCTTTTCATTCATTTTTCTTTCCAAACATATTTATCGTGCTACTTTACTGGTCAAATTAACAATCATTTTTTCACATGGTCTAATATCTGAGAGGCAGATGGTGAGAAAGAGAGAAAGCAAAACAGTAAGCAGAGAAAGACTGCTTTCAGATTCACTCTTGGGATGGAGGCTGGGAATTCAGCTGTTGTAGGAATGAAATCATTTGCGCCAACACTGAGCTTCCTCTGATTCACCTTAACAGGAAACTGGAGTCCAGAGCAGGAATAGATTTGAGCCCAGGAACTCTGCCTGACTTGCTAGGCATGCCATAATCCTGGTTTTCATATCCTTAATGTTCATTTGTACCCTATCCTTAACTGCTGTAAAAAGTATGTAAACACGCTATAAAGATAAAATATGAAGCAATAAATCCTCAGTATGATAACCCTTATGGTGAAAAAATATATATTGTACTCTATTATATATAAAATTTTTCTTCTAAGCCAAATATTTAAGCATTCTAAATTATATTTAAGAATCATTCACATAGACATATTGCATTTATATGTTTAAATATAAATCCCATTATTACTACATTTTTAAAGGTTTATTTATTTTTATAAGAAAGTTGGATTTACAGAAAGAAGGAAAGGCAGAGAATAAGAACTTCATCTGTGGGTTCACTCTCCATGTGGCTGCAATGGCCAGGGCTGAGCCAAACAAGCCAGGAGCTTCTTCAAGGTCTCCCAAGTTGATGCCGGGTCCCAAAGCTTTGTGCCATCCTTGATTGCTTTCCCAGGCCACAAGCAGGGAGCTGGATGGGAAATTGAGAAGTCAGGACACAACCTAATAGCCATATGGGATCCCAGTGCTTGCAAGGTGAGAGTTTAGACTTTGAGACATTCATTGTGACAGTCCCTACACTAAGACGTTATTACCAAACTTTAGCTTAGATACTATTTGTCATAATCAAACATTAATTTTTCAGGTCTAAGATCTTGTTTTGGTACAAAACCAGATTACTGGGTTGTGTACTTCGTGATATGTTTATCTTCTTACAACGAATGAAATGCCTCTAGAGATCTCTGTGAACAATCTCAATTTTGAGGAAGGTTTGAAGGAGGAAAGGAAATCAAACATATGTTTAATGATAAGCTTCATATTGAGGGAGATGTGTTGGCGACATGGCTTTAAACTAACCCATAGTACTGTATGCATGTGGACCTCATAATGTACTGTTACCAGAGTGAATCATAGGCAGCTGTGCTATAATTTTCCTTGAAAAAAAAAAGATAAAAATTAAGAGGAAAAGAGTACAGTGTGCCAATTCTTACCTCTTTTGCTTTTTACTTTATTTTTAAACTTGAGTATTTTTTCCAGCCTATAATTTTAATGTCTAATGACTATGTTATAAATAATTTTATTCCTTCTCTCACCAGGTGACTAATTATCAAACAGTGTAGGGGTCTTCTGTACTACTGTATTCCCTTTGTATTTTATAACAACATTAAGGTGCCAGGATAATTATTTTAGGTATTGTCCCTAAAATATGTGAAATGCATTTTAACATAAGATTAATTATGCCTCACACTTAAATACTACCAGAATACAATCCATCTTTAATAATTCAGTGTTACTTGAAATCTACTGACATTCACATTGTGATTTGTGGAACCTGCCTTCCAGGTTTGGATTTTGTGTCTGATGTTAAAGAGGTCCTTGCTGTTGCTTAGCTGGATATCTTTGTCTTAATGTACTTGATTCTATATAATGTAACAAAATACAGTCTATGTAGCAGTGCAGATCTGTGCAATAGTGCCCATCTTCGTTTCCAAAGTAGGGCTGACAAGTTCTCCTGCATCCCCAATTGCCATATTCTTTCTGTAGTGGAATATCTCAAGGTGGCACCAAACAGGAAAAGACTAGTGTATTTAGATGAATCCAAATACAATTTAAATAAATTCCTTCACTGTCAACAAATCTATTTTTCTTTTCTTTTAGGAATAATATTTTTCTTTTTCTTTCAAGTGAAAATTCCCAATTCTTTTTACTCTTAGATGTGGATAAAACTTGGATGGAGTTAGAAGGACCTGTGCTGTAAGAATGTGTACATTTCTGGGTCCGGTGTGGTGGCCTAGCAGCTAAATTCCTCACCTTGCACTCAACGGGATCCCATGTGGGGGGCCGGTTCTAGTCCCTGTGGCTTGCTTCACTTCCATTCAGCTCCCTGTTTGTGGCCTGGGAAATCAATTGAGGACGGCCCAAAGCCTTGGGACCCTGCACCCGCATGGGAGACCTGGAAGAGGTTCCTGGCTCCTGGCTTCGGATCGGCGCAGCACCGGCCGTTGTGGTTACTTGGGGAGTGAATCATTGGAGAGAAGATCTTCCTCTCTGTTTTTCATCCTCCCTGTGTATCTGAGTTTGTAGTGAATATAAATAAATCTTAAGAAAAATGCATACATCCTTTCAATTGTTAAAATACCATTACTTGTCAGGAACTCTGGTAATCACAGACACAATCATCCAACAAATGAATTTTGAACTCTGTCACTCCCAGAATCAAAATATCTGAAATCAACATGATAAAAAATGAATGATAATAAACATCAACACAAGGAAACACATAGCACACTTACTTCATAAATGCATGGTAGATACTAATACAGGATTAGAGTAAGATTAAGGACGCATATTTTGCAGCCATAGTACCTGCAGCTCACACTCTATTTGAAGAAATACTCTGTAAAGTTAAAGCATTATTTATTGATAGGAGTCTTATAAGATTTGAGTTAGTTTATATGTGCAAAATATGTGAAATACTATATGCTGAATGTTCAATAAGCTACTGCTACACATACTTTTAAAGATGTTCCTAACATTTTTTTTTCAAAATGTAGAGCCTCAGCAAAACTGTGTGTGAAAAATTTACGAGTACAAAGGTATAGTGTAGACATGTATTAAATATATTTTTAAATTTTATTCAATATTAATACAATGAAATTTCAAGGAAAATACAAAGACATATTACTCATGTATATGAATGAATAGAAAGTTTTTGGAGTACTCGTGAATCTATGCAGTCATAAAATGGTATTCTGTCTTCCTATACTGTCAATTGGTTTGTTTCTGTACAAGGAGTCTTCAAAATTCATGGATATTCATATTTCTGAATAAATGTGTTTCTTCTTTTTATATGGAAAAAGCATGTCATGTCTGTTAGTTCCACATTTTCATAAACTATTTTTCCTCATTTGAAAGTTGATATTACATGTAGGGAGGCTGGAGGGAGGCAGAAACCCTCCTATCTGCTGGTTCAATCCCCAGGTGGCCACAGGGGCCAGTGCTGGTCAAAACTGGAAGATAAGCATTTCTTTCATATTTCCCACATAAGTGCAGGTGTGCAAGAAGTTGATACATCCTCCACTGCATCCCCAGGTGCGTTAGCTGGCAGAAGGGTGTGAAGTGGAGAAACTGGACAGGAAACAGTCCCTACATGGTGTGGGCAGCAGTCTCACTTATTTTGCTACAGTGCTGATTCCTTCACAAATTATTGATGTACTTAATTGTCCTTTTTCCCAAAAAGGACATTGAAGCATGGAGAATATGAAGGCGAAAATAAAAAAAAAGAACTACAAAAATCAACAAAATCCAGGTTGCTAAAATTTAATTCTCCAAGCTTTTTTAATATTTATACTTGTTTTGTTTATTTTAGTTTGCACATCATTGATTTTTTTGTTATTAATTACATTGCATTATGTGACACAGTTTTATATGTACTGGGATTCCCCCCCACCTCTCCCCAAACCCTCCCCCCATGGTGGGTTCCTCGATCTTGTTGCATTACCACAGTTCAAGTTCACATGAGATTCTTTCATTGCAAGCATATACCAAGCAGAGAGTCCAGCATCTTATTGTCCAGATAAGTAGGTGAGACCATCTCTGGTCTGAAAGTACAGTCAGCAGAGTATCGTCCTGATCAATTAAAGCCCCAACATAACATCAGCAACAACTTATATATAACGTTATGGAATTAATTGACATAGTATTAAGTAACCAGCATGTTGAAAAAAATGCAAGTTCTTTACCACATCCTGCGACCCCTTCATTGACATTTCAATTTTTATATACAACTGGGTTCTATACACCTTAAAATGGCTATACATTGCTAATCAGCTGTCTTGTGTCTATTTTCATTATAGTATTTAGCATTTTATAGCATTGAAGAATAATTTTGCTGAGCCTGGCTTTTTTTTTTTTTTTTTTTTCGGGGAGGGGAGCTTTCTTGGGTCCTCGCTTGGTTCCTACTTTGGGTCCCCACCCTCTCTGGCAATGACCATCAGGATGGCTCCAGAAACCCCTCAAAACAAACAAACACACAAACAAACAAAAACTCAAGAATAGATAGAGAACAACAAGGAAAGCTTAGAATTAGAAAGGAAACGACCAGCGTGGATTCACTTATACCTTACTAGGTGGGACACAAGGATTAGTTACTCCTCACTAGGGTACTGAGGATTTCTCTGCACATCCCTCCTAAAACTGTTCTGCACCTAAACTGTTGACATATGTCCTGTTAGAGTTATAAGCCAGTCTAGACTACCTGAAAAAAAAAGCCAGGTTCAGCATATCATTGATTTTTTTATATGAATGATTCATTGCTTTGCTTGAATCATTTGTTTTATACAATATAGCTTGAGATTTACTACTTTATAATTAATGTACAAATATTTAACCTTGAAAATAAAACCCATAACATTGTATTTCATTATAATATCATGCAATAAAATGCAAGGCAACACAATAATATATTTTACATATTTGCTTAATGACAGATGAAATGTAATACTTTTACACTCTAATACTCGTAAGACTATAAATTAAGAACAATGGTTTGGGAGATGATATAAATTATGTTATCTGATATTATTCGTTGTGTTTTAAAAATTTGGATGTCTATAACAAATTTCATAACTTATAAACAACACGTTTTTTTTCTAACTGTTTGTTGGGAAGTCCAAGATTAAGGTCGCAACTGGTAGTGAGCTCCTACTTTTCTTGTCCTTAGATAGCACTTTCTCACTGTGTCCTCTTCTGGTGAAAGAAGCAAGATCCTGCAGGCCTCTTTTACAAAAACTTCAATCCATCAATTAAGTTTTGTTTCTTTGACCTATTTACATTCCAACCTCCCTCCTATTAATAATATAGTATTGAGGACTATGTTTTGACAAATTAACATTCATGGCACACCAACATATAAACAAAAGCATTCTTTTTGTGTGGATTTTGATAATATTACTAACTCCTCCTGAACTTTTTGTTAAAGATTCATTCACATATCTGAAAGACAGTGTTTCATAGAAAGAGAGAGAGAGACTACAAGAGAGAGAGAGAGATCATGCTTAACCTGGGTCACTTCCGAAATGACTGCAATGGCTAGTGCTGGGCCTTGTCGAAGCCTGGAGTCAAGAGCTTCCACTGGCTCTCTCACATGGATGCAGGGGCCTAAGGACTTGAAGCCGCTTCCATTGTTTTCCCTGACACATTATTAGGGAGCCAGATTGCAAGTGGAGCAATTCAGGCGTGGCATAACATCCTACATAAAAATGTTAGCCCTGAACTTAGTTTCTTCTAAAGTGTAACTCGTAATGTTGTATACACTTGTGTATATATAAATGTGTGAAATTTAGAGGAAGAAGTGTTGTGCCATCAATGGAAATGGACTGTAGTTAAAGGTGTTTGGAAACATGCAGCAGATTCAACATGTAGCTTCCTCCAAATAAAGAGATGGACATGTAAGCAAACAATAAGAATAGCAGTAAGAATGTAAAGCTGAACTAACTTAATGAAAGGAGGATATTTAATAATGCTTTCCTGGGGAGATACTACCTAATCCAATTTTGAGGAATGAGTGGAATTTAATAAGGAGAAAAATGAAAAGCAAAACAAATTCTTTTTTTGAGCAAATGTGATAGCAAACAAGCAATGATAAGTGGTACAGAATAGATTATGATGGTGGGGGAAAAAACAGAAAATTTAGAACAACTGGAAGGTAAGGTGTGATTGGAAGCTAATATGTAATGAAATCAGAAATAGTCTGAAATATGAAATTAAATATAGCTTTATTTTCCACGAGGGAACAGATGATATCCATCCCTGGTAGCTCTTTGAAAACTTTCCATATTTCAAGGCTCAGTATCTGTCCAGGCAACTCATATTGACACCAGATAAAAAGCCAAGGGAATTAACAAAATGATAACAATCCCTGATTTTAAATCCAATGGGAGAAATGAGTGAATAAGCAATAGTATCTGGGGGAAGTCTTTAGCGTAGAGATTAAGATATCAGCATTCCACAATTGAATACTTGGATTTTATTTCAACTCTAGATACAAACTCCAGCTTCCTGACAATAAGAATCAGGTAGGCAGGTGATTCAGTGGCTGAGGTACCAGGCAGCTACTCCCTCCCTCCAGTGTGGGACACTGCAACTGAGTCCCTACTCCTGGCTCTGAACCCATGACCACAATTATAAGCATCTGATGAAGGAAAGAGTGAATAGAAGTCCTGTCTGCCAATATTTTTGTAATGACTCTCAAATCAATTTTGTAAAAGAAAGAAAGAAAGAAAGGAAGGAAGAAAGGAAGAAAGGAAGAAAAAAAGACTCACATTCAAAAATACGTCAGAAGACTTGGCATGTAGAATTTTGACACAGTATTTGTTATATGCATATTTATATATAAAGTCATTGGAAAGGAGAAATAACAGAAGTAAGGGTTCAGCTTTTCATATGTAAAATGAGTTACAGTGAGATGAAATTTGCAGTACTTTTCTGTCAGGGAATATGTTTGCTCACTGCATGGGATATAGGAAATACAGAGAAAGTGACAGTCTACAGTTTCTGATATTTTATAATACTAAACGGAGGAGTGCTAGATTAAAGACTGATAAAGTAGCCAGAAACCAAAGGGTCATTATCCAAATAAAGTCGTATATAATTGGGAGTCAACATTCTGAGAAATCTGAATAAAGCAATCTCATAGGTATTCCAAAGTCAAGCAGAGATTTTATCTGTCCTTCAGTATTGGGGTGACAATGGGACAGTGGGAATACCTAGTGTGTAAGGAAAGAAGAATTCCCGGCTTGCAGCAGAGACATTTCATTTATTTCTTATATGAACGGCTGATACCCTATTTTAACGTTGCTTTCAGTATGCCAATAGCTCTAAAAGTAGGATTAAACAGCCTCTTTTTCTTTCAACAACAAATATGTATTTGCAATTGAAACTGCGTGTCTAACCTGTTCATTCCTAGTCCTGTCAATCACAGTAAATTTGATTCTGAGTACATTCATTTTCTTTCTTCTTATGAGTACCTTTCCTTAATTTTCTGATTTAAAAAAGCTAATATATTCTCAAATAACCAGGGAACCAAAAGAAATACACCTATTATTTATTATTTCATTTCTTCAAGCTCTAGAAAATTTCACAGACACTGTAAATGAATGCTTGAAACACCATCAAGGGCATATTTTGCTCCAGTTCTTTTAATTATCATTGTTCACTTGTTGGCATTTCTTACATAATACTAGTGTGTCCCTAATAGTATTCTTCTTGGAGCAATTTTCCTTCTTGAACATCAACATCGAATATCACCATAATAACAGGTAATTTCTTAAGTGGCTAATTAGTGCCCAAATGAATTTATGACTATTTATAATGCTACTTGACTTTCACAACTTACCTTGTGGAGCCTGTGACCTCAGATGCCCTACCTAAAATATTGCTCCTATTCATTTTATACCTGACAAAATGCTGATCATCCTACAAAATCCTAACAAATGACTTTGCTTCTATGCAATGTTCATAATTTTATTGTTTCCCTTTAGTGGTTATTTTCTTCTGTGACTCTGTAAGTACTTCAATCCTGCTGCTAGATTAATACTTACATTGTGTGGTCATGAATTGTTTATAATTCTGTCCCTTTTTTGTATGCTGCACTCTGTCAGACTGACTTATCCCAAGTGCTTTCATTCCTCATAACTTAGCATAGGACTTCCTGCGACATAAGTGATTCATTGAATTATGTTTTCTCCCCCAGGGGCCATTTTTGTCTGAGAACAACCCACATAAGGATGGAATGGGCTTTTAAAATGAACCATTCTATCTTTATATGCTGTAATATAATGAACAGCTTTGAGGAAAAAGCAGTATTCAGAAAAGAATATCAAAATTGCAGTCCTTTAGAACTTCTTAAGGGTTGTACAAATAGCTTTCAAAGAGGTAAAATATGAATCGATTGAATGAATTGAGAACATGAGGTATCACTTTTAAATTGTATTCAACTTGTACTTATCTTCTGATTTTTTGTGTGACTGTTTATGTCTCCAGACTTTATATTAAGTGTCATCATTTTGCTGACTTCATGTGAATGATACAATTGAGAATTAAATTGTTTGCTCCAATTTGTATAAATTTAATGAGTAAATATCAAAATCAAGTTCTTCATCAATATTGTCTTAGTTTGCCCCATTTTCTAGGTTTTAGATTAGCAGTAGAAAATACATCAGTTGCTACCACTTGTCTAATTCTTAAAAATCCAGGATAAAAAGCAACACACACACACACACACACAAATATGAGATTAACTTATTTTTATTGGAAAGGCTGATATACAGAGAGAAGAAGATACAGAAAGATGTTCCATCTGCTGGTTCACTCCCTAAGTGGCTGCATTGGCTAGAGCTAAGCCCATTCTGACCCCAGCTAAGCCAGGGGTCAGGAGCTTTATGTTGGTCTGTCATGTGGATATAGGGTTCCAAGGCTTTGGCCCATCATTTACTACTTTCTCACGCCACAAGAAGGGAGCTGGATGGGGTGTGGAGCAGCCACGATATGAACTGACGCCTGTATCAGATTCCAGAGTGGGCAAACTGAGGACTTTAATCGCTAAGCTACTGTGCTGGGCCTGAAAAGTAATATTTTCTTATAAATTTTTGAAGTCTATAAAATTGTTGGTAATCTACTAGTACTATTTGCTATCTCTTGAGACAATAAATAATCTCTTGAGACAAACAATTTGTTTTCTCTTGAGACAACAACAACAAAAAAAACAGTTAATCTTTAAGAAGCTTAATTTAGAGCACGTAAGACCAAACTAAAAGGAAAAACAGTAAGCATTACTAGGAGAAAGTGTTGTGTGCTTTATTTTAAAACGTCATTTATATGTGGAGTAATGAAAATATATTTAGGGCCCGACACAATAGCGTAATGGTTAAGGTCCTCACCTTGAACGCGCCAGGATCCCATATGGGCACCGGTTCTAAACCCGACAGCCCTGCTTCCCATCTAGTTCTCTGCTTGTGGCCTGGGAAAGCAGTCGAGGATGACCCAAGGCCTTGGGACCCTGCACCCACATGGGAGACCCAGAAGAGGATCTGGGCTCCTGGATTCGGATCGATGCAGCACCGTCCATTGCAATCTCTTGGGGAGTGTACCATCAGATGGAAGATCTTCCTCTCTATATCTCCTCCTCTCTGTACATCTGCCTTTCTAATAAAATAAAATAAAATCATTAAAAAAAGAAAATATATTTAAAACATGTCTTAAGTGAAAACTAAATGTGTAGAATCAATATTTCACATACACCATTGGAGGATGATGGTGTCATTGTCAAAATGCTGTTAGTCACTCATCCCTAGACATATATTTTGATGTGATATTAGGGTATCTGGAAAAGACTTGTGGCCACTAATGCCTGTCTCCAGAAATCATGAAACGCCATTTCTGAATTTGAAGCATATAATCCTGAATGCAAAATGTGTTCATAAAGATAGTCATCAGAGACAATTTAAATCTTGTTGCAAAAATGGAGACATAACTGTGTTTTTATAATTTTCTTAGTAATTTCATACTAATGAATGATGCAAATGAGAACTTAATTTTCCCATTGATATAAACTTCAACTAAGCCAATCGTAAAGACACTAGATTTATTGAAAATAAGTTTTCTATAGTAAGTGATTTTCCATAGTAAGTGATTTTTCAATATTATTGAGAATCAGAGTACATAGTGGGAGCCATAAATTAAGTTGCACTTATAAATATTCCTATAAATTCTGTGAAAGTCTGTAGCGATATTAGCTTCACATATTAACACAGTGAATGAAATGTTAATCCATGTTGTTTAAAACTGTTTTAGGGAATCAGTGTGGTAGAACAGTTAGGCTACACAATATATGCTGGGATATCAGGCTAAATTCTCCATATTTCCATTTTTGGTTTACCTCCCTGTTAATGCACTTGTGAAAGCACTTAAGCCCTTCCACCCCCGTGAGACCAGGATGGAATAAATTCCATGTTCTTGGCTACAGGCTGGCCCAGTCCTGGAGATTTATGTCTTTTCAGGAGTGAACTGGCCATTGGAAGAACTTTCTCTGATTCTCCTTCTCTCTTACTGTGACTATTAAAAAGCTTTTACATAACTAAAAAAACAGATAAAAATAAATAAAATATAACAAAACAATTATTAGACACTCAATTTCCTGGTAAATCATTCTGAACATAGAGAGATGCTTATAAAACAGTTGCAGTTTTGATAAATTCATGTGTGCCAAATAAACTACATTATTAGCATTTATTTCAATAGTCAGAAATTTTATAAAATGGTTGCTGTAAAGATAATACAGTCGAGGTAAGGGAATAATTCACTGGCTAAAACCACTAACACACCATTTTTTTATAGGAACAGAGCATATCGCCTATAATAACACCCAATTAGTTAATGCCACCTCTGAGATAATGATTTTGTGAGACTACAAAAGCAATTAGGACAAAAGTGGATTTTCTTTTAGGATTTGTTTATTTTTATTGGAAAGTCAGATATACAGAAAGGAGGAGAGACAGAAAAGAAGATCTTCTGCCCGATGATTCACTCCCCAAGTGGCTGCAATGGCCAGAGCCGAGCCAATCTAAAACCAGGAGCCTGGAGCCTGTTATGGGTCTCCCACACGGGTGCAGGGTTCCAAGGGTTTGGGCCGTCCTTGACTGCTCTCAGGCCACTAGCAGGGAGTTGGATGGGAAGTGGTGCTTCTGGGATTAGATCCGGCGCTCATGGTATCCCATTGAGTGCAAGATGAAGACTTTAGCTGCTAGGCTATGGCACAGGACGCAAAGACAGATATTTTTGTGTTCAATAATAAAAGCACTAGTAATTACTTTGAAAATAACAGGAAGGAAAAATAGAAGAAATACATGCAGTCTATAGAAAATAATGCTAATTAAGATTTGGCTATTGTTTGGATATGGTTTAAAACGTAATCCTCAGTGTGAGATACTTTTTTTTAACTTTTTATATTTTATTGTATTATTATTATTATCATTTTATGATACAGTTCCATAGGTTCCTGGTATTTCCCTTATCCTCACCCAATCACCCCACCTAGTTCCTCTATATCATCACTAAAGTATAGTTCTTCATACACAGTCATATGTCCATCATTGTGGGCATGGACAATGGCAGAGAGTCCAGCACCCTATTGTCAAGATATAGTGAACAGTTTCATTGTAAGTCCATCTTTGTCTGGAAGTAGAAATGCATACTACATTGTATCCTCATATCTGGATATGTTAGTTTACATTTCACAGCTAATGTATATCCCCAGAAATGAAAAGTCCATAATACAAAATCAACAATAGAAAGAAAAATAGACATTTACAATGCCATAAAGTTAAATAACATGTTACTAGATACGACAGTCTCCATTACACAGCTATTATACATCCCCTTAAATGAAAAGCCACAAAACCAAATCAACATCAGGAAGAAAAAAGAAATTAACAACACCAAGAAGTTAAATAACATGCTACTAAATGACTAACATGTAGCTGAAGAAATGAAAAATCAAGAACCTTCTTGCAGAAAATGATGCTACTGTATGATCTATGAGTTATTGAACAATTTAATCAGAAGAAAGTGTTTTGAAGAGATGAAACTACGAAAACACATCAAAACACATGCGATATAGTTCCCGCTGATTTTTGTTGGTGAAATGTGTCTCCCCCAGACAATGAATAGATGGGCATTGTTTTTTTTAAATCCAGTCTACTAATCTATGATGTTTGATTGAGCTTAAGCCATTTACATTTAGGGTTTAATATGTATGGGTGGTACTTTTGTCCTGCCATTTTAGGAATGGGTTGTTCATTGGTTTAGTCTTCTGTTGTCATTTTACTGGGTTGTTCTTCACATTTGCCTTTGGTTTTGTTGGGTGATATTCTTCTTCTCTGTCAGGAGGACATCTCGACGTATCATTTGTAGGGCAGGTTTGGAAGAGGCAAATTCTTTTAACTTTTCTTTACTGTGGAAGAATTTTATTTTATTTTCAAAGGCAAAAGAAAGCTTTGCTGGATATGTTATCTTAGGCCAACAATTTTTTTCTTTCAGAATCTGGGAATATGTCACTCCATTCTCTTCTTGCCTATAGTTTCCTGTGAAAGATCTCCTGTGAGTTTAATTGGCATTGCTTTATATGTCAACTGATTTTTTTCATGTGCACATTTCAGGATCTTTTCCTTATGTTCAATTGAAGAGAGCTTGATGATCATGTGTCATGGTGAAGATCGCTTTGGATCAGGCCTGTTGGGAGTTCTGTGCCCCTCCTGGATCTTGTTTCCCAATTGTTTCTCTAGATTAGGGAAATTTTCCTTTATTATTTCATTAAATATATTTGTAAAACCAGTTTCTCTTTCTGTACCTTCTGGGACTCCCATAACTCTTATATCTGGCCTCTTAAGAGTGTCTTTCAATTCTTGAATACTTTTTTTGGCCTGATCCAGCTCTGCTTCCAGCTTTTTGTTTGCTTCCTCCTGATGACAAAAGATATCTTCCAGTTTTGAGATTCTTTCTTCTGCTTGCTTCATTCTATTTTGGAGACTCTCCACTGTACTTTTAATTTGCTCTACTGTGTTCTTAATTTCTGATATATCAGCCTTGATTTGTTTCATTGCTGCTATTGCTTGTGTAAAATATTCTTTAAATTCTTTGTACTCTTGTATGTGCTTCTCATTGTTGATCGAAAGCTTTGAAATGAGTTTTCTGAATTGTGTGTGCCCCATATTCTCGATTTCTTCTTCAGTGAACTCTGATGTTTGCATAAGGTTTTGCTCCTTTGCAGGGGAGTTTTCAGTAATATTCATTGTACCTTTGTCTCTTCTTTTGCTCTTGATCATTGTATTTATGGTTAGCAGAGTCTTCTTGGGGCAGATTTCTAAGCTGTGTCACACACAGGTCTACAGTTTGATTTTACTTATTGCAGTTGGTACACAACTCTTTGCTTGAAGCCACTTGTGCCACAACCTCCAGTGAGTTCCAGGTCTGGTTTCTTATGTAAGATTTCCACAAAGAATTCCATAGCCTCAACTCCTGGCTCACCAATCTCCATCTCCTGTGATACCATGATGAGGCTGCACCGTTTTCTTTGCAAGCTTTCTCCCACTTTCAGTTGGAGCAGGTCCCAGGATTAGAGAAACACCAGGTGTCCTATACAGTTAGTTGTTGGTGGTGCTGATCCTGCTGGATCATGTTGTACATTAGGTCTGGGTGCCACACAGACCTATTTTGACCTGTACGAGATTCCACAGTCAGTGTTATTTTCCTGTGGGACCAGTGCAATCCACAGAACTCAGTGAGTTCGCACGAGCTCAGGACATGCAGTTTACTGTTGCCCCCTGTAGTCATAAAGCTTTTGCCACAGTGTACAAAATAGTGCCTGACATACCACTACTAGAGTTCTTGATCTGCTGGCCATCAGGTCTAAGGGCTACCCAGACCTGTCTTGGGTGGAACCTGTAGAATGCCACCTTGATGCAGTTCATGGAGTCAGAAATGAATTCACACCCAGCTCAGCGTATGCTCAGTCCTTTCCCTTGCTTTTGTCTCCTAAGTAAAATGGCACTCAATTCAGCTCTAGAGGGCTGACTGGGCTGTGTAATCCACCCTGTTCTTGCACTGCCCATCTGGGATCTGCTGCTCTGACTCTGCTCCTGGTCAAATCAAACAGACCAGCAAGATGGACAGTCTTTGTCTGGGTTCACCTCCCAAGCGCCCAGTGAAAGCCCCTTCGTACCTGGTTGCTGGTGGAGTTCCAGCTGCTGGTGGAGTTCAGATTGCCCCTTTCTGATTGCCGCTGGAGTATCAGTCACCTCAACCCCACATCATTGTGTCCACTGCTTTCCTGTGTCTGTCAGTCTTCAGGTACCCTTCTGCTTATGTTCTGTCCTCTCCTATTTCCTGGAATGTGTTCTCTCTGCTTCGTCCTAATTAAATGTTTCTCCATCCATCTAAACGTGTCCTTACCCTATTCTGCCATCTTGATTCTCCCAATGTGAGATATTAAGAATGTGGAAATTTAATCTGACAAATGTATACAGGGAATATCTTTCAAAAGTGACTAATTAGATAAGTCATTAGGGAAGAAGCTATTGTTTGAATATTGGTGATTTTATAAAAAGTGGGAGATAGTACAGATGAACATAATCACGGACTGTTCTGTCAACCATCCTTTGCCCCATGACAGCTTTACCAGGCAGGAGGCCATCACCAAATGTGGCTGCTGGGACATGCACCTCTAAAACTGTGTGGCTACACACTGTATCTTTATAAGTAGTCTGCCTCAGGTAATTCACAATAGAAATGAAAAATTAACAGCCTTAAATTCAAATCCCCATTATATAGTATTTTGAGGGATTTCAGTAATTATAGTATTTGTGAAATATTTGAAGAACACTCCAAGACAAATTGCCTTAAGGGTATTGTAGAATAAAGTGTGCTAGAATGAAGTTGAAAAATATTTAAATTAAGATTCATTTTGTTTTTATTGGGAAATTAGATTTACAGAGAGGAAATAGAGAAAGATCTTCCATTTGCTGGTTTACTCCTCAGAAAGCTGCCATGGCAGGAGCTGAGCCAATCCAAAGTCAGGAACTAGGAGCTTATTCTGAGTCTCCCACATGGATTCAAGGTCCTTAAGATTTGCATCATCCTCCATTGCTTTCCCAGTCCTCACGCAGGGAGCTGAATGGGAAGTGGAGCATCCTGAACACAAACAGATACCCTTATGGAATCCCAGAGCATACAACACAAGAATGTTAGCCATTAGGCTACTGCACTGGGCCATGTAAAATTATTCTTTAAAAATCTAAATTTTACAGTAAACCAAATTTGCTGTGCACAACTGTAGGAGAAGGTAAGTCTGTGGATACCCCATGGTGCTTGTTTCCTTTTTTTTGGGGGGGGGGGTATTTGCCTTTGATTCATTATAGTACAATGAGAAAAATCTTACTTAAAATTTAATATTAAATTGGTTCTACAGTGATTAGTATGTTCATGTACTTAGTATGATAGTTTAAAACAATAACAACATGAGTAAATATTTTCCACTTTATAAATAAAAACAGTGTGAACCAGAAGGATTAAACAATTTGTTTAAGTTACACAAATAAAATTAGAATCATGACTATAAATACTTAAATAGTTTACATATAATCCTTTGTGGCTGTATTATGATGCTGTTGCAACACAGTGTATCCCATGTGTGTTTGCTTATACATGAGAGCTTTCTAGATAGTCAAATTAGAAATTATAGATTTCATAAAAATAAGTCATCTGTGTCTACAACTTATTGTTTGAGATTTAGGCAGAGAACTGCCATTATCTTTCATTCTTCTGAATCTATAAGCATAGTGGAAAAGTTAAGAAGAAAGAACAGTAAATTTCCAATAATACCCTCTTCAGAAAGGTTGGGCACATTTTTTTATTCAGATTAATAATTCTTAGGTTTCATCAGCAATTCAGAATAATTTTTCTGAAGCCTACTTGTAAAACATTAGCTTATTTTTGACATGTTGCAATATTGGTGAATAAATGAAAAAATAAATATTGGGAATGGTGTCTATCTAGGAAGAGAAATTGTTAGTTATTCATGTTGGATAGCAGTATACATGAAGTGTCCGATGGAGGTGTACTCTAGTAAAACTATGAACAGTATAAATTTCTACGAATGGAAATTTGAAGTTTAATACAATATAAAGTAATTTTAACCTTGTAAATTGTCAGATGATTATTAATTAGGGTAATAATAGGATATTGCTTTCATTCATATGATAAGCAGTTAAACTTTACCAATAAACAGCATGAGATAAGGAAGTTAGTTTTTAGAAACAGGTTCTGCCATCTGGGAGAAGCACTTTAAGGACAATTTGGCAACACAAAGATAGTTTGAAAAGTTCAAGGAGGGTGGATTTAAAAGATGCTTTATTTTCGTTCAAATCTTGATGAAATGCATTCATGAGTAGTTCTCAAAAAGTTCATGAAAAATACATATCATGAAAGTTTTGCATTGGCTTTATAAGTCTTTACAGCAAAATAAACCCAGGTTTTCATTCCATGGTTCTACAAACTTCCTGAGGTTTCTACATTTATATATCACAATTGTACAGCCATAGTTTCTATAGTTTGGCAACTCTTCAAAGTCTTAGAATTTAGATTAGGAAAAATACTCCGATATTAGCACAGAGCTCTGCCTTCCACAGGATGGTATCCATATTTGGGTAAAATGGCTGTATTTCATCTTTCCAATACATCATCTTGGTTGAGAAGAGTACTTGATTTTGGACTAGTTATCACATCCTCTCCTATGCAAATACTGTGCACAGATAATGATTTGTGCTGATAAATATACCCAAGATCCATGCATAATTTCTTAGTTGGATGTGTGATTAACCTTCCTGGAATAATGTATTAGTGTTTCAACACTATAATAAAATAATCAAGACAACATAGCATTGTAACCAGAAGAGGTTTATTTTGGCTCACTGTTCCAGAGGTTCACTGTACCACACTGGGTGATATTAATTAATTTGACCTTATTTCTTGCATTTTTTTTCCTAGAAGGATATTGAGGAGGAAGAGAGCATCATTCGGCAAATGATGTAAAGAGTGTTTCTGTCTCTTCAAGCTTTCATAAAGTCATAAAACCACCTGGGCTTAAGCAGCTGTCCCACCTTTATAATCTAGAAATGTCCAGGTCTCACCACTTAACCCCATGGTCCATCCCATTTGTATTTCTACCTGGACACCTATAAGACTATGGGGATTGAACTCTGGAGTTCAGGGAAACTTTTATACATAGCAAAATAAGCCAGTACTCACAGACAAATGATCTGTTTTTCCAGTTGGTGGTAGCTAACACCTAGAATCCAGAGACATGTAATGCACATCAGCAAAATAGGCAGTTTGAGATTTGAATATTATGTGGGACCCTTGTCTTCATTTAAAAAATATTATTTTTTTAATTGGAATGTCAGATATACAGAGAGGAAGATCTTCTGTCCAATGATTCACACCCCAATTGGCTGCAATGGCTGGAACCGAGCCAATTTGAAACCAGGAGCCTAGAGCTTGTTCTGGGTCTCCCACAGGGGTGCAGGGTCCCAAGGCTTTGGTCTGTCCTTGACTGCTTTCCCAGGTCACTAGCAGGGAGTTGGATGGGAAACGGGGCCACCAGGATTAAAACCAGTGCCCACAGGGATGCTGACGTGTGCAAGGTGAGGACTTCAGCTGCTAAGCTACCTTGCAGGTCTCCTTGTCTGTATTCTTGAGGAATAGTGGTTTTGCTATTATACTATAGGTTTAATTCCTTTTTTTAAGTGAAAACTTTTATTTTATTAATTTGAGAGGCATAGTTGCAGAGACAAAAAAATAGATATATTCCATTAGTATATTCTCTCTGAAAAAAACTGCAAGATTGGGGCTGGACCAGGCCATCTTTCCATTTCCTTCTGCTTCTTTAGCAGGTAGCTGGATCAGAAATGAAGCAGCTGGGAATGCGCCAGTGCTACATGCACCTGAGTAGCAGACCCCTAGTTGAGCCATTTTAAAATGAATGACTAAATGGCATTTAGTATGTACACAATGTTATACAACCACTTCTGTGTCTTTATAAAACATTTCATCACTGCCTCCTGCATATTCATCAACACATTGATGAATAAACAAACATGTCCACCTATACTCCAGAATGTGTCCAATATCAGAAAAGAATGAAGACCACTGCAATTATTCTTTTTTTCACATTTTCATTCTTTTTTGTAATTATTTTATTTTGATAATCCTTACATAATTGATTAGGGCACAAAGGGTCAAGTACTAAAGGAAAGTGGGCAAGACCATTGCTTTCACATTATTATTTTTTTTTCTGTACCTGGGTTAAGGAGTGTACCTTTCCCTGGCCTGGTCTGGGCTGCTCCCTATCGTGATCCTTGTGCTCACCTGCAGGGACTGTGTCCAGAGAGAGGAGTTTCCCCAGGTCCTCCATAAGAACCTCGCCCAGTGACAGATTTCACACATACAGGTGGATCTGTGAGCCAGCGCTGCTTAGTCTACCTCCTATCCTGGCAGGAACAGTGGCCTTTGCTGACTGGACTTCAATCCATTTTGGTTCTTACTGTTGGATGTTTCAGCCTTGCCAAAGCTCGCCCATACCCAGACACAGCTTACACATGGCTCAGTACAGGCAGTGACCCAGCCTAGTCTGGCCTATATCTACCCTGGTCCTCCAGAACCCAGATGGTGCTGGAGTCTAGCCTGGCTTGATGCACTCAGTCTCAGTTCACACTTGTGCCAATTGACACTGCAGCCATATCGAGAGCAGAATGCAGCCCCCACTGCAGCCCCTGCAGTAACCAGTGGGAACCCCCAACCCAGTCAGGGTGTCCTCTTAACTCCCCAACCAGGCCTGTTCCCAGACATAGATCGTGCACATGCCAATGGTTGCTCTGATCTAGATTGTATAGCCCCCTCACCTCTCCTGGCCTTTTCCTTAGTTGCTGTGGCCTAGCATCTCCAGTTCATGCAGACCAGCAGGTGTAAGAACCTAGCTTGGCATGACCTGTGCTCCAGACTGATTTCTTTTTTTTTACAATATCTTGACATAATTAGGGTAAAAAGGTTCAAGCACTACAGGAAGATGAGCACGACAATTAGTTCCATATTGTTTCTATCATATATCTGATGTAAAAGGGGATTTTAAGGGAGAAGCCCCACCCAGTCTCCCACCCACCCCAGGTCCCGGATGTGGGACATGCTCCAACGGTCTTGATCAAGTGGTTTAGATTGTCCAACAGTTCTGAATTGCTGCCACTCTCACCACTCCAAGCATGATGTGGTCCTTGAAGAATCCACTGATTGGCATAGTCCATTATAGAGTCTTCGTTTGCTCAGTTTTTCACTGCCAACATATAGCTGAGGTGCTTGATTGACTTGCTCTGTCCTCTGTCTTTTCATGGTTAGGGTTCTGAGTCCGGAATCTCAATTGGGGGTTTCCCGAAGAAACTTTGCCTGAGGTATTCCCAGACCAGATTCTTATATGTACTAGCAAGCGCAGGGCCTGGCACAGTCCGTTGCCTGGATCAGCTGTTGGTTGCAATTGCTGGGTCGGTTCTGTTTCCACTGGAAGCAATGGGTGTTGCAGTCCAGTCTGGTTCTGTCCAGCACATACTCGGCCCTCACATAAACCAGTGGGAGCTTCAGCCTAGTTGGAGTGACCCTAAATGATCCCCACTAGGCCCGCCCCCTACCCTGGTTTGCCAGTATGTGTGGCAGACTAGTCCAGTCTGTCCCACATCCCCTTCTGCTCTCATACATGTCAATGGATATTAAAACCTGTTCCAGACTGATTTCTATTCTTACTTGTGAGCTAAGGTTTTTTTTGGTGCTGCCCTGTCTGCCCCCTTCTATAACCAATCACACATTAACCAGTCATTGGAGCTACTTTGTCCAGCTTGCCCAACCCCCAGGTCTAGACCATGTGATCATCAGTGAGAGTTGTGACCTACTAGGAGAGTTTCCCAAGTTCCCCCACTTGACCTACTCCCAGACCCAGATCTCATACATGCCAGTGGGTATTAAGCCAGGACCCTGCATAGTCTGCCCTTTCATCTTTGCCTTTTATTAGCTGGTAAACATTGCAGCCCACCCCACCCACCCCACACCCTGTTTTAGGATGCACATTTGGGTGCTGCTGCCTTAATTTGCCCAGACTCTTGTCAGTTCCTTTACCTGTGAGTGATGGCAGGTTTCATGGTCACATTTAGCTCAGTCTATCACTACCCCAACTCTTGAGCTAACCAGCAGGACTAGTATCTCCATAGGGTTTGGCCCACACAACCCCCACAGAATCTAGCCCCAGACATGGTGCTCTTGTGGGTTGGTTAGTGTCATGGCAATGCCTAATGTGACCCATCCCCTGTTCCATCTTTCTATCAGGTGCTAGGATATAGCCCTGTTAGACAAGCCTCCAGCCTTAACTTTCGCATGGACTGGAGTGTGGTGGTCAGCATTGTTTGGTGATAACAAGGACAATGATAACAAGGATATACAGGACTCACAAGTGGGCTTCTGTGTCAATCTGACCCATACAGATCATCCTGTCTCTCCTTTCCAAACCACTAGGTCTCAGTACCCTCTCTTACCTTCAAGGAAGAGTTCCCCTGCCTTTGGGAGTCCCTCAGGATTGATTCCTCACCTATATGCATAGTGCCCTCAACATGTAAGTACCAAGAGAGCAATTCCACACCCCCAAGACCCCAGAGCTCACTGCTAGGCTGCCAGCAGGTGGAGCCTGGTGCCCAATGGCACACTGCCCTCCCAGGCCCAGGTCACCAAGTGGTCACGGTAGCTGGAGCTAGGGCCCCAAGCATGTAGTCTGACCCTGCCCACGTCCCTCCAGCAGCCAACAGGCTGCTGAAAATTCTCTCTACCGAGACCCCAAGGTCATACTTCCTTGGTCCCACCCACTGCACAATGTTAGCTGCAGTGGAGCCTAGGCCAGCCTTGTTGACTGCAATTATTCTTGTAACCTACAGTAATCTGTCCACCACAATTGTTTCTGAGAACTGATCTGAAGTGTCTACTATAGATATTATTGAAATGTGGATTAAGATATCTACTGTAGTTATTTTAATAGTGACCAAGTAATTAACAGTATCAGCTTTCAAAAGTAATATAAATAAACATATTCTGAATTAGTATCAAAAGTAATACCACTCTTTGAGGAAAATATTTACTTTCCTTATGCCTGCCTATTAAATATACATATATTATATGTATTACATATAATCTCTTTTTTGTTGATTTTCTCTTCTATAAAATAATTCCACATTGAGTGGATTAAATAAACTGGAATATGTTGGTGCTAGAATCATGTAAGGTTAATCACCAACAAAAATGAAAGTTGCCTGTGGCTACTTGAAAAGAATCAACACTCTTAATCCACCTTATTGAGATTCACCATCTGGGATCTTTGGGCATAAACTCAGGCTTTGGAGTCAGTGCAGTGGCTTTTCAGGCTAATCAACTGCCTGAAGCACCGGTATCCTATGTATGCACCAGTTCCTGTCTTAGCAGCTCCACTTCTAACCCAATTACCTGTTTGTGGCCTGGGATGTAGCAGAGAATGATCTGAGGCATGTGGGCCCCTGCACACACACATTGGCGGTCAGGAAGAAGCTCATGATTCTGCATTGGTTCAGGTCTGGCTGTTGTGGATATTTGGAGAGTGAACAAGCAGTGGGAAGTCCTTCCTCTAGTTCTCTTTCTCTTAGTAAAATATCTGCCCTTCAAATAAAAATCAATCAATCAATCAATATTATGGGAACAAAATCCTTTGGCTTCACCTTCTGAAACAGAAACTTTGGGGTTGGAGTGGGAGGCAGGGTGCTCCAGCAATTTGATCCAACCAGCACTCCCAGTGAGTCTGGGGGGTCCTTACCCAGGAGACCTCCATTTCGCTGGGTGTCAGATGCCAACTCTCTATTTCATGAGATCACAGAGATAGCAACAGTGCAGGTTTGTGGAGCTATACTTAGATTATGGAGCTCAGTCTGTCAACACAGATCTATACCAGCCTACATGGCAATTGCAAAAATGTTTGTGACAAAATGTAACTAGATCTCTTTTGCAGCTAAACAATATAAAATGAAAAATTCAAAGCCTTACATAATTTTTCTTTCATACTTCTTCTCTGAAAACTTGTAGAGGAAAGGCAAAAGAACTCTTTCTGCACATGTTCAACTTCATGGCTTTGCCTGAAAATGGTCTGAGTTAAGTACAAACCATAGCTCAAATTTTAAAGTTTTATGTTGTTTCTAATGTTGGCAGGCAATTACTATATGTTAAATGAACTTGCTATGAGTTAATTGTGCTCAGCTGTTTGAAATAGCTCTGAGCACAGGAAAGAAAATGAAGAGAAGTCAATGTTGGTTCTATTGCATTTGTTAATTGCCTTTTTCAAATCATAGGATTTTCCCTCTCATTGGTATTCCTCAATGAGATCAAAACCATATGAAGATGGCTTCTCATCTCTGCTTTTTTTTCAATTGAAGTGTTTGAATTCAATCATCAGACATGATACCTCAATCCAATGTATTCTGCATTGTCTGAAAGCTCCTTCTCAGGTCTCCTGACTCCCAGTTTGGGGTATGTAGGTCTCCAGGCCTGAATTGGTCAGCATGGCAGTCTCTTCCGGCATCTGGAGCTTACTGAACCCACAGTACAGTTCTCCCTTACACCTACATCAGTATTCATATTCCCATGGGACATCCTGGAACAACCCTACTGGTTAGATTATTTAGCAAAGAGTTAAGCTTGCATTTATAAAATGAACCATAAGTATATCATTGCAAAGATTAAAAGAAAAAATCAGAAAGGAAGAGGGAGGATAGTGAAAGCAGGCAGGAGTGAGGGTAGCAGGCAGCGCATGTTTATGCTCTTAAAATGTAAATATGAACTGCATTGTGTTTACTCAACTAATATAAGTAAAAAATGTAAAATTCAGGTATACCAAGTAGAAAGTAGCATCAGCATCAATGAGTATGAATGTGGAGGAGACATATAGCAAATGCAACTAAATATGTTCATTTTATGAAAATGTCATGCTAAACCCTCTAATTTATAATAATTAAAAATAGATGAAAACTCTTTAAATTATTTGCCACATTTTCCTAAATACTCTAGTTATGCCTGTTGTAGAAAGAAATAATCACTTTCTAGATTGTAAGTTAATACACAACTACCAAAATAACAGACATATAAAGGGAATTCTAAGCCTTCTCTTTAGTTAGTCTTCTGCCAAACTGACTTTAGTTAAAAGATAATCTTTCATTTTAGGAGTAAAACTTTAGTAGTAAAATTTACTTTAGTAGTAAAATTGCCTCTAAAACCATTATGGAAAAAAAAGGAAAAATAAAACATTAGGGAGAAGTGAAGACAATCATTTTTTTCTATAAAGTATATGTAAATTAATACCGAGGCAAACTAGAAAGATAATCTATTTCTACTAGTCTCAAAACTAATATTTTCAATCTAATTTCTTTCAAGAAAAAATAATTAAGCCAGAAAATTGGATTTAGTCACTTTTGCATCTTTGACCCAATGATACAATACCAGAGACCTGCTCCAGCTGACTAGAGAGCTTGCAAAGGATGCGTGGATCGGTGAGAAGATAAGAAGTGGCAGAGGAGGCAAGGGCCACTATGGCATGATGCTGCTAATGGACACCTCAGCAAAGTTGCCTTCTTTATTTATACACAAATCATCACAAGCTTTTGCACAACATCCAATGGTTTCACTTTACTTTATTATAAAAGAATGACTACAAAATCAATCCTAAAAAATTATTATTATTTTACTTCAGAGGAAATGTTTTCAGCAAGCTATTACTCATTCAAACCTGCAGTGACCTGGCTGAAGCCAGGAACTCCACTGTTGGCAGCACATGCAGTTACATAGTGACAAGTGGTTTACTTATGTTCAAAATCAATTTTCACTAAACCTAAACTAACATTACTTAAATTATGAAGAGTACAGAATTCAAAAAAAACCTCATAAATGAAAGGAATTTATAAAGGCACATATCATAGATTCTTTATTAAATCTTATAGTCAATCATGTTTTAATTACCATCACCTTCACCTACTACTGATTCAATTGCTTTTTGTTCTTTTATTAAAGGGCAGTGAAAGGAATCAGGGCAACTCAGCTTTTCTACAGAGAACCTCTGCAAGAAACTTCTTTTTATGTTTATAAATTGTTTTCTTTCCCTAAATATAACTACCAATATAAGATAGAAGTTTTAAGCCATTTTTTATGGGGGGCAGATCACATTTGTCTCCCTTTAGAAGATTCCCCATATACTTTCTGCTTTCCGTGGTAAGAAAACAAAATGCGTCCTTACATGTGTATGGTGAACAAACTCTTTGTACCTTTGTGATTGCCATCCATTCCAAGATATTATCAAGCCATTTCTTAAGGAAAACATTACTTATATTAAGGCAAACTTCAGGACAAAGGTGGGCACATGACAAGATGTTTGGAGTCATTGTGAGCTCAATTGTACTATTGTATGATTTTACCTGTGTCATTGCCTTACCTTGCTAAAGACACTTTTACCATTACATGATTGATCAGTTTGAGGTGTTATGCCAATTACAGGAATCATCTCACATCTGCAGAAAAACAACAACAGCACCCTAAAGAGAAGTTTATGAAACATCAAAGAGGTGATTGAGTGTCCATACAATGGGGTGACGTAGCAATGAGGTGACAAGAGGCATTCTGCTGAGCCTTGCCCACGCAGCCAGAAACCTAGGAGCGGTGCTAGTCACACCCTTGCTCCATCAGTACCAACTGCATGGCTTCTCACAATACGAGTTTACTTTCATTATGCTGCTAACACACTCTGCAGTTCGGCGGGGAGGGGGGGATGCCATTTTCCCAAGTTTATCAAATAGAATTCATTTGTAGTATGTCCATTTACATGATTTAAATAATTCATGCCCAGCTAGGCATAAACTCTTTTGTTGATCTCCCTTGCCTCTGGTAATGCAGGAAAGAACAGAGGCTAATAATAATAGGTATAGTCACATTTAATTACTAGAATTAATGTAAAGACTTTGTAATTACTTTCTATAAAGCTTTTTAAAAATCCAATGAAAACAAGGCAGAAAAGCAGCTAATTTCAGAAATTCTGTGGCTGCTTGCCAAGAGTTTAAGCAAGAAATGATAGTCAGGGTCATTGGCTCTCTGAAAAACCAGGGGTGCCTGTTAGTTGTAGGTTTCAATAACACCACTAGGAACTTTTGATTTAACCTGGTACTCAAAAACGGCCAGTGGGAGTTTTCAATAAACTCCATCAATGCTGAAAGGAGAGTACTATTAAAAACAAGGGTAAACATTGATTTTAAGCTTCAGATCCATTCAGGAAACATTCTGGGATGAGGGAGGGGAGTCTTTAACACCTAATTCCTTCAGTGAAAAGTGACTGCTGTGGGACCAGAACTGCACATAAAAGCTGTCACTGCCACTTTCTGTGTATGCTCTTGAACGATCACATTTTTTAAAAATTGTCTGTTCTTAGTAACTATCTTAGGATAAAAATTCTGTTTAAGCGTGTGGCCTCATGATGCATGCATACCTAATTTTCAAGGTGGGTATAATTTTTGAATATGCAAGAGGCAGCAAATCTTATATTTTGAGCAGTTCCATTAGTGTCACTTCTGAATCCATCATCCCTTGACTTATGTCTACTGTAATATGCTTTGCTGATCTGCACATAAGCAGACTGTGAATTGTAGCTACAGATGGCTTAGAAACATACTTCATAGTGAACAAATGTTGAATGACTGAAAGAAAAGTGACAGAAATACTTTATGGTGATATCATACATCACTTCAATATTAGAGGGAACAAACTAAAACCTAAACAAGATCCAAGTCAAAGTTTCCCCAAATGAAAACATCGCATCCACCCAATGAATACAGACATGAAGTTGGTTGTTCCAAGGAAGACTCACCAGCTTTTCTTGTTGACTGGATGGGATAAGAAAGTCCTTGTTGTCTCAGAAGGGAAGAACATTGCAGAAGGTCTTCGTATTAACTGATGCACAAGGCCTTGAGAAGAGTCAGCATCCTGCTGGCTAGTTCTGTCAGAAAGCCAACATTCAGAAGGATCAAGTTAGACAGCCAGCCAGAGGCAATGTTCCAGCTAAACTCCATTTGTAGCTGAGGCTGATCGTGAAGAAAGAAGGGATACAGACAGGTATATGCAGGCTTGTGTTAGTTTCTTAGAAAATCGATCAACTGATTTAAATGTCACAGAGAGCTATTTTTAAGGTAAATTCACATTTTTTTCCTTAACTAACAGGTTTAAATTTCTAGTAGGTGAGTTGCAGAAATGTCTCATGCCAATTTGAACCTCTTTTTGTTTTTTTTTTTTTTTTATGCTGTGCTGATGTAGTGTTTGTATGACTCCTCTACTTTGGTTTTGTCAGATTTTGATAGACTGCCTCTAGGTTTAGGCCCTGTTTCTTCGTCTCTCCAGGCACTAGATTGTATTTGGAAAATTCATCTAGTTTGGGAGGGATACTTTTCTCATTTTACATTTATGTTGCTTATTAATTTAATATTAGCCTCCTGTAGAATTCTTTTTTTTGACTGTGCTTCCCAATCTTTTTTTCCCCATGGTGAGATAGTGATTAAATTTAGAATTATTTATTGTAGGAGCAAAAAAAGATAGAAGACATTCCTTCCCAATGATTTGCTTGACAAGCAACCAGAGCTGGGCAAGTAAAAGCCCAGAGCCAAAAATCAAATTGTGTTTCCTGTGTAGGTGACAGATATTTAAATGTATAACTGAATCATTACCTTTCTGCCTCCTAAGGTATGCACTGAGAAGAACCTGGAATCTGAAGTGGAGTTAAGACTCAAATATAGACACCTTAACAGTTAAGCTAAAATGTATACCCATTAGAGTAGTAAATTGTGGAGGACAGCACAGTGGCTCAACACACTAATTATCCGGCTACAGTGCTGACAATCCATGTTGGCAACATTTCTAGTTCTAGCTGTTCCATTAACTACCACCTACCTACTGCTGGTCTTGAAAAGCAACAAGGATTGAACAGTTTCTTGGCGAGACCATTTCTGGTCCGAAGTTAGAGCTGGTAGAATATCATTCCAGTCAATTAAGAGTCCCAATATAATTGTTCAACCCATCTGGACAATAAGTAGCTGGACTCTATGCTTGGTATACGTTTGCAAGGAAAGAATCTTGATTGAATTTGAACTGTAATACTGCATCAAGGTGGAGGAATCCACCAGGGGGGAGGGGCGTGGGGAAGGGTGGGGGGATTCCCAGAGCCTATGAAACGGTCACATAATGCAAAATAATAAAAAAAAAGTGTATGGAAAACATGGATTATAAGAAGGCTGTGCATGAATTTCATTTTGTATAATAAAAATTTATCTTTAAAAAAAAAAAGAAAGAAAAGCAACAAGGATTGTCTGAGGCCCTGGGGCCCTGCACCCATGTGGGAATAGCAGAGTAAGCCCTTGGGTTCCAAATTGTTCAGCTTCAGTTATTGGTGCTATCTGGTTAGAAAATCTTTCTTTCTGTCTATCTCTCTCTTCTCTTTTCTCTATAAATATGTCTTTTATGGCCTTTTTAAAGAATTATTTATTTCCATTGGAAGGTTAGATATATAGAGAGGAGGAAAAACAGAGAGAAAGATCTTTCGTCAAATGATTCACTCCCCAAGTGGTCGCAATGGCTGGAGCTGTGCAAATCTGAAGCCAGGATCCCTTTCCATAGGAGTGTGATGGTTCTCAAGACTCTTGGCCATCATTGACTACTTTCCTAGGCCAGAAGCAGGGAGCTGGATGTGAAGTGGGGCTGCCAGGATTAGAACCAGTGCCCATGGGATCCTGGTGCATGCAAGGCAAGGGCATTAGCTGCTAGGCTATCATGCAGGGTCCCCTGACTTTTTTAACAAAGGTTTTCTTATTTATATTTTGTGGCATTAGTAGCATTTCAAGCACCTCTTAAGGCATAACTATATAAACATTTCTCCAATTTTCTTCTTTTTAGTGGTTTGGTTTTCTGCTGGTTTTTCAGACTATTAGGATCTTTTTGTAGTTTCTTCCGTTTGCATTAGTTTCTCAGTACATATGCCATTCTTTTTCATCTGTCATGAATATTTCAACAGTTTTTGCATATTGATGTATATATGTAGAAGCCTTCAAGTTTCTCTGCCATTAGAAAGGAGGCTTAGCTTATCAGAAGTCCTATGGTTCTTTTTCAACAGGCTAGCTGGCGGTTGAATGTATGTGGGAGCACTGGAAATTTTCAGTCCAGCATTGGTAAATGCATGCAGAAACTTGTGCTAGGCAGGCTGCAGCCTCTGCTTAGCTAAAATAAGATGAAGTAACTCTGAAGTGTTAACCTTTATTTGTTCTGTGCATCCAGTTTCCATAAACAGAGATCCAGCTTTTGCCTTTAGAAAAAGACTAGTTGGAGGATTTTCTAAACTGTGTTAGAGATTGGAAGGATCATAGGGCCAATTTACCAAGTGACCTATGCCACAGAAAGCACTAATAATGAGCCCATCATTTGTCCCAGTATTTCCTTCAAATTTCAAAATTATCTTTCCCAAAGCTATGAGTTTTTAAAAATTAGTTTGCCACCTGTCCTATAGTCTTTATAAGCCTTTGTGTTAGACTGTAGCTGCTTGTGTCCTGTTTTTTTTTTCAATAAAATGTCAAGATTACAATTTTATTGATGTATCTGAGAGACACAGAGTAAGAAGCAGACAGATAGATACATTCAGAGAAATGCGAGACAGATAAGAGAGAGAAAGAGGATGTTCAGGTCACTGGTTCATTCTCCTCAAATGTCTACAACATTTGTGATGACTACGAATTGGGTGGGGAACTCAGTTCAGATATTCCTTGTGAGTGGCAGCAACAGAACTACTTGAGCCATTATCCCACCCAACAGACTACACATGAGAAGGAAGCTGAAATCTGGAGGCAGAACTTGGTATGAAATCTAGTCTCTATGAAACCTCAACCCCATGATTATTTTCAAGCTATTCAAAATATCATTTATAGTGTATGCATGCTCTGTTACAGATTGTAACATCTTATACTTTATTTCAGTGTAACTAACAGGAGATGGAGGGCTAATAAAGTTTCTCCCCTGTGCCAACATGAACAAAATATAGCAGTCATGCAAAGATTGTCTGTGTTTCCTGTTGCTGCTATAATAAATGATCACAATTTTAGTGGCTAACAACAACACATATGTTGCCTTCTATAACAAGGAGGTCACAAGTTTGAAAATGGGTTTAATTGATCCAAAAATCAAGCAATTGACAATTTTCGATTATTTTTAGGAATCCAGGGCAGAATCCTTTTTTTTTTTTCCTTTGCTACTCTTCAGATGCTATTCCTGACTGCGTCGTTTCAAAATCTAGTTACTTGGGGTGGGCATTGTGGCAAAGCAGTTAAAGCAACCTACAATATCAATATTCCATATGAACATTAGTTTATGCACTGGCTTCACCACTTCCAACCAAGCTCAGTGTTAGTGGACTGGGAAAAAGTGAATGAGACCCTGCCAGTCACAAGGGAGAGCAGGAACAAGCTCCTGACCTTTGATTTCAGCTGACCTTGCACTGACACTGTTGCCACCTAGGCTGTTAACCAGCAGATGAAAAATTGCTTTCTCTGTTTTCTCCTCTGTCAGTACAATTCTGAATCGCAAAACAAGAAAATTTAATTTCTTGTCACATATACTTCTCTGATTTTCCTTCCTTCCTTGTAAAGATTTTTGTGATTGTCTCAAATGGACAATTCAGAACTTATTTTTTAGTTTAAAGCACTTGATCATACATATAGATTATCACTACATGTGAGCAGACACCCTTTCCAAGGCGTTGGATATATTTGAAAGGATTATTACTCTGCCTAGTGCATGTTTTTTGTTTTATGGCATCAATCAATATCTTAGATTATCATGAATTGCTGTAGATTTATGGTTATTATATGTCATTTTTTAGTTAATCAATACTTTGTCATAAATGAGTACCCAGTGTTTGTAACTTATCCCTGGAGAACCAAACATGATTTTAGCAATGGAAGTCAGAACTTATTAAAAAGTATCTAGCTGCATTTGACATTTATTTTCCATTAGGAAGTGAAGTGGAGAAAGAATTTGGATAAGCCGAAGGCTTAGACATAACTCATTCGTTTTAGCCAATTCCAATAATTTTGTTGATTATTGATCTCTTTGGCTATGAACTTCCAGGGCATTAGATATAAATTGATATCCTAAAAGAAAACTATAGTTAGATTATAGGGGTGTGTGTGTGTGTGTGTGTGTGTGTGTGTGTGTACATGCATGACTGGCTTCTACTGAGAGTTTGGAATTTGAAACTGTTAGGAAAGATTGTTACCTACAGGATTATTGTTACTGCCAACTTGTCTAAATGAGTGGTGGGGACTCAAGTGTGCTGAGTGGACTTTCCTAAGTGTTTTAAGGCCTAGACTAAACACAATAATTATATTCTCTATAATAATTAGCCTAGTGCTGTGCTTTTAAGTCTACCATAACAATACATTAACAATTTAGTTGAATTGTCAGACATCGTGATTAAAATCATTAAAAAATGTAAATAGGATTGTCTACTTCAGCCTCTAGGGCCTCATTCCTACAGGATTCGATGACGTCAGAGCTGCACATGTGGCTGGTTTCTGTGCCAATAGCTTCATTTCACAGGAAAAAAAATGAAATTACTGACTTCATTATGAACACTTTTCTTCTTGCTGAATAAAAACGAGAAAGACTGTGCTCTGAAATGTTTAAACACAGGATATACCTTATAATCACTGACTGTTGACACAGTGAAAGCATCTAGTATATGCATTTTTAATGAAAAAAATGCCTTGTCTTCACAACCAAATTTATTATAGAAACTATGAAAGATGAACCTTCACATTCCTGTCAACAGATGTAACACATACGATTTCCACAGGCCTAATGTAGAGAGCAGAGATCATTCTAATATTAAATAGATGTTCTCCAGCTCATGCCAATCATTATTTATGAGTGAATTCAATCACTGGATTACAGAAGCGTGATGCGGAAGTGCAAAATTTATCATTATACCGCCACATTTAAAAGAAGAAGGCTGTGAAACCATGGTGTGTTTGGGATAGTGATGCAATGATCTAGTAAAACGCATTAATTTTGAAAGGATCTGGTCCAACACCATCATGATCTTGAAATAGAAAAACAAAAGGCACGAAAACAAACAAAATTCAATAGAGATACATTATGTTTCATCTTTGAGCAACACACACACACAAAATGTGTAGTTCAGCAGTGTTGGATTCAGAAAAGTACAAGTGCATTCAACGTTCGAGCTAAGCCATTATCTTTAATATAAGGGGCTTAGGAGGCAAAGTGAAAAGGCATCACTCAGAGCAGATATTTTGTCATCCTATGCTGCCAGCTTTTATTTTGTTTCACAGTAAAAAAAAATCGTATTATTTGGAGTATGATTAAGTAATCTCAAAAATATTATACTGCTTGTGAAAGAAGCATTTGTTCTGATTTTATTCCACTTACAATGTTTTCATTTTATGGTCTAGTGCTGTGACTCAGCAGGCTAATCATCCAACTTCAAGTGCCAACACCCCGTGTGGGTGCTGGTTCTTGTCGTGGCTGCTCCACTTACAATCTAGCCTTTCACATATGGCCTGGAAAACCAGTGGAGGATGGCACAAATGTGTGGGACCCTTCACACCCATGTGGGACACACAAAAGTGCGTGTTGGCTTTGGATTGGCTCAGTTCTGGCCATTGCAAGCATCTGGGAAGCAAAATAGTGGATGAAAGACCTTTTTTTCTTTCTTTTTCTTTTTAAATTTACCCTTGTAATAAAAGCCAAAAACTTAAAATAATCATATTCATTTTAATTAAGAAAATCTATATCATCTAAAATTGTCTCATATGTTTCAACTGTTAGACATCAACATGTGATAAACAAAAATATTTTGTATATGTTTTTGCAATTACTTTAATTCAAGAAAACTAATACAGAAAAAAGCATATGTTTCTGATTGTCTTATTTTGGACAATAAGTTTTAGTGGTCAGAGAATCTCTTGGTCCTTGATTACACATGACAAGAGGCTTTACTGTTACAAAACATTCTGTTCAGCTCATAGAAAATCTTGACACTACTCATGGGTTGCCATTTTTCTCGAAGTAGTCTAGCAATATTTGCCTAGGGTTAACCATGGCAGTATTCTATCCTAAGTATAGAATGAATGTTTTAGTCTTTTTCTACTGTTATGTAATAAAATGCTTGACACTGGATAAGTTACGGAGAACATAAGTTTTTTCCTCATATTTCTGAAAGCAGTGAAGGGTAAGACACTTTCATTGGAGTGTGGTGATGGATATTCTTTGCTTCCAAAATCGTGCCTGCTTTTTGTAAATTTCAGTTAAGAGAACATTGTGTTGTCACATGGTGATAGGAAAAGGGTACCCCTGCCAATTTCAAGGCTACTAATCCACTCATACTCACAGAAATCTCATGACTTAATGACACTCTACCAACACCCAGTTCTGTTGATTATGGTGATGATAAATTTACAACATGAATTTGGAAAGGACACTATCACTTATGTTAGCACATTTTCAGATTTTAGTACCTTATATACTAAATATGATGCATCTACAATGGCCAAATCTCGAAAAAGAGCATTCCCTGAAGCATTTGTGATGGAGATTTTTGCAGTGAATTAGTTATACATATATTGAGAAACTAATCTCTGGAAAAATAAAGCATTCACCAAAGAGTTTACATGCATGACATTGCTGCATCTGATCCAGCCTACTGCTAATGTGCTTTGGATGGCAGCAGAAGATGTTGCAAGGAATTGGGATCCTGTTCCCTAGCTGAGAGACCTGCATGGAGTTCTTGGATCTTGATCTTAGCTTGACTCAGATGTGGTTGTGCAGTCTACTTTAAGCATAGAGATAGGATCCTTGGGCCCGGCATGATGGCCTAGTGGCTGAGATCCTCGCCTTGAATGTGCCGGATCCTATTTGGGCCCTGGTTCTAGTTCCGGCAGCTACGCTCTCCAAACAGCTCCCTGCTTATGGCCTGGGAAAGTAGTCGAGGACAGCCCAAAGCCTTGGGCTCCTGCACCCGTGTGGGAGACCTGGAGGCAATTCTTGGATCCTGGCTTCGTATCCGGGCAGCACCAGCTGTGCACTCACTTGGGGAGTGAGTCATCAGACAGAAGATCTTCCTCTCTGTCTCTCCTCCTCTCTGTATATATGATTTTGTAATAAAAGTAAATAAAATCTTAAAAAAAAAAGGATAGCTTCCTCTGTCTCTTCCTCTTTCTTGTTGAGTTTTTCAAATAAATAAGTTCATCAGCCAATGGATAAAAACATTTTAGAGAAACAAAGATAAGACAATATACCAGAGATTTGGAGAAAATTGGAACAAGCACGGCAAGCTTGTCTTCAAAGAGCTAGAACCATACAATCAGCAATTCCTTTTGTAACCAAGAGGGATGGGAAAAGGGGAAAAATAAATCTGTTTCCTGTCCAGAAGGGTTTAAGATTAAACTAGCAAAGGCTGAAAGTCACCAAACTGATTGACAGAACTGATAAAATACAGGGCAGTGACTTTTGCAAATGTTTTCTGAGGGGATAATATTGATGATTTATGTTAGCTTCCCTTAGATTCCATAATAATGTAACATAGAAAAGGTGACTTCAACAAGACAATTTTTTAAAAGATTTACTTCGTTTTTGATTGGAAAGTCAGATAGACAGAGAGGAGGAGAGAAAGAGGAAGGTCTTCCTTCAGATGATTCACTCTCCAGGTGGCCAAAACAGCTGGAGCTGAGCCAGGAGCCAGGAACTTCTCTTCCGGTGCAGGATTCCAAGGCTTTGAGCCATTTTTGCTTGCTTTCTCAGGCACAATCAGGGAGATGGATGAGAAACGGTGCAGCCAGGGTTAAAACCGCTGCCCATATGGGATCCCGGACATGAAAAGTGAGGACTTTAACCACTAGGCTACCACACCGGGCCTAAGACTAGTTTTTTTGGTTTTGTTTTTAATTTTGATACAGTTTTTTTTTTAAGTTTTATTTTATTACAAAGTCAGATATACAGAGAGGAGGAGAGACAGAAAGATCTTCAGTCGGATGATTCACTCCCCAAGTGAGCCGCAACGGCCGCTGAGCGCCAATCCGAAGCCGGGAACCAGGAACCTCTTCTGGGTCTCCCATGCAGGTGCAGCGTTCCAAGGCTTTGGGCCGTCCTCAACTGCTTTCCCAGGCCACAAGCAGGGAGCTGGATAGGAAGTGGAGCTGACGGGATTAGAATCAGCTCCCATATGGGATCCCGGGGCGTTCAAGGCGAGGACTTTAGCCGCTAGGCCATGATGCCGGGCCCAATTTTGATACAGTTTTTAACATTAAGGTTTATTCCTTCTGACGATAAGGAAGAATTAATCTATGCCTGTCTCTTAGCTTCTAGTGACTAAATTGTAATCTTATGTTGGTTTATGGTAACAGAATTTCAATGCTCACATATCATTTTTTTACCTGTGTGTTTGTGCTCAAAAGTCTCTTTTTCATAAGGACAAAGTCATGTTGAATTATTGATCCTTTCACACAAACACAGTAATTTTAATTTTTCTATAGGGAAGTGATGACATGATTGGAAATGGATAAAAGTCACAAATGTGAGTCGTAGATCCAGGACAAGGCAAGCAGGTGACTGGAAGACAGCATTTTTGAACTAACCCCTCTTTGAGATGAGTCACCCATAAATCATAACATTGGTACAATTCTGGCGGCTTGACAGTATATAATCTTGTCAGAGAGTATTGTTTCTCTTGTTTACTTGTGATATATATGTAATTTTATGTGTTTTAATTTACTGTTTTATTAGCATGGGAATACCTATGATGATAACTTTCAGAAAGGAAAACATCCTTTCATTGGAAAATATCGAATTAAAAAAATGTATATAACCCAGGTATACATAAATATGAAACAACTTTCAGAGTTATACATTGCATTCACATATATTGTTATATATTTTCAGAAGTTGAATCCAGCAAACAAAAATAGAAAAAATGATTAGAGTCACAGCACACTGATAAAAAGTGATCATTTTTATTTTTTAATGTTTATTATAGTCTTCTCAAGTAATCTTCATCGACACATTGGTTATTCAATAACATGTTACTTCACTCTATGGTGCTATAAATATTTTGTTTTATCTTGATTATTGTCATTGATTTTATTTCATGGCTTTTCATTTAAGGGTTTGTATAGTGATTGTGTAAACGAGACAATCATACTCAGTTGGGAAGATACAATGTAGTATGTATCTCTACTTCCATGTCAAACATTGGCATCTGATGAAATTGCTGGATGTATCTTGACAATAGGATTCTGGACTGTCTAACATGGTCAGTATGAGCAATGTCAGGACACACTAAAATAGCAGAGTGATGACTGCTTATGAAGGACTATACAATTGTAATGATATGGGATAAATAAGTTGGCAGGAGGGAATTTGGGAGGAGGGTAGAGAAATTCCAGAGCCTATGGAACTGTACCATAAAACTAAAAATAAAATAGATGAGAGAGAGAGAAAAAGAAGTCTTTAGATATGTATAACCAGAGTGCTGGGTTTTTAATCCAGAGATACATTTGAAAAAGAAAAGCAATTATGCAGTATTATTATTTTTAAAAATCCAATGTAGAAGTACCTTTTATTTCAAATACAAATTTAAACGTATTTTAAAAAATTACTCCCAAAAGATAGGTTTCTCATTAGGAACTGGATTACTGAAAAACCTCCCAGAAGATAGGTTTTTCATTAGAATGTAGATCACTAAAGTATGAGAATTTTCAAATTCTAAGGAGAATACATATAAAGTAATTATCTGCTATCAGTAACTTTGAGAGAAAAATTATTTTCTTTAAATGAAAAATTATTATTTCACTGAATGTATCATAGTTTGGCTACAGTCAATTTTTAATTGAATGATAACATAGCATATGAAAAATGTGGGTCTTGCATAGTCTAAAGAAAGCATGGGAAAAACATCTGTTAAAACCCATTTGCTGTCTTATGATTCCATCATTCCTCTAGATCATGGGAACAGAATCTGTTTCTCAGCATTTTAAAGTCTGATTATTATGATTTTATCAATCAATCTAGAAAACTTAATTTGCTAGTTTATTCATTGAACTAACAATAGATTAATTTAAAAGTTAGAAAGCAATTTTGCAAGTGTGTATGGAAACATTAAACTGTTTAATAATCTCTAATTATATAAAAACTCAAAATGCCAATGATTTTCTTCAATCTACACAACTAATTCTAATGTATTTATTGTGATGTGTAGAACATGATGATCTTATTAGTAATATTTTTTTACCCTTCTCAATTACTACTCCTGCCCCTTTCTGCTATATTCCAGAATCCTTTTTTGTTTTCACTTTTTATTGCTTTATACATTAGCTATGTTATATTCACAGTTTAAGTGATATTGAACCTTTCTAAGCCATTCATGTTTTTTCAGGTTTAGCTCCTGTTGTTTTTGTCGTGAAAGCTGCTTCTATTCAACTTTCCTCTTCCAAACGCCATATGAAGAATCATTATCTCTGTTTTATCTCCTTTTACTTAATGCTGCAGCTTTTTCTTATGTTTTGTTTCCTTTTCAGTTATACAGTATAAAGTCAGCAAATATTGTATCAACCAGGTACTTATTATTTATATTAAAAACACTTAATCTGAAATTCCTTCTACTTAGCATTTTTCAGTAAAAACTGCAAGTCAAAGTTACTGGGTTGGAAAAGAAGAATATGAAAATGTATACTTGATATTCAGTTTTCAAATTTAAAAAAATATAAGTGGAATTATCTGGAGTATTTTAATGATCCAACTCTATACATGAGGAAAAATAATCCTGATAAAACACAAATACTAACCTTTCTTATTCTCTTAGCATCAGCCAAAGTAGTGCATAACACTTGGCTCAACAGTAAGTGCTCAATACACATTGTGTTGCTGAACACAAGTGTGCAATGATAGTGTTTTGACTCTCCTGAATCCCGCTGACCCCAGTGATGGCCGCCAGAGATCAGGCATGCCTTGGCATTCTGTTTGACAGTGAACAGAAAAAATAACAACTGATTAGGTCACAGTTTATTCAACACTGACTTTACTTTATTCTCTTTAATGGGCTTTGAGAAGCACTGTAGTGTAATCATTTTAACAATTAAAAACTATCTGTTAGGATAGGTCATGCTAATCTCATTAGTTTACGCTGAATCTTTCCGGATTTTATCACAGCAAAACTTTTCTACAAGGTCAGAATTCTTACAGGATCACCTTATCTAGCATCCTCAGCTATCTATGTTCCTGAGGAGGGAATAAATCTAAACGATCTATATGTAGATTACACTTCAGTGAGAATGTGATTGTATGAACATACTTTCACATTGTGTGAAAGTACAAGTTAAATGGCCACCATATTTATACCGTTTATTTTTACTCCACGTTGAGAGCCAGCAGGCCAATTTAAAAAGTGTAATTTGAGCCTTTATCAGCATTGGCCCAAATAATGACTTGTGACAACTCTATTAATGCTCAATGAAACACTATGAATTCCATTGAATTCTTATTCACCTGTATTCAATTCTAAACCCGAAAGCAGAATTTGACTCCTATAGGCAACTATGGTATCTACGGTTTAACTACTTTGTCATTCTGTGATTAGAAAGCTCTGAAGTCCATGACAGTGCTTTGAAACCTATGCATCGATCTTCTATAATGTGTACTTTCACAGATGGCACATGTACGTGGGTTTCAGGAATCCTTTGCAGCAAGTAAATTTATGGTTTGATTGAATTTTCTGTGAACCTTATGATGTAGCCTTGTAAATTTTGCCAAAATGGCAAAGACAATTACAGATATGGACCAAGTAAACCAGAAACATTTCAGAGAAAAGACAAAAATCCTAATTTATCAAAATCAGTAAAAGTATTACCAAGAAAATTTCACTCGTTAAAGTGGCAAA
This sequence comes from Ochotona princeps, assembly GCF_030435755.1. NCBI lineage: Eukaryota > Metazoa > Chordata > Mammalia > Lagomorpha > Ochotonidae > Ochotona > Ochotona princeps. Next base: position 56,684,200 of record NC_080834.1, read on the forward strand.
TTGCTGTCATAAAAGTCAACCACACTCCTGAGAGAGATCACTAAATGTTAGAATGGAATGAATTGTAGAGACCTTCTTAATCAATGCACACTTCAGTGAGCAAATAAATATTTAATGCTATTGTGACCTATACATGATCAAACAACTAATTAGCTAGGGAAATCAGTCATGACAATATTCTCTTAAAAGTGTTCACATTTAAATTTTCATAAATTCATATTAATTAACTCTGATCTCTGAGTTTTTCATCACTGAGACATGGGACTTTCCCCGGAAACTGGAAATCAATAGCCGATCTTATTCACAGAGATCTCTATTCTTGTTGTCATTGACGGGCATTAACAGATGAAAATCAATAATATTGTACCATTATTTTGTGTGGTTAACTATCCTTCCCAAAGTAAAATGAAGAGAAGATGACAAAGGGATTAGAAAACAGAGAAATACCCTTTGTTATTTTGTGTGGCTACAAAAAAAGAATGACATCCAGCAAGGATGAATGTCCTGACTATATATTGAGTTCTGCCCTACATGGGAAATTACCAGTCAGGAAGTATAGTACGGGGCATCACCTCATGAATGTTTTCATGTAAAAGAAACACACTATCTATCAGTCAATACTCCCTTAGTTAAAGATAACCAAAAGGTAGTTCTGTTTTCCAATGTGGTGGGTAGGTAAAAACTTCCGTGTAGAAAGGGGCTCTGAAGGTCCTTTGATTGGACCTGATGAGCTGAATGAAAAAGTCAAACTCCCATTACATAAACAGTTTTAAAATCAGAGTTATTATAAATGAAAAAAACATGTTTTAAATAATAAATAATGAAAGTTAAACCAATTAAAACCAAGAATGTTACTATCACTTTGTCATTAAGTACAAAAATAACAGTAACTGTTTTAATTTCCTTTTATTGTTATCTCAGTGTTGAAGGTCTGCAATTGGTGTCTGCAATTTACGATTCTAACTGTGCAGTGAAAGGAAGGAAGGAAGAAAACAAGGAGGGAAAGGAGGGAAGGAAACAGGAGGAGAAGGAAAGAAGGAAATGAGGAAAGAAGGGAAGAAGATGAGAGAAAAGGATGAAGAAGAGAGGAAAAAACAGAGGAATGAAGTTTTCATTTTCACAAATGTGTTGTAGAATATCAAAGATTCTGATTTCTTTGTTATTGAGAAATTTGCTTAGGTGTGGAATTAAGTGCTAAAACCAGGAGTGTCTAGACAAACTGGATTGGATGATCATCGTACTTGAAGACAAGTTTAATGAATAATGCATTGCACAGAGAAACAGCATCAAGGTGTGCAAAATGTTTCCCTGACAGTTTCAGGTATATTGAAAGAAGACATAATATCCTTGGGGCAGAGACAAAGGACTCTATTTCTCAGAGAAACAGCGGTAATCAGAATACTGGCATTATCTTGCACTATTTTCTGAGTTCCAATCCCTACAGGATGATGTGAAAAATATAAGTGTTGCTGTACACACGAAGAGTTATGTTATAGGCAAGTGAATCTAAGCTTCGGGAACCCTGAATCTTTTAAACAGGTAATAGGCTTGCCTGCATTTTGTTTCACAGATAACTGTACTGGACAGTAAACATTTTTGTACATCTCTTTAGGAGAAGATACTATCACTATCTTTAAAAACTTTTTACCTACACACATATTTTTAAAGGCTAGTCCAGAACAAAGATAGTAAGCTTCTCTCAAGAAAAGACACACAGAAATGAGACAGACTCACAGATAAATTCTACTGCTAGTTTTTGATTTACAAAGTTGTTATAGAACACGGTGTACTGTGTTTAAGGGCTAATTTGCGGGATATTTGCTTTTTAAAGTAGTGTTTTTGCTATGTGTTATTTAAAATATTTTAAATAATATAAAGAACTATCAAAAACTCAATGAGCACATACAGACATAAAATTTTTTAAATGACTTCATTTCACAGTTAACTTTATATTAATGCACACATACCATTTTGGAAAGCAGTGATAGATATATTAATATGCAACAGAAATTCATTGCAAATTTCACAAAGTAAGGAAATTTGGACATATTTTAAGAGTGATGTGCCTAATTGAAAATACTCATCAATGCCAGTTTATGAAAATAATATGATATTCACACATTTTCATGTATACTACATATGTGCATATATACATTTATGCATACAGTATTAATATGAAACTCCACACAGGAGGTGACAGATACAATTTCTTTCTGATTCTAATTTATATCACTTAGCATAATGATTTCTTGTTGCAATGATCCTTTTACTCTGTTAATGTGATGTGTTGTATTTATTAATTTGTGTATGTTAAGCCATCCTTGTATTCCTGGGATCAATAGAGATCAAGAGTGCTTCTGTGGCTCTGTTACCTGCTGGGATTCAAGTTATAGCCATTTCTTCTTTGATAGACTAGAGTCTGGAGCTCTTTTAGGTGAGTGGAGCAATGAGTCAGCCTGGCACTATTCCAGCTCCTGAGGTGGAAAAATGACATCCATACTGGTTCAAGTGATGGGCTCATGGACTCCCAGCCACTGGCTAATTCCAGAGCTCCAAGAGTAGCACTAATGCCGAGTAGAGGATATGGTTCCTACCGATACTGTCTGAAACCAAAAGAATAACGTTGGCTAAGGGATAAGCAGAACAGGTAGGCCTGGAACACTTTCCAAGGCCTTCTTGCTGAACTGCGTTTCTTGAAGGATCACCAGGCCAAAGTCATAAGCTAATAGTGATATACTAGTCTTGGAGAGGTATAAAAACACCTGTCAGCTCTCATGGGTAGAACCGAAGCCTTGAGTCCTGAATTGAGCCTATGTGGAAAATAGGAACCCTGGATTAGAAATCCCAGGTAGCAGGAGTCACTTGATTGCATGTGGAACAAAAAGTTCAGGGCAAAGTCCTGAGAAAACACACTATATGTTGTACTTGGATGGGTTAAAAAAAAAAAAAAAACCTTGTCCAAAGTAAAGTAGAACAATACAGTGGAGTGTACTAGGTGCATCATGGAATTCCCAGGTAAAATTCTAAGTGCGTTTGCTATGTTGTCCTAGATAGGGCATGGAAATCCCAGCCCAGAGAGCCAAACTACATGCACTGGATAGTCCATAAAGTTCAGGCAACTATTTAAAAGAATTTAACTTTGTCTTGAACTAGCATTGCAGAGAAACTTTGGCTAATGTAGATGGCAGTTACTAGAGCTGAGTGGTATGAATCTTAGCATGCACACCCTTCCCTTGAATGGTCTGTGAAGTGGACTTTTTCACAGTCCACAATAAGCATGTATCTTGAGTGTTTAATTCTTCCATCCATGTGCATTATCCTGAATATGAGAATACTTCCAACTGCTGTTCAGATTCTACTTAAAAAATTCCCTGTTTCCTAGAGAGCTCTGAATCTCTGTAGGGCTAAACTCCGCTATAGCAAACATGACTGAGCCCCATTATGCACAGGTTACTTAGCAAACAGCTGTATTTTGAGTAATTGGTGGGGGAGGGGAAAAGAGAAGGCAGTAGAGAATAGAATGGTCCCCAAGTCTAAAAAGAAAAATCCCACCCATCATCTGTAGTCTTATGGACTTCACATCTCATGTGTCCTTTCTCCTGTTGTTTTGTGTTGCGTACAACATCGTATGGCCTTGGGTGTTGGTGTTGGCATTGCTGAGTAGGATTCAGTGGAACACGTGTGGCTTAGTCTGCCCTGCTAGGATATTGAAACATCTGTGGGGCCTTTTTGAGTAGGAGATACGCAAGAGTTTTTGTCTCCAAACACAGTGTGATCTCCAATAGCACTCCTTTTCAAGGTAGTGCCATCATGACACTGCATGTGATTGAGGATTCTGAAAGGGACAATGCTGGTTTGTTTTCAGAAATGAAGGATTTTATGAGTTTCCCGGGGAGTTCTCTTTAATAAGCTATTGATCCAAGCTGGCTGGATTTCCCTCTAGTGAATATTACATTCATAAGAGATTCATACAGATGAGCTTACCAGAGTTTCCTGTTCAGTTGTTCTCCTGCAGCAGTGATGATCCTCATAGGCCATGGGTCCTGAAATTCTGTCACTTATAATTGGCTTCACTTTTGTCTCTGGGTTGCTATTCACAACAGTTTCAATGTCCCCTTATTTTGCTCATGTTCTCTTCTTTAGATAACCTCCTTTACCAACAGCTTATTGAGTCCTCTCCATGTACAAAGACCCAGATTCCTTATTCAGTCTCATTAGAAGAACAACCATAGACCTTTCCTTTCGCACATTTTACCACAGTAATGGTGTATAAAAAACAATAAAATGATTTCTAGTGATGTGTGCATATTGTTAATAATGACTGCAAATCCTCTGCTTGCAGGCAGGTTTCATCATTTTTCTTTGAGACCACTTCCCAGAAGTTGAGCAAATGCTGGTGAAAGTATGGACTTGACATGTTCCTCAATCTCATTTGTCTTCTCTGTCAACCAAGCAAAATGCCTCAGGAATCTCACATATCTTTTTTTTTTAATATATATTTTGATTATATTATTTATGTATCTGTGGTGAAGGGGGATTTTGAGGGAGAATCTCCACCCAGTCTCCCACCCGCCCAAGGTCCCAGATGTGGGGCATGCTGAGATACTTGCTCAAGTGGTCTTAATAGTCTTCCAGTTATGGATCGCTGCCAGTCACATCCCTCCCAGCTCGATTAGGTCATTGAAGAAGCCACTGATTGTCACAGTCCATCATGGAGTCTTCGTTTGCCCAGTATTTCGCTGCCCAACGTTTAGCTGAGGTGGTTGATTGACCTGTTCCGTCCTCCGTCCTCTCTTAGCCAGGGCTCTGAGTCCAGCAGTTTGATTGGGGAGATCACCAAAGAGACTTAGAGGTATTCCCAGATCAGATTCCCGCATATTCTAGCTAGTACCGGTTCCGGCACAGTCCATCGCCACAATCAGCTGGTGGTTGCAATCACTGGGCTGGCTCCATTCTCAGTCCCGACTCTCACATATCTTAAGCATTAACATTGGTGAATACTGATAAAATCTCCATTTTGTCTTTTTCTCACCCTCAATTTTTCACATGATTTTACATGCATCATCAGACATATCTGTGTGTGTGTGTATTTACTTCATGCATTTCCTTTAATCATCTTTTCTTCTGTTGTTTTGAGTGCATCCTGAAAATATTTGGGATTATTTCAGATGAAAATCTTATCCTCTACCTGGGATTGACTAGCAAGTCCTGTTTTCACTACATCCATTTCTGTAATACTGAAGAGCTAGGATTGAGTCCAGAAGTTCATGGATGGATAAACTTATGTGGTTTCCAATTTATTTAAGATGGGATTTAAAATAGTCTTGAAATTTCAAGAACCCAGGATTTATTCCAGTTACTGATTTGTCACATCAGGTGCTTAATGATCTGCATTGTACATGTTAACATTTTAATCATAATTTCCCAGTTTATCAATTATATACATAGGAATGAAAAATCTTTAGAATGTATTTAATTTAGCATCCATTTGGGTAATAAATAAAAGAAGAGCCATTATTGTGGGCAAACGGATGCATGAGAAAGTATAATTCAAGGATCAACGATTTTATCAATGGTGTAGATGCTGCTGCTGCTCTTTCAGCTGCTAAAATCTATAGCTGCACATCCTTGTGATATGTGGAGAAGGTAGGGGTGCTGAGTGTTAATCTGCTTAGGCAACAATCTAATTGCCACTCCTTTCCAAGCAGTAAAGCTTCATTTGGAACTGACATTCCATCTGTTAATCTTGAAATTTCAGACAAACAAACGGAAAGAAATCAATCACCAACTCACAGCATGCTCCCTGAGTTTCAGGGATTCCTAGGAGGAGAAGAAATTGCGTGTGATCACCAACTTTAAACTGGAGTTCAATTACAAGGTAGGGAGGGAATAGAAAGAATGCATTCTCAGTGTAAACACATGTGGAAGTATTCATGAAAGAATTCCAAGTTCCATATTCAGTGTCTTTAAATTTTTGAAATTATGGAAGAAAACATCATTTCCATCTCCAGAGATGCACCCATTTTCAGTAGCTATGAGTACTGTCTGCTAACAGTCAGGGCTGTCGTCTTTTCAAGAGTTTCAGTGTTATACAAATGGAGGATACTGTATCAAGCAGCATTCCTTGGGCACTCCTCAACTCACACACATGGCCATGTGTCTGACTGTCACAGGATTATGAAAGCTTGCTCCCTCTGATATTGGGAGACCTGCTATAGTCGAGCAGCAGCATTCCCTGTGAGATAAGGGTTAAGCTAGCTTCTAGCAGATACCACACTTGCTGAGTTTTTCCACTCTGTTGTTCTATTTTTCTCACTTGTTTCTCCTAACTGCCCTGTTGCAATCAATCTATTCCATAAGAATCAGCCTCTCAGACTCCACTTCTGAATACGTAGACCGAAGACCTGAAAGTACCTTAGGATATAAGCAACGATGCTGTCATCTATTTTGTTATTTTTATCTGTTCTCAAGAAAATTATAATGTAAATTGTTACTGTCAATTGGAGTTTTCTCTATGCTAAGCAATAAGTTATTCAAGTATAACATTTGAATTTATATTTTGTAATACAGAGTAAAACAGTAGCTATATAAGCTGTAGAATAAATGAATAAATAAATGGAATACATATTGCACTCATTTTTGCATTATCAGAATATGTTTTATGTATTATGCAAAATAAATATATCTAATTTATGTCAGTCATTAGCAGCTCTTAATTACAACACCAATTTTAATGAGAAGATAGTTGATGAATGCCACTGAGAAAAATAAAATGCGCTAAGGCAGAAAAAGAGACACGTGTGTGTGTTTGTTGTTAGGTTTAAAATTTGTGTGTATGTGTGTGGAGGGGTGATCTAAAATGTGAAAAGGCAGAAACTAAAGTGTAAAATACCTTGACTGCAGAAGGGGAAGACAAGTTGGAAATGACAATGAGGCTCAGGGCACCATGACAGAGGACAGAGAGCTTAAGGTGCTGCAGAGAAATGGGCGAGGAGTTAAGTGGGCAAGAATAATGAAAGACTGACTGACTGATTTACTCTGGGTGATAAGGGGCACCGGGAATAGCTTAAGTAAAGTATGGGCAGACTCTATCATCTCCTAACATGTCTCAAGTTGCTGTATGTAGCCTAAACACAAGATCAGACATAAGCAAGTAAGTTAGTTCTTCAGGACACACATATAAAGGTAACTTGGATTAGTTTGGTGATTTTGAAAGTCTGAGAAATTATATTCTAAAGATATTATGAATTGAGTATTCAGTTGTATAAAAATAATCAAACAAAATTATTTTTCCTAAGCAGCTGTCTTGATAACTTCTTTAAGGAAGGCATTTGCTTCTGCTGGGTATCAGTCATAACATTTCTTGGCCTGTAGGTTGAAATACAGAGCTTAGTGGCTGACTGCCAGGATTCTAGGAAGAGAGAAGAAAATCTGCATAATGTAATGAGAAGAATTAGTACCTGGGGCCTGTGACTGGTAGGGGTTGTAAAAAGATTCAGGACTTTGGAGGAGGATGTGGTTGACAGAAAGCAGATTGCTACCCCAGGGATTCTTCCCTACTGTTTCCCAAATCTTCCATGTTCCTACAACATTCTTGAGGTGATCAAATTTCTTATGGCGAGGCAGCTGCTTCAATGCTGGGCTGACATCGAACGAAGCAGAGGAAACATTTGGGACAGCATAGTGTGGTATCTCCCAAGAGACTCCGGGTTAGTCAAACCTTAATGAACACTCATTGAACTGACTTCATTAGTCTGTTCATCAAATTGCTCATCACCAAGTACATATAAATCTCTTACATGACTATAGCTTAGTGACTCTGCTGTTAATATCACAGAATATATTCTACATGCCTCAATAGTACATATTTATTCCAAGAAGATGACATGGCAAAATTCTAATATTTCTGGTTCAGCTTTATATTGAGCTCACAATTGCAGCACTTTTACCCTTCCTGATTGCTCAGCCTGGGAATAAACTCTACAAAACTGAGAGGTAAGGGGAAGATTTTCCTACTGCCTTTTCTCTGAAAAGAACTATATATTGTGTTGAAATAAATCTAGATTTACACCTGACAGACATTTCATCAAAACTATGGTGTTGGCTGCTGCCAAACAATACCCCAAACTAGTTGGTAGCATTGCTATAGAATCAACAAACTGGGTCTGCTGGCCCCATGTACAGAAAGCTAATTGCTGACATCAGTGTGGTAGAATAAGTTAAATAATTAGTGCAAAGCACAGAGCAATGAGCTGTAGAGCTATTGATTAATTCCTGGGCTCGACAAAAAGTTAGGGGTAATGGCATTTTTAGATAGAAACTAGGGTTGAGAAATGTATGATTAGCTCATGGCCAGGTTTCTGCTTACTCGGTGGTGCTCAAGCTCTACCTTTCATTGATTGGCGGTACCCTGCTCTTACTGGAATTTATGATGACAAGTGAGCTAGGCAGTTGCCTTCTGGCAAGACCTGAAATTCCCTTACAAAATCCACCCAAGGACAATACTGATCATCAAGGTCCTTATCTGGTGATCAAAACTTGAAGAGGTCAGCAGGGTCACTCCTTCAAGTCACTGAATTGTTTTGGTAAAGGACAAGCAAGGCTAATTTATGCTAAGGGAAACTAGCAAGAGGCTAGGTTGTGCATTTATGTTGGAATGATTCAGTTTCAGCAGGAGGAGTAAGGGGCTTTCATAATTAAAAATGGTGAGATCCCCAGACACTGCATTTACAAAAATAATAATTTTAGAACTTGGTAGGCCACTGAGGCCTAAGCTCCTAGACCCAGTAGGTTGACAAACAAGCAGCAACAAAAAGGCTAGTTGAACATTTATTGCTCTGCAAGTCACATACATGGGACATTCCAAACTTTTATCATTGTGAACTTCATCAAGAAGCTTTTCTGCAGGACCTCATCCATTTTATCAAGGTTCATGCGACACTTTGAAAGTCTGCATGAGCTCTTGTAATAAGCAGATGACCAATGAACTGGACAGCTGGCAAACAGACTGACCTGACTTGAGACCCCTGCCCCCTCTTTGGACAGGCTGATCTCCCACTTTCTTCACCCCTAACAATAAACCATGCTCTTCTTTAACTGGCTATCTCCTCTCCTTCATGGAAGCATGAAAATCCTGAAACTTAATAATTGTTACTTTGGATTGTTCATTTGACATTTCTCATTACATCAGAATAGAATTTACTCAGACTAACACAAAGCAAAGCAAAGCACACACATAAACACACACACACATAAACCCACACACACACACAAGTTAAATTTAATGATCAGGAAAACAAGTTTTCATAATTTCTGTATCTTTGTACTACCCTGCAAGAAATAGGTGATATGGAAAAAACAGATGTTTAATGAATAGCCATATCTAACTGCAAAAGCCTGAGATTAACACATATTGAGCAAAAATAAAATAAGAAATTAACTTGGGGTCAGGACCATGGCTCAACAGGCTGATCATCTTCCTTCAAGCACTAGCATCCCATAACACTGTGGGTTCAGGGCTTGGCTGCTCCACTTCCCAGATGGCATTTTACTTGTGGACAGGGAAAAACAAGTATAGAACTGTGGAAGAACCCCTTGCTCCTGGATACAAATGAGCTCAGCACCAGCTATTATGGCTGTTTGGGAAGTGAACCAGCATTTGGAAGTCCTTTTACTCTTTCTTTACCTCTGTCTCTAAATATGGCTTTCCAATAAAATAAAAATAAATGTTTAAAAATAAGAAGGTAGATTAATTTCGAACTGCAATGGCTGTCAAGACATATGAATGAATTTATTCATCTGTACTATAGAACATAATGTTTCATATAGCCTAACAGTATATATTTAGATTTTATAATAGATCTTGATTATGAGAGGGAAAGAGCTCTCAAATTGCTTAATACAAGTTTTAAAGGAACTTGATATTGGTTTGCTTTTAAATAAAATATCACACTCTGAGGAAACTTTTGTATTTATGACATTTCCAAAGCAGCAGGTGGATGGAGTATGCATAAATTCCAGTCATGTTTATGTTTATTATCTCAGTGAAATCCAATATCACAATCACATCATCAAATAATGAGATTCAAGGAAGCATTATTGCTCAAACAGGTAGCTCAGTGGGATCAAAATAAATGTAAGAGTAAGACTATTGTTTTCCAATAATAGCAAGAAAGAAACAAATAATCTTGGTAGGGGGACAGATTGATATTCCATACAAATGGTTTTAATTTAAAAAATTGAAAGTCTTCTCTAGTACTTGTAAATTGATGTATCATACTTTGAAAATTACAAATGTAGCTTGAACCGTCCTAGGAAACAGCAGTATCATTTATGCGCTTTCACCCAGGAGGAGATTTGGCAGTTTGAGATTATTTCAGAAGCTTTAAGCAGTTATTTGTTTTCATATGAAAACACCAAATTTAATGTTTTTCATTTACAAAAATAACCTAAATCATGTTCTATTTATATGCACAGATACCGCTACTGTAATGAGTCATTCTGGTGACTTTTCTTGACCCAGAACCTTCCAATTTCTAGCTTTTTATCACTGTGTGCACCATGCTTCTACATTCTCCATACTGATTTGCACAGTGGTTCTACTAGCCTACACTCACACCAGAAGTGCACAAGAGTAACTCTCTCCCCATATCCATGGCAGCAGGATTGTTAGTAGCATTCTGAAAGCAGGGCAGCTATCCCACTCCTAGGAATATACCCACAAGAAATACAATCTGCATATGAGAAGGGGATCTGCAATCCCATATTTAACAGCAGCACAATCTACAATGGTAAAGACATGGAAACAATCCAGATGCCCATCCAAAGAGGAGTGGTTAAAGAAACTGTGGTACATCTACTCCATGGAATAATACTCAGTTATTAAATGAATAAAATTATACCATTTGCAATTAGATGTTTCCAGCTAGAGACCACTATTCTCAATGAAATAAGTCAATCCCAAATGAACTAATACTATATGTACTCTCTAATATAAGGAAATCATCATGCAAATTATTAGTTCAGTTTGGCTGCATCGCATGTGTTTTGATGTTTTTTTTTAATTTCATTTTCATTTCTTTCAAATACTTTCTTTTCATCACTGGGTCACGGATTACACGGTGGCATCATTTTGCCCAAGAGACTTTTGTTTCTTCTTTTTGTCACCCATGCGTGGTTATTCAGTGGCTCATTTTTTGTTTTTTATTTTGTTTTGTTTTTGTTTGTTTGACTCCATGGTGCTGTAATTTTGTTGTTGCTGCTGTTGTTGTTCTGATTCATACCAGTTGGTGACCTTATTTTGTGGCTTCTCATTTAAGGGAATGTATAGTGATAGAGTAATAGAGGCTGTCGTATCGAAATGTTGGGATACAATGCAATATGCAACTCTGCTTCTAAATCGAGATGGACTCCCAATGCAACTGTTGGAAACGTGTAGACAATGGGAAGTTGGACTGTCTGACATTGTCTGCACCAGCAATGCGTGGGCACACTTAAGTAACAGACTGATGGAATCATGACTCCTTATGAAGGGCTATAATATTGTAGCAACATGGGGAAAATCAGTTGGAGGGTAGGATTTTGGTGGAGGAAATCTCAGTCTCTACGAGATCGTACAATAAAATTTAAACATTCAAAATAAAAATCTAGCAAATAAAAAAGTTGTTTTCGAGAATTTCATTTACACATATATTTTTTCAATTACATATATGCATTATACACATATTTATTTTAAGTATATTAAATACAAATGATTGAAAAAATCATGACTATTGAAATATGTTCTACTGCTAATGTTTTATAAATATTTTATATATTTGTACCATATTTATGTGTAACATATTTGATACAAATATTTATTTGTGAATTTGGCTCAATATGTATGTACATCTACATATGAAAGCTTTGTAAAACCACATTAGTACATGTTTACTAATTGTTTTTTTATTTTTATTATTTTTGTTTATTATTATTATTTGTTTATTTTATTGTTTTTGTTTATTTTTGTTTATTTTTATTAAAAGTCAGATATACAGAGAGGAGGAGAGACAGAAAGGAAGATCTTCTGTCCGATAATTCACTCCCCCAGTGAGCGCAATGGCTGGTGCTGCGCTGATCTGAAGCCAGGAACCAGGAACCTCTTCCAGGTCTCCCACGCGGGTTCAGTGTCCCAAGGCATTGGGCTGTCCTCGACTGCTTTCCCAGGCCACAGACAGGGAGCTGGATGGGAAGTGGAGCTGCCGGGATTAGAACCGGCTCCCATATGGGATTCCGGGGCGTTTAAAGCAAGGGCTTTAGTCGCTAGGCCATGTGGACGGGCCCTACTAATTGTTTTATACTTTGTGACTATAAGTTATAGGTTTATACGTTGCATACATTTAATATAAGAGCTTCATATTTAACATTGTATTCTGTTGTGTAACTAAACAGTAACCTAGAAGGCATTTCTGAACACTAATCTTAGAAGTTTAGGAAATTTCTAAGGAACAACTAGAAAAATACAACAAGAGAATGTTGAGGAACAGAAGGACAAAATCTTCTGCAATGTTTTTTGCTGCTTAGAAAGTCTCAAAGCTGTCTCTGCTCTGTTCCACCTTCAGATTCTTTCAAGCATTGTGCTTGACCTGAAGTACCACCTGTTATTTCCTTTGGGATTGATTTTTTTCTCATTTGAAAGGCAAAGTTACACAGAGTAAAGAAGATGCAGAGAAAGAGAAAACCGAGAACCATGGAGATGGAAATGAATGGTTTTGCTGATTGACCAAAAATCTGAATATACTTAATACCAATTAGTTCAACAATTAAAAATGGATAAACCATCTGTGTTATGCTGTTTCACTACAATTGAACTGGAAAGCATCTTGTTTTTTCTTGATATCTAAATATCAGAGTGAGGTAACTTCTGATGCATGGCTTAACTATTCATTTCTTATTTTTTTAAAGATTTATTTATTTTTATTATGAAGTCAGATATACAGAGAGGAGGAGAGACAGAGAGTAAGTTCTTTCATCTGATGATTCACTCCACAATTGGCCGCAACGGCCGGTGCTGCGCCGATCCAAAGCAGGGAACCAGGAAGCTCTTCCAGGTCTCCCATGCGGGTGCAGGGTCCCAAAGCCCTGGGCCGTCCTCAAGTACTTTCCCAAGCCACAAGCAGGGAGCTGGATGTGAAGTGGAGCAGCCGGGATTAGAACCGGCACCCATATGGGATTCCGGAGCGTTCAAGGCGAGGACCTTAGCTGCTAGGCCATGCCGCCAGGCCCTTAACTATTCATTTCTGAACTGAAGGTAAAATTCTTATTATGTCACCTTTCTTAATCTCTGTGCTAGTATTAAGTTTACTTTATTGAAAAACAATGGCTGCAACACTAATGAGTCACTCCGGTGGTTTTTCTTGACCCAGAAACTTCCAGTTTCTAACTTTTTTTAAAAATTTATTTATTTATTTATTTATTTTAACATATGTTTTGATTATATTATTTATGTATCTGAGGTGAAGAGGGATATTGAGGGAGAATCCCCACCCAGTCTCCCACCCGCCCAAGGTCCCAGATGTGGGGCATGCTGAGATACTTGCTCAAGTGGTCTTAATAGTCTTCCAGTTATGGATCGCTGCCAGTCACATCCCTCCCAGCTCGATTAGGTCATTGAAGAAGCCACTGGTCACAGTCCATCATGGAGTCTTCGTTTGCCCAGTATTTCGCTGCCCAACGTTTAGCTGAGGTGGTTGATTGACCTGTTCCGTCCTCCGTCCTCTCTTAGCCAGGGCTCTGAGTCCAGCAGTTTGATTGAGGAGATCACCAAAGAGACTTAGAGGTATTCCCAGATCAGATTCCCGCATATTCCAGCTAGTACCGGTTCAGGCACAGTCCATCGCCACAATCAGTTGGTGGTTGCAATCACTGGGCTGGCTCCATTCTCAGTCCCGACTTGCACTGGAAATAAGGGTGTTGCAGTCCAGCCTGGTTCTGTCCAGCATGCACTTGACTCTTTCATCAACCAGTGGGGTCTGCAGCCCAGTCGGTGCGACCCACAATAACCGCCACTAGGCCTGCCCCTCACCCTGGCCTGCCAGAATACATAGCAGACTAGTCCAGTCTGTCCCGCTTCTCATATGGCTCCAGTACCTGTCAATGGGCATTGAAGCTTAGTTCCCTCCAACCAACTCAACTCTCCAGCCCTCACGAATATTGCTGAGTGCCTCTCCTTCTAGCCACCCCAGCCCCCCTCCTAGTTTTCATGCCCTCTCGCGGGAGTAGTGACCCAAGAGGAGGAACCCCACCACTTCCCTCTTGGGTCTCTCTCTGCCCCGGTTTATTATCTCTTTGGGTGGTTCTGTGGTTTGACTTGAGAGAGTTAGCTCCCAGTGCCAGCTTCTGCCAGCTGTCTGCGGTTAAGCCCAAACAACGTTCACCCACTCCAATTTATGCTAGAACCAGCAGGAATAGTCAGCCCAACCTGGCTTTTCCCTGTTCTAGTCCACGTGCGGCGCTCAGGTGTTGCAGCCCTGCCCAATCTGGTCTGTCCCCATCCCATCCCACTCTATCCAGTGAGAGTAGCTGTCCAGCGAGGGGACCAGCCCCTCCATCCCCCCGCTGCTCTGCCCTCTCCCTTCCTGGTTCTCACGCGTGTAAGCCATGTGTGAGCTATACATGGGTATGGACGAGCCATGGATGGGCTGAGTCATCCAGCAACAGGAACCAGAGTGGGGTGAAAGCCAGCCATGAAAAGCCACTGTTCCTGCTAGGACAGAAGGTGAACTGAGAAGGGCTGGCTCATGGACCCCCTGGTATGCGCAAAATAAGCGCAAGAAGTATGATAGGAAACAGCCCCGAATGGGCCATGGAAAGTTTCCCACTGGCATACATTTGGCATGGGTCAGGGGCGGACCAGGCTGAATCAGTTCATGTCATCCACTGGCAAACCCGGGCACCGGAGGAGAGTGTGGGTCTGGCCAGGTTCGGTCGCAACTAAAACTAGTGCATGATATGGAATTCCAGGGTGAGATTACCTGTACTGGATTAGAATGCAGCACCCAACCAGTTTCTAACTTTTATCACTGTGTGCTTCAGTATTCTTCTTCAGCCAAAGGGTATACCTTACTTATGCTAATTGTAGTTGCAAATTAAATATTTAGACATAGAAACAGAGGTCATTGCATATCAAAATACACTGCAACTGCAAATTTCCATTTTTGAGCAAGTTCAGACAGTGAGTCAGAAGCAACTCATGGGTAAGATGGAGTTCTTCCCTAACTCTCTTTCCCGCCATAGCTCTGATTCTATGGTGTATTAAAACTTGTAACAGGATTAGTTACACTATATTTGTAGCAGAGTAGGTTTAAAAAACCTTTGCCTGGGTCAAGTTTCTACATGCTTTAATATAACATATATAATATTATGCTAATTATATAAACCAAGTTAGAAATGAGTATTTGAAATTTATCAATTGAAGGTATACCATCTTTGATAGAATGATCTAGGAGAGGGCATTTGACATCATAGTTCAGACTCCCATATCACATTGCTTGTGTTCAAGTCCTTGCATTCTCCAAATTCCAGCATTCAGCATTCTGCTGATGATCATCCTACAAGACAGTCGGCAATGGCAGTGCTTAGGATCTTGCCTTCCAAGTAGAAGATCTGGATTGAGTTGCTCGCTGATGCTGTATGCAACCTTTTCCTGTCCTGATGATATGGACATTTGAGGAGTGATCTAGTAAGTGCGAGATCTGTCTCACTTCATCTCTTTCCCTCTGTGTGTTCCTTAAAACCTAATAAAAAGAATTAAATGATACTTACCATTATTTTAAGGGTTCATTTATTTTTATTGGAAATGTAGATCTACAGAGGGAAGGAGAAAGAGAGAACAGCCAAAATGGTAAGAGCTGAGCTGATTCAAAACCAGGAACCAGGAACCTCACCCCACCCCGCTTGGTCTTGCATGTGGGTACTGGATCCCAAGGTCTTGGGCCACCCTCCATTGACCTTCCCAGCCCTACACAGGGAGATGGAAGGGAAGCAGAACATTTGGGACATGAACCAATGTCCATATGGGGTCCCGGCACAATCAGGGAGAGGATTTAGGCACTGAACCATCACACCAGACCCTAAATAATTTTCAAGAATAACAGAGGCAATATACGGGCATAAGTTCTGTGTGTATGCATGTACATATATACGACACAAAGATAATTTACCCCTTGAAATAATGATTAATTAATCTATAACAAAAATGTGTGTTTTATTACAATGTTAAAATAAAATCTAATACTGATTTATTACTAATAAATATGGCTACCAAAACAAGGAAATGGAATTAACTGTTAAATGACATTTTTAGAATTAAAATATCCGAAACATAAACATTCATAAAAAATTCTGAAATTTTTAGGTAAGTTTTTGAAGATCACAGTCTGTGAAATTCTCTTTCTCTCATTTCCTGTCTATTCTTATTCCAAAAGTGTGTAATTTCTATTCTTTATAAATAATTAACACATTCTTTACTGAAAATGAAGGAGCAGCTCTGAAATTGGAGCAGTTATAATAGATTCAATATTTTCCTACCAACAAATTTATTGAAGTAACCATGACAAGGAAGAAAACAACACAGTATACCTGGAGCTCCGAGCATAGTGCACAGAAAACAGAAATGATGTTAAAACAAATGTAGCAGAAAAGGCAGAGATGGGGGGGCTGGTGCCATTGCATGTCAGTTTAAGCTTCCGCCTGTGGTGTCAACATCCTATTTGATACATCTGAGTCACTTCTGCTCTGCTTCTGTTCCAACTCCCTAATGATGCAGCTGGAAACACAGCTGAAGGTGGTGTACAGACCCATGCTGGAGACCAGAGAGAAGTTCCCAGCTGCTGACTTCAGCTTGGCCGAGCTTAGACCATCACGGTCAT